>NC_090932.1:204229698-204960531 GCF_040938575.1 Ambystoma mexicanum
GATGGACAGATTTTCACTAAAATATTCAGCAGGAGTGGTGGCTTGGCCCTGATAGTGTGCTTTTGTAGATTTACTGTACATCGTCCATTGTTTTTTAAATGACCAAAATGTAGGTTAAACTAAATTTGTGATATCTAGGTTCGGTCTGCAGACTCACTTCCCTGTTCAATCCACGGACGGGTCTCCAATTGGTTTAGAGGGTGGCATGATGTCCGCGCGGACATCGGACGCGCCCACTGATTGGATGGTGGCAAGCTTGAGGTGCATAATATTTTTGGGGATCACCCACCATGTTGGATTCATGGACAGCGTCCGGTGTCTGCGGACATTGTGGAGGAATCATATTAAAAAACACAAAATAGCACATCTGAAACTAATGAAACAATCTATGGGGACCTGAGGCATGATGAGGATGATATGGGGTATGGCCATAAAAAGCCACAAATCGGGCGTTTTTCTTCTTCGATGTAGGCGAACATTCGAGGCAGTCCTATGGTGTTCAAAGTCATCTAAGATATTCGGGGGCATCTATGCTTATTTATGAATTACAGGATTAAAGTAAAGTAGTTTTTGGATGGCTTATAACTTTGGCGCCACTCAATGAAACTGCGTGAACATATGGAACTTAATTCTAGACCTGATTCTGAATGGTTTCGAAAAGTGTGGTGCTGTTTTGTCAAGAGGGAACAAAATGAGAGGGGGGGTTCCAAAATATTGTAAAGGCTTATAAATGTGGTGCCATTTGACAAATCTGCACAAATGTTTGCAAAAAGATATTAGATCTAGATTTGAATGATTTTGAAAAGTTTGGTGGGATTTTGTCAAGAGAGGCAACATTAGAGGGAAGGTCTCAACATTTGTAGATGGCTTATAACTTTGTTGCCATTTGTTGAATGTGGACAAAAGTTTTCTGGAAGATTATAGACCCAACCTTGAATGTTTGTGCAAAGTCTGAATGGATTTTGTCAAGTGGGGGCTAAGTTATATGACTATTGTATGTACGTATATTTTGACACTTTTGAAAAAATAAAACATGGATGGCCGGATTTACAGCAAACTCATGTGAGGAACTTTGGCAAGGGCTGGAAAGCATGGTTTGCAAATGTTTCTATGTTTTATTTTTTGAAAAGCATCATAATGTGGGTACAGAAAATAGTGACATACCTTTGGTGACTTAGGAATAGCAGTGGCCATGGGCAGTGGTCAGATTGTCTGGGTCATGGCCACAATCTGGCTACTGGCCATGACTACGAGGGACCAGCAATGGGGTTGAAGTGGGTGTGGCCACCAGGGACCGGCTATGTGGTAAGTTTATTAAAATTGGGATAGGTTTGAAAGGGAAACAAATTTGCTTGTGGGTACAGGTTGAAGTGCTGGATGGGATTGTAACAAAATGAACAAGGAGGTTCAGCAAGAACTGGAAGGCATGGTTTTGCAAATATGTCCTGTGTTTTTTTTTAAGTGTAAATTATAAGTACACAACACAATGATATAATGTTGGTGTCTGGGTAATGGGCATGGCCATCAGGAAGGAGAAATGTGTACTGTAATTTGATTTTTGGGACATGCAGCATGGCTGAAGCGGTAGGTTGGAATAGGAAAAAATATTCTGCTTGCGGTTACAGCCTGAAGTGGTGGACTAGACTACAAAAACGTGCACAATGAGCATTAGCAAGGACGTGAAAGCATGTTTTTGGAAATATGTCTTGTATTTTATTTTTCAAAAGTGTTAGAATGTAAGAAGAAAAACTACTGATATACATTTGGTATCGCTGTAGTGGGCCTGGTCCTCGACAAACGTAAAAGTGTTCTCTGATTTGCACATTGGGGAATGCGAATGGCCTAAGCCTATGCCCCAGAGATTTGGAGACTGCCCATGGTTGCAAGGCATGAGCACTGGCCATAAGTTATATTATTAGCGTATAGTGGACACTGAACTAAGATGCAGGGTAGGTGCAGTGAATAATAGGGGTGTTTTGGTTTGGCTGGGCTCTTGGTGGAGCCTTATAATATAGGCAATTGAACGAGGATTTCCATTCTCAGCATGCGCTGCTGATAATGACAGACATAATTATGTGATGCAAAAAATATGTTTCTTAAAGGAGGTTTATAGTTGTTTCATATATAAGAAAAGAGGAATTATTAATAATTTATATATTGTGATGTAACACCATGAAACATTTTCACTTATAAAAACGTAGTAAATTGACAGAAAAAACTTTGTTAAAAGGATGTCATGGTTAAGATGCATCCCACCCTTGGGACTCCTACGCTCCAGTAGCTAGCCATTGGCGTTGCACCTTTGCATACCTTGGTATTTTTCTCCTGGGTTCTCATGTGCATTTGCCCATCCATACTGCCCGTTCTATTTATGCACTTCCCTCACTGCACAATCTGTATGTGCATTTATAGGAGCATTGTGTACAATTTGTTTGTATAAGTAAGGGAAATGTAGATGCAAAAGATTTTCCATGTTGCATGAAAGTAGCTGTTGGTATGTGGAAGCTTGATATGGTCATAGGGTTATAGGTACAGTTTCTGGAAGTGATTGGTGGATGGATATGTGACTGTTTGAAAGGAGGCATTGAGGGAGTGTTAAAAATATAAAATTAAAAAGGGTAGGAGGGCTGTCCTTTGCGATAGTGTGCATGTGCCATCCGGGTCTTTTAAATATCAATGGCATGGAAAGGGGACTGTGGAAATGGAGAATAGTCATAAAGGTCCATCGATTATGGTCCTTATTGTATGCTAGAGACAAGTATTTCGGACAGAAAATTGTTTCTGTCGTTTTATAATGTTCTCTAATATGCAATTGTACCTTAGCACAATGGGTGTGGAGCCAGCCAGTGAGGTGGGTAGGAACGCAGGCTTGAATCATTGGTACAAGCCCACGTTCCATGTCACCTGATGGCCAGCTCTCCCTGCCGCCATCTTCCTCCCCATCCTCCATCCTTTTTTTTTCACCCGCAACACCCTACTTTATTGTGGCAGTGGTGGGTGCTGCCACCGCTTTTGCTCCTTCTGTTTGCCTCCTGCAGGCCACCATGGAAAGGGAAGAGGTGCTCCGTATGGCGCCCCGTCTTCCCTCTCCATGGTGGCCATCTTGGAAATGGATTTTCCTTCTTACAGTGGGACGTCGTGCGCATCCTGCTGTAGGAAGGATAATCCTTTTTTTAGCACCCTCTGTTACCGCTTTGGCAACCCAGGGTGCTAATTTCCTTCTTCCCCATCCGTAGGTTCGCAGGAGACACTGCTCAATTTACCATTTGTTATGTCCACGCTACTGAGCCTATATAATACGTGGTTCAGGACCCTATGCGCCAAAGCCCTCGCATGACAAGGCAGTGGTGTTGAGTGACGCAGGTGTTTGGCGACTAAGGGTTTTGCGGCGTAGACTGTGAGTGCAGACATTTTAACCTCCTGTCTACGGCCGCCAGATAAAAAGTTGGTAGTTTGCTTGCTGCTCTGCGCTTCCTTGCCCTCCTCCTGCACCCTCCACCCTTGCTTCGCGGATGTTCTCATCCCCCCTCACCTGCACAACCTCTTGCACTCCCCCTGTGCGCCACCCGTTGCCTTTGTGCATGTGCTGTAGCCGGCCTGGTCCTTCGCAATTCCTTGATTGCGTGTCTAAGTCACCCCTTTGCGTTCCCCTGACCGCCTGATCTGCACCTGCCATGCTCCCAGCCCATGTGGTTCCTCGCAACTCCCCTGATCACATGTCCTCCCTTCTTCCCGTGATCCCCTGACTGCGCGTCCCATGCTTGCCTATTGCCCTAGCCCGTGTTGTCCCTTTGCAATCCACGATTGCGTGGTTCCTCGCAACTCCCCCTTTCACCTGTCCTCACAACTTCCTCGCATTCCCAACTGCGTGCCCCGCGCATTGCCTCGCGCTGCCCACTTGTTCCCTTGCAATTCTTGACTGTGCAGTTCCTCACAAACTCCCTAACCATTTGTCTCACAACTTCCTTGCGCCCCCATCTCCTCTCCCCTGCTCCCACGCACCCTCTGCTCTGCCTGGACTACCCTGATCACGGCTTTTCCTACTGTGCTGTTTCTGATGTATCTTTGCCTACTTAGGTCATCTCTCATCATTGCTGTTGTTTTTCCTCACTGACTGCCCTGTTTGCTTACATTGCATGTATTTCTCCTTTATTCTTCCCTCATCTAGGTATTCTTTCACTGATTTCTCCTGCGTTTGTTTTTTGTTGTTTTTGTATTTGCTTCACTGACTGCCCTGTCCTATTCTGTACTGCTGTGTGTTCCGTTGCACTCTTGCTTCCTCCAGGTTCTCATTCACCAACTACTTTGTCCTTGTTGTTTTGGTTTTGTCTTCTTAGCAAATCAGTAATTTATCAAACTGCCCCACTATTGCCTTAGCTCTTGTCACATTGTTCAAATGTCGACTGTTGTCTCGTCCCTCTTTGTCTCATCTGATTGCACCCCTCCCTGTATCCTTCCCTAGTGCCTCCCTGCCTCCCACCACCTTTCTTCTTTTTCTCTCCTCTCCCTACCTACTCTATGGTGCTCTCTGTTTCTCCTATCTTTTCTAACTGCTTCACTATAGACTATCCTGCTCTGCTCACTAAATCTGGTAGGAATAAATGTAAAAAGGACATCCTGGTCTCCCACCCAGGCCTCCCTATCGTTGACACCTATACCAGGGCCTCCTACAGGCAAACACTCACCGACATCCTTTTTTTAATTCCCTCACCAGACCTTTGCTCTCTTCATATGGTCTCTGTGTTCTCTGCTTTGTGTTCTCCAATTAAATGCAGCACAGAGTAGGTGGCCCTCCTGGCCCCCTTCCACTCTTCTAAGGTCATCATTAATGTTTACCTGATTGAAATCGTCTTGGTCAAAAGCCTTCAGGCCAACCTTCTACTCTTTGATTTGCTTCCTGCGCCTCATCAATTTCCTTTCCTCTCCTGCTGTCCTGTCTCTTCCCCCCACAGCTTCCTTGCCTCCCCCCAATGTCTCCTCCTTGGCTACCGTGCCCTCTCCACCTTCCTCTTCTGACCCCCTTGGGCTTCTTCTACACCTCCACATGGCGTACCTCTTATTTGTACCACTCGCCAGAAGTCTTCATGGATGGCAACCTTCTCCATATTGCCACTCTCAACTCTCGATCAGCTGTCAAACACTCCTCTGACATCTGCCTCCTCCTGGAGGAACTTGACCTCAATGTTGTCGGTCTCACCGAGACATGGTTCACGCCCAGCTCTGTCACACGCATTGACACTCTGCTCCCTGATGGCTACAAGATGCTCTCTGCGTCCAAATCCAATCATTTTGGAGGGGGTGTAGCCCTGATCTTCCCGCCTCTTTCTGCCTCTTTCATTCATACGGAGGCCTACTCCTCTTTCGAATTCCTTGTCTGAAGTCTCTCTATCTCACCTTGCCATTCCCTTACTGTGGCTACCATCTATCGGCCACCTGGTACGATCTCCTCCTTCCTCTTTGAGTGGGCAGACCTCTCCTCTTCCTTCCTGGTCTCGACCACTCAACTCGTCCTTCTTGGAGACTTTAACATCCACCTGGATGATTCCTGTCCTTCTTCTGGACTCTTTTGTGACCTCTGCAACTCTCTCTCACTCTCCATTCTCCCTTCTGGCCCGACTCACTCTGCAGGGCACAATCTGGTTGTTCTGATCTCTTCAGACCTTCCCCTTTCTATCCCTCTCACCACTCCTCTCTCCTGGGGTGGTCACTTTCTCCTTTCTTCCCAAGTTCACCCTCTCTACCCCTCAGGCCAAGCCAACTCCAGCAATGCCACCTAACTCCTTGGTTATCTGACCAATGCAGCATGTGTCCGTTGAGGCTTTTGCCGCCACTTTCTCACCCCCCCCCCCCCTTTGGCTGACTCACACCCTGACACAGCCTTTTCTATGCTGTTCTTGCCCGTGTCTTGAGGATCTGACCTTGTCCCACTTAAATGCAAGTGCAGGGTGGCTGAGAGGAAATGGCATGCTTCTGGTACATTCACTGACAAACTGGCCTGCTTCCTGCTCCAAAGGCAATACCGGCTCTCTGTCCGCACCAAGAAGAGAGACCACATCTAAGCCTGTGTCTCTTTGGCATCTAACAACTTGGCCAAATTCTTTAAAAACTGCAAGGAGCTGGCCAATCCTTCTGCAGTCTCTACCTCTCCTGTTCCCTCCCAGGCCATCTGCACGGTCCTGGCCTCTCATTTCATCTCTAAAACTCAGAACATCCCGTCCTCTCTCTCTTCCTCTCCCCCACCTCCCTCTACTCCCTGCTCTTCCTCTGGCCCTTCTTCCGCCACCTCTCCTTCCTCCTTCTCTGTCTTTCCCCTGTTCTCCCCAGATGATGTTTTTAGACAAGTCTGATCTATGAAAGTCTTGTCAAAGCACGTTCACCCTGTTGCTCCAAAACCATCAAGGACCACATTGACGTCTGGCTCCTGCTCTGGCTGACTTCTGAAACCACTCACTCACCACTGGAGTAATTCCTTCTTGCTTGTGCACCCTCTCCTTCAATAACCCTCTGCTGACTCATCATGCCCGGCTACTTATCGCCCAATCTCCATCACTCCTTTCCTGGGCATATTCCTGGAAAAGCTGTCCATCTCCCAGCTTAATATTCACACTGAATCTGTTGGTTTTCTCCATGACCATCAGTCTGGCTTCAGAGCTGCCAAAAGCATCCATGAAGACATGCTCTCTAACCTCGATTCCAACACCCCCTGTGTCCTCATTTTATTCAATCTCTCTTTTGCCTTTGACATGGTCAACCATGCCAACCTGCTCAATCATCTCCATGATAACCTGGGTATCACCAATGGGACCCTGGCTTGGCTGACTTCTTTCCTCTCCGATCGACACTCCCAGGACCAAATTGGGTCCTTCCTATCTTCTATCTCTATCTCTACCTGTGGTATTCCCCAGGGGTCTAACCTCTCTCCCCGGCTGTTCAACCAATACCTGGTACTTCTTGGCCACTGCATTGCTGCTCTCTGTCCCAACTTTCAGTGCAATGCTGATGACACTCAACTCCTTTTCAGGTTTCCTTCTGCCAAATCTCTGCACTGGCTCCAAGTGGCAGCGAGGATGAAGTTCAAAACCCTTTGCATTGTCTACAAGGCATTGTGAGGCCTGGGGCCTCAATACCTTCAACTCTCTCGTCCTAAATATCTTCCTTCTCAAGCTCTTTGCTCATCCTCCTCAAAATCACGCTCTGAAACACTTGTGTATGAGCGCGATAGAAATAAAATATCACTATAAAAAATAAATCCCTCAGGTCAATCCCTTCTCCAAGCAATGAGTTGTTGGTAGATCTGTTTCTTCAGCTGGCGCCTCCCTCTGAAACAGCCTCCCTGCCTCTCTGAAACTTGAGGAGACACATCTCTGCTTCCGGAAGCATCTCAAGACCTTCCTCTTTGCTTCTGCTAGGCCTAGTAAGATTGTTGTCTCTGTCTTCCCTCTGTTCCACCTCCCTTGTCTTCTCGCACCTTGAAACACTTGTGTATAGGTGCGCTATAAATGCCATGTCATATCAGGTGCCTTAACAGCAGATAATGGTCTTGAGCACTCGTTATCCACCTTTGCTTTGCATGGGACAATATTTTGGGCTGCTGGGCAGTTATCCCCATTCCAGTCCCTGGAGTGTGGGATAAATGCTACATTATTTCCATTAGCATAACCTAAAATGCTAATAGAAATGTGGTAAAATCTTATTGAGTTCATCTACTTCACTGAGAAATGTAAAGTAGACCCAGTCTATAAGATTATTTTTTTCCCAACAGTGGTAAAGAACTGCCACACCCATGATTCTGTCTGGGTGCTAGAGGTAGGCACTTCCTGTAACTCATCTTCTTAGTCCACCTCATTGTCTTTTGAAGTACTCTGCTTCTTTTGTTGTGTAGGTCCTTCAGCTGTTGGGGAGGTGATGACCCTTGGGAGGAGTAATGGCAATAGCTGATGCAATTTTTAAGATAAATAGAAGTGTTGCTTATATTCTTCGAAGTATGTGCTCTCTGCTAGATTGTTAATGGATAATGAGTAAGAATAGGGGGAGGAGTTGTGCAAGGGTACATTTTAAGCTTTAAAGTTGTTAGATCACCAGAAAACCGAGTCCCAAGCTGCCCACGAAGCACATACCTGATCGCGAAGTGTCGATGCGTTTGTGCACACGTCATCATGCCGGGCCTGCGCGAGCTCACATGACACTGTCCGGAAAGTTTGTGATGACGTCAGACGTGGAAAAAGTAGCAAAAAGTGTATAGATGGGTTAAAAATGATGGTAGAAATTAGGAAATGGTAGAGTTTTAAGGTGAAACTTTGCAAATTGGACAAAAATGTTGCTATTTTGGGGTAAGTATGACATTAGCAAGTTGTAGGAAATTAGAGTGCACTGGTAAAAACCCATGAAATTCACTGAAACAACTTTGTTAAGGGGACGTTTTGGTTAAGTTGCACTAATAAAAACCTATGCAATTCAATGAAAAATCTTTGTTAAAGGGACGTTATGGTTACAAGTAAAAATGAAAAACCTCAGAAATTCACCAGTTATGGTAAGCTAAGCAACAATAACTCGCGTACCACCATGCACTGCTAAAACTAACAATCAGGATCATAGAAAAGGAAAAAGTGTTGCTATGCCAAAGATAAAAAGCTAGAGTGGGGGTCCTTTAATTCCTAGACCTCCCTTCAGTGGCTCTATATGTGGGCAATAAATGCTAGGTTTAATTATTTAGGAAAATTAATCCTTTTAATACAATGTACAGTCGTGAGACATTTTTCACATAAACATTTTTTTAATATATATAGTATAATATGAATCAAGCATTTAGACAAGTAAACAATCAACAAAAAAACTTATAAATACAGAACGAACAACAAAACTTTTTTGTAAGTCTTCAAACATAAAAAACAGATTGATGCGGTGTGGTACACACCTAAATTCGATCTGTTATTTCGTCACAAAAGGAAATGCATTCACGTCAAAACCAGTAGTGTCCTAAAAACAACAAATATGAAAAGCGATAAGAATTTGGAGGCATGCAAATATGTAACCGGAAATGCGGTTAATGTTGGCAGCAGAGTGGTAGGGCCTGGGTATGTCTATCTGTCCTACCAGGGTCTCGGGAAAAATTCTATCCAAGACGAACACCCTTTTGTTATGCTGCTCAAATCGTGGAGTCTATCCTTAATGTTCCCAGTGTAAAGATCTGAAAACATAAAATCTAAACAGACATGGCCTGGGATTATTATTCAGATATTTAGTCTGTTTACAAGATTTTGCCAACAATCAGGACATCAAAGATTACATCACACATGTCATTGATGACATCACATATACAATTAATTTGAGTGAAAAGTATGTACAAGGGGTTGTGTTTATAATGTTGGTAACAAGATGTCAGGAGTGATCAGGAGACATATTCTGAACTACTTAATGTATTAAAGAATGAACTCATATGAACAAAACATTATATTGGAGCGTTGTTATTAATAAAGGCACCTAATCATACACACACACATAGCAATGGCCGCAGCATGCACCATAGTAGTACAATATTTCTAATCTGGCAATTTTGCCTAGTAAAATAATGAATGGTACCTTTTCAGAATTTTGAGTAACGTTAATAATGGAATAAATGTTTGTACAAACAAAGCATATGAAGACCCAAAATGCATACAAATCAGAGACACATATAGGGAAACTAAAGTAGGGAGGAAAAACGCAACATCAATAGAACATATCAATAACATTAAAGTCCATCTTCATGTATACAAATGAATTGTGTGTTTGAGACCTGCTTATTGCCCCATATATGTGCACCATGAGCTGAGACCAAACTCTAAGGGAAGTACTTCTGAAACAAACAAGACCGATAAGGTCTATATAAATACATCAGCTTTTCCATTTAAAAATCCTTCCTGTCAGAGAACAAAACCAGACGGCTTAGATATGTCAGTGAACAAAACCAAGTGGCCCAGATGTATGATATCATCAGTGATGTCATGAATTACATATTGTGTATGAGTTATGGTTGCTTAGTTTACCATTACTGGCACATTTCTGGGGGCTTTCGATTTAACTTGTAACCATAATGTCCCTTTAACAACGTTTTTCCACTGAATTTGATAGGTATTTATTAGTGCATATTAACAATAACATCCCTTTAACAAAGTGTTTTCAGTGAATATATATATATATATATATATATATATATATATATATATATATATATATATATATATATATATATATATATATATATATATATATATATAAACTCAGCTTCTAACAAGGTGATGCCAGACATATATTGTGATGCGTATTTTGTCCCATAGCCCCAAGCTGACATCTTTGTCCACAGGTCTCTGAGTGTACCCCTGATGTTTATTATTGTTAAGTGAGACAATCTTGTTTTGATTCCCCTCTCATCTGACCCCCAGCAAACATGCCTCACAGACAGAACACAGAAAAAGACACACCGAGACACATGTGCAAAGACACAGACAGTTGCACTGTTATTTCAATGTTGTTCATATTGATTCAACGGGACATTTGCAATAAATAAATACATTAATAATGAATAAGTACACACATAAAGGAGTCCACATTCAACAGGGGGATGTGAAAGGGGGCAGGACATTTCTAGAGCAAGCATGTGATTCATTGATATATAAGAAATGTGTGTTGTCCAAAGTTGGATGGAAGCGATTCATGCCTGGCTAAATGTCTGATGGTTTCTGAAGTTATCAAGAGGGCCACAATTGTGACCAGGCCTTTCATTGCAGCAGCATAACAATTAATTTGAGTTGTCCTTGCAGCGCTCAGTATGATAACCTATGAACGTTGATTACGCAAGGACAGAATCATAGTCTCAGATTGAAAGGCATTGACGGCTTGTTGAAACCTAGCTAATTCAAAGTTAACTTTTTTAAACTGATTCCTGATACTGTCTAAAGGGTTCAAATGTTCAAACAACATGCTGGCCATCTCGCCGAGAGAGTGTTTGCAATTGCCAGCAATGTCCTGTTCATTCTCTACATGAATGGAAATCAATGGGTACTGGGCAAAGCACCACATGCACTTTTCTTCCTTAGAACCATCGTTTTGGGCTGTGGCAGCGGTGGAGCTACTTGGAGCGACCTGGCCAGGCAGTATGGGGAGGTAGCTGGGTTACAGGGGTGCAGATGTCCAGAGTACAGCACAGTGGTGCTCTGAGGGAGTCTGTCATGGGCAACCCTGTCGAAGGGGTCGGCACCTTGTGGGGATTAACAGTCACATCAGGGGCTTTTCAAGAAGAAGATGCCCCCCCCCCGCACTTGCACGATCTGAATGACACAAGGTCTAGTAAGATTGTTGGTTTTATCCTCCCTCTGTCTTCCCTACCTTGTCTTGTCACGTCTAGAAACACTCGTGTACATGCACGTTATAAATGACTCATCATATCATATAGGAATGACTGATAAATGCATAGAGAGGAATACAGTCTAAGGGGATTTGCAATGCCATTTGAACGTGCTGAGATGGAACTCTCGGAAGGTTGTGGAAGAAAGGTTACAAGCGCTTCCTCTAGAGGTTCATCTTTGGAGCTCCATTTGTACAATCTTCCTCAGCCAGTACACAATAGGAGATGCAAATGCTACTTCTGGCTGCATATGTCAATGACAATCCACTGCATCTGAGAGCGTAATGGGTGAGAGCAGCTCTTCAGAGGCTGGGTCATTTTGTTAGCATGCATAAGTCCTTCCTCGTTGGAAGGCCATTCCTGTACTTTAGCTCCACCACCGAGATTGTAGGTATGCTCTGACTCCTGCTACTTTCTCCACCGGATGGTGTCATGTACCAGATTACGGTGGCCCTTATATCCTCCACTCGATCACATGATAGTAGGCATGCTTTGGCAATCCTGCCCTTTCTCCCATTCCTTAGAGTCTTCCAGTTGGAGTACCATTTTAAACACCATGTACCATGAGGTAGCCATGGTTTTGGAGCTATAAGAATTTTCCAGCATGTTGATCTCATGACCCCTCAATAATGGGAAGGACATGACACCACCAAACTGTAGCCACATATCTAACCCTTCGAATTGCATTATAAAAACAAGACACCCTCACAAATTAGATGAATACAACACACAGTACTATTCTCCCTAATCAACATTTTTTAATGTAAATAGAAAAAGTACTAGTCAACAATAACTTAATAGATAGGAAAGATATACACCATACAGAACAGAACAGTACATTACTGTAGACTCTTTTTCTGAGGCACTGGGAGGTTCTCACTGTGTAGGAGACATTTTTCTTGGTCTTTTGAGGTCCTGTCTTTTTCATGGCATGTACCACTGTATATAATCAACCAACTTGTGATGTTTGCTCAGCATGGTCAGGCGGTTGTATAGCCTATTGGCCTCCATTTGGAGAATGGTGCTATTATAATTGTAATTGTTTATTTGTAAAGTGCTTAAGTGCAGTGATTCAAAGCACTTCAAGGCGCTAAGGGAACAGGGGAATACAGAGTCATTCTTAGGCCTTGACGTTTCTTAATGATCTAAGATAAAATGACTAGCATACTGTTAGGAAAGATTTCGTAATTGTAGGGAATTTTCCTTCCATGTGGCAACCCCTAAACTTTTTGCTATTGTTTTTAACCTTGTTCTTGACTTTGCCAGAGAAGTACAGCCTTCTGCCGCACTTCTCTGGGCTTTCGCTCCTTTCTTACGGGGAAACTGACATGCCCTTAAGACAGTCAGTACCGGGGAACGTGGTTTCCCGTAGTTTCTTCTATCGTGTCGCAGCTTTAGCGCAACACGACACAAGAGGGCACTGTAAGCTAAATTACAGCTCTCTTGGGTCTCTAGCCTTCTACAGGCCCTAGATACTCTTATAGGATGGTATTTGATCGGTGCAAGTCATTCAGGAACTGGGCTGGTGGCAGCGATCGTTTTGTTTATTTTGAGCTCCTTTTGGCGTTCTGAGCACGTTTTTGCACTGAACCCAAAATGGTGGCCTGGCTCCCAAAATGGCCAGGCCGCGAGGCTCCTTTGTCCTGTCCACTGTCCGTCTTGCTCCCTTCACCTTCCCCAGGTCCGGCGACCCGGGGCCTTCCTTATTTGGGCATGTACTTTCCCGCGAAACGTGGTTGCTTTCGCGGGCTTCTACATGTCGTTTGTGTGCCTCCAGGGTGTGGGCTGGGATGTCTGGTCCCAATACACATCCTGGGTGCCAGAGAGTCTAGGGTGGTGTGAATGCCTGGGACCACCGTGGTCCGTGATTGGTCCACGTATGGTATGTGTTTTGATGAGCGGATCTCCCATTGGCTCCCCTCCGTTTTGGCGCGAAGGGAACCGTGGATAAGAGGGGGCTGGAAACACCACTACCATGTCGATCTCCTGAGTTCTCACGAACGAAGGAATACAGGAGCCAAGTATCCTGCAACTACGAGGCTGGACCGAGGAATCGCTGGTGACCCGCTGAAGGAATCCTCCTTTGCACTGCTGTCGTCCGGAGAGCCCCTGTCCTCCTTTGATCGAACCAGAAGGCCTGTACTGGTGCTTCGACCTTTGGAATAGCAGGAACAGCTATTCCCGGCATCTTCAACCATCTCCTGCCAAGTAAGCCTTCGGAAGCGTCTCTGGGCCATCCAGTTGACTGACCAGCTTACCAAGGAGGTTGGCTCTGCAACCGCCGCGAGGTTGTGTTGTATTGCGAGGCCTTGTCCCTCTCCCACGCTTCGTACGCTTGGCGTCCCCAGGTCTGAAGGGAGGAGGGTTCATTTGGCTCGAATACACACGGCCGCTCCGTTGTCCTGTGCGGCAACCAAACTGTGCCGGTTTCGTCGATTGGGACGTCTTTTTGCTCTACACGACTACAAAGCGTTCCCTGCTCTTCTGAACCTGCCAGCTGCTGAAACTATCGTGGAGAAGCCTGGGTCTGCTTGCTTCGGGGACCGGTGAGTAGTATATCTAGGATCTGGTCGCCCTCCTGCAGTATCCCATTGCTTTTCCCTGCTGTGTAAAAACAGCTCCCTTTTGCCGCGCTCGCGCTCTGCTTCTGCCCGCTGTGGAGGCTGCGCTTGAGCTGCGGAACCTGTTCTTCTTCTGCTGTGCACTAACGTGAACTGCCTGACTTCCTCCAAAGAGCTTCCCCTTGTGTCCGTCGGCACCGGCGTGGCAGGTACTTTGAGCACAAGGCTCCACTCTTCGCAGGGCTCGGACTTCCATCTAGTTAGGTGCCTATGAAGGCGAACTGAGTCGAAAGCATTATCGCACTGCCTGTTTTCCTTCCCTGGCAGGTGGACTACATATTTCGTGCTTTAAACGCTTGCGACTGTGTATTTGTATATATATTGTGTTGATATGGTATGTGTTGGTTTAATACTGTGATATTGTGATTTTCTCGCTACGGTCATTATTTTAAAGGCCTTAAAATAAATGTGTATCTATTTTTGATATAACAACTGTTTGGAGTAGTTTGTCAGCGCTCTTGCTTTGTGTGCTCACTGCGGGCTTTCAGTCACCCTCACCCCTCTTGAGACCTAGTCTTGACCGCCGCGATCGCTACCTTGATTGGTCTGGCTCGTCCAG
Organism: Ambystoma mexicanum; assembly: GCF_040938575.1. Lineage (NCBI taxonomy): Eukaryota > Metazoa > Chordata > Amphibia > Caudata > Ambystomatidae > Ambystoma > Ambystoma mexicanum. Next base: position 204,244,262 of record NC_090932.1, read on the forward strand.
AGGTTACCCTGTTCCAAGTAATTAGGTTGGCCTTCTGAACTTCTGCGCCACCAGGACAGAGTTCAGAAATCCGTCTTAACACATACTAGGCCTGACAGCATTACTAATAGTGAATTGCATGACAGGAAGGAAGGCGAACAAGGGAGGAGAGGGAGAAGATGTGCAATCCATAGACTACCATAAAAGGCCAGAGACATTTCAGATAGTGCAAGTGCATGACAAAAAGTGAGGTGATAGGGGCGAGGAGGAGTAGGAGAAGAACATACACAAACAAAATTACCGTACTAAGCCAGGCGAACTAGTCTTAGTGGATTCTAGGTAATGTAAGTACACAGGCAGGAAGTAAAAGGGAGGGGGGGTGAAAAAGTGTGCACAGTGAAGCAGTACCCAGGGTTAATTAAGTGCAGAGAGGTTACTCTTCTCATGAAACAAATTCCAGAAGTGCAGTAGTGGTGAGCAGATTGCAGAGGCCCGAGGGAAAGTGCAAAGACTGTCAGGATCCTGGGACCTGTGAGTCTCTGTAGGTGCACCAGGCGACTAGTCAGCAAAAACGGAGCAGAGTTAGGGAGGAGAAGGTGGAGGGACTGCAGAGGAGGTTAGCAAAGGAGAGAGAAAGAGTAAAAAGAAGAGGAAGGGCTTAAGGAGTTTCCAGAACTTAAGGAGATCATGCTCAAGGCGGAGAGGGTCAAGGAGGTTGTTCCAGAGGGAAGCACCTGCAGAGGATAAAGATCTACCACCAAATCTCTGTTTGGAAAAACGACCCACTCGCAGAGAGTTGGAAGAGGATGAATGGACGGCTCTAGAAGGAGAGTATTTAGGGAGATCGAGATGTAGATACTGTGGGCCGTGGCCCCAGAAGGCCTTGTGGACTATGCAGAGCGTCTTGAACTTGATCCTTTCAGCCACAGGGAGCCATTGGAGGGATTTCAGGCTGGAGAGATGCAGTCGCTGGGCTTGAGGCCAAGGATAAGTCTTGCGGTTCTGTTCTGAATGACAGATTAGGCTTTCACAAACTGAGTGTTCAAACTTGAAGTGGCAGCAATTGTGACTCTCTCCCTCATGTTTAAGTTCTACACATTAATTTATCATGTCAGCAGAAGATAATTCAATACAAATTATCTACATGTACCTGTTGGAAGTGCTACCATGCTTTGGGAATGGGGCAACTTGTGGACATCGCTTCACCCTCTCTTTGGAAGGCATTGCAATGCGGCACATACTACCATTGATGACCCACAAACTGTAGATCTCTGCAGTCATTCTGCGGTGAATAAGTTATGGATGGCAATTTAAGGTGAGTAATAATTTAAAGAAGATGTATCCAGCTGCAGGGGAAAGGGGTTTTCCAATGGGGTGGCATTACAGGGGTATGGTTACTAGTCATCCCTCTCTTAGAACTATTCCAAATGGCTGTTTTACAGTTACACTCCAGCTGATAAAAAAACAGCAATAGCTATGCATGTTGCACTTAAGTATGGTATGTGACACCATACATAAACACAAACACATACTCTCAGACACACATGCACACACACGTACACACAATGCAGTCTTGTTACCTCTTCTCACTGCTTTCCACCCTTTAGTACTCACACCATAATCCTCTCTATTCTTTGGTGGTGCATTTTGAACTGGTTTTCTTTCTACAAATCATTGCACAGACTCTCAGATGTGAACTTTCTTTTTCATTCAAAGATGGTCCCTTGTTGGATCAAGCAGCCCTTCTGGTGATAACGTATCACCAAATCACTAACCACCTAAGACCTTTGATTTTAATCCATCATTATGAGTAAAACAAATCAGTGGTTGAAACAGTGAACTTACATGCACGGTCACTTTCAGTATTTTCACAGCGAGTTTAAAAAGAAAGAGGAAAAGGAATGCACTCATTCACAATGTCAATGTCTAACAGAAGGGAAAGATGTGTGGTGTTATTTGTGTTACAATATTAGCCACTTGTGAAATAGCAAATTGGCAGAGTAAAGTGTGAGATGGACTGGAACCTTAGAAGTTTAACATGCTTCCAAAATATTCTACCCAGCTTGCCAAGTACTGAAAAAAGACAAAATCCTCCTTGAACTTGTGGTAAAAATACTTCACCAGCAATACATGGGGTTACAATGCATTGTGAGGGGTCAGAAATGGGCGGACAACTTTTAGATGGTTTCTCAAACTTTGCCATTTTATTAAAGTACACATTTCATCAAATGCCTCACTATCCCTGCTCTGATAAGGATTTCCCTCCCTATCAAAACACTCTAACACAGGATATCTGGCACTCCCACTTAAACATCAAATACAGAAAGAAAATATAAGGCAATTCATAATGACATAAACATTGATATGCACAGTCTTTCATAGTTACCTGGGTGAAGGCCCCTTTGCCAGGTTTCATGGTAATTCAATTGCCAACAAAACATTTAAAAAAGAAACAAGGAAATTGATGTTTGTAAATAAGTGTAAATTCAGTTCTTGGTTCCGTCAATAAGTCAAAGAGAAGTTTGTTGACCACAGTTAAAAAAAATAGAAAAGTTCCTCTTCTGGAATAAAGACTTCCCACTTTATCAATCTGCATTAGTGTATTTCCAGCCAAGATACTTTTGCCACAACCTCTACTTGTGCCAGAAGAGATATCACTGTTCTTTGTCTGGGTCATATAGACACAACGGGCCTCATTATTCCCCTCGCGGAATAGGTTTAACGGCGCTGGTATAGCTGCCGGCGCCGTTAAACCCATTCCGCCCTATTACGAGGCCCCCTTGCGGGACCCGCTCTGGACATCTGGTCGGACCAGACGTCCTTTGCGGGTCCTGCAAGGGGACCAGCATGCTAACAATGGGCCCGTCATTAATGGGCCCATTGTTAGCATGCTCCACATTCCCATTGAGCCCTATGGGGGCTCAAATGGGAATGGGGATGGTCCCGGTCCGTGTTCCCTGAATGGGGAAATACCAGGCCCTCCAAGGTTGGAATGGCCCGGTATTTCCCCATTCAGGGACCACGGACCGGGACCCGAGTTTGGAGACAGCCATGCCCTTATTAGGGGTATGGCTGCCTCCAAACTCGTAATGAGGCCCAACATCTGGTAATGTCAATGAAACACAGCTTTGGTCAACACTTAATAAGTCTTTCTTTATAATAAGAAGTATTACAGTTTGCATTGTGTAAGGATAACTTCATAGCACTTTCATCTGAGAAACTCTCAGCTTAGAGTAACTTCTGCAAGATTTATTTATTCCACCTTTAATTGTGCAGCTGAAGTGCACACATTTACGGACAAACAAAACACCTCCACAGCTTAATCCTTTGTGACTTTGCACAGTTTTCAGATGTGACAAGATTAAAATTATGGTACTTCAACACCTTCAAGTAAGCAAAGCACTATTCCTCTGAATATTCCTTTTTCCAGGGGTGCAGCCTCTTTGCCACTCTTGTCTGTCTGCAACACTGAAACCCAACATGTCCTTTAGGATACACTTCTTTCTTCTTCGTATTGGCTCTGTCAATGAAGGTTGTATCAACTTCAAACATTAATTACAAGTAGCAGTGTCCCTTCCCCAACCCTGCCTTTATCACTCTGTATTCTGTTATCCAGGATACTTAACCGGAAGCATTGTTGCCACCCTCTTGGCATCAGGTAATGCTTGCATGCTCTTGGCTAGGGCAATGATGGCATTCTCTTTGGCTCACAGTAATGGTTACACCATTCTTTGTCTCTGGATAAGGCTAGTTTCACTCCAATTGGAGAAACACCTTGTTCACTCTTGGCTTGGGCAATGCTACCTCTTTATAACTACTGTTCAATTACTTACCCTATATTGTTAAGTTTATTTAGTTGCTTAAGTATAATTCATTGGTCACTCTTGCTCTTAGAAACTTTATTAAGCACATGCGACCATTCCTTTCAAAAGTAAAGTTCAATCATAAAGTTTCATTGCGTTTCTTTCTCACGCGCATGAAAGAAAGATTATTTTTGCTTATACGCAGTTACATTTCAAGTGTTCCATTGTTAAACAGTCACCGGTTGGTTTAGAACTGCATTCACTCATTTGCAAGTGATTTTATTTCAGGATACGTATGCCGGCAGTGCTCGCACAAGAAATCAGAATGCTTGGTTAGATGCACACGCTTCTGTATTCCTTCCTGCATGTGCTGATATGCTTCTATTACTCTGACCCACACCCATCCTCGCTGAAGGCGTCTGCGGTCCGGCCATGCAATTGAGGAGTCCCTCTTGCTCCCGAAACCCTCGGCTTCATAGTAACCTATGAACACAGTCTGCGGCACGCTACCTGCCTCAAATGGTCTTTCCTTCCTTAGGGCTTGTTCAGATGTTGTATCGGCTGTGCCCATATTCACAGATATTATATGTGGCTTAGATACATCATAACGGCAATAGGCCATTACATGCTTTGGCAACTTTAAAAGGTTCTCCCTTTAAAAGGATAAATACAATGTCTCATCCCAAAGGATCTCCTCACCACCCTGGGGCTTGTCTCCTCCCAGGTGATCCTCCTGCAGTACACCACCCCCAAGGTCAGGGTCAGGAAGTGTCTGCCTTTCCCTGGCCACCTGGATAGGCAGGGTTCTAGTGAGGGATCTGTAGGATTCATCACAGCACATAGTAAAATTACAGTACACTGCATGTAAAAAGTAAACAACATTATGTTCAACGTATAATTTACGTAAACAATTGGCAACCAGTATTAACTATTAGACACAGAATAGATAGGGGTACATTTAGTAAACTTTGGACTCAATGCCACCATTTCTCTACATACAAGCTTGTTGGGCACAGTGGTGCCACTGCCCTATTTCTGCTGTGTCTCATCCCGGGTTCATTGGCATTGAGCTTTCAAGTGCACCACATTTGGTACTGGGCATGCTCTGGTCTTCACACAGTTTAGAGCCAGAGACTTCCGTACCCTGAAGGCCCTTCGCCCCAGGAGTCTGCATTTCTCAAACCCTGAAAATAGATCCTTTGTGCTGCAAGGGCACCAGATTCAGGCAACCTTCCTAGTGGCAGGGCGATGGGGATCTCAAATTGTTATGACATCAATAATTCTCCAATTGTTTCAAAGATTGTCACTAAAGGTTGATATTAAATAGTGAATTATAGCTATGTGAATGGAGCGTTTTCTAGCATACCTGAAAAGCTAGTTTGCTATATTTATAGCACAAGTGGCCAGCCACTGGTTTGAGCTTAGTGGGAACTGGAAACCCTTGAGGCAGCTTCCTGATGGATTTCCATAACTCTACCCCTGCTCCCTGTGGATCTAAAATAGTTTTTCGAGGCTTTCTTGTGAAAGTTTTTCTTCTAGTGGAGTCAATACTCTAATAGGAGAACATATGAGTGTCACGGTTGCCCAGTGAACTAATGTCATCAACAGTGTGCGTGAGGGACAGACAATAGGCCTGGGCTCAAAAAGCGAAATGGGTGTTTTTTTCATTGCTCGTCAATACCTTTTGCAATACACTGATATGCAGCACATTTTTTAGAACCTATGTGGCAAACAGTGTTTTTTTTTAAGTCCATTTGCCAGTACCAGTGATTAAAGCCACCAACTTCATAGTACACAAATTCAGTAAACTGAACTCATTGCCTCAAAGTGCGAGCCGGCCATAAAAAAAAAAAAAAAACTTTATTCAATGCTGGCGGAATAGTCAACTCCCTCTCGTGTCAATGGGAAGACTATCAACTCATGGTCACAAGCATGACTGAAGAGAGGGTGGTAATGTGGGTCACCAAGAGCTCAGTAGATCCTGACAGGACTTCTGCATATATCTCAAGACAAAGGTCGGGCATCAACTAACGTGGGAATTGTACACTTTACCTTATTTAGCCGTGTTTTCACAACACCAAGAAAGTTATGGTGGGTTTAAAAACTTTTTTTTTAAAAAACTATCACCTGAAATGTGAAAGTAGGAAAGTCCATTAGAGGCAAGTCACACATTCCACAATGCCACCTACTAGCCATAGCTGGAAGTTCACCTCCAGTTCTGAGCCACAACAGCAAGGCATGGTGGATATGCAATTTAGCTCAAATGCAAACTTTTTCTCGAGGAAATTGCTTTTGTCTAAGAGGGCAGTGCCTTTGGTGTATGTCTTTGGTTGATTACGCTATGTATAAAGTACCGCTGCCCTCGTAGACAAAGACAATTTCCTGGAGAAAAAGGTTTGCATTTTAGCTAACTTGCATACCCACAATGCCTTAATGTTGTGGCTCAGAACTGGAGGAGAACTTCCAGGGATGGCTATTAGGTGGCGTTGTGGAATGTGTGACTTGGCTCTAATGGACTTTCCTACTTTTACCTTATTTAGTGTACACATAACTTTTAAAAAGTTCCCATTTTCATAATTGTCCTCTTTGGTGCCCAGTTATATTGTAGTTCAAAATGCTGTCAACTGTTAGATTTTGATACCAAGATTAAATCAAATTGGGAAAGCGACTGGAATTCTTAAAGGTGTGTACGTTGCATGCACACAGGCCTTTAAGTGTGCCACGGCTATGCAGTGCTCATCACAGCAGGATTCATTGAAAATGTTCACCGAGTTGGGGCTCTGCTCTCGCTTCCTACCACCTTTTCCAAGCCCTAAAAGTCAGTGACAATACTACTTTTCTCCAGCAGTTGTCCCTATCACTCATGTTTAGGATTACATCATCAGTTTGAAACATTTCAATTTCAATTATTTGTTCTGTAATATTCTAAAAGGACTGTATAGTAGATCGAATTGCTTGATTTATGAAACATATAATTATATCAAAGTCTCTCAGTAGAGGGATTTAATACAATTATATAATGGATTTCTTTGAAAAAATGAATCCTGCTTTGACCTATTTTACTGATGATAGAATATGTTTGATTTAGCACACATATTAAAGTGCACTTTACTTCCTTTCAAGCCAGGTACCAAAAAAATTAAAATAAATAAACAAAAAAATCACTGCTTTCATTATGCCACTTCTTTAGTTCTTAGTTCTTAGTTAGAGTTCTTTAGCATGTCTTCATGTGTTTCCATAGCTACTCGCAATTACGAGCCGTTTCAGGCATTTCTTAGGTCCCGCCTTCAAATGTCATGACTCGTTAGCCCAACCAACTATCCTTAATCCTCTCTTTACACTGGGTGTATATTTGTGGACACACAGAGCCTCATTACCAGTTTGTCAGTGTTCCACCTGTAAATCCACCAAAGAACCACCAGACAGAATTACCATTACTGCCACTTGGTCCTGCAGATTTCCCGGGGAATTAGAAGTGTTCATAGGCCACTGTAAAGCAATATTTTTGGAGTCATTAGAACTCCATAGGGATTTAATTGGAGTTACCGTCCCGGCAATAATTCCACTGGCAGTAATTTGGTTGTTTGTGCCGATTTCTGGTGGTAAGGTGGGGGATTTACCTCTAGGTTTTTTTCTGGAGGTTTATCCTTCACCTTACCACCAATCTCATAGTATGGTGGTGCAGTAGTGCAGCAGTGATGCAGCAGTCATAAAGTGGTAACAAAACTACTGCTGTATTACTGCCCTTTTTACTGCAATGCCATACTAGTAATGAGTATCACAGTTCAGTCACAATTAGGGATCCTTAAGTTTGCACCGGGCCATGTGGTGGATAGAGTGTGGTGGGACAGAATTATCTCATCATATTCCCATGAAGAGTAAGTTCTGGAGCCGTGCCTGTGCTGGGGGAAGCTCGATCACTCCTAACAACTGCACATATCTTATGCCTGTTTTTTTTTTTAAGCAGGTACATAGCACAAAAGGAAGGAGCACCCATGAAACAGACACCCACATCGGCAGTCGAGCTCAAAAAGGAACACCACACTGCCAGAAATAAATAGATAACTCATGTGCTACATCAATGCAGAAGATGGGTCTTCTTTACCAAAGCATTTGTTGAGGCTGTGTGGTCAAATGTTTCATCTTAACCTTAGTCTGTGTATTTCCTTCCATTACTGCTACACAGCTACTTGTGTCACCGAAAAGATTTTGATCGGATAATGAACAAAGAATACACGCGCCCTATTCCTTACATCTTTGTTACAAATTAGAAATGCAATTGATTTTCAAATGGAACATTGCAAATCCTTAAATTACATTGTGTTTACATTTCTGCTGAATGGCGGGTGGAAGGATTATTGGAACTGGCAGGCATGTGACCCTGTAGTTCAAGTGAAAGAAACATAATTTTTGGAAAGCGTAATATTGTAATATTTATGCTAGATCCGTCAAAGCTGTAGCTCAGATAATACATCTGATCCATAATAGCTAGCGACTGAGTGAAGCTGGGTTTGACTTTGATGTGCACTCATCGAGAACTCCTCGATGTACTGAATCATAGAGTCTGCATGATCTGCAGAGAAATTATGCATTTAGAAGAAAGACAAGACAAATGCACAATTATTCAAATTGGCTGACTGCGCAGACATGACTGAAGAACTAAGTACTGCCAGGGAGAATTGTATGGAAGGCTTTTCTGCATTTAGCTCATACTACAAAGAAGTGGATTGTGAACTGAATAGATTGTGATGAACATGTTATAGCAGCTAACAATATGTCTAAGAGAAAGGGTTTTTCATATCCTACGAGCATCATGTACATGACAACCGCGAGGATTAGGGCAAACCAGAGCATTGTATTCTGTCGTCCATTAAGATGTTTGGCTCAACTACAGTAGCCAAGCAAGCTTGGAACCAGTGCACGCTTGCTCAAACATAAGCTATACAAACACACACACACACACACACATACATGTGGATCGAGTGAGAGCCAATCCTGGCATGTTACTGAAACTAGAGATGAAGTATGCATCTTGCTTGACCCAGAGGAGAACTGACTGCTTTGGACATGCTACAGTCATTGCACCGATTTTCCTTGAGCAAGCACAGATTGGGGCAATTAGCCCAACACCCAATTAAACATTTGACTTGAGCCTGGGCGTTATCTCAGAATGCATCCTCAATGCACATTCAGTGATGCTGATAAGAAGCCACGCACAGGAGGTAGTTTCCAAGCAGCATGGTTAAATCTTGTTACATAAACAAGCCTGGAGGGTCTTTCTTGGTGTTGGGGGGTAACCAGAGTTTGGGCTCAAACTCGCCTAAGAATGTCATTGACTTACCTACCTCTCCAGTTGTGAATTCAAGACTAAGACATAAATTAATGATCTTTCACGTTGGTCCCTTGGTCATCTGAATGAAGCTCATAATGCAGTGGCCTACAAAAACATAATGGCAACCGCTTCATTGCAAGAGTATGTGGGAGGTGGATGAACATCACTGTATGTATTTGAATTCATATTTCTTTATTCAGAGAACAATGTGTTTCATCCAGAAACAGTCAACAGAGCAATCCTGGAACAGGCGCCATGCATTAGAGGGAGAGCTAAGCTGGTTGAGTGCAATACTGTAGTACAGACTAGACAAGACATCAGGCATACAGTGGACAGAGGAGACTGGATATGCACAGGCTGCCCCTTTCCAGCTCGTGAGGTGATGTTTAGCTGAGTATTTAAAGAGCTGATGGTAATGGAAGTTGTGACATGGGCGTAGGTACTTCCAGTGGCACTAGTCGAGGAGGGAGTAACACAAGCAAGAAGATATAGAGGTTTGTTTGGAAAAAGAGAAATTATGCTGGGGACAAGTTTGTGTGGAGGAGGGTAGCGGGCAACTACATCAATCAGCAACACTAGTGTGAACCCTTGCACAGGTTTGAAAGCAAAAAGCAGGAATTTAAATAAGGATTGGTTTTGCATAGGGAGCCAGCCGGTATGGGGGCTGTGAACGGGAGTGGGAGAAGAGCATATTTGGTATGGGTGGGGAAATTGAGTTGTTTGTCTAGTGGGGACAAGGAGAAGAGAGCGGCCCAGGGAGTGATAGGCACAGTGACTCAATACAACAGTTAATATGAGGGTTTTGGCATAGTGGTGGTTGAGGAGAGGGTGGATTTTTCTATTTTATAGCAGGTTAATCCTAGCGCCATAGACGTATCGTAAATGAAGTGATGATGGTTGACACCACTTTCAAAACGATTCAAGTGTGTGTGCCCAAAGGGAAGGGAATAGAATATCAGATGGGAATGATATTGGTGAAAGGGGAGTGAATGCATAAAAATACAGTTCATATCAGCTGTGGGGGCCATGTGCAATTCTTCCCAATCTGGGTATAACTGAGACTCATTCTATAAGGCTGTGACTTTCAAGACCTAAAAAGAATGAGTGTCACAGGAGATGAAAGAAAGTCTAAGAGCGTAGGCAACACATCTGTTTTGCATTTGGCCACCAGCGGTCAAAACAATTGTGCAATGACAATGTCATCTTATATAATGTAAATGCATTGCAACAGAGTTACATAAACTAAAACATCTCCACAAATACTAGACGGCAGTACTGTGTGAACCCGCTCTCATAGCTGTCGGGTGCTTACAATATCAGAGTCAATGTGACTGTCTTCTGTCACTAGCCCAAGAAACTGTCAAGGAGTGGTTATGGCTCAAGTGGACCTGTCTACATTTCCAAACCAGGAATCATGGGGTTTTGGTCGTATACTGAAGAACACACCTTACGCAGCTGGCACTGTTGCAATGAACACAATAAAGAATTTACGAGGTTGCAACACACCAGACTTACTCAAACAACTGACAGCTAGTCAGGAACCAGACTGAATTGAAATGTGTATCGATGGTCCATAAGTGCTGAAAGGCACAGGTTCTTTAATATATGTATATTGTATGGCACTTGGATTGGATACACCTTGGATCAATTTTATTTAGATGAATGCATGAATGCAGAGTTCAAAATAAGATCTATCCCTAAAGCCTATGTTTCTTTGCAATGCAGGCCTCATTATGGATGAAGGATTGCTCAGGGGCACACATTTGTTTTGGAAGTAAAACAACGCAGCTCAACACAGGTTTGAAACCTGAACCCACACTTAGCAACCACTCCTGAAATTAAGCACATTATAAATCAACAATTGTAATTTTCAATTTAAACAACATGATCTCTTCTCTAGCGGGTCTCTGAAAACCCTTTCTTCCAACAAGTATAAAATACACCTGATTCACGGTCTGCCCCTTGTGAGGCCTTCTTCATCAAGCATTGAGTGTCACCAGCTTGATGTAGTCCATAGCAAGCATTTGGAATTGTGCAAGATGCAATGCCACAACATAATGGTTTCTTGTGGATAGGGTGTGCCACAACAGGCTGGATGCAAGATGGAAGGAGAAGGCACATGGACACCCTGTATGGATGCCTGCATTTGGGATTGGGGAGGCATCTATTAACTTGAAAACAGAATTCCCAGAGGACTTAAGAAATAGTATTGGCAGTAGTATAAGTAGTAACACATATGTATTAAGTATGGACATATTCCAGAATAACCCTCTTTTTGGCAGTAAAATAAATAAGGCAATACAAAGCAATATACACAGACACACTACATTAACACACACAATAAAACACTGAACAATACAACACAACCAGCAATACATGGCATCATATATATCAAAACATTGCTAAGAGAAACCTGTTATTCATCCATTGAGTAAAAGAAATGTCATCATATGATCAAATCCACACACCAAGGAGCATTTTGTAAAATGTAATGGGAGAGTATTCCAGAGATGACTGCCCTAGACTTTTTAGTGATCTGTCACTCATTTGAGCCTTATAACACCTAACCTTTTTTTTAACCCTGATGAGTGCAATTCTCCATTTATTTTGACTCAGTTGGACTCAATGGGGCTTTTTTGGTGGACTTATACTGATGATTTTTCAGCAGTGAGTCAGAGCATTTACCGCCACGATTTTCCTGGCAAATCCTCCACTCCAGGCCCAAACTTGTCATTTGGCATAGTGGTAAAGTTGGCAGAGTTACCGCCAACTTAATGTCAAACACATAATGCGGCCAGTGTCTGGGAGGATACCATTCAATTATATTAGATCATATATTATATTAGATATTAGATATATTAGATCAGTAAGAAGGAACAGCAACATTTACTATCTTCCAGATCAAAACAAGAAACAATGGTTTGTAAATGTTTTATTCACATTTTGTCTTTTACTTTCATATAGTGATTGAGAAATTGTCATAAAGATTTGAATGATTGTTGGCGTATGTTACACATTGAGCTGGAAGGCCATTTGGAGACTGGACGGATTGGTTGGGTGAAAGGAACAGTTGATTGCAAGTTTGTTGGGGATGTTTTTTCAATGAGGGTTTCTACCATTTCATACCCTCGGCTATTACTATGTATGGCAATTGGGTTTTTCTATTATTGTTTATTAGCCTCTTTATTGAAATACATTTGTGTGCTGATTCTGTGAATCCATTCACCTTCACAGAAGTTTTAAAAATGTATATATGTTGACATTGGGCACGTTTAGAAGTACGTTCTGTAATTTTCTGATACATTTCGTTAGGGGTTTCATTCTGTTTAAAATTAATATAAGCAATTTTCTTTTGAGCAGTATTGTGCTGTCAATTAGAGCTTCCAGGATTAGTCTTCTGTTGTAATTTTATAAAGGTGAAGCATGACTTTGCAGCTGCTTTCATAAGATTGTGAAGTACTCTATGGTCGAACATTTTTTGTAAAAATGTATTTTTTTGAATCCTTAACTATGGCTATGTTAACATTTTTAGATTTAGTGCTAGGGTCATTAGCAGTTTTCTTCTTCTTTATATATTTTATTTATTATTTGGAAGTGGGGCCCTGATTTTCTTAGTGGTTGGTGGTTTAGTTTTGTTGACTCATTGTATTAGCAGTTTTGTTTGAATATTTGCTATACATTCTGCTAGAGGTGGATGAGTATTTGGCATGCTTTTATTTTTGTCTGCTCCTTTCTTTCTTAGTTTTCTATGAAGTTGCTTTTTACTAGGCATTCTGTTCTGTCTGTTGGGAACAAAAAGGAAAGTGTGGGTTTGAAAGTTGTGGAATATGTATTCCTTTAGTGTGAATGAGTGTGCAAATATGATGGCAGACATAAACAGAGGGCTGTGTGATTGTGTAATGGGTTGATAGTTGTGGTTGGGAAGTTTGTAAGAGTAGCCGTGCATGTAGATGTGTGAAGGGCTTGGGTTAGTGCGTAACAGAGTGTGGAAACAGAAAAATAATATGAGGCTGGGAAGCCCAAAAGGAAACACACCAACACAGGTTACAAAGAACATACACGTGCTTTATTTAAAAGCTACAACAGTTACCAAAGTCAATTGAGAAACGGATAGCTATTCGGCTCTCAGAGTAACATAACGAACTTCAACGAGGGTTCGATGCATTAGTGAGAGAGACCGCACAGTGGAATACTTGGGTCTTTTATACAATTTGTCCAGCCCTTGGCCAACCCTCTCGCGGGTTAACCATTCTGTGAGCCGGGCCTATGGGTTCCTTGCCAGGTCAATCCTTTAATATATGCATTTTGATTAGTTTCACTGACAAAGTTGTACATTTACATATAGGACGACGGTAGGACAAGGTCTCAGTTCGCGACCCCGACAAGTGGCCTGCAGGCATATTAATTATTCATGTGTACGGAGGTCACAACGGCCAGAATCTTACTCGGAATGTCAATCGGCCTCCATTTTGATGTTCAGGGTGACTTCCATATAACAAGAGAACCTAAAATGGCGGCTTAATCCAAGATGGCGACTTACATTACTTTCTCTAAGGTCAAGACCTTGCCGTGGAGTTTGTTCGCATACGATGTTTAGAGAACTTGGCATAGGCCAATACACATACAATTGTTGCGATAGGAGGCATAGTATTGTTTCAATTCGACAAACCCTTCTTTTGGCCTATGCCAAGTGCTAATATCATTTCTAATATCTTTGTAAATAACTCCATGCATTGTCGTCCATACATCCTGAATCATTATCTCTAATGTCTATAGCCATTAGGTCGTTCATCAGAACCTCTTGTAACACAAACTCCTTAGATGCTGTATCTGGGGCATACATTTTGTGCCCTACTGTGCTCATTGCTTGAGCACAACATCCCCCTAGCATTGCACATACACTAGGTAGACATTGGAAACAGCAACAAAGGAATAGCAGGATTCCCAAAATAACCAATATAACAGAAGGCACCTTCCAACCCCAGGATCGTAGAGAATCCCAGAGCCAGGCGCTAATATTCCAATCTCCCACAGGAACATGCACTTCAGAACTAAGGATGTGCAAGTTCTGAATTGCTTTGTAAATCGTCGGTGAGGAATTTGGTACGAAAACACAGCAAGCGGACCCCACTAATTTACATACTCCGCCACGTTCTGCCAGGACGACATCTAATGCCATCCTGTTTTGGAGTGCTGCCAATCTTATTGCTTTCTGTTCTAGTGTCATATTATAGAGTATATCTGTGGTCCGGTTGATGGTTCTCTTCAGTACCATTGCTAGTCCCCTAATATTTTCAGAATTTGCTATCTGTCCCCAAAATGGCACAACTGATTTTGCTATATCTCCCAATACTTGCACAGGGGTATCTCCGTTCTCGTCCCGCCGTGGGCGAGCATTAGAAACGTCCAATGTACTAGCTATAAATACCCCAGGTAACAGGATTTCTAAATAACAGGTTCCCTGCCAATCCTTGGGCAACCAGGGAAATGCTGAACTATCGCAAACGAAATAGACAGGCCCCCCTACATACAGAGTCCTGTTCTCCCCGGTCAAATTTACAATGTTCACATAACCTTCAAAGTTTCCCATTGACCGAGTGCCATTTCTTTGTACACAAAAGGGGACTGAATCGGGGCTATGGTTAATAGAGTAGGAAGGAGGCACAGCGTCCTTATTGCCTATCGGAGCCATTTTATAGGAAATTAGAGTTTGAAAAGGAAGAGATAGTTTATCAGATGGCCTAATAGAAGCAACATTAGGTTTACTTCTATTTGCAAAAAGCGAGCATCCGAGGGGAGTCAATTCACGTTTCTCAAAATCATTTAAATTAGTTCCATCAAAGTTCCCTGAGATGCTATCATTCCATCGGCCAAAGAATAGTGCTCTAAGAGAGGCATAGCAAGCAGTCGTTAAAGGTAAAGGGTGAATATACCATCCTAGCCCCTTGTTCCCATGTTGCGGTAAATGAGTACAAATCCAGCAATTACTCTTGTTAAAGATGGCATGCGTTGAATTCATTATTATCATTAAAGTGTTATTATGGTACTTTCATCTATGCTGGGAGTCTCTAGGTGACAGAGTGTGAAGGTGTACAGAGGGAGTCAAAGCAGTAGGTACAATCTCAATTGGCAGTAGAGGTTTTAGAGGGTACATTTCTTCGAAGTACCAAAGTCCCACAGCAGTAACTATACAAATTCCAATTATTATTAACACAACACAGCAATACGTTTTCGGGGCCCAGGCACATTGTTCGTTGTCCGAGTTGGTCACCCCTTATTTACAAGTCCAATGCGAGCAGCATCAGTGGAGGTGGCAGGCATCGTAGTTTCTCAATCGACGAACCCAATGTTCGTTGCTGGCGACACTACGGTCGCGCAACTTCTTAGTCCTTCCCCTACCCTAGCCAGCAGAATCCCTTTTTTCCTTTTTTTTTTCAAAAAACTTCCTTTTGCAAGAGAAAAAACTCTCAATAACTTTTTCTTTCCAGATGCACTGGCAAAACCCGTGCTGTAGTTCTATTTTCTTCGTCGAAGGTCGTACCTGGTGGTACCCAGTACTGTTTGATCCAGAAATAGGGTAACGTCACTTCCTGAGGGAAGCAACGTATCGGAGGCGACGGAAGTCGCAGAACTTGAAACAGTGTTTTCCGGAAGTGACCTTTTCAAAGAGTGCGGAGACGAAATGGACTGTTCCCCAAGCTCCACGGGCTCAGAGAAATTCTCTGACACACTCACAGAGCTGTTTGCTACTCCAGGATCAGAGATTGTAGCATCAGCGAGGGGTTCTGCTTTTTCTGTAACGTGTGGCATTGGGTGAGGAAGTTTCTTGACATGCGTCGCGTGGATCCAATGCTTCTTTCCAGCCACCCACACTGCTGTTTGGGTGACCAACAGCACCTGGTAGGGTCCCCGCCAGCGAGGAGCGAGACAGGAAGACCTTTCGTAGGCCTTCACTAGGACCCAACTTCCAGGCTGTATGTTGTGTTCTGGGCCCGTAAACCGTACAGGTAAAGCTGATTGGACCTGATGATAAATGAGATACAGATTTTTAGTCAACTGGTTACAGTAGTCTACAAGCAATACATTTTCAACCTCCTTCAGGGTTTTGGGCTTCGGAAGGCCCCAAATGTTAGCAGGTCTCCCCATCACTACCTCAAATGGAGAGAGCCCAGTCTTAGTTTGAGGTGTGGTACGCATGGCTAACAATACAATAGGTAAGGCATCTGGCCATTTCAATTTGGTGCCGGCACATGTTTTTGCAAGCTTATTCTTTAGGATACCGTTATGTCTCTCTACCAACCCAGCACTTTGAGGATTTCTAGCCGAGTGAAATCGCTTTTCAATGTGTAACGCTGTGCATATCTGCAAAATTACTGCTGCAACAAAATGGGGACCAATGTCCGACCAAATTGTGGAAAGAATTCTTTTACCATAGTCTTTGCAGTGGTCATGGCAGTAGCATCCTTAACGGGGAAAGCCTCAACCCATTTACTAAAGGCACAAATAATCACAAGAACATATTTTAGATTGTTACACCGTTCCATCTCAATAAAATCAAAGTGGATGACCTCAAAGGGAACAGAAGGGGGCCCAAAGCTACCCCTTGGAGTTACTGTCCCCTTCCCCACATTGTGCTGTAAACAAATCATACAATTCTGAACATGTCGCTGTGCAATCTTCAAAATTTTATCATTCACCCAGACTTGCTCTATCATTTTCATGATCTGTTGAGCACACACATGCGTAGGACCGTGTGCCATCGTAACCATTGCCAGCACATATGAATCAGGGAGCAACCATTTCCCTTCAGATATATCCACCCAACACCCATCGTCATCCAGTTTCCCCATCCCTTCGGCCCACCTTTTAGATTCTTCTATTGTGGCATCAGTTTGGATATCTCGACAGACCCAATACCCTCATCCATTACATAGGCATCTTTTGATTCCCTTAAAGCATACATGTCTGCGCTAAGGTCTGTGGCCGTTTTCCTGGCTATCTGGTCAGCAAAAGCGTTCCCTTATCCCACATCATCTACGACCTTACGATGTGCTGCACATTTCATGATTGCTAACTGCCTAGGGAGTGAGATTGCCGAGAGCAATTGCACTATCAGGGGACCATGCTGAATCTTGGTCCCATGTGAGGTTAGGAACCCTCTTTCCGACCAGAGCCTCCCAAAGTTGTGAGCCACCCCAAAGGTGTACTGGCTATCAGTATATATGTTTGCTGTATGCCCTTCGGAGAGTTCACAAGCTCGGGTCAACGCTATAATCTCTGCGGCCTGCGCGGAGTTATGCAGAATTCTCTTAGTTTCAACAACCATACTCAATGTAGTAACTGCGTAGGCAGCTGTAGATGTACCATCTGGGAGTTTGAAGCAGGAGCCATCACAAAACAGCTCCCCTTCCGCATTGCCCAAAGGAGTATCTATAAGGTCTATCCTGCCCTTCGTTTCCTGTTCAGTAGTATACAGGCAGTCATGTAATTCTTCGTCACCGCAAACAGTATCTTGCGGGAAAGGTAGGAGTTCAGCCGGATTAAGAACACAATACCTCTTAATTTGAATGTGAGGGGCAAACAGAATTAATTCATACCTTGTCAGCCGTGCAGAGGTGAGGTGTTGCGTTTGGGTTTTATTCAATAGGACATCTACAGAGTGAGGTACCATCAAAATTAAATCATGGCCTAGGACCATCCCCTCACTCTGTGTTACAGACGTGGCAGCAGCAGCGACAGCTCACAAACATCTTGGCAAAGCGCATGCGACAGGATCAAGGGCGGAAGAGTAGTAGCCACACGGCCTATTCTTCCCTCTGTGTTCCTGTGTTAACACAGCCAAAGCACATCCATCACATTCATGCACAAACAACACAAAGGCCTTGTCATAATTTGGAGTACCCAGAACCGGTGCAGAGCATAACGCAGTTTTGAGAAGCTCAAATGATCGTTGATGTTCCGATTTCTATGGCAGCGGCAAAGAAATGCCCTTCTTTGTCAAAGCCAACATCGGTTTTATCACTAGTGAAAAGTTCGGGATCCACAACCTACAGTAAGAAGCCGTACCTATTAAGGCTCTGACTTCCTTCTGTGTATTTGGAACAGACATGCCAGAAATGTGTTTTATTCTTTCAGGTGTCAACCTCTCCCCTCCTTTGACAGGAGGTAGCCTAAATAGGCGACCTCCTGACAACAATATTGAAATTTTTTGAGCGAAGCTTTATGACCGTTTTTAGCCAGATGAACAAGCAACAATACAGTGCCTTCTTTACAAGCACTTTCAGAATCTGCAGCCAAAAGCAAGTCTTCGACATACTGGAGCAGTGTACACGTAGGTGGCAATTCAAGGGTATCAAGCTGCTCTTTCGAAGCTCTACTATAAATGCTTGGACTTTCAGGATACCCTTGAGGTGCACGAGTAAATGTGAACGAACGTCACCCCAAGGTGAACGCAAACAAATATCTACTCTCCTTGTGTATAGGAATACTAAAGAAAGCATTCTTTAGATCCACAACACTAAAGTGCGTAGCTGTAGCAGGGATCATTGTTAGTATCGTTGTTACATCAGGCACAATTGGAAATTGTGGGGCAACAACTTTGTTAATAGCACGTAAATCAATTATAAAGCGGTATGGGATTGCATTGTCACCTTTCTTGTATACAGGCAAAATCGGGCTGTTACATAAGCTACCTGCAATCTCTTCAATCACTCCTCGATGCACAAAATCAGAGACAATGCACTTCAAAGCACGTTCGCCCCCTCAAATGATATTTTATATTGCGGAATGCGTGGTAGTTTAACTCCATGCTTCAAAACTATTTTAACGGGCTCAATCTGTAGCACCCCTACATCATTGTCGTCAACCGCCCATAAACATTCCGGAACAACACTAAACTCAGGAGGCAATGGTCGAGTCAAAAACTGAGAATTGGGAAGTTGCTGTGGTGAAACTGTCAGTCGCACTCCGTCAGAGGAACAATGAATTACTGCATTCAGTTTCTTCAACAAATTTAACCCAAGCAAATTCTCTCCACAGTTCGAAGTCAGGAGGAAGGGACAATGGTCCGTGAAGGGACCCAGAGAAACAGACACCGGCAAAGAAACCGGGCAAGCAATTGGTATACCAGAAAACCCTATAGAAACATTTGTTTGCCCTGAGAGTGGAATGTTTGGAACCCGGGAATGATCAATGGAGCACTTCTGTGCTCCAGTGTCTATCAAAAACTGATGTTTCCTATTCCCCACTAACAATTCAACGTAGGGACCTTTCTGATAAACGGGAATAGGTGAAGGTTCCAAACCCTGCTTCGGGCAGTCCTAACGAAATAAAATGTCGTCGGAAGGAAGCTCTTCAGAAAGGTAGGCAGCAGAAGGGTGATCAAATATGTTTCTCGTGTCCACACTCGAAGTCTCATTTTCCCGTGAAAAAGGTTGCCGAGGATCTTGCGAAAACTGACCTCTATCAGGGCCCCCAGCTCGAGGGAGACCTCTAGGTCATCTACCCATACTCCCAAATGCATTGTTTAACCTTTGTCGAAGAAAGGGGCACTGTGCTCGCCAATGACCTTCCTGGCGGCAATAGGCACATTGATTAACATTCACGGGACCCAAAGGAGAGTTTCCTTTTGGGACATACTGACCTCTGGTCTGTGAAGTACCCCCTCTGGGATTTCTAATGATTTGTTGTAACAATATTTTAGTCTTCAAATCTCCTTTCCTCTTCTCTATTTTCTCTTTTTCATTATTAACACGGTTCTCATAATACTGAGCCATATGCAAAACTTCAGATTGGGATTTCGCCTGCCAAGCGCTCTCAGAGGACTTAATCTGTGACTGGATGTCGGGCAACAATCCACGTACAAATTTGTCCACAAACAACCTTTTCCCAGACTCTGTGCCCAAGTCCTGTCCACTGAAGTCAGAGAATACCTGTTCGAATCTATTAAAGAACTCGGTGGCACCTTCAGTTTTTCCTTGAACACAGGTCGTAAGCTTGTCCCAA
This sequence comes from Ambystoma mexicanum, assembly GCF_040938575.1. Taxonomy (NCBI): domain Eukaryota; kingdom Metazoa; phylum Chordata; class Amphibia; order Caudata; family Ambystomatidae; genus Ambystoma; species Ambystoma mexicanum. The sequence goes on from NC_090932.1 coordinate 204,264,380, forward strand.
ATAATTCTTTTCTCAGGAATTATGGTTTTCAATTTTGCGACAATTCTATCAGACAAAGTAAGTATTACCTGAGGTGGTTTCTCACCAGCTGGTCTTTCCCCATCAAACCTAGTCATGTTAGCCCATGTATCTCCCAACCCTGGCACATCATCTATTGTTCGAACCTGCTCCATAAATCTACGGGAAGGAGTACAGGGAATAGCAAGTCAATATCACTTAAGGTGAACACAGAGGACTGCAAAACGGACTCTATCTCTTTGTAGAGTCCTGTTGGGTTTTTCCTAATATCGGGAATTGATTGTCTAAAAGTGTTCACTTCCTGTCGTGAAAACGGGACGTGAACAAATTGCGATACATAATGTGCAGGGATATCCACAGCGGGTGCACCAGTCCGAACGTTAGCGGGAATCTCAACCTTTGGGACAAATGTCGGAGGAACATCTCTCATAGGCAACTGAGATATAGGTAACTCTGACCGCTTACTAAGCAACAGAGCCAGGTCGAGCGCGAAGGCAGTCGAAGAAGTGTCGGGCGAAAAAGCCCTTTTACAAATACCCAATAACTCTATAGGACAACTAACCTTCTTCCTTACAGATTCTTCCTGCAGGTATTGTACCATTACCTGAATCACCTTCCTCTGCATTTCTACTGTATACTGACTATACATGTCATATACTTCATCCGGCGGTATCGATGAATCCGAGATCCATCGAATCGCATCTTTGGTACAAATTCGTACTTCCTCAGGTGCCGATCTATGACCCGGAAGGAACCGTTTCTGCACATACATACTGTCGTCTTCATCATCCTCATCCCATAATTTCTCAAAGTCCCTCCTATACTCAAACAATCTCTCAACATGACCATGTACTTTCTCCTCTGTGTCCCTCGAAAGTGCTAAAGTATTTAGATCCCTCACCCCTTGTGGGAGATCCGTATTATGTAATCTACCCCACATTACACATAAATGAGTCCCCAAACCTTCGATAAAAACATTTTTCTCAGGAAAATTGCCCATATTTGATAATGTGGAAAAAACGTTAACTTGATATCACCTTTCTCCATACAGTGCTTAGCCCATGCAAATAATTCCCGTTTCTTGTCTGCAGAAACAGTATTTCGAGTGACAATCTTTGACCCCGCACCCCGATCAACTTCAGTCAATACAGAACCACTCGGGAGCGGAGGTGTGGGCAAATTCAATGAGGGTGCAACTATTGGCGCAAGAGGAATGGGTGGTAGGATAGGTGGAGGAACAACAACTGGAGGAATAGGAACAGTAGGTTGTACAGGGGGAACAGGAATGACAGCAGGAATAACAGGAGGGATGGGCAGAGCACCAGGGAGAGGATCATACGGAGGTGGCGCAGAGGCACCAGGCCTGCGTTCGTTTAACAATTTTTCAATAAATTCTTCAGAAACATGGAAATCTTTAGAGGGATACATTTTCTGGATACCGAGTACGAAAGCCCTATCCATATTTCTAACTGACTCTGAATGTTTTTCTCTATCATATAACAACGCCTTTTCGGCATTTGTTTTATGACGGTGTGCATGTTTATCCCTACTTTTAAGCTGCTGCAACGCTTCTTTTTTCCAATTCTGCAAAACATCAAATGCTGCATGTCTGGCCTTCTTTTTTAGCAAGACGGATTCTAGGTATTCAATACGGGGGATCTCGAAACTACCATTGATTGGCCACTGAAATTCAGAGGCATGTCTGGTTTGTCTGTGCCAAATATCATTAAATATTACTTCCAATGCTATACTTACAGTATTTAGTACATGCCAGCGACCCCTCCTGTTTTGCCGGGCGGCTAAATTCCAAAGATTGTCGATCGCTGCGGAACAGAGCCCTAAAGCAGCTAGACAATTTCCCAGGCATTTCACAAAAATTTGGTGTTACCTGGTCAATAATTGTGTCTGCAGATACAATACGCCAAATTCAAATTGTCAGGGTTAAATTAAGAGTCAGGTCACGACTGCACCTGACCAAACCTAAGGAGGACCGTACAGTTTACCAAAGAATTTACCTAACGAATTTTACCTTGTGTTTGGTGGTTTCGACAAATCTGCCCGCCTCAAAAATGGACCCTCGTGAAGATGCCGTGTCAGACCACACGACTATCGTCCAAGGATCGGATCATACAGCGCTGCTGAGGCATCGCATCTCGTTCGATCGGGCCCGCAGTATCACACCGTCCGATCCCGGTTCGATAGTCTGCGTCAACCTTCAATGATCCGGCATCAATCTTGAGGGTCCCTATTCGGGCGCCAACCGTGGAAACAGAAAAAAAATATGAGGCCGGGAAGCCCAAAAGGAAACACACCAACACAGGTTACAAAGAACATACAAGTGCTTTATTTAAAAGCTACAACAGTTACCAAAGTCAATTGACAAAAGGATAGCTATTCGGCTCTCGGAGTAACATAACGAACTTCAACGAGGGTTCGATGCATTAGTGAGAGAGACCGCACATTGGAATACTTGGGTCTTTTATAGAATTTGTCCAGCCCTTGGCCAACCCTCTCGCGGGTTAACCATTCTGTGAGCCGGGCCTATGGCTTCCTTGCCAGGTCAATCCTTTAATATATGCATTTTGATTAGTTTCACTGATATAGTTGTACATTTACATATAGGTCAACGGTAGGACAAGGTCTCAGTTCGCGACCCCGACAAGTGGCCTGCAGGCATATTAATTATTCAGGTGTACGGAGGTCACAATGGCCAGAATCTTACTCATAATGTCATTCGGCCTCCATTTTGATGTTCAGGGTGACTTCCATATAACAAGAGAACCTAAAATGGCGGCTTAATCCAAGATGGCGACTTACATTACTTTCTCTAAGGTCAAGACCTTGCCGTGGAGTTTGTTCGCATACGATGTTTAGACAACTTGCCGGAGGCCAATACACATACAATTGTTGCGATAGGAGGCATAATATTGTTTCAATTCCGACAAGAGTGGTAGCATGAATAAATAAGTAATGTTGGACAATGAACGCCAACAAGAGGAAGAGGTTCAAGCACAACTAGTTGAAGACACTTCTGTGGGCAGTCAACCTTCTCTTACAGGAAGCCAAGAACCACTTGGAGAGCCACAGATTCTAAATGAAGCAGAAATAACTATGACTGAATTAGAAAATATCATGTATCAGTATAAACAATCAGAAGAAAACCTGTCAGTGCTGAAATCACAGCCAAATGATGAGCAACTTAGCATTTACCTACAAGTGACTGAAGACATTGAACATGGTTTGAAGCATGAACGTAAAACTTGCAGTTGTCAGAATCATAAGTCTGTGCTCCTCTATTTAAGTGGTGAAGCTGGCTCTGGAACAAAATCTTAAATAAAATCATCAGAAAATTCCTCCAAAACTTAATAAACAACAACCTTTCAGCTGTTGTAACAGCCCACACAGGTTTAGCTGCCTACAACATAGGATTTGTTACTTTATACCGACTACTGCTCATTCCAGTAGAACACCAAAACAAATTAGAATACTACAAATTATCAGCAGATGCTGCTACTAAAGTACACAGAATTCTGAAACAAATGAAAATGCTCTTAATAGAATAGGTAAGCATGGTTTCTAACCTAATGTTAGCTTTAATTCACCTCATTTTGCAAGAAGTCCTAGAAACACACTACGAATAACACTTTGGAGGAAGAAACTTTATTGTTTTTGGAAATATCCTAAAGTTAACACCAATGAAAGGTGAACCTATCTTTAAAACCTTAGGACATAAACAGAGCTGCAACAAACTTGACACATAGGAAATATAAATCGCGTGCAACTTTTCCAATACAGAGAATTAACTCAAAACATGTGTCAGTCTGCAGACCTCACCTATGCTAACATTTTGAAAAGCATTAGAACTGGTCTTTTTTCTAAAGATGCACAATCCATCCTAACAGTAGACTCATCCATGAGCTATCTGGGTGTAACATATCTGCCCCTGATGTCTTGGAACAACTAGAATAAAAACATGTAAAATGCATGTCCTTAATGCCAACCCTAGCAAGCTGTTCAACGAGGCATTGTTAAAAAAAGAAATGCAACACATATTGCATATTAGCTCCACAGACAAACTGGAAGTGCATGGCATAACACTTCCTATGTGTCAACAAGCAACAGCACAAATAAAAAGTTTAGAAAATTGTACCTCCAACACAACTGGTTTGGAGAAAATGTTAATGTTGTGTTTAAACTGCAGAGTCATTCTTAAACGTAACCTTGACGTACAGCAAGGTTCAGTCAATGGAGCAATTGGTACAGATGTATCCACATGACAACAACATTCAGTTTGTCAACATCCACTTTGATAAACTTTCAGAAGTTAAAAGGATAGGACACTCAACAGCACAATTCCTTCTTTGCAAAGACATGTATGTACGCATAGAACAATTCTCTCTGTCTCTTGCAAATGCAGTCACTATTCACAAAATGCAAGGTCAATCCTAGATCAGCCATTGTTTGACATTGGCGGCACAGTCTATAACGAAGGCATGAGTTATGTAGCACTTTCAGCTTTATGCACAATCGAAGGACTATTCCTAGTCAGTTCTGATGTAAACAAAGTCAAGGCTGGCATTCCTTGCATCCTAGAGTACAACAGAGTATGTGCACTCTAGACACCCCATCTGGATATGTATCCTTTTCCTCAAAAAGGTAATGTTTTAATAAGAAAATGTATGCAAACAGAACTTATAAGAGATCGCCCAACAAAACCACAAAGAAACAAAAAACAATTGCTACTCGTTCAATCAGTACAACCACAAAACTATCTAGTGCAAACACAACTGCACATCCTCCAGCAGATATAAAGAGAACTATTTCTTCTAAAAGAAAAAGCAAGTGGAAGGCCAGCAAATGACACAGAGACAGAACTCTCTGGTCCATTGAAATTTTCCAACACAACCGGTGTAAATTGCTGTGCAAATGTAGCAATCAATCTTCTGGTCCAATTGCCATCAATGGATCAAAACATTTACTTGAACGGCTCAGACCAGTTGTGTTTGCAAATGTGTGTCCTTAATAGAAATGCCACAAATAATCCTGACAGCACTTACAGTGTCTCGGGAAAAAGGCAAGAATTGGACTACTTTGCAGGAATGGTAAACATTCACCATAAACACACAGGAAGATCCCCAAGAATTGCTAATGTACTTACTGCAAGTACTGGAAACCAAAAATATACCTATAAATGACATCTTTCAGATTTCATACACGTGGAAACATACATGCACTCTCTGCAACCGTGTTTCACAAGAGCACATCCCTAATGAGCGATTTCTGTATGTATCTATACCAAATTGTGAATCTATTCCATTTCATCAGCAGGTGTAAAATGCAAATCATGCATTATTCTGCTCTTTTTGCAATTCAGACAATCGTTCCACCTTGGACATAAACTGACATAGCCAATATCTGATACTTATGCTTTTAAGGTGCTATGCAGATGGTACCAAAAACAACTGCAAGCTTACTAGCTTCACCCACGGGCAAGTAACTCATGGAAAGAAAACCTTTTACAACAGTAGGCATAATCTACCACACTTGTGCCACAACCACTGCAGGTCACTATACTGCATACATTAAAAAAGAAGTGATTGGTTTGAATGAAATGGCAATTGTGTTACTCTAAAACAGAGATTCCCAGCAAATCTAACAAATGCCTACTTAAACCTAAATTTAGTCACTGACCTGTAAAACTATCAACAGTTAGAATATGCCAACTGGTACCTAACTGCATCCATAATACTGCAATAATATTTTTGAATATCAAAATAATTAGAATACTCCAACAGGTATCTAACGGCTTTAGAAAATACCCTTCAGAAGCCTAAAACTATCAACAGTTAGAATACGCCAACTGTTATCTAACTACATCTATAGTACTGCAATGCAGTTTTTGAAATGCAAAACAATTTCAATACACCAACAGGTATTTAAGTACTTCAAAAATACCTTTAAAAAAAGTACAGCAGTACTTTTGAAAAGCAGAACAGTTTGAATAAACCAACTGGTATGTAACTACTTCAAACGTGCCTTTCATTACACTTCATTGCAAATACACCATCACGATTAGTCGTACTCAAACAATGCTTTTAACAACAATGACACTTATTTGTGCACTTTAACAATTCCCTTAAGCACTGCACACTTCAAACAAACATACTGTGAAAGTTAAACTCACCTAAATGTAGTAGAGTTTCTTAATCCTGTATATATCTTTCCCTAATGACCCAATAATTATGCAAACAGAAACACCAACTGTGCAGAACACACAGTAATGTTTCAAACATAGTATTTAGTATGTACCGATTATGAGGGTCTAAAAGGTTTAGTTACTGACCTGTAAAACTATCAACAGTTAAACTATGCCAACTGGTATCTAACTGCATCCATTATACAGCAATGCTGCTTTTCGATAGCAAAATAGTTAGAATAACAGGTATCTAACTGCTTCAAAACTACTCTTAAGAACTATTAAAACTATCAACAGTTAGAATACGCCAACTGCTATCTAACTACATCTATAGTAGTGCAATGCTGCTTTTGAAATGCAAAACTGTTTCAACATGCCAACAGGTATCTAAGTACTTCAAAAATACCTTTACAAAAAACAGTACAACTGTACTTTTGAAATGCAAAACAGTTAGAATACACCAAAAGGTATCTAACTACTTCAAAAATACCCTTCATTACACTTCATTGAAAATACACCATAACAACAAATACACTTATTTGTGCACTTTAAACATTCCCAAACATACTGTTAAACTTAAACTCACATAAAGGTAGTCTTTTTTTTAAAAACTTGCATGGATTTTGTTTCCCAATGATTATGCAAACAGAAACAGCAACAGTGCAGAACAGACAGTAATGTTGTTTCAAACATAGTACTTAGAATGTACTGATGATGAGGGTCTAAAAAGTACATGAATATGTGAGATTGTATTGAGTGAAACATTGTGAACTATCCTGCCTAACATATTATACAGTGTTTTTTCACAGAGAAAGAAGCAACAATTTCTCCTTCATTACCAACTCAACCTGTACCTCCAATGGAACAGCAATCATAAGTACTATTTGCACTTCAATTGTATTATGTCACCATGTTACAAATACTGTATACTGCCCCTACACTATCTATGATTGCTATACACAAATTATTATAATGGTTTGTATCCAGTGGCCAGATTCAATTTCGATACACATATTATTATAATGGTTGTGGCCAGTGGCCGGATTCTTGGGTGTATGGACGTATTATGCTGTGGTGGTTGTGGCCATCAAAAGGGACCGCCAACCCTATTTTTCAACTTTGAAAACATGCCCATATCATCAATATTCCATTCCCCTACCCTGGCCAACCCCCTTTCAGTCACCAAAGAACCCCAAATGTGCCCAAGAATCTAGCCACTGGCCACAACCACCACAGCATAATACGGCCATGCACACTAGAATCTGGCCACTGGCCACAACTGCCACACCACAACTCACGCTGAACCTCCCAATGTAAATGACGGCTGCAGACATCATTGCATATGATCAATATTACACTCCCCTACCCTGATGAACCCTCTTTCAGTCACCAAAGAACACCAAATGTGTTTCTCAAGCTGTCCTCCCAAGACTATGGCCGCGGACTACCGCAGTGTTCGCAGACTACCGCACCAGCCATATGCTCACTTTCCACCTATACAAAGAGACCCATATCATCTTTTTTCACTCCCCCACCCTTCTGAGCCCCTCTTTCCAACACCAAATGACCCAAAATGTGTTTTCTAGACTTTTTCCCCACCAATCATTCTGCAGCCATTTGCATCTGTCCGAGGATCTAACATGGGGGGCATTTAGAAAAATATGACGCACCTCACGCTTTTCACTGTCCGATCGGTTAGCGCGTGTTGTGTTTGTGGATATCACGGCGGCCACTAGGCCATTCGGAGGCCCGTCCGGAGGGGGTCCGCAGACTGAACCCAGATATCACTAATTTCTTTTGACCTACTCTTGAGCCATTTAAAAAAAAAAACTACTGGACAGATTTACATCAAATTTACAAAATCACGCTTTCGAGAACAGGCCGCCACTCCTGCTGCTAATGTATTGAAAATCCGTCCAGCAGTTTGGGCTGTAGGCGTGAGCATTGCATCTATGGAAAAAACAGACATATTGGGACCTGCCCTATAACTTTGCCAGTCCCTTGACGAAAACTCACCAAACTATGCATAATCAATCTGATGGGGCCATATACTTTATTTGCAAAGTTTGGTAAGGATTTGTCCAGGGGTGCAAAGTTATAAGCCACCCAGAAACTGCTCTTCTATGTGTTGAGCAACTTAACCATAACTACAGGGCTGCTGCCAGAGGCCCTCTAATACATATATATATATTCATATTCAATGAAAAAACTTTGTTAAAGGGACGCTATGGGTATAAGTAAAACGGAAAAACCTCAGAAATTTGCCAGTACTCGCGCCACCAGTGTGCACTGCTAAGACTAACACCCAGGACATCAAAGATGACATCACAAATGTTTTTGATGACATCACTGATGACATTACATATCTAGGCCACTTGTGTTTGTTCACTGACATATCTAGGGCAGGTGTTTTTGTTCACTGACAGTCAGAATATGAAAATTCAAAAAAAGGAGCTTTATATCTAGATGTTAACCTTGTTGTATGGTCTTAAAGTACTTTCCTTAGGGTTTGTTTTCAGCTCATGGTGCATATACACGGGGAAGTAAGCTGGCCTCAAGCACACAATTCATTTGTATACATGAAGATGAACTTTAATGTTATTGACATTTTCTGGTGATGGTGTATCTTTCTTTCTTACTTTAGTTTCCCTGTATGTGCCTCTGATTTGTATGCATTGTAGGTATTTATATGTATTGTTTGTACTAGCAGAAGTGTGTATTAAGTCTTTAATTGTTATCTAGTAATTACATGTTTAACATTACTGAAACAGCTGATAAGACAGCATTCATTATTTTACTATCCAAAATTACAAGATTTTAAATACTGTACTTCTATGGTGCGTGCTGCAGCCATTGTCTATGTTTATGTATGATTAGGTTCATGTAATAACAACAACACTCCAATACAATGTTGTTTAGAGGAGTACATTCTTTAATGGATTAAGTAGTTTTCATCAAAATTAATTTCACATATGTTGTCATCAGTGATGTCATCAATGACATTTGTGATGTCATCTTTGATGTCCTTGGTGTTAGTCTTAGCAGTGCACCCTACCGCACATACTTGGAAGAATATTAGCAAAACTGCAATTCATCTTAAAAATGGCATCAGCTATTGCCATCCCTCCTCCCCAAGATCTGCCATCAGCTGGAGGACCTACACAACAAACAAAGTGCAGTACTTCCAAAGACAATGGAGAGGACCAAGAAGATGAGGTAGAGGACGTGCTTAGCTCTAGCACCCAGAGAGAATCCTGGGTGTGGCAGTTCTTTACCACTGTTGGTAATGTAACAAATGCTAAAACTATCAAAGTGAAATGCACTCAGTGAAACTTTGTACTCAGTCGGGGACTACTTGCAAAGTACTCCTACAGGACCACTGCGATGCACCGCCACACCAGATCCAACCACTGCAATTCTCTCAGAAAGGTTGACTGGCTGTCTTCCTTCACCTCATCCTCATCAACCAATACTGTAACCACACAGCCTACTTCTGTGGGGCACAAAATCCCATCAGCTACCTTCCAAGCAATAATAGAGGCTGTTGATCCATATCTTTCAAAGACAACACTCTTCTGTATATACTCCAACACAACACTTTGCAGTGGTAAGCGATTTCAAAGTGCTTTTGAAGCTGTAATCGAGGAGCATGAGAAACACTGCCCCCACCATAGAAGTAATACACGTGCAACATATTCCCCTGTTCACCGGCCCCTCCATATTAGTGCTTGCTGCCTCCTCCCTCCTTTCACTTCCCACCTTACGTTGTAACCTCTCCTGCAAAAAAAAAATAACATAAAAAAACAACAAAAGACAGGAACCACCTTTCACAGTTAAAAAATAGAACTAAAAGAAAAATCTTATAGACTACATCTACTTTACATTTCACAGTAAAGTACATAGACTCAATAATATTTTCCAACATTTCTAGTAGCATTTTGTGTTATGCTAATGGTAATAATGTGGCGTTCATCCCCCATTCCAGGGACTGGAATGGGGATAACAGCCCGGCAGCCCAAGTTATTGGCCCAAGTGAAGAGAGGGTGGATAATGAGGGCTCCGGACCTTTATTCCCACATTGCAGCCCTTGCAATGGTGGACGAAGGCCATTAGCAACCCGGGTTCCCAAAGCGGGAACCCGGGCTGCTAAAAACTAAAGGATTTTTCTTCCTACACCGGGACACCTGCGGCATGACACCGTTAGGAAGGAAAATACTTTTCCAAGATGGCCACCATAGAAAGGGAAGGCAGGGCTACGTACAGAGCCCTCTTCCCTTTCCATGGTAGCCTGCAGAAGGTGAAGAGAGAACCCTATGTCCATATTACCACAAGCAATTTCTTTCCCCTTTCAAACATATCCCACTTTGTAATAACTTTGCCACATAGCAGTCCCAGGTGGACATGGCCATTTTAACCCCATTTGTTATCCCTCGTGGTCATGCCCATTAGTCTGATTGTACGGGTCATGACCTTATGCCATGACCCAGACAATCTGGCAACTGCCCTTGGCCACAGACTATACCTCAGTCACCAAAGGTACATCACTATTTTGTGTACCTACATTATGACACTTGTCAAAAAATAAAACAGGGGCACAATTGCAAAACCATGCTTTAAGGTCCTTGCCAATGCTCCTTACACGAGTTTGCTTGAAATCTGCCCATGTTTTATTTTTTCAAAAGTTTCAAAATGTATGTACATACAATATTCATATAACTTAGCTCTCACTTGATAAACTCCATTCAGACTTTAAAGAAACATTCAAGGTTGGGTCTATAATCTTTATAAAAACTTTGTGTCCACATTCGTCAAACGGCAACACAGTTATAAGCCATCTAAAGATGTTCAGACCCCCCTCTAATTTATCCCCCTCTTGACAAAATCCCACCAAACTTTAGAAAAACATGTATATCTCAATTTAAAATCTTTTTGCAAACTTTTGTGTAGATTCATCAAACGGCACCACTTTTATAAGCCTTTACAATATTTTTGGACCCCCCTCTAATTTTGCCCCCTCTTAACAGAATCACACCAACTTTGCAAAACCATTCAGAATTAGGTCTCAAATAAAATACCAAAATTACATACAGTTTCATTGAGTGGCGCCAAAGTTATAAGTTATCGAAGAACTGCTTTTCACCAACCCTGTAATTCAGAAATAGACACAGATGTGCCACAAACATCTGAAGTGTTTGCGAACATCACAGGACTACACCCGAACATCCAGACTGTTTGCAGATGACAAATACCAGTTTTTTGGCTCCTTACTGCCATATCCCATCCCATCCTCATCACCCCTCACCTCCCCAGAGACTGTTTGATAAGTTTGACAAGTGCAATGTTGTGTTTTTTAATATGTTTTTACCGCAATGTCCGTGGACACAGGATGATGTCCGCAAATCCAACATGGCAGGCGTTTCCAAAAATCTGATGCACCTCCTGCTTTTCATCATCCAATCAGTGGGCTCATCCGATGTCCGGGGACTTCACGTTGTCCTCTTGGCCAATCGGAGGCTCGTCTGCGGACTGAACAGGGAAGTGAGTGCACAACCGAACCCAGATATCACACATTTTCTTTGTTGTTTTTACCTACTTTTAGCGCATTTTAAAGAAAACTACTGGACGGATTTATACCAAATAGACAAAAGCACGCTTTTGGGACCAAGCCGTCGCTCGTGTCGCAAATTTGGTGAAATCCGTCCAGCGGTTTGGGCTGTAGGTGAGAACAACATTTCTTATCCATTGCTTCTATGGAAAATAAAATGTTGGGACCCCCCTATAACTTGCCCCCCCCCACTTGATGAAACCTCACCAATCTTGCCAAGTTCGGACTGGGCCATATACTTTTTTTTGCAAAGTTTGGTAAGGATTTGTCCAGGGGGAACGAAGTTACAAGCTGCCCAAAAAGTGCTCTTCCTATGAGTTGAGCAACGTAACCAATACTACAGGGCCGCTACCGCAGGCCCTGTTATATATCATATGAACAAGTGATGATAGAACTTTGGTGTCCTCAATAGTATGAGCACTGAAGACTGTCAGAGTAATCTCAAGCTGAAGACTAACTTTCCCAGTGGAAGTTTGGGTTCAGTGTTGAGTTTCAACAACAGAGTTTGGTAACATGCATAATCAGTATGAGACTGCAGTTGATTTCTGCTTGTAAGGTGGAAATGGCACAGTTATGTGCAATTTCCTGAGGGGAGGGGAGTTGCCAGATCACCAGTCTTCAAGATACTCTCACAAGAAAACACGCTGGAGGAGTCCTTCCTCTCTGCAAATACCTCAGTGTCGGATGGCTTACATAGACAGCAATAGCACCCAACTGTAGATGCGACTGGGCTGGGCACTAGTAGGTATGCTGGCATCAGAGTCTCTTCATCACCAGTAAGTCGCACATGTTACTGAACTCACTTCAGGTATAAGGTGCAAGAACCAACAGTCCCGCTCTGGAAGAAGACCTGTCCCACTTTTAACAATGTATGATTTACTCCAAGCTACGTTAGAATTGAGCCAACAGTCTCCTGTTGAGAGTCAGCCCCATTTATGAGGTAAAGTGGGGGTGTAGTACTCCACAGGAAGCGAGTGAACTCATAGTGTAGGCACTTTATCAACAACTCCAAGGGTCATTTTTATATACTGGAAAATATGTCATTCATAGATGCATGCTACAATGCATATCAACAGCATCCCGCTACTGTGAGCTCAGGCATCTGACATTCAGAGCCACCAGGTTTGGAAGAAGAAATAGTGCAATCAAAGTTTAGGTCCTTTTGGTAGCAGATTTTTAAAATTCCTGGAAAAACATCTCTAAACAGGCATCCCCAGGCAACTGTATGAAAATCTTCCTTCAGTGGTACGTAACTTCACAATCAACACTGATGCTGGGCAGCCTGCCATTTTTTAAGCCAGTAACATTTGCCCTGCACTTTCCACTTTAGCAAATGGTGCATACATCCACGCCATTTATATAGAAGTGAAAGCCAAAGCAAATAGGTCCTGCAAACAGGGCTTTTCAGCAGAAAGTCACCACAACCGAATGCTGCATTTTTATTTCATAAAATGAACCATGTACAACTGAAATCCTTGTTCATTAATAGCCACCACCATCCCAGATGCTTTGACGTGTGAATGTTTCCACTTACAGGAACAGATATGTACATCTTTAAACGGAAGTGCCAATTAAAAACTATAGCCGAAACCATGAACGAATCTAGAAAAATGCAACTGAGATTTAATCTGCCATGACTTCTGCCTCACTGTTTGAGTGGCTCCCAGTTTATCTGGGTGGATAGTTCAGGAGATAACCGCTCACCTCAGACATGGTGCAAGCTTGCACTTTTCAAGGCCAAATACTGAGGCAGAATACTCTAATCTCCATCATTGCAATGTCAATGAATTATGTATCATTAGTGCCCAGTGCGGGTTATCCTCAATAAAACAAGCACACTGATTGGTGCATTTCTGAGCCTTACCTCACGGTAAGAACGCACACGTCCCTGCACATCCCTTGTGCCAGTCTTTGGTGTTTTTTTCTTTCAGGCCACAATGGAAAGGGAGAAGGGACCAAACGTAATCTCTTCTCCCTGTTCCATGGTGGCCATTTTTTCTGTTTACTTTTTTTTTCATTTACCTGAATGGCCACCATGGAAGGGGTGAAGGGACTACCTGTAGTCCCTTCACCCCTTCCATGGTGGCCATTTTCTTTGTTTACTATGGGCACCACGGAAAGAGAAAACAGACTATGTGTTTCTGTCCGCTGCGTCCATTTATTTTTTACTGCCCGTGAAATGCAACGTGTCTCGCAGCTGAAAAAAAAACAACAAGCCATAAGTACCCCGGTCTAACTTCCGGGTACTAATGGCATAAAGCCCCTCAACTGCGGGCCATTACTGCTCTGGGGCCTTCCTTAAGTAACTATGGGCCCCAGGGGCATTAATTCATGCCACAATGGCCCGCAGACTCGGGGCTTATTGCCATATTAAGCACCATTATGTAGAATAATAGGACTCCCTATTATTATATAGTTTAGAAGTGGGGGCTGTCTGACATTAAGTGACCTAGCACAGGTAGGACAGATCTGTGGCAATGCGCTCATCTTGGAAACAAGACAAAGCAGAGCAACACAAGTTTGAGTACCGGGTCCGCAATGAGAAACCTCTTCGGTATCGAGTGCGTTATAAAAAAATCTATTACAATTATTTTAAAAAAACAATTTTAATTATGTAAACACCAAATATTATTTGTTTCTTAGCATGGAGAGGCAAGATTGTCCCTCAACCCAAGTGATCAAATATAATTACAATCTTTACTTTGCTTCACCAGTTTTTTAATACAGATCATGTTGTTGCCTCATATGGAACAGAAAGCAACCATGTTTTGGGGATATGAGGCACATACTTTGTCCCCAAACATTGAGATCTACTTTATTTTAATTTCATACCAAGGCAGAAGACACTTTACAATACAAAGGGAATCACAGTGGACTACATTTTCCTTCTGGTGACTTCCCATTGGCACCAACAGTTAGATATGGCACCTTGCAGGGGCCAGCCATCGCCTACTCTCAAATTTCTGCCTTGATTGTCACTCCTTAGCTCCCCCTGCTCAATCAGTTTCCTATCCCCTTCACTCCAGTGCAACGGCTCTCCTCAGTATCTCTAACTCTTTTCTATATGCTTGCCATTCTAAGCTATCGTTTATTCTCATCTTACTTACCCTATCTGCCACATTTGATACAGTAGATCAACCCCCTTGCATCCTTTTCATTTTTGTTTCTTTTAGTTTTTCTGGTTTTGTCTTGCAATGGTTTCATTCTTATCTTGCGAGTACTTCTTTCACAGTGTCCTGTCTCCCATTGACTACACAGTGTCCCAAATGACTCTGTCCTTGGCCCCCTTCTCTTTT
This sequence comes from Ambystoma mexicanum, assembly GCF_040938575.1. Classification (NCBI taxonomy): domain Eukaryota; kingdom Metazoa; phylum Chordata; class Amphibia; order Caudata; family Ambystomatidae; genus Ambystoma; species Ambystoma mexicanum. The sequence continues at coordinate 204,279,495 of NC_090932.1, forward strand.
TTCTTTACACTGTTCGTCTTGTGGCCATAATATCCTAATTTGGACTAGTTCTCATTTCTATGCAGACAACTCTCAAATCTTCCTCTTTCTCCTTTTTCACCAATGTTCTTCATGCTTCTTTTTCTTCGAATCCAAGTGATTTGCCCACGGCTGAAACTACCACGGGCAAAACGTTTGCATGAGAAAGGTGCGAACTACCAAAGGTTTGCACCTTTCTCATGCAAACACACTTACATAATCACACCCACAAACAATACACCCATAAAACCCCCCAACCCACACCCTCAGCACACCTACCACCTACACCCCCAACATAAGCAAACCCCACTTACCTCATCTTCATGCTGGGTTCCTGCAGTGCCAGTTCCCTTTCACTTCTGTGATCAGGAACTGGCGCTGCAGGGTCCTTTTATTTTCTTCTAAAGTATAGTGAGCAGGGCGATGCGGGGCACACCCCTGCGGGCCCAATTTCTTATTTTTTTTAAACGGAAGGCTGCAGGGGTGTCCCTCGCAACCCCCGCTCACTATACCATGAAGTGTAGTGAGCGGGGCGATGCGGAGGACACTCCTACAGCCTCTGTTTTTTTTTTGGTGTTCGAAACTTTGGTAGTAGCATTTTTAGAACTTTTGGTCATTGCGACCATTTTATTACAGTAAAATCGTCCTATAGCGTTTCTTCATGTCTTAATGCTGTGCGATCATGGATTAATTCTTGCTCTCTTCACTTACACGCTTGCAAAACAGAAATGCTGTTCTTCCCTTTGCCCTCTATCCTCCCTTGATGCCTCCCTCTATCCCCTTTACTCCCTCTTCTCTCCCTCTGCAACTCTTGGCTCACAATGTGGGTGTCATATTTGACTCTTCCTTAACCTTTGTCGCCCACATTACCAACATTGTCCGTTCCTGCAGTTTTCAGTTATATAACATCTGGAAAGTGTGTCCCTTCCTCACTTTTTCTGCTACAAAACTACTCATTCTCATACATGTTTTCTCCTGTCTTGACAATTGCTCTTTTATCTTCGTTGGTCTTCTTGCTTGCCATCTTGTCCCCCTGTGCTCTATTTTTAACTCCTCAGTCCGCAATATTTGTTGCCTGTCAACTCTTTATCTCAATACCCCTTCTCTCCTTTGCCTCTCTTGGCTTTCATTTGAACATTGCCTACTATTCAATGTCCTATGTAGTATTTTTAAATCTACCCATGGTTTTTAACACCCCTATGTTTCCTCTCTATTTTCTTTCTACACCCCATCTCCGTTCTGTATCCCGATTTCTACTCTCCGACCCAAAACCTACTGTGGCTCAATCCTGCTACTTTCACTCTCTCTCCTTGGCACTTGTTAGGGAGCATTCTCATCTATGGCTAATTTCCCTCACCTAGTGAGTCCCCCAGCAGCTTTGCTGGACTTCTGGAGCTTATTTTTTTCCACTTGGTAAGAGTGAGAGCTTTTTCCCCACTCTTACTTGTGTTTTGCTATGTGTTTATACCTGTTTTTGTGATTATGGACTCTGAAGTACACCACTTCAGTAGCCTTCTTCTTTTTGTGTGTCACACAGCACTTTCAGTGCCATGGTACAGGGTTGTCTTTGAGACGTCACTCGACTCCATTTCTGAGGCGACTACCGTCCACCAGAAAAGGGTAAAGTTACCATTAACTTTACTTAGTCAATCTACCACAGATCCAGTACACCCCATCTTCCATGGAGTACTGGAAAGGGTTAATTTGTATCCCTTTTTATGTGTACCTGCTGGAGCATTGTTTTGCTCTTTTAACATTTAGACTTGGCTGGTGGCAGTGGTTTATACCCTAACCTTTCTACCGCGATTATATTTGATAAACATGGTACTGTTCTTGGCTATTATATTAGCCTTGAACATAAACCCGTTTGACCAAATCGTCTTTCTTTTGGCTCCGGTTGGGTTTATTCACCATTACTTTTTGTTAAAGTCCTTCTTGTGTTTTACTTTGCGTTGCAAACTAGGTTTGCCTTCTTTGTTCACTGTCTTTTGGCAGGCTTCTGCTCAGAAGTCCTCCTCAAGGTGCCTGGGTGTCTAGGTGGGCTGAATGTGAGGGAGGGGTGTAGTCACCCCCTGCACAGGGTATCCTAGGAAACCCAAGTCACACTTTGTCATGATTGGCCAGGGTAGTTGTCCAGGCTGGACAATCCCCCTGCTGGGTGATTGACAGTCAGGCTGTGTTAATGGGGGTTTCTCGCATAAAAGGCAGGTCTTTTGGGCTAGAAGTCAGAGAGTCACCACTGGAACTACAAGGAACCAAAGAGAAGGGGAGAGAACGACGGCTGCTGCAACTACCCCGTCCCGGTGAAGCCCTGCTGCAGTCCTGAGCTATCTTCCCTTCAACGACTCAGAGAAGATCCAGTCTGGAGTCTTCTTCCCTTGAGCTTGGTGGGGATAACCAGCTCATCTACCACAGCCAGAGGATGCTCTTCCTTGGTCGAAATCGCTGCACACTGCTGTAGTGGTCCGGATAGCCACCTGAAGAGCCTCTCCTGTTTTTAAGGAGAGCACCTTTTATTCCTCGTCGCTGCTGCCGGCTTCATCCCTGTGCGGTGGAGACCCCCTTCAGATGTCCTCCTTCACAACGAAGCTCCAGGAATCGTGGGTCTGTGGGAAACCAACAGGAACAACTGCCAGGGTACCAGCTGCACCATTGGAAAAAGGTACTGTGTTCTACTTGAGGAAACTGGATGAATCCCTTTTCTTCATTTCCAAGGCTTGCCCTTGTCTTCCCTCCTTCTTATAACTTTTGCTTCCGATCATTGACAATATCGAAGTACTTTTGGCTACATTGAATCGTGAACTGTCTAACTGTGTGATCTTCACCAACAGGCCCGGTGTCTTTCAACCCTGGCTCTGGCCCTTTGACTTTTGAACTCCTGTCTCTGAGTGTTTCTTGATTCAGCCTGTCTAACCAAAATAGGGCCTGTGATTTTTGACTCCAACTCCCTCTGGGTATCTCAGGTGCTAAGTGTGTTTTTGCCCCGGTAGCATTTCATGTCACGGATACGCGTTTATTTCATAGACTGAACTGTCAAAAAGTGGTCGCAATCATATTCGCGGTAACGTGTTTTGTCCGTAACACTGGTTCATTCAAACACAGGGTACTTACCTTGAGACCTACTGTACAAAGTGAATTGGTTAGTTGTAGTATATTTAACTTGTGGTTTTTATTTGAGTTTAATAGAAGTGCTGTGTTTATAACAAATGGTTTAAACATAAATGTACTTATATTTTTTACCTGAAACCTTGAGTCAGTGTTTGCTTGAGTCACAGTAATTGTGGTCCCTTTGTGTAATCTTTGCTACTGCTTATATACTCTTGAGATTATCCTGGCTGCTCCACCACTGCTACCACTCTGACATAGTAGTACAGGCTTGTACCAAAGGTAAAACTTGTATTGCCACCTGTAGTCTTAATTGTGTGTAGTGGTCCCTAAGGGCACTGCACAGGATTCTGACTAACACTGGTGGCAGCGGTGGGATTTGGAAGTAGAGTGATTACACTTAGAGTGTTGCTATTGCTTGGGTTTAACTAACCACAAGGCTAACACCACTAATTCTATTTAACTAAGAAATCATGTCAAATATGGAAAACTACACTGAAGAGAGTATTTTACTCTATACTGCTGAGGTTCTGAGAACCATGTGTAGGGATAAGAATATCTCTGGTAAAGGAAAGACATCTGAACTGGTTGCAAAGTTAATGGGGAAAAGTCTGGAGAGTGGGTCAGAAGGACCTACCTGTCATGATGCCTACCTCCAAGGAGCCAGGTCCGACCCAGCAACCCCAGAGGCAGGCATAATTTCCCCCAGGGAAGTGCCAGCAGGCACAAGCTGGGGCCCTTTGGACACAGTCCTGGCACCTTAGGTGCCAGGCTCATGTTGGACCCCTGTCCTGGCGCCTCAGGCGCCAGGCTCATAAAGCTAGACATGTGTTCAAGTGTTTTAAGGTGCACTTACCTGATGCAGACCATGCTGCTACATCCAGGCCCTCTTGAGGCCTGAATGGAACTACTTTACCTGTGGAACTACTTTCCCCTGGGTGTGGTCGGGGAAGGATACATACCTGATCGGTGGAAGGATACATACCTGGAACTTCTTCCAAAGCTATTTAAACCCCGCCCGATCAGCAACTCACGCTTCGCGTTGTTCTGCTCCTCGCATCTGGACGCTCACCGTGTCAGCTCCTGCATCTGGACTTCAGCCACGCCTGTCAGCATCCTGGGTCACCTGCTAAGAGAGAATTGGAGAGAAAGAAGACCTTACCTGCTAAAGCTGCATCACGGAGACTTCACACCGATGATCCTGAAAGGGAAGACATCATTTTAAAAGCATTTTGCTTCGATCGCTGCAGCGCTGCATTTCACTCACCTTTCCTGGGCACCTCCATCTTCAGCAGCGATCATCCGGATCCGCAGCCACTTCCCAGAGCCTAGAGAGAAAAAGACAAGAACACAAGGTGAGAGAAGGAAGGGAATAGGAAAAGCTCAGTTTCCTTCTAAGACTTACCTGTTGGGTCATTCCCATTTCATTTCGGGTCCTGCCGCTTCCTGGCATTCCGGACCCCGGCCCCTATGGGGAAAAAAGACAAAGACATTGAATGAGCGAATGCAAAGACATTACCCGAACGCTCATCCAGAACTTACCTGTCATTTACTGGAACTGCACGTTTCACTTCGGGTCGGCGCCATATCTCCGGCATTCCGAACCCCGGCCCCTAAGGGGAAAAAGACATAAGCGTTAGCGCTTGCTGCAATAAGACAATGAACATTATTATTAAGCTTGAACTTTTGAACTTGCTACAGAACTCTTACAGCGCCTTACCTGAATAGTCAAGCTTATTTGAACTCCCATCAAACCTCAATCCAGTGAAGTAACTGGGTTTCAACGCGCCCCTGCATCAGAAGCAGGATGGAGAACTCGTCCTTCCAAACCCTAAGGTGAGACTTCACGGAGAATCGAGGAAGGGTGTCGTGGAGGGTTGGAAGGGAGTGGGAGGCTTGAGCATTATTCCGTCAGTAGGTAATACTCCCTTTTCACGCACAGGGGAATATTCCTGCGAGCCAGTGAGTCCATTTTCAGAGTCCTGCGCTTCACCACAGAAGAAGCATCAGCACTCGAAGCAAGACCTGCACCTCCGTGGGAATCAGGTGAGCGTGACACTACCACTCCAGCAAATGTGGATTGTGATGTTTCTGATTCTGAGAGTGTTAATTGCGAAGAAGTAGATGAGTCCTTGCTAGGAAACACTGCAACTCCCTTGCCTGCTCAGAATGCACATCCTCTGTTCACAGGGACCCCCACAGGTCCTACACTTACTCATGAATATATTGCACTTGAGAAAATAAGACTTGAATTGGAAGTGAAACGTATTGATGCACAAACTGCCATGAAACATCAAGAGTTAAGGCTCAGAGAAATGGAGCTGAACCATGAACTAGAAATGAAGAAACTGTCTCCAGAAAATGCTTCTCTCCCAGAGTCTTCTAGGTCTTCCAGCCCTAAGAGACCCTGTATGCCAAAGGAATTGATTGGTATGTATTTGACTAAACTTGATATTTTGGATTGATTAGCAATGTTTGAGTACAATCATGGGATTCAAGGTATCTCAGGGAATCAGTTGATTCCTTGGCTTTTCTCTAGGCTCCCCCCTGTTGCAAGTGATGCTGTAATGGAATTGGGGGAGGTGGATAAACAGTATTATGAGTGTGTGAATCTAGCATTAATAGCTAGGTTTGGGAAGACCCCTTCCCAGTATCTTAAGAGGGTTAGAACCCTCAAAAAGCATGATGGTACCTCATGGGCTACCTGGGTAGGTGAATGTTTGAAAAACTTAGATGGTTGGGTTAAGGGTTACAAAGTGAACACTTATGAAGGTTTGAGGAATCTTGGAGTCTATTTTTGATGCCTGCTCTCCTGAGCGTAAGCAGAACTTGGCTGATTCAAAGGAGATAGATCCTAAGAAGGTAGCTAAGGCTGCTGACTTGTGGGTTGCCAACAGGGCCACTCACAAGGATTCTGGGGCTACTCAGAAGAAGAATGAGGGGAAGCAGCCAAAGAAAGACAACAAAGAGAATTCCAATAATTCCAATCCAAAAGAGGGCACCAAACATAACCAGGGTAAGCCACAAGGTAAACTGAATCAGGCTAGTGTACCACCTGGTTCCACACCAGATGGAGGGCAGGGCAAACCCCCATTCCAGAGAGCATTTGGAAAATGCTTTTTTTGCGGGCTGCCTGGCCATGTGAAAGGAGATCCCAAGTGTAAGGGTAAACCTTCAGGGATCAACACTGTCTCCTTAGCCTTCTCCCGGGTGGATGAAGTAACTATGACACACTCCCTCTTGAAATCCATTCCTCCCCTTACCTTTGTCTTTTTCGCTCAAGTCTTAAATTTTTTCTTTTTAACAGAGATTTCTAACATTTACCTAGTCTGACTTGATGTGATGCTTTTATGTATGATGCTTTTTGACTGTTCTGCTTTCTAAACTTTTATATACCATTTTTCTGTTCATTACCACATGTTATTGTAATGTCTCTTTTTGTGCATCACACTTTGGCGAAAGTGTGGTAACCAATTAAATACTATACAAATGCAAACACATGGAAGGTATTCAGAATAAAGCAGTCCCCAACTTTGCTAGAAGCTCATCTGCTCATAGTAGAAGGTGAGCTATTGGATCCCTACAAAAACAAAGGTTTTGGGATCTCTTTATTCGTGACAATCAGAGATATCATGAGAAGAGCAAGTGTTTGGACACGGATGAATCAGTGATGGGCCTCTGGGTCTCGTGCAATGATTCATTGCAATGATTCAGCAGCAGGATTTATGGCAAATAACCTGTTTATTGTTTGGGTTTGTTTTGCCAATCATGGCAAGTGATGTTTGATCAATTTCGTTCATTCCAAAAATCTCCAAAAGGAAGGTTCTAGCCCTATGTAAGGCTCAGATCACCTCTTGTTCATTTTTGGGTTTTGTAGTCTGTGAGAGAAGTTATTACAGAGAACAGAATAACACTTGCCAGGTAGTCGGTACTCTCAGAGAACTCTGAGAAGCCTTTTGTAGAGTTTGGAGGAGTGTTTTCTGTTTGATGTTCGTTGTTTTTGTAGTATCTTAATATTTAGGGTGCTTTTTAAGCCACTTTTTTTTCCACTTTTTGTGTCCACTTGGGATGATGCTGGTTCTCACATACCTTTCCGTGCCCCTGTTCACACAAACATTTAGGGCAGTCAATGCATTTGCGATGCTGGAAGGGAAATACGAAGAAGACTGTGCAGGAAGGCAAGAAGTAGAAGAAGGATCTGCACTTGTCTTCACAGGATGAGGATCCCCATGATTGATGATGAGGGGTTCCCACATGATCTTTGTAGGCATTGGTTTGTGGGTGCAGGTCACCGTGTAACACTGATCATCTCAGGGAGGCAAAGACATTAGGAGAGAAACCTGGAGTGGCAGAGGAGGAGAGCAGACGGAGTAACAGCATCCAGAGGAGCAGCATCAGGTAGTTGACATTTCTGAGGAGGCAGAGGAATAAGCAAGATGTAGGAAGAGGTGCTAATGGAGGAGCCTTTTTCTTCCCTGGCAGAGGGGGAAAGCCAGGAGGATGACTGTGGGAAGTGGGTCAATCAGGTTTACATGGACAGCAGCAAAGAGGCCCATGTCCTGAGGACTAAGGCAACAGTTGCACAGGAGGGTGTTCGAGGTGCATATATCCTCAGAAACTGGTGCACATGTGAGCCACTACCACCACTCCCCAGCGGTAGTGAGGAGGAAGGATCTAGCTCATCCTGGTGCCAGGTTGCATTACGACAGTGACATCGACATGCCATTGCAAACCCCCTTTACCCATCCATCTAGCCCAATCAGCATCAGTGGCACTGGCAACAGTTGCAAGCTCCTAATGGTGGTGACACCCCCACAATTGCCTAGGGGTTTTGTGACACCACTGGCACTAATCTCAGAATGGCTAGACCCATGGGGGAAACATGGCCTTCCTACCTAGTGGGTATTCAAAATAGATTATACAAAAGGTAGGTCAACAAACTTTATTGCTCTCTAAGGCACTGACAGCATGCATCTTTGAGAAGGAAACCTGCGGAAGATATTGTAAGACACAGGGGAACCTACTGCATTTATTGTAGGCTGTCACTTAGCACTGATAAACTGACCTACATAGCTGTGGCAGGAAGCCTGGGGAGGCATATGGTGTGCCAGTACCCTTGACTTTTTTAGGGCACTCTGAGGGGGTTGGGGGAATGAGGCAATTTTGGTGGAGTCTCTGGGCGTGCAAGGGTATCCGGCACCTGTGAGAGGGGCAGTGATCTATGGTGGGGAACTTCATGAAACACCCTTTGGGAGAGCCTTTGAACTTTAGTGGGCAGTGCACCCGGGATAGAGCCCAAGAACCTTAACATGTGCTTGACCATGTGAGCATTTTAAGTGGTGTCTGTGTTTGGTGAAAACAAGATGTGAGCACCTCAAGGAGCACCTACACCTTGTGGAAAACCCTCAGAACCGTAAGAGGTGGCTGCATAATGTGAAGCAACCCAAGAACCTTAGTGGGTGGCTATGCACTGTGACAATACACAAGAACCTTAATCAGTAACTATACCTTGCGACAAAGACACAAGAATCTCAAGGAGCGTTTACCCATTGTGAAATAAATCTAAGAAACGTAAACGATTGCTGTGCCCTGTGAAAATACCCAAGTACCTTAGTGGTTGACTGCATCCTATGAAAAAAAAAACTGGGAATGTTAGTGTGTGGCTGTGTACTCTGAGAAAACATGAACACTTTTAACAAGTGTATAAACTGTTCCATTGCTTACCAAATCTAGGTCCATGCACAATAAATAACCTAATAACAATTACAGATTCAACAATATTACTTGCAGTATAGTCAATGCAATTAGATGTGTAAGGCTGCAACTGGTCAGGGTTTTTCAATCAGAGACACTGCTACAGCTATCTGTTTCTGTACCACGTGCACCACAAACTAACCCTGTTCCACTTTTCAGTGATTGACACATACTTAGTTACAAATCATTATCGTCATCGTCATCATCATTCAAGCTGGTGTGTTGGGTATGGCTAGATGTCATTCCATTGTCTTCTGCAAAGAAGTGACTATTGTGTTAAATACCTAATGTTCAACGTGTGGCTGGTGGAGTTCTAGATGCCAAATAATGATGTGATGTGGTTTCAAATTTGAGAAGGGGGGCCTGTTGTGCGTAGAGTCTATAGACAGGTAGGAGGAGATCTTCTAATAATTCTACTGCTTCTGCATTTCTGGTTGTCTTTTTTCTTCTCTTCCACCTCAGCAGTAGTATCACTGCTTTCCAACAACATTGCGTGTACCCATCTGGGCTCTGATGTAGAATAATCTTTGTCTAGCTCATCATCCATTTCATCATCATTACTGTCTGACCCAGTGTGATTGGAGCAGTGGAGATTGGGATGTGATATTTTCAGTCACCTCTATTTGTCATTCATCCCCAATCATCATTAGGTAAGAAATGTATACCCCCCTACTCCATTTGAGAGGCAGGGAGGAACTGCTCAGGTAGGTCCCTTTGGCATGAGTCTCATCCTCTCACATGAAGAGAAGGAGCCTAACTGGTGTCCCACCCACCTCCCAGAATCAAATATCCTTCCTTCTAGAAAGAACTCCACAGTGTGACTCTCCCACAATACGGCCAGTGTGATTCCTGGCTCCTCCCTATCATCTTCCCAGGTGTCACTCTGTGACACATCTCTTAATCATTCATAAAAAAAGAGATGTAGACTGACTCGTGGGCCACCCATCTGTCTGAATCTCGGTTGCTCACTCCCAGCATAATAAGGTGAGTGTGACTCTCCCACAAGTTGCTCTTGAGATTCCCAGCTCCTACCGCTCCTCTTCCCAGGTATCACTGATGGCATTTGTCTCATCCATTTGTGGCAAGATTTTGTAGGAGAAGTTTCATTATAGCTAGTATTTCGTGGTATTTGATGGTACTTTTGCTATGATGCTATTTGTATAGTGGTGTAACCAATTTCAGAATACTGCCTAATCATTATTTTACCAAGATCACTAACAATAACAAATACGGACTTAATACACTCTGAGTGAATGGCTCATACTCTCATGTGATGTTTTATTTACAACATCACACTTATGCCCTTTTGGCTGTGTTTCAACAAATGTAAAGCATGCAAATCAAATACAAAACATTCAGTCAGCCTCTCTAAGTAAAGCAATTTACTTTGGCTAACTTTGCTTTGAGATATTTCTTACTGCACGTGTGTCTCTCTATACATGTCAAATCAATGAGATTGAATGCAGAAGAGATACACTGAAACTAAATTACCTTTTCAAACTTTGAATAGACTAGAATTATGCAAGTTACACAGAATGACATTTGTGTCCACGTTGTAATTCACAACATTGAAAAGGTTTTATCTGCGATAAAGTGCAACTAAACTGCCAGGAAAAATACACTTTGAATAACAGCAAAACTTTGAGAAATATAAACACAATTTTACATCCACATTTAAATTTGTATCACTAATGTAGCGCCTAAAATGAATGCCACTATTTAAGCTATGCTAGACAGTCTCAAACAGCCACTTGACATGCCTAAATTAACAACATAATTACTGAGATTAAGCTGGCGATATTCCCCGACTCAACTTGGCAGTGACCCAGGGTCATTCACAGATAAGGTTGCTCTAGACTCCGCAGGACTTCTAAGGATTGCCAGCCCAGGAGAGAGACATCCCAGGAGACAGCCTTTTGCTCCCTCCGTCAGTGATTGCAAGAGGAAGAATGCCCAGCAACTCTGCCTCAAACCCTTTTCATAAAACCCCCTTTCTCTCTAGAGTGCACATCCCTTTGACACAATCATCCCACTACAACATCATGTGGTCTCATCTGTGCCTGTTAGCCAAAACACACATTGCATTGCTGAATAGAACTCTCTACATGTCTTCCTGCCCCACAACAATACCATTATTTCAATATAACGGACGTTCACCTTCCACAGCTTACAACACAGATCCAGTCAGCACATCTAAATATTTTTTCTTTTCCATTTTCAGAGTATCATGCATTTCGCTCAATCTGCATCCACCTTACATCATGGACTAAGTTGCACTAAATGTTATTATGGGAATTAGCTACATGTTAAAGGGAGTTGGGTTAATTAGTTTATTAGTTTCATGTTAGTATTATTTTTTCAGTGCACCTCAGCCCATTAAAATAGCATCCGCATGGTGGGTGTGCGCTCGCCTGTGATTTTTCAAAGTGATATATGAAATTGAATGATGTTAGATCAACCTCTGCAAAATGTGTGGGGATAATCCACACACATTTTCCTATACTCACTGCATGGCAAAAACATAGACCCATACAATCTGGGTGGACACAGCCTACTGGTGCCGCCCCCCATCACATTTAGCTGAAATGCGACAGCCAGGAGTACATCAAGGATTTCTAACGGGGGATCCACCCTATCCTTTGTAGGCCCTGCTGGTGGCAACTATGCATTCTGATGAGGGTTCATTCAAGCAGGCCCAAAAGAGGCCTGGTCGCAGAGCTAACAAAAGACAGGAAGCCCCAACACTGGGGCTTGATATAAATCTTTGTCAACATGAAAACAGCTCCTGCCTCTTAGTATCAAAAGCAGTGAAATGCCATGTCTGGGCCAGCTGTTTGCAGTATTTATCCCAACAGGTGGACCGCATTCAGAAGGTACAAGTATGTGGTTCAGCAGTGACCGACATTCTGGTCTGGCCGCAGCTTCAAGGGAGACCTGTCACTTTAATCAGGAAGAGCTCAATTAACCAGAGAATTGCATTAATCCACAACAGACGGGAATATGGGTGGGACTCAGTAGTAAATGTGTGTACCTCTTTACCTTTCATTTTGCAAAACACTCTGGTTATGAACTCACACATACAGGAGATTGTTGGTGGGGACACTGGATTGGTTCATTAAGGTAGGCTTAGCCTACACCAATCACTGGGTCCCATGTGGCTTCAGAAGAGGTTTGAGCTCCTCTTTTGGCAGATCATATGAAAACTTTGCAAGGAGTAACAAGAACAATTTATTTGGATCCTGGTTCAAGGTGCGGTCTGCTTTATATCTTCTTCCAGTGATTGAAGGCCAGGATTTCCAAAGAGAGAAGCAGGATTCCTCCCCTAAACAACTCCCAGGGAACCGACGGAGATACTGAATCCAGAGGACCCGCTAGCAGCTCCAGAACCGGTACCCAGCCAACACACAGCATGCCCTGCTAGGCTCTGCGAGCGACCTTCCTAGGTGAGAAGTGCCAGAGAGTCTCTGAGCCAAACCAAGGACAAGGCAGTTGCCTGCAAAATTCTCCTCAGTTTTGGTCAGTCACCATTAAAGGATGACACAAACCCTGTGAAGAAGCTAGGAGGAGTGCATCGACGAGCATCAACCAGCGTCCACCTTAAAGGACATTTTCGAGCCAGTCGAGCCCCTCGAGCTGAAACCGATTGTACCGCTGACTGTTGTCACGCCACAGTTGCTAACGTCATCCGAGACGCCTTGACCAATGCTTCAGAACTGTCAACCAGCACTGAGACAATGATTCCTGACCCCGAGATGCCATGTAGGCCAGCCTGCAGCTGTCCACCCAGCCTCGCTCACCGAACTGCCTGCCGCCTAATACCAGCAGCTGTCACCTATCTTGAACCTTGTTACAGAAGCTGCAAAGTGCCCTGAAACCGACTTTACCTTGTTGAGCACCAAGAACTTCTACAAGCACAAGGTACATTGTGGTTCTGTCCCACTGGTCCTTCTCCGAAGGCCCCTATAGACATTTTACAACCCGTTGCTAGCTATGCTGAAACAAAGCATCCTTGAACTATTGCGATGAATTACTTAAGCGACTATGCTCCTGTCAGTATCTAGAGTGCATCCTCTTTCCTTCTTCAAATTGTTGGTCCTCTGCATTCCTTTACAGGGTGGGTTCTATTTTGAAATGTGTCAGAGCTGTCTGTTGAATAATCATAAATTAGAGAGTTGTATACAACCATGACTGGACTGTCCCTATTATCATTGTGTAATAATTGTATTTTCGCTGTGTTGCAACTAACCAATGATCCACAACCTTGTGGAGATAAGCCTGCCGTTCTGTCCATGTTACCAAAATTGGAAAATGAGTTTTATAATGTGCTTGTTTTTCCAATCTGTTTGAATCCCTTCTGGTGTACTAGCGTTGTGGGACTGAATGATTTTTTAGAAACTGTTATTCCTCCCTGGACCACTGGTGCCTCGCAAGTTGCTTCATCACACATATGGAACTGTACCAAGTGTATTTTTGGAGTGCAGAGTCAGTGCAAAGTTATTTTTGCAGTACAAAATGAACTTCGCACTGATTTTGCATTGTAAAAATACACTTTGCACAGTTCCATGAATCAGGGTTATATGTGGCAGTGCAAAGTCACACCACCATTTTTTTGCCCCTGAGAGAATAAATGACTGAGTCACTCATGGGGAGACTGATCCACCTACAGCCTTTCAGCTTTTGATGTTATCTTGACTTCTCAAATTATATAGTCTTCAGCTCTTTGGAATCAATATGCTGTCATCCGTGAGAGAAGGGGTAAATTCCGAGACCAGGTTTGGCTGTGATGTGGCGTTCACCCGTGACAGTGTCCGACTGGGTTGTCCATGAAATAACCGAAAATAAAAAAAAATAAAAACGAAAGGAGAAATGACCGAAATATTTTGGTCGAAAAACAAAACATACTTTTTGCTTTTTGCACCTTTTTTTGTTGGTAATGCGGGGTAGACTCCCTTAGCTCCCTCCACGCCTTTACCTTAACTAATACCGTTACCACACCACCCACCTTTCATTTACATAAAATATACAAAAATCCCTACTAAAAACTCGATAATTTCTATATATTGTTTTGTTGTATTTGGTCATTTCTATATCTTTTTTTATCATTCGGTCATTTCTAAGGATACTTTTAGACTTCATGCCTTGCGGGCAGCCTTTATCCGACGTCCATTTCTGTTTTTTTTTTTGGGTAGCGAAGTGCTTGCGTTTGGCAGGCCCCCATCAGAGCCATCACTCCAGTGATATGAATGGGAGCTGTCAGCCCGGTTTCATCCCGCGTGATCTTCAGTGGTGCTGTTGCTATTGCCGAATGGATGGATGCACAGCGCTCAGAGAGTGGCAGCTCTAGCAGAAGCGATTCTTACTGACGCTGCGCCGTGATGGGGATGAATATATCTTCCTTAACTTCAACTCTCTGAGACTTCATTCCTAAAGCTCAGATGATCTGCAGATATTGCTCGTCCTTCCTGTTGACAGGAGACTTGATTTTAGTAGTCAACTCAAATAAGGCAGCTATCGACGTCGGGAATGCAGATAAGAGTGAAGTCGATCTGTGTAAGCCAGCTGCCTTACACCCCTGTTCCCTTTTACCACACAAACGCATACACCACCAGCACGTGTCGCACCAACATATATAACAGACCAGAGGCAGGTTCACAGAGAGGCTGTTCTAACACAGAGGGATCTGACACATGAATAATGCATCACAAATTGTTCACAGGAAGTCCCTTCCTCAAATCCAATCTCGGATACATGTAGAATAATGACCCACCAACCAAGATGATAGGCCTTCAGTGAAGGGAGGCCCTTTAAGTGTGGCATCACATTAACAGCGTGTGTGGCCCATTCATCGAGGCATTATTACCATAAATATCCCAGCAAATCATCCAAGGTGCCAATGCCTTTCGGTTGGTGAAAAAAGGCAAATAAAGGGAGTGTTTTAGAGATATTATTTTTTCAATTTTCTTGGCACCCTGTTACCCAGTAGGAAGCAGGTAAGCAGCATTGCACAAACATAAATTAATGGTGTTGAGAGGCAGTTTGGGGGAGCAGGCAGAAGTCAGAGCGTTCAGAGGAGACAATAGCCTTCGCAGAAGGAGGGTTTATGCCATGCAATTTGCAAGGGCCTTTAACGAGGGTCCTGTGTCATGACCACCTGGCTGAGCGATTGGGAAAGGGGCTTATTGTTATTTTGCACCATAGGTTTCCTATACGTAAACCAGGGGTGTTGGCAGCAATGTATTTTATATGAATGAACAGGATGGCGTAAGATGACCGCCACAGAGCTGGAAGACAGGGCTAAATTGAGGCCCGGAAGCCACTGTCATAACAATAAGGTGAGTGGGGTGGGGTGGCCAGGAGGGGATGGAATAGTGACTTAGGGAAAGGGAGGGTGAGGGGAAGATAGCGGGTTGGTTGAGCAGCCTTCAGTTTGCTTAGAACGCAGGCTTGGATCATGGGATTCAGCCTGCGATC
The DNA here is from genome assembly GCF_040938575.1 of Ambystoma mexicanum. NCBI lineage: Eukaryota > Metazoa > Chordata > Amphibia > Caudata > Ambystomatidae > Ambystoma > Ambystoma mexicanum. Next base: position 204,294,843 of record NC_090932.1, read on the forward strand.
TGAGCAACACGATTGGTTGGCTCCCATGCCCCAGGTGTTAATTAAGAAATAAGCCCCAAGATGGAAGACGGGGGGTAATACTGCTTCAGGTAATGCACAGGGCCGATAGTTACAGGCCTGAGCAAAGCAAAGGCCTTAATGCAGGCCCGGGGCATTACCTGAAGTGGTAATGCCCCCCCCAGTGATGAGTTTATTGCTATTAGTACCCAGGCCCAAAAGACTGCAAGAGGTGCCAATAGTGTCTTTTTTTAAGTTTGTGCAATTCCTGTGATTTCTCGCATCTGAAAAAAGAAAATAAGAAAAATATGGCTGCCACGGAAAAAAGGGAGAAAGGACTATAAATAGTCCCTTCTCCCTTTCCGTGGTGACCAGGACTCAGCTGCGACTGGCCCGACAAATGCTTTGTCGGACTTGTAACAGCCCGGCCAATACCAATGAGCCTGCTTGTAAGAAGCTTCTTGTCTCTCATCGGGTACTAATAGAGAATGATGTACAAGAAGGTGCTCACATCAAGGCATTTTATCATAAGTCTAGACCCTGAGACTTGAATCACTCTGCATGATGTATTTTATGACTCGTACTCATGCTTTTACTTTCTGAAACTCTCCCTGACCTGTCAGACGTGACAGTGAAGTTAGTTACATGATCAACAATGCTAACCCATCAGCTTCATGTCCTCCACCTTTCTTCCCCCACTTTCCTCCTTTGCATGTACCATGTCTCGGGAGGATAGCACAGGGGCAATGTGCTCACCTTGGAAGCAAGACGACGCAGAGCAACACTGGTCCAATCCCCGGGTTTGCGCTTAGAAACCTCTGGGTACTAAGCACCCTATAAATAACCTATCTTATCATTATTCAACTTATTGCACCAATTTGGTCACTATCTTCCTTATCAAAATATCGACTTGCCACACAATGATTTAATCTCTGACCTTGGCCTCCTCTTTCACTCACATCCTACTGCGATCTACATAGTGGCATTCAGATACTTAACATGGCAACTATCTTCTCACCAGCCAGCTGTATCTTGACTATCTGCTCTCTGATTACTTGCTATCCTCCCTTTTAAATGTCAGACTCATGTTCATAGCAACTCCCTGGACCTCATCCTCTTCTCCTCCACCCTCATGTATTCTAACTATTGTTGCCTCTCCCTCTCACCACTCTCGTATTCAATTTAAAGTCAGTGAGCCATTGCGCACCCTTCTCCTACATCTAAATATAGATGTGCACTTGATACACTAACTAGATGAAGTCAGGTTCTCCCTCCTCACTTTCTCCCCACCCATAGCTCACCTATTGACTAAATCAAGTAATAGCAACAAGTCTATAGAGTCCTAAGCACTTGCAAATAGACTAAAGGCGGAAGGTAGGCTGCAGGGGACTGTAAGGTGTGGGTATGTTGCCAAATACTCCACAGTTACTGAACAATCTGAAAACAAATAACAGTTGTACTGCAACAAATTCCAAATGATTTCTGAGCTTGGTTGCATACATTTTATTACAATGCAAAAACAGCCTAACACGTGTTTCGAGATAAAAAAGCTCTTCCTCTGGGGCTGGGTTATATATACAACATAACAATATTAGGTAACACCCAATTGAATATATGTAATCATGCACATATCAAACCAAAATCAAGTGCGAGGACAAGGTGAACGGTTTAACATAGATCAATCATCACATATTAATACAGAATATGTGGCCGGCATTATGTGTGTAGACAAAATATCCCAATTAAAGCATTTCTATAAATCAAACCAATAAAAAGGAGAGAACATCAGCACAATACACAATGTTGGTGAGAATTCAAGAGAAAAAGAAGATGAATTGATTAGTAGGCATCTAAAGGATTAAAAAGTGAAACAGGTTGACCCCTTACTGCCGACCTCGTAATGAGGCCCAATGTCCTTTTTTGTCTAGTCACTGACTTTCCAGAGATAGTGGGGAGACCAATCGCTGTTGACGTCCTCACATTCATCAGAGATCCAGCTAATGTTGCACAGATGGGAATGCTCTTGCATGGAATTGTTTTACAAATAGAGCTATCGAACCATCAACAGAACTATCTGAGGAGATTCTAAAAAAGCTTTCCACGGAGGGACAGATCGAGGAAGCAGTGTCAATGACTTCACATATTGCAATTGTAATTATCCTTTCCGTATCCTTTATATTGACCAGCATACAATATGTCCTCAGGACTGAAGCAAATCCGAGGAGTGGACTGGGAGCTTACTTACTTTGAATATGCATAGTAAAAGGACTTACTGAAGTGTTATTTAATTTGATTTTTTCCATTGTCTAGCAAAGGAACTGTATCCTGAAATAAGAGACAATCCATCACCCGCAAGAGGGGGGACACTTGTGGAGCACCTGACACTCTTAAACACAGAACTCGAAAGACGATATTGGTTAAGGGAATATAATAACATTGACATTTGGCGAATGATCGAGATGGGGGTCCAGAGCAGCAATCTGGTCCTCCCACAGGAGGAGAGACAACCGCGCTTCTCTGGAAGAAAATGCTGATGCCTGACATACAGGGGCATAATGTATCTATGCATCATATTCATTATTGTTTTACTGTCATTAACAATCAGAACTGCATTTTTCATTGGTGCACAAAGCGTTCCAATTCCAGTGCACCCACCTAATGATGCACGCATGAAACCCACAAAAGCACCCAGACCTTATATAGTCATTCCAGTCCCTATAAAATCTAATGGAGGAATGAATGAATTTGAAATGGATGTGATTACCAATGATACAAACACACTTGTGGTAACAAACAAACAGAAAAGCAGGAGACAGGGTCGGCAAAGAATGAATGAAGAAAGGTTACTGACAACCACACGCATGCAAACACTGAATGCACATGAAACAGTCCTAGTATCAATAACTGTGAAACCACAAGCCAAAACAGTAGAGAAGAAGAGACTGCCTGCCATAAGAAACTCCACAACAGACATTGTGGAAAGACAAGGAGAACTGAAGACAAAACCAACAGAAATGATGATGATAAACACTCCTGAGACAACACTGATGAAGAGAAAGATGAACTCAAAGAAGATCTCGCAAGCACAACTAATAGTAGACTCATTATGGCCGTTCATAGCCAACACAAAGAAAATACAAAATAAAACCGCAGAGACTGCTTTGCCAAGCATATATATTTAAGCACAAGGGAATGTACCAGTTCCACAGTAGAACCATATACTAGACCAATGCCAGTATGGATACAAACATTCCTAGCCAGAAAGAAGGAACTACATTAGGAACAAGAGAGAGCTGCAAGAATTCAGTCAACTCAAATGGCGCAGATGAGGAGGTCTGCACCATGGACCGGGATACCTGAGAATCCTCCAGCAAGAAAGAGCCATACAGATGCATTCAGAGATGTAGTGATAACAAACAACATGAAAACCTAAAGGATCAAGAGAAGCATGCATGGAGACGACAATGAACTGAACAACTACCTGGACAGCACAGCACATTTGGAAAACAATATTTGGTACCAGCACATGAAAGAAGTTGGAAGATGGAATTCAGAAGGGGAATGCTTTGATTGTGCACTCCTACCATACAGCATGGGAAAATCCAAGATCTTTGTAGCTGTAGAAACTGATGTCCAGACAGCACACTGGCTTTCACACGTAGCCATGTGCAAAACTAGAGGCCAGTTCCTGGGAAGTGATACCTCATTGTAAGTGATATTCAATCAACACTACAGCTAAGTCAATGCCTAGTCTGGGATGCTGAGGAAAACCCTTATTGATGGATTTTTATGTCCAGTTCAGTACTCTGGATGACAACCCTTGTATAACACTCCCCTCTTAGAATCCCCCTGACCCCACTGAGCCAAGAAGTAGGTTTGTTTTGCAAATTAAAAGGTTTATTTGAAAAATTAAACAATATATATGTGTCACACTTTTATAACAAATTAATATCTAATAGTACACTTAGACATATGATGTGGATCCACAATGGGTAATGTTACAGTGGTACACTTGATTACTTAGGAGTAGTATAGAGGATGAGGTAGCTGAAATGCTTTATGGTTTCAAGGAAATGCAAGGTGGAATAAATGCAGTACAGCAAATAAACTTGATATGATTTCAACCAACAACAATGTAATCACTTTTTCTCTGGCAATTCACCCCCCCCCTATGCAATGTAAGAAATGGAAGTAACACACACAGTCTTCAGGAATACAATCAAATACAATACGGAACTCAGTTCCCCCCCAGCAAGCTTAGACAACAGGTATGCTTTTTAAAACACAGGCCCAAAATGATTTTAAATGTGATGGCAATGGATGGGAAAATGTGCGAAATGATTTTAATTCCCTCTAGAGATTCAGGGTGAGTGAGAGATGCGTGTTGGTATTAGTTCAGGCTCACTTTAGCAATGCTCTATGAGTTATTACCAGGTTGCAAACGGATTTTAACAAAGGAAAGAATGGAGCTGCTATTTTGACAAGTGGAGAAATTGAGCCAAATCGCAAATCACGGTAAATTTCGCGAGTGCGTAAATCGCGATTGCGGTTAAAGTATAAGGAGTAGCAAGTCGGTTCTGGGTTCGTTGGAAAGCCTAGAAACACAGCTTTAAAATGAAAGTTACGTTTCGTTCCTAGCCCAAATGGTTCAAGAGATACGGATGATTTAATAAAGGTAGATTTTCAGATTTAAAGTAAAACTCAAAATGACAGGTGACTGTTTGCAGCTTTAGAATGACAGATGACAGCTCCCAGCTTTAGAATGACAGATGACAGGATTACTAGGAGGCAGTTCTACTAATTTAAAATAGTTTGGATTAGATTATTTTAACTAAGAGATTGGTTCTGCACAGTTCTGCTAGGTACTCACAATATAAATTTGAAATAGGCCTTGTCACGGATCTGGTCAACACGTCCAGCGGCGGTTCTCTCTGCTCGGCGGGTCAATCAGGCACCGGTTCTGCTCACAGCGATCCGGATCTCTGGTTCTGCTCACAGCGGTCTGAGTCTGGTCTGCGGTTCCTGCAAACGTTCTTGGCACAGAATTCAAACAGCTCGCCCGGCTGTGGAATAGTTTGCAGATGATTTTAAGGATGCTGAGGCCTGCTGAGAAGAGTTCTCAGTTTGTGGGTTTAGGCCCCTGCTTTAAGTTCTGAAGTAAAGTTCTGGTCTTTGGAGATTGATGGATGTGAAGTCTGGAGTCTCCCGGTTGAGCGTCCCGCAGAAAATGGAATTGAATGTCTCTACCTGTCCCAGCAGTCTCTTTTGATGTGTTTTGGAAGTGGGTGTGTGCGTGGCATAACTGAGCCTGCCCCTCTCTACTTGTCATTGGCCCAATTCTCCCCTCTCCCATGATTGGGGGAAGGAAATGGATTGTCATCATGATGAGGTCTGTTTATGGGTCAGAGGATCCTCCCGTGGTCAATTTACCCACAAATCTATATTTGATTCAAATACATATTTCCCAGATAAACAATTTGTTGAAATTACATGTGCACATTATATATTCCTTATGGTCCATGCTTGTCCGCCTCTGATCTTCCTGGGGGCTTGCATTCAGAAATGACAACATTTTGCGCTTTTTGACTGGTTTACCAATATCGGACATTTACCAAAAATTATATACATGTGCGCAAGGAGTATGGACATTAATTGATGAAGTGTCAGATTATTAACATGCAGACATTTGGAATAAGACCCTATTTTCCGCTAGCAGCCCCCCAGCATACACCACAGGGTCCTAACACCTCTTAAAACATGCACAGAAAAATCACAAGAATAATGATATTACTTATATAATTCTGACAAGTCTGTACTATGAATTATCCATCTTTTTTAAAATTATGCTCTGGCCCAGATGGGTGTGGTTTAGGTTCCAAAGCACATGGGGGAAGCTTCTGTCTGCCCCCGCCTCCAGCGCGGGTGGCTCCCAGAGGCACTTCTCCTCCCACTTCTCCCAAGAGGAAGCCACTTTACGGCCCCCCCAATATAACATTTGCCTGAGTCCAGGACAAGGCTTTGTTCAACCTCCTGCGGGTGCCCCTCCCCTAATCTAATCAGATAGGTGTCAACTCCTTTTGGTGGGGAAGCAGGATGCAGCTAGGCCTGGGAAGAGTGGCTGAGCAGGTTTCTCCTGTCGGGAGTAGTTGTCAGGCAGAATTCAGCTAAATGTCACTTTAGTTCCCAGTTTAAATCAAAACTTCAAATTTTTACATATACATTAAATAATTACTTCCTTCAAGTCATTTCAGAATATAGTTTTACATTGTGTCCACCTCTTAGCAAGTCTTTCCTTGGCCTGGTTTGGGTTCTTCTGTTCAGTTTTACACAAAAGTCTGGTGGTTTTAAAATGCCGGCTTTCTGATAGTGGTGAGTACAGGTATTGCATCATTTTTTGGGCTCTGTCTTGAATTACTGCATTTCAATAGAGTGGTCTTTTGCTTGATAGTATAGGTCCCTTGCTTAACATTGTTTTGATGGCATACTTACAGTAGAGTGGTGATGTGGACCCCCCCACAAGAAGGTTGTATCTTTTGAGTGGTCTTGTGCCAACTGCGCAGTTCTCCTGGATTCTTCCTTGAATGTGGGCGGCGATAGCTCATCCCTACATCTACCCAGTCTAAGGATTCAACATGGGTCAAAACTCTTGACAAAACCCCCCGTCCAACTGCGCTTTGATTCGAGTCGAGGGGAAGTCGGGTGCCAAGGAGGTTTTGAGCCCTGTGCTGGTATGTCTGCATTATCTTCTTCCAATTCTGTAGATGGCACAGTTCAGCATCTTTTCCTCCACCCAGTTGGATCGATCGGTTCTCCTCGCCGGTCCTGATGGGAATATTGGGCGGTACCCCGGGCCCTTCGGGTCTCTGCTCCCGGTCCCCGGTCGTCCTCCTTGGTCAGTCTCCATGGTTTCCTCTCTCCTAGGATGATAAAGCAAAAGCAGCAATACACATTCCTAGACATTTTTCCACCACTATTAATGGTGTGGCGAACATGTACATTTTATACATCCGAATGCATTTTGCAGTCTGATTTTAAAAACAATATATAAAGGGAACATTTGCATTACGTTACTATATTTTTGATATGTGGAATATTTTAGAGTTTGAACTGACTTACTCTGGAGCGGCCCCCTCTGGTATTGCAGAGGACTCCTCCAGTTGCTGCAGGGTGTGCCTGGGATGGCAACACTTTAACTGATTTATATGTACCCACTTGTCTTCACCCTCTGCCAAATTACCTTTGGGGATGCGGATTTGTAGGCAACAGGGGAGATCTTGTCTATAATTTCAAAGGATCCCTTCCTTGTAGGCAAACATTTTCGCTGTTTGGCCTGGTTCCTTTGGAAATTGTATAGATAGACCCGGTCCCCCACCTCGTATACTTTCCTGGTGGTTTTCAGGTCGTAGTGGGTCTTCATGCTATCAGCTGATCTTTCTAGATTCCGCTGAGCATAGGCAAAATGCATGTTGGAGGTGTTTCCTTAAATTCTCCACATACTCATGAGTTGTGGAGGCATTTATCAACGTTTGCTCTTGGGTTCTGTAGAGCAAATGCTGGGGAAGCACCATCTTGCGTCCGATCATCAACTCAATTGGTGACATTTTAGTTGCAGATGAAGGGTTAGATCTGATGGCCATTAGCACCAGAGGTAATCGGATATCCCAACTTGGCCCAGAATCTGCCAGAAACTTTTTTAATATGCTCACAATGGTTCGGTTGTATCTCTCCACTGCTCCAGAAGAAGTTGGCCTGTAAGCAATGAGTAGCTTCCTTTTAACCCCCAGTATCTCCCACATCTTTGTCATTACTTCACTGGTGAAGTGGCTACCTCTGTCTGACTCAATCCTTTGAGGTAGACCAAAACGGGAAAAGATGTGGTTAATCATCAGGGCAGCTGCTGTTTCTGCCTTGCAGTTTGGGGATGGGAGACATTCCACCCACTTGGTAAACAAGCATGTAACGGTCAACATGTACTTGTTTCCTCTAGACGAGCGAATTACAGGGCCTACAAAGTCGATTTGCAAATCTGACCATGGCAGTGTCATCCCCCTCTTTTGGAGAGGCGCACAGTGTGTGAGGGATGATGGCTGAAACTGTGCACACATAAGGCACCCCTTCAAGTATTGGTCGAGGTCCTGCCCCATGTGTGGCCAGTATGCAACCTCTCTTAAGATTTCCAGTGTTGTGTGAAACCCCCTACGACCGGCGGTGGCCGCATAATGGGTGTGACTTACCATCAGGCTTCGGAATGAGGTAGGAACCACCCACTGATCGTGGCCAGCTTTGGATTTCCTTACCAGCAAACCGTCTTGGATTCGGAACATTTTTGGACATTTCATCAACACTCTTAGGTCCTCTTTCCCAATGTAATTGGTATCCGTCAGTGGAAAGTTCTCAGGGTCCTCAAGGTGTTGGTAAAACTTACCAATAATTGGATCCCCCTTCTGAGCTGTAATTAAATCAGCATCAGGGGTATCCTTACTCCATTGTGCGGTTGAACGATCATTGTGAGCACTTGTCTGGGACCTAGTGATAGCAGTGACCTGGATTTCCCCCAACAGGGACTCTATTTCTATTAGATCCCCTTGGATGGCCCCGGTTTTGGCCAACTGATCAGCTAAGTCATTTCCAGTTATGTCTGGTCCCTCTACTTTGGAATGACCCTTGATCTTTTTCCAGTAGATGGTCATCCCATTCGAGGTGACCAGATAATCAATGTTTTGAATTAACTTCCCATGTTTCAAGGGTTTGTTATTAGCACATAACATGCCTCTGGTTTTCCAATTAACCAGGTTCTCCACGAACCCGTTCCGTACATAATCCGAATCTGTGATTATGACCAGTTTGTGGAGTTGATGTTGGACAGCAGTGAGGATGGCCAGATGCACAGCCATCAATTCTGCCACCTGACTACTTCGGGGACCAATTTTGTATCCAGCGGAGGGTTCTGGAAACTCCTTCACCCATGCATTCCCTACGCCAGCCACCAGTTCTTTCTCCCCGTTGTTGTCAACATGGTAAGAACATCCATCCACATAGACAGTGGGCATTCCCTCACACTTGTCTTCTTCAAAGACTTTGTGTGGGGAATTGTGGTATGCCTCCATGTTGTCCTTGATTTTTAGACTTTCGTCCTCGAGACAGTTTTCTCTAGCACAATCATGCAAGTCAGCCAGACCTTGCGCGAGGGGACTCTTCTTGTTTTGGCCATATCTGACCTCCACAGGAAAGCCTTGCATTGACAGAATCCAGGAAGTCATTCGGGAATTACTCACATACTCCGGCCCGAATTCTGTCACTTTGGAGATATTGCAGAGGCTGGTGTGGAGTCTCCACTATGAGTTGTTCCCCCTGTATAAACGGGCGGTAATTCTTCAATGCCCACACCGTTGCCAGGAGTGCCTTCTCACAATCGTTGAATTTTTCCTCCACAGAGGATAAAGTTTTGCTCGCATAGGAGATTACTTTATTGACCTTGTCATGCTTTTGGTACAATAATGCCATCAAGCACGTATTAGAGAACCGTGTCTCCAGGAAGAACTCCTTGTTTCTGACAGGGTAAGCTAGGCAATGCGCTTGTGAGAGACTTCTTTTGAGTTGTCTTACTGCCTCAGATTGTTCTGGACCCCATTCCCACTTGACTCCCCCCTTCAAAAGATGAATCAGGGGTCTGGTGATCTCTGCGTAGTCTTCAATGAAGTTTCTGCTGTAATTTGTCAGTCCAAGGAGGCTACTTAGTTCCCGCAGAGTTGTGGGGTCTTTCAGTTTCTGAAGTGCTTCCACTTTCTTTTCTTGGGGACAGAGACCCTGAGGAGTAATCTCATGCCCCAAGAAATTAACACGGGTTCTACACCACTGTGCTTTCTGGAAGGAAAGTTTTGCTCCGGCGGCCCTCAACTGTGTCAGAACATAACGGATCTCCGCTATGTGTTCCTCCACAGATGAACTTTTGATGAGGACATCATCTACATAAGCCAGGTTACCCCTCGCACCCAGGTCGGGCAAGGCCTTATGTAGGAAAATGTTGAATTCTTTGCCGGAGTTGAGGTATCCAAAGGGGGTCCCGGTCTATGTGTACTGCTGGCCCCCAAAGGTAAAAGCCAGTTTGTATTGGTCCTCCCTACTGACAGGCACGGTCCAGTATCCATTGGTCACGTCTATTGCTGTGAATACCTGTGACCCCTGAATCTGGGCCAGCCCTTGGGCAATGTAGGGCAGAGGCCATCGGGAAGTATGGACCCATTTTTTTGAGCTCCCTAAGGTCGGCGCAGAGGCTTCAATATTCCCAGCACCGGATTATTGAAGGTGCTGTGTACTGGACGTATTATTCCCCGGGACTCAAGGTTCTTAATTATTTCAGTAATTGACTCCATGGATGCGAGAGGCAAACGATATTGCTTCACAAACACTGGAGTCATTCCAGGGTCCGTGGGAATTGTTGTGGTGTGGATGTCGGTGCGACCACAGTCATATGAGTCTACCGCAAAGAGATCTTGGAAATCCAAGAAAACTTGTTTCAACTTTTGCTTCTGTTCCAGAGTCACGCAGGCATCAGCTAGGTTGACTCTCTCTTCCACCATCTGCCTGAAACCTGGAAAGACTTCTGGTTTGGCTATCTCAGCGGCCTCCTCCAGCTGGGTGGAGAAGTCCCTCGTCAGAGTGCTGATTTGGACTGGAGGCTTCAGGTGGGAAAGGCAGCCCTCATGGACCTGGAAAATCACCTCATTTCTCCTGAAGTCACAAGTGACATCTTCCTTACCATAAGGGCAAGAAGTGTACACCAGGAAGTTCCCCCCATGCCGGGTGAAAATCCTGTCTTGTGTTGTGTTGTCATCACTGTCACTGTCAAAACAGTCCTTGGGGATTGGTCCTAACAGTTCATTTCCTAGATCAATGGAAAAATGTCGGTCATCAACCACCATTCCAATAATGGTGCCTGCGGCTAGAGTAATACTCTTTAAGTCGCTGTTATCCACCTCTATTGGAATGGTGTCATGTTCTATGTTGACTAATGGAGTTGGGTTTACCCCCAACCCTTGCTGTTGAGGAGAAGCATTTAGCTGTATGTAAGCATCAGGGTTTTTCAATTTTTGTCCTCTTTTAACTTTCACTTCCATGGAGAATTGTCGGGTCCTTTCCGGGATGGTGACTTCCCCTTTAATCTGAATTTCAACTGCAAGGTAGCAATTGAGCTGACCTAAATGCTTTTTCTGGATCATCAAAGCCCATGGGATTATCCGCTAATCGGGACCAAGCTTTGAAGTTTATTAAGTCCAAACTAATGGCGAAGCGATTGAGAATGTCACTGCCTAAGTAAAAGGCGGCAGTGACATCTCCCACGACCCAACAATTATGGACTATGCTCTTGTTGCCAATGGAGATTGTGAGCATACACCTGCTTGCAGGAGATGTTTGGAATTAGGTGCTTCCAGGTCCATTTCCCATTTGTCTATCAGTTTGAATGTGGGAATGGCTGGATCTTTTGGGAGTTGTCGGAACATGGCTTCGCTGATGAAGCTCTTACCGTTGTTCACACATACTTGGGCGAGAACAGAGTCCTTCCCATCATTTAACTGAACAGGGATGAACAACTGTTCTCCAATAGGCTGAATATCAGCCAGGCTCTGAGCTGATTTCACCTCTTTCTCGACTATAGGAGTGGGAGTGTCTGATTGTGGATTGGTAAAGAATTTCAGAGTATTTCCTTCCAGTGTGGAATACCACCTTAAACTGGAAGGAAGGTTGATTTTCAGAAATAAAGAGGACCCCCCATCACCAGTCTGTTGTCCTACTGCTATTACTGTCACATCTGGAATTTGGTTGTTCTGGAAGTGAAATTCTACTTGGTCAGATTTTTGTTCAACCATGTGGCAGGTGCCATTTAAACTAACATGGTTGACACTCTGTTTTAATTTTATTGGTCGGCTAGTCTGGGTCCATAGGACCTTGTTTACACAATCTATTAGGGGTGACAACCTTCTCAGGTGGTCGTTTCCTAGTAAACAAGGGGTGCTTTCTGGAGTCACTACTATGACCGGGTGTTTCACCTTGTGTCGCCCAATTTTGATGTCCAAATCTGCAGTCCCCTCGACAGGAATTACCTTCCCGTCAAAGTTCTGCAGTTGTCCAGGAAGAGAGGTGAGAGGAATACGGTAATTCTCCCCCCTTCCTGCATTTAGTTCATCAAAGGCCCTTTTGGACAGAAGGGTAGCTTGGGATCCAGTGTCCACCAGTGCCAAAATTGTACCCTGCCCCTGTACTTGTACCGGGGCATAATATCTTCCCTCCTTCTCCTCAAGGGTGCACAGATAATGCACATTTTTGGACAACTGGGGGGCTAACTTTCTGGTTTTGGACATTGCTAGCAAAGAGATTTGGGCAGAATTCTGTGGAGAGCCTGGGGAATCTGAAAGAAAAAGTTGGCAACTGTAAATGGTTTCGGGTTCTGGGACGCCCCCCCTTTTTGGAGGCAGTCATCAGGATGGGTCTGACCCTTGGGATTTTGGTATTGTCGGTTCTGGGGTGAGATGATGGGCGGCGGTAGCTCAGTCTCCACATCTCCCCAGTCTGGATTGGAATCCCTTGCGACCCATTTTTCTTTGGGAGGAGTTCCCCCATCTCTAAAGGAGAAGATCCTTTTCCCAGGATCCTCTGAGGATCTATCTCCCTCAAATTGGAAGATCTGTACCTCCTCCACAAACTGGGCCTGTTTGGGTCCTTTGTTTCTCCTACCCCCCCTCTGCTCCTTGGGTGGCAGACTTTCAGGGGCAAGAGATTTTGTTTCCGGTTCCTGGTTTTCCAGGGGCTGTTTACAAGTTGGGAAGGAAGCTTCCTCCAAGGCTTTACACCCCCCTTCCCTTTGTGCCTCCGCCCTGGGAACCGGTGGGTTGTCGGGGTGCTGCCCCCTCAATTGTTCTGGAGCACCAGGTCCAGAGTTTGGGGCATTCTGCGGTGGCATGCTCATCTGAGGGTTCTGTTGAGCCCTCAGTATGTGACCCAGATCCCGTGCCATATTTTGGACCTGGCGCTCAAGTTGTGAAACCCGCTCAGGCTGATATGGGGCTCTATTTTCTCCCCTGGGCTGATCCCGGGAAGGGTAGCTATCCCTTGCTCTGGTAATACCCCGGATTTGGAAGATTTGGGTACCCCTCCACCCTTGGCCTCCCCTCTCCCGGATTAGGTGGTCTGGGCTCAGGGAATTGGGGAAAGAAGGATGGATGATTTTGGGGCTGAAAATTGGGTGGATACCTAGGGAAAAAGTTCTGGCCAGGACTTGGAGAATTTCTGCCCTCCTGTGGGAAGTTGGGAGGGAAGTTCCCTGGGTTAGGTGCTTGGCTGGATCCCCCCCCCCCCTTGGGCTGGAGGAGTCCACACATAACCCAGGATGGGTCGGATTCCCTTGTAGCGGGGACTGACATAATCAGGGGAGTCAGTGACCCCACTTGTGGGACTACCTCCTTGGCTCCCTGTCTGTGACTGGCCCGAGGGCCTTCTGGGCTTGGCATTATTAGGTGCAAGTAGGTTTTTAGGCCCCCCCATCGCCAAATCCAAAACGGGGGTGACCTTTACCTCTGCCACCTTGGCAGCAGCAGGGGTGCTGTTGGTTTTGGGGTTTTTCTTAACATTATTTTTATTTTCGATGGGCTTCTGCACCTCATAGATCCGGGTAGCCTGTTCAATGACCCAGTCTAAAGATCTTTTCTCATGAAAATCTCTCACGAGCTGGGTCATTATGTATTTGGGTAAGGCATGGAAAAATGTATTGATAAATTCTCTGCTATCCGTGCGCACCCTTCTGGTGGTCTGCGCAAAAGCACGCTTTAATTCTTGCACACTCTTGTGGGGCCTGATCCTCCCCACATTGCAAATTGTAGGCTGCCTTGCGAGCCTCTTGAGGATTTCTGTGCACAGAAAAATGTTTCAGGATGGCCGCCCTATATGCGGACCATCTTGAATGGTTTTGGTCTTCCAGCCCTGCAAAGAAACTGGAGTATTCTGGTGAGAAGGTCCATTTGACGTACTGGATGCAGCTACTGCTGTCCTTCAAATGGAAAGTCTCCATCATTTGTTCATAGAGCTCCAAGTGTTCCCAAACAGAATACTTGGCGTTCTCATGATAAGGCGTGATGACACTCCTTATTGCCTTTATTTGTTTCAATGGGTCCTTAAGCAAGGCCCTTTTTGCCTTATTGGCCTTTTTGGTTCGGGTAACCCTGGTCCATTCATCCTCTGACTCAGAAGCACTGCTCCCAGAGGTGCCCGTCTGATCTTCCAGGTTTTCCCAGATTCTGCGAGCCTGGGAATGGCTGGCAGAATGTGGGGACCTGGTCTCCTGTGTCCTGTAATGCTCAGAGGAGTCTTCAGATCCCTCCCTGCTGCCAGGATTTGATGGGTACCCCCCCACTGACCTAACTGGGCAGAGGTTTTCAGGATGCCCTTAATGGGCCTACTCTCCTGGGGTTCCCCACTAAATTGCACTGTGCTTGGGTGCCCATACCCTGATGCCCGCCCATCCATTCCTGGGTGGTACTGGCCTATGAGCCCCATACTTCTAGCTGGATAGTAATCTGCCATCCCTGTGGCCCTGGGCTCATGTGCGCGAGGGGACATGGGGGTGGCAGAGTCCAGGGACTGGGAGAGATGAAGGCCTCTTTTACTAGGGCTCCTGAGGTTATGCTCAGGAGTTTCTCTTTCCCAGCGAACCTCATCTCTATCCGCACCTGTTCCCTGTTGCAATGCAAGAGCCTGCGCTTTCAGTTCCTCAGTTAAGGCCTTACTAGACTCTATCAGTCTCTCCTGCATCGCTACCTGTTGCTGGAGCCTATCATTGTGCTAGCAGAGAGCCTCATTCTCTCTCTGTGCCTCCTGATTGGTCCTGGAGTACTGGGCCAGTCTCTGCTGCAGGAGGGTTACCTCCTGAGCTGTGTCCCTATTGGCCTGCTCCTTTCTTGCCAGAGCATCCTCCACCCTGCTGGTGTGCTCTAACAAGTTCTGGTGTTCTTTTTGGAGGTCACCCAGTCCCTGGAGGGCCAGGTGATTTTCTTCCATTTTCCTTTTTAAGTGGCGGACTTCCTGACCTAAGGTATCCCTTTCCTGACTAAGAGCCTACATCTGTGCCGCTAGTTTTTCCCTTTGCCTTTGTAAGGCACCAGCTTTCTGGCTCTCCTGGTCAAACTCTGCCTGGGTATCCAGGTCTTTCAAAATCAGTTTATTGCTCTCTGCCTTCTCCTATCTAGGTGGCTTTGCAGGGTGACTACCTTCTCAGCACATGCCCTATTGAAGTCTAACTGTTGCTCCAGCTTTTTCTGGCTCTGCAGTAGGGAGTCCAAACCTTCTTGGTACTCCTTCTGCAAGGCCAGAAATCTGGTATCCTGGTCAGCCTTTTCCTGTTGCAGCACATCCATATCCTCCTTTATTTTAGTGATGTGCTGTCTGCTGTCCTTTTCTGACTCCTGGCTCCTGAGCAGCCTCTGCTCAGAAGAGTCCAGATCAGATTGGGCCTTCTCTAACGCCATCTGTTGCCTATTTGCCAGATCCTGGCCTTCAGCACATTTGTCCTGCATGGCTCCCATATATAGGTACAAATATGCTGCTATCCTGGCAATCTTATTATGTTCATCTTTGGCTTTCGGGGCCATATATAGTTCACTTAGGGCCACATGTAGGGGACCCTGATCTCTCCATGTATCTGACCCTGTTTCAGTGACCTGTTGCGCGATCGCCTGCAACCAGACCGTTTGGTCCTGATGAGTCCCCTCACCTCTCACAAATAGCTTATGTAAGAAGTGCTCTCTGGCTATTTTGATGTCTACCAGTGTCGTCATTCTGGAACTTGAGTTTCTTCCTGATTTACAGAAGTTTGTATTTTATTTTTGCAAAACAGACCGTTTCCTTAGAGCGTTCCTTTGAGGAGTGCTTTACAGCGTAAAACACAGCGTGGTGATCCGACGGGATGTATGTCTCCTGTCAGTTAGCACACTGTATTAATCTGCACAAGTGATAGATCTAACCCAGAATCTCCGGCTACGAGCCCCCACTTTTGTAAGCGATATTCAATCAACACTACAGCTAAGTCAATGCCTAGTCTGGGATGCTGAGGAAAACCCTTATTGATGTATTTTTAGTCCAGTTCAGTACTCTGGATGACAACCCTTGTATAACACCCCCCTCTTAGAATCCTCCTGACCCCACTGAGCCAAGAAGTAGGTTTGTTTTGCAAATGAAAAGGTTTATTTGAAAAATTAAACAATATATATGTGTCACACTTTTATAACAAATTAATATCTGATAGTACACTTAGACATATGATGTGGATCCACAATGGGAAATGTTACAGTGGTACACTTGATTACTTAGGAGTAGTATAGAGGATGAGGTAGCTGAAATGCTTTATGGTTTCAAGGAAATGCAAGGTGGAATAAATGCAGTACAGCAAATAAACTTGATATGATTTCAACCAACAACAATGTAATCACTTTTTCTCTGGCAATTCACCCCCCCCCTATGCAATGTAAGAAATGGAAGTAACACACACAGTCTTCAGGAATACAATCAAATACAATACGGAACTCAGTTCCCCCCAGCAAGCTTAGACAACAGGTATGCTTTTTAAAACACAGGCCCAAAATGCTTTTAAATGTGATGGCAATGGATGGGAAAATGTGCTAACTGATTTTAATTCCCTCTAGAGATTCAGGGTGAGTGGGAGATGCTTGTTGGTATTAGTTCAGGCTCACTTTAGCAATGCTCTATGAGTTATTACCAGGTTGCAAACGGATTTTAACAAAGGAAAGAATGGAGCTGCTATTTTGACAAGTGAAGAAATTGAGCCAAATTTCAAATCGTGGTAAATTTCGCGAGTGCGTGAATCGCGATTGCGGTAAAAGTATAAGGAGTAGCAAGTCGGTTCTGGGTTTGTTGGAAAGCCTAGAATCTCAGCTTTAATTTTCGTTCCTAGCCCAAATGGTTCAAGAGATACGGAAGATTTAATAAAGGTAGATTTTCGGATTTAAAGTAAAACTCAAAATGACAGGTGACAGTTTGCAGCTTTAGAATGACAGATGACAGCTCGCAGCTTTAGAATGACAGATGACAGGATTACTAGGAGGCAGTTCACTTAGGTTAACATAGTTTGGATTAGATTATTTTAACTAAGAGATTGGTTCGGCACAGTTCTGCTAGGTACTCACAATATAAATTTGAAATAGGCCTCGTCACGGATCTGGTCAACACGTCCAGCGGCGGTTCTCTCTGCTCGGCGGGTCAATCAGGCACCGGTTCTGCTCACAGCGATCCGGATCTCTGGTTCTGCTCACAGCGGTCTGGGTCTGGTCTGCGGTTCTGGCAAAAGTTCTTGGCACAGAATTCAAACAGCTCGCCCGGCTGTGGAATAGTTTGCAGATGATTTTAAGGATGCTGAGGCCTGCTGAGAAGAGTTCTCAGTTTGTGGGTTTAGGCCCTTGCTTTAAGTTCTGAAGTAAAGTTCTGGTCTTTGGAGATTGATGGATGTGAAATCTGGAGTCTCCCGGCAGAGCGTCCCGCAGAAAATGGAATTGAAAGTCTCTACCTGTCCCAGCAGTCTCTTTTTATGTGTTTTGGAAGTAGGTGTGTGCGTGGCATAACTGAGCCTGCCCCTCTCTACTTGTCATTGGCCCAATTCTCCCCTCTCCCATGATTGGGGGAAGGAAATGGATTGTCATCATGATGAGGTCTGTTTATGGGTCAGAGGATCCTCCCCTGGTCAATTTGTCCACAAATCTATATTTGATTCAAATACATATTTCCCAGATACACAATTTGTTGAAATTACATGTACACATTATATATTCCTTATGGTCCATGCTTGTCCGCCTCTGATCTTCCTGGGGGCTTGCATTCAAAAATGACAACATTTTGCGCTTTTTGACTGGTTTACCAATATCGGACATTTACCAAAAATTACACACATGTGCGCAAGGAGTATGGACATTAATTGATGAAGTGTCAGATTTTTAACATGCAGACATTTGGAGTAAGACCCTGTTTTCCGCTAGAAACCCCCCAGCATACACCACAGGGTCCTAACACTTCTTAAAACGTGCACAGAAAAATCACAAGAATAATGATATTACTTATATAATTCTGACAAGTCCGTACTATGAATTATCCATCTTTTTTAAAATTATGCTCTGGCCCAGATGGGTGTGGTTTAGGTTCCAATGCACATGGGGGAAGCTTCTGTCTGCCCCCGCCTCCAGCTCGGGTGGCTCCCAGAGGCACTTCTCCTCCCACTTCTCCTAAGAGGAAGCCACTTTACGGCCCCGCCAATATAACATTTACCTGAGTCCAGGGCAAGGTTTGTTCAACCTCCTGTGGGTGCCCCTCCCCTAATCTAATCAGAGAGGTGTCAACTCCTTTTGGTGGGGAAGCAGGATGCAGCTAGGCCTGGGAAGAGTGGCTGAGCAGGTTTCTCCTGTCGGGGGTAGTTGTCAGGCAGAATTCAGCTAAATGTCACTTTAGTTCCCAGTTTAAATCAAAACTTCAAATTTTTACATATACATTAAATAATTACTTCCTTCAAGTCATTTCAGAATATAGTTTTACATTGTGTCTACCTCTTAGCAAGTCTTTCCTTGGCCTGGTTTGGGTTCCTCTGTTCAGTTTTACACAAAAGTCTGGTGGTTTTAAAACGCCAGCTTTCTGATAGTGGTGAGTACTGGTATTGCATCCATTTTTGGGATCTGTCTTGAATTACTGCATTTCAATAGAGTGGTATTTTGCTTGATAGTATAGGACCCTTGCTTAACATTGTTTTGATGGCATCCTTACAGTAGAGTGGTGATGTGGAACCCCCCCACAAGAAGGTTGTATCTTTGGAGTGGTCTTGTACCAACTGCGCAGTTCTCCTGGATTCTGGCGTGAATGTGGGCGGCGATAGCTCATCCCCACATCTACCCAGTCTAAGGATTCAACATGGGTCAAAACCCTAGACATCATTAATATGGGCAACTGAAACAGCCTATCCCGACAAAGATGATTATGTTGAAGACATTAAGACAAGAAACAGATCTCATACTAGGAATCATGTGATCAGGTACGAAAGCCTGGAGTTAAAGGAGCAGAAATAAGATGGGAAGTGAACCTGAGACTAAATGTCCAAGGAAAAACTCCAGAAGAGGCTCAAAATTGGAAAAACAGAGGCCAAATGCAGATTTGGGGAACAGTGCTTTCACCAGACGAATGGGAGAAAGGAGTAGTGATTTGCAGAGCATGGATGGTCGCTGGAGCCTGCAAGGAGGCAATTGAAAATTCACAAAGGATATGCAAGCCATTATGGCCAAAACTTGCAAAGCTGCTGACATGGGTCAAAGACAGAGGAGGACCCTTGCAGATAATGCCGCTAGAAAGCCCTAAATTGTGCTTCCGGAATAATGGCACAAGAAAAATGGGAGAGAATCAGAACTGTGAATACATTTTTGATGCTCCAGGAATGGTACATGGAACTGCAGTAATTATGGATCATTATTGGGCATGCGGATCCAAAGCATACATCAGACTGCCAAACAACGGGGCAGGCATATGCACAATAGTGTACGTCCATGTTCCAGCATTGGTGATCCCGAAAAGTGACCTCAATATTGACAGTTTCCCGAAAGCAGATGCTCACCTTAGGAAGAAGAGATCTGTGGAACTGATAACTCAAAAGAAGACAGAAAATTACTTCTCTGCTAAATCAGAAGAAGCCTTTCACGCAATCCCATATGAACACAGGCTGTTCAGCCTCACCTCATCAGTGTTCACAACGCTCTTCGTGCCAAGAATCCAAGTTGGAGTAAATACTAAATGGTTGTAGATAACCAGATGGGAGTTACTGCAGACCATCAACACAACCATGAAAGGATTCAATGCATCATGCAAGAGTTAAGAGCCATCCGACTGATGACTCTCCAGAACAGATATGTCCTTGACATGATCACAGCCATGGATGGAGGAGTTTGTGCAAAAATAAGAAAATCATGATGCACATTTATACTTTTTCACAACGAGGAAAATGGAACTTTAACAGAAGCCATAGGTATACTGACAAACCTGCAGAACATGATGATCAATGAAACAGACGAAGTTGATGATGACAGCTGGTTTGGATCACTGTTTTCATGGGTTCCACAATGGATGGCAAATGCATTCACGTTCTTGGGAGCCCTGCTAGTGATGATTTTACTAGGATTTTGTGTTATTAAGAAAATGCAATGCCAGAAAACTGCAAAGAAAGCCATAGAGATGAAGATCATGATTGATGTCAAGCCAGGATGGAAGCCCAAAGACCTGACTGATGAAGAAATAAGAGACTTTGTGAAGGCCAGTATTCACATACCAGAAGGAACAACGTTTCTCTATCCCAGGAAACACAGAAACTATGTGGGAAAATGGGCTTACTATAGCCCAAATGGACAATGTCAATTATTGACATGGAGCAAAGACGAGCATGTAAGAACGGCAAGGAAGCCTGAAAGGAGTAATAAAAATATGGACACCAAAGAGACACTTCTTCAAACCATAATGTATAGATGCAGAAGAGGAAGAAGGAATGAATCCAGGTGATGGAGTGAAGATAAATACAGAAGAATCAAGTAAAATAAATCGATGGAGCGAAGATAAATACAGAAGAATCAAGTAAATTAAATCCAGAAATGGAGGTGAAAGTGGTCGATGAATCGTCCAGAGGAGGGAGTGTAGAGGAGGTCCCGAATAAAGTCTGCACTCCAGTCACCCATTTTGAAGTACCAGGAACGTTCACACCAAGGTATGTGACTTATGATGAACAAATACCTATCAGAAGAGCAACACCCATTGAAGTCCCAATACCCAGAAAACCATGGACAGTAAGGTATCCATTGAGAAAACCCTACTAGCAAATGAGATGAAATGAGGATTGCCTCAGTACTGTCCCGGAAGAGACCAAAAAGGCCTTAATGGAAGATGAATGGTGAAGCCACAAAGACCCGGACAAACTCACAGGTAGAAGAAATGGCGACCCAAGAATGACACGCAGAGATGAAACGCCATGAATAAAGATATCGTGAACCTAAAAGGGTAGAACAATGTTGAAATACAAAGAAGCTTAAGCTCTCAGCAGGATGAAGATATTCAACCAGCTAACACCTGTAAATATGCTTGGAACCGCAAGAAAGCTAAGAAAACAGTGCAGCTTGCTATGCTAAGTAGAAGAATAGCACAGCAAGTGCCATCATACATAATTTACCTCAAAACGAAGCACAGTATTGTGTGATTCCACTTTGCATGAAAAGCAGAATCAACTCAGGTTACTAGAAGCCAAACAAGAGAAGATTCATATTCTAGCAAAACGAGAAGAGACGGCTGAATCAAAACTCAGCAGATGCAACTCGTGCCAGGAGAGTCAAGGTCATACCAATAGAAGGAACGAACAGTAGCTACATATAATTGAAACTTAAGAACAGAATATCCTGTCTTTGAAAGGTAGAGATAAGGAGGCATAGGCAGGTGGCAAGCTGAATAAGAATTAAATGCACAAATTGAGAAGAAACTAGACAAATTCATGGTGTGGGTAGCACGTGACCAAACGAGAGAGAAGAAAAATGGGTTCACACCTACGCTTGGCATCCGCCCAGGCAGAGATATCAGAACCTTTCCAGACAGAAGATGCAGTTTCAAAGCCAACCACAGTAAAATAATTGACACATAGTTGCTGAAGTGATGATTGATTGTAACCTTAATTGGAAGAAGCACGGGTAACTAGGGGGCACCCTGCACCTGGCTGATCGTTCTGCATGCTGCTAAACAAAGTGGGAATGTATGCATGGGGTTGGTGCCAACCAAATCACAATGGACCAAATAAACTTGGGTCCTATAGTTAGTAGAACCAATGGGATGTCATACTTTTAGTGACATCTACAGTAATCATTTTTGAAGGAAGAGCTTAGAAGCCCACCTGACAGTGTTTACCCAATCCCCTCACTCCGTTACCATATACAGGTCTAGTACCTATATTAAAGTTACCTTTTCCTAACCAATAGAATTGCACATTAACTTTTGAGTGTTACACGTCAATTATGATGAGTTTTCAGTATAAATGCTATGATTTTTATGAAGTTCATTGGAGTTGAAGCGAGAAGGACGATCGCATCACTGCTGATATCCATGACTCCCTGTTTTTTGTACTTGTCATTAAACAGACTCCCTTTGCCAAACCATTGAGTTGTCCTTATTGATTGGTGTTCAAGTAATAAATCTGCACCCCATCCATCTCAAGGGTGCAGCTATATTGTTTTAAAGTACTTCAGAGCAAACCTCGGCTCTATGGGCCGGCCGGGGGTCTCCAGAGTAAAGTCCTCTATGCAGAAGCTTGCTGATTTTAAAGCCACTTAATTGGCTTTCTTTGTCTGTTTTGAAGCACTTGAGTCCCCACAGGACTCTGGCTATTGGATTTTTAGCAGAACTATTGATTTTAACTGAGCCCACAGGTTTACAGACTCTATTATCAACTTTAAGTAGCTATTTGGACCAGCATGAGTTGATTATCAACTTAATAAAAACGTAAATTGTGCTTTTTGCGCCAAGGCTAAATCATAGAGCTAAAATGGACTAGCAGGTCAAAAACGTGAGTGTTGAGATTGTTCCAACATATCTCTATCTGGGTGTATTAATTGATGGCTCGCGCCACATTGATTCTCATTGAAATATGATTATTCAAAAACTTAACTCAGCCATCTCGCAGACACGGCTCATTTTGTATAAATATGACACATTTTCTATCTGCCCTGCTGTAACACATTGGCGTCAAAAGGTGATTCTGACAATTCTCTATGGATTAGATACCAAAAATATTATTCCAGCTTCATTCTTGAATAAATTAGAAGCAAAATATTGGCGAAGTGTGCTTCACCTTCCCGCATGCATTCCGGGGCCGTGGCTGCGCCATGAATTGGGTCTTTCTTCGTTAGTATCCATCTACAAATGGCGTCTTTGTGCGCTTTTTCGTAAATGTCTAACGTACCATCAAAATGAGACCATTTTAGCATGTTTGGCGGGTTATATGCTAACATCTCCACATTTGTTTGTTCGAACCTGGTCCTCATATATCTTTGAAGTATTGGCAAGGGCTGATGTGTCGATTGAGACTTTGGTGACTAATCCGGACAGAGCAAAGGTCAAGATCTATGATACAGATTGGATAGAAACTAGAGCCCTATGCTTAACATACAGTGACTTTAAAGCTCATAGTTTAAATTAAAAAAACGTAATGTTGTGGAACCATACTTGTGCAGAGTCCCTTCCCCTCAGCTGAGATCTGTAATATTGCATTTACATTTTAATCTGTACCCTACTCGGGACATTCTTGTTAGAAGAAATCTCCTCGATCCAAAAGACAATCAGTGCAGATTCTGCTGCCAATCAGACATAAAGGAAACTCTGAAACACATCATCATAGAATGTACAGTACTGGTAAATCTAAGAGTAACGTTTTTCAAGAAGCATTTAGCTTATTTTGGTTTGGTGTCCCCTGAAAACCGATGGCCTATTGTTTTGGAGACCAGAAGCATGAGTATCCGAATCGCCACCTTTAATTTCCTTAATGCAGTGAACATAGGTGCGATTAAAGATCCGGAGGTTGACTAGAGCATCAGATGAAATGTCTATATGTAATGCTCCTGCTATTGTTGCACTTGTTTAGTTGCATTTTTAGAGTTGCTTCACCAAAATTGTCATGTTATTTATTATTGATTAATTGATGTTTTTGATTCTCCTCTATTGGGCTTATTTGTTTTATCTGTATAAATCATTTGAATGTAAAGAATGAATGTTCCAGGTAAGGCAAAATTTTAGATCTTTATCTAAATTTGTAATTTTTTTTTCTTTGCCGTTTTTTTACATTTTTACATTGTTTTTCTTGTTTCTGTGTTTTGATATTAATATTTGTATAGTGATAAAATGTCTTGAAAAAGTTTTTTTCAGCTGAATTCAAATAAAAAAAAATAAAAAAACTGAGCTCTATGGGTAATATGTTTACATTTCCACCCGAGGCAAATCTGCTCACCACCTATGCACATACCTTATTCTTAATTAGCTAATGCTGGCATCAGGGTTGATTCCAATTGGAATCATGTTTTTTATTGAGCATTGAACATCATACATCATCCTCAACAAATAGGAAGTCATAGTAATAAAACAGCATATTAGTAATAACATTCAATCATAGGAACAGTTGCAACCTGTAACATCATTATGCATATCAGAATAAGCAAAAGCTTAAGCATACAGCGACCACTCTTCCATCCTCCTTCCTGTAGTTCACTTGCCCTGCTTGATCACCACCACTCATCTGCTTCTCTCCATGAATATGCTATCCACTATCCTCCTCCCTCGTATCCTCCTGTCCTGCTCATTGTCCTTTCTACCTCATACATCAACCACAACCCTTCCCAAACTCCTGCAACTGGTGCTGCACATCTAGGATTGTTCTGTGAGTGGTAGGCAGAGAGAAAGTGAGAGAGAAAAAGAGAGAGAACAACTCACCCACCTACCCCCATGGTCCAGTGGATGAGCCATATGTGTGCCTAGGAGAATGAAGGAAAGTATAAGTGCTATGAGTGATAGGATGAATAAAAAGATAAATATAGAAAGATTAGTTATATATAGATAAGTAAAGGTAAACAGTGATTGGAGTGAAGTGCAGTGTATGTCAAGTAATAGCAATGTAATAGTAATTATGCAAATCAAAATACCTAAGAAGAGGAATGAAAAAATATAAAGAAGAAAGGTAAAGAAGAAATTTAAGAAAATATGATCTAGGGGACAATGAATGAGATCTAATGAACATGCACGACTCCTATGCTTTTAAGACCAAAAGAAGAACAATAAACAAACAGCCTCTGTAACTGGGGCAAACCTCAATTAGTAACCTAACTACAGTCAACTAGAAAGCAGAGGCATGTCCCCCCTATCAGACCCAACCGTCCATGAAATCCAGGTCGAAGTGTCTCAGGTGCTATCAGAAGGCCTCCCCTATATCCTCCCCAGGAGTACTCAACCACAGCTGTGTTTACCCCAACCCCGAGAGGTAGACACCCATATTCGCCCCTAGGAGATCCTCCTCCACCACCTTGTGTAAATTTTGCATGCTCGTTTTCCATTTTAGTGCTCTTCAGTCGAGAGTTAACTGTTTACCCCACATTCACACAAACTTTGCTTCCCTATCCTGCATTCTGTATATCAATCTTTCACATGTCACTAGGTTTATCATCTCCTGATGTCAGCATCACCTTTGAAATTCCCCTTAGATTTAATATACCTTGCTTGGCCAATAGCAGGGCCATGTTTAATCATTTAATCTCCTGATTGGTAAGACCATTCTCCTGTGACATGTCCCCCAGAACACATAGCGCCAGAATGGGTGATAGCCTCCTGCACAATGTGGCTTGCATCCTATCATGCAGATTTGCCCAATATAATTTCAGCCTTGGGCAAGACCATTGGACGTGCAGAATATCCATGTCGAACACCTTATATCACCAGCACTTAGCTTGCTGTTGGAGCCCTGCCCTCTGCAAGTGTTTGATGATACAATACCACCCCTGCAGAACCTTAAATTGCACCAGTTTAAGCTGCATTTCCCTGCTCCCCCTGGCACAGCTTTCCAGGATGCTTTTTGCCATGTCTTCACTAATCTATGCAGCAAGCAATCCCTGCCACCTTTCTACTATGCCCTCCCTTTTCTTGTCCGCATACAAGCAATCCCTCAGTGCTGCATACAGCAGTTCCACCCAAGCTGTATTCTCTTACCTGCACTCCATGCCCGCGGCCACTGGAGAGCTCTTTGGCATGTGTCCCCAGCTTCTTCGTGCTGCTGCCACACTGTATGTAAGCTGCAGTGTAGTGTCATTGTGTGTTGGGACCCATGTGAAACTTGACTACCAGCATCGTGGCTGAAGAGCCTATCTTCATCACAAATATGTTTGGAACTGTGGATTCCTTTAATGGCCCAACCCACCCACGATATACATTGCCCTCTGACACAATAGCCCCATTATTCCAAATATGAGCGTCCCGATGCCAGTGACAGTTTACCTCGAGCAATGAGTGTGCATGCTCCCAGGTTTTTGCAGTGGATCGAAGGATTGGGTGTTGCAATTTCCTGACTGTTCCATCATACACTATCGATATACCCTTGATGTTGATTATGCTCTGTTCTATCTTGGCCCATCTCAGCAACTCCCTTAGTTCCCCCCATAAAGCCGTCAGCTGGGAAAGATGCTGTGCTAGGTAATATAGTTCTACATTCGGCAAGTTGAGACCTCCCACCATTGTGGGGGCATATAACGTATCCAATTTGAGCCTTGTTCTCATGCTTCCCCATACAAAATATGCAAAGCTCCTCAATATTTTCTTCATGAGGAGAGACAGCACCTCCTGGGGCAGCATTGCAAATATATAGTTGAGTTGCTATAACCATCAACTTTACCACTTGCACCCTAGCCCAGATAGATAAGCTTAGGGACTTCTATTTGGTCATCTCTACTACTATGCTGTTCCATAGCTTCTCTGTGTTGTCCTTTATCATATCTACCATGTCTTGATTTAAGTTCAACCCTAGATATTTCTATCCTCTCCCCACACACTGAAAGTTGTGATCCTGTACGCTAGCCCTCACTCATGGTATTTTGATTCATTGGCATTACTTCACACTTCTCCTGGTTTATCTCGTGGCCCAAAAAGACAGAACAGTCTTTCGCCACTTGCAGTAGGGTTGCTATGGAGGTTCCTGGGTTTGCTAGTATAAGCATAATGTTGTCTGCATCCAAAGTGCACATGTTTCCCCTGCTGGCATCTGTATCCCTCTGATACCTGTATTCCCCTTTATGGCCGTGAGCAAAGTCTCCAAAGCTAACTTGAATAGCAGTGGCAAAAGCAGACAGCATTGATGCGTCCCTCTCGTGATCTTCAAGGGTTCAATGTTGTGCCCGCCTGCATTTACCCTTGCACTTAGTTGAGAATAAAACAGTTTAACCTTCTTAATGTATTTCTCTACTAAGCCCAAGCGCTCCAGCATCCTGAATATGTATCCACATTCCACCCTATCTAATGCTTTCTCTCCATCTAGTGAGAGCGCTACCCCTCGGCTAACTATAATTTGCTGCCATAATGTGTGCAACAACTGCCTCGTGTTATTTTGCGCTAAGCACCCTGGCATGTATCCTACCTGCATTTTGTGTACCAGCTTTGTTATGACCCTACGTAGTCGTGTTGCTAGCACTTTGGCTAGAATCTTAATATCTGTATTGATCAATGATATCGGCCGGTAGCTGCTGCATCGTGTTGGGTCATGTCCTGGCTTGGGTAGCTGTTACGCTCACCTGGTGTCCACGGGGCGTCGATCTGAACTGGGCTGTGGTTACCTCTTCCAGCGACACACGGGGCGCCTAAATGATGGACTGGACCGGACCACCCAGCTTAGCTTGTTTTGCCCGTATGAATATTCTTCTGTAATGGAGAAAAGGGAATTAGCCACCTGCGGGGACTGGGCGCCAACCCCACCTTCCCCCACTCCTGCGATCTCTTCCCACAAATTACTTCCGAACTCTTGCTATGTTCTCACCTGATAGTTTGGAAAGATGAGCTCTCCATCCTGCCTCGAGCGCAGGGGCGCGTAGATGACCAGTTACTTCACTGGTGTGGGATGTTGGAGAGTTGCAGAACGGTATTGACTCCGTAAGGAAATAGTTTGAAAAAGAGTTCAAAAACGTCTGGCCTTCACTCTGTCCATCTGCCCAAATTCCCTAGGTTGCCTTAATAGTTCTTGACAAGAGTTCCAAGTGGCAACCAGTAAGATGCAGGTAAGTGTTTATGGATTCTGTTCAGTTCGATAATGAGGACCTGGTCTAACCTGTGACCCTTTCCTTTTGCAGGTGCTGAATCGGTGGAGGTTCCGGTGATTGCGGCCTCAGGCAGTAACCAGGTAAGTCTGTAGCGGGATTCGGTTTTCCCCTACTTGCGCTTTTGTGTTGCTTTTATTTCCCCTTTGGGGCCGGGGTGCGGCAGAGAAGCTGTGGAGGCCGCGCCGACCCGAGATGAGGTAAGTAATCCCTGTGGTATCAGGTAAATCCTGGGTATTGCCTTTATTGTCTGGGAATGCTCCCTTGCTCACCTTTTTGTCTTTATTTCCACAGGTGTTGGAGAGCGGCTGCTGGATGCTGAAAAGCGCGATGGAGGGGCGGAGGATTGCTTCAGGTGAGTTCCCGCGCGGCGCTGCAGGATGCGGAGCGGCGCGCGTCTGATGATTTCTTCCTTCTAGGTCAGAGCCAAGAAGATTCAGGATTCAGGTAAGGATTGCAGGTAAAAATTCTAACCTTCCCTCTGCTTTCTTTCAGGTTTTCAGGAGCTCCGGCATCCAGGCGGGCGTGGCTGAAGACTGGAAGCTGCTGCAGGCACGGTGAGCGTTACGCTGCAAGTGCAGAATAACGCAAAGAATGGATTTCTGTCAGGGTGTGGTTTAAATAGCCTTGGAAGTAGTTCCAGGTAAGTATCCTTCCGCGGCCCCACCCGAGTAAAAAATAGTTCCTAGGGAAAAATAGTCCCTCCTAGGCCTCATTTGACTTCTGGTCACTGGCAGCATGGTCTGCCTCAGGTAAGTTAGCAGCATGGTCTGCTTCAGGTAAGTCCTTGACCATGAGCCTGGCGCCCATGGCGCCAGGACTGATTCTGAACTTATGAGCCTGGCGCCATAGGCGCCAGTACTGCACCCAAATAGCCCCTAATTGGGGTTCATGGGCTTGCATTAAATGGCATGATGCCTGCTTCCGGGGTAGCTGGGCCAAACCTGGTTTCCCGGGGGCAGGCATCGTGACAGTAGCACTGTTATTAGCGCTGTGTTGATCTCTGGATATAGCGCCCCCTCACTCACTGCCTCAGCAATTCTGCTAGTTTGGCATGTCCCGTCTTATAAAACTCTGCGCAAAATCCATCCTCTGCACTCATTTCCCTAATGGCCACTTGGACCTCCTCCACTGAGAACGGGCTCCCCAACATACTCCTATCTTTGCTACTTAAGGTGGGAAGAGTTATGGAACTCATAAACCTATACTCCTGGTCTGAGGGAGCCTCTGCTGTGTAGAAGCTTTCATAGAACTTGTAGAACACTTTACCTATCCCACTTGGGTCGATGATATTCTCCCCTGTGGTGTCATCCATGATTGAGGAAATTGCCTCTCTGCTTAAGCTAAGCTGCCATCAGGCACCCTGCCGTTTCCCCCTGTTCAAAGTGTGTTGCTTTCATTTGAAATAAAGCATATTCTGCCTTTTTTAAATAGCGCGTTCAACTCATACTCTGTTCTCCTTACTGGGATTACATTTACCCCAGAATTTGCCCTAACATATGGGCTTGACAAGTGAGCTACTTCTTTCTCTAGCTGCTTCTGCTTATCCATGTCTTCTCTCTTTTGTCTAGAACTCTGTTGTATCCGCATTCCCCTTAGATAAGCATTCCCAGCTTCCCACAAGCTACCCACCCTGTCCACAAAAACCTCTTTCAGAGCTAAATACCCTTCTATCATGTCTCTGAAGTCGTGTTTGTCACTTGTGTGTTTTATCAGGCTGGTGTTCATTCTCCATCTTTTTGCATGCAGCCTGATTAGTGTTGTATCCAAAACCATGCTAATTGCCTCATGTTCCGATGCCCCTCCCAGCAGAATGTCCCACTATACCACGTTGTGAGTGGCTCTAGCCGACAACAGAAAGTAATCAATGCGTGATCTTGTACCATGAACACATGACGTGAAAGTGAAGTCTATCCCTGAAGGGTTTAGCAGTCACCAGGGATCGCACATTCCATAATCCCACATTATTTGCTACAGGAGACCCCTGTCCTTTGACTTCCCATCCCTGTGGTTATCAGACTTGTCTAGAAAAGGGAAAATCTGGCAAATTACATCTCCCCCTAGTAGTACTGGGCATTTTCCTGTCCCGCCATCACTCTATGGAGGTCTGCAAAGAAGACCTGCTTGTCTGTCGTAGGGGCATAGATCGAGCCAATGACTATGCTGTCCTCACCCATGTGTACCTTAATTGCGACAATCCCCCCCTTCATCTTCCCAGGTTTTTCACAGTTCTAACTTCTATCCCCTTGTGGATGAGGATCGCACTCCACATTTCCTGCCTATCTCAAGACTGCTATGGTAAAACTTCTGAACCCATTCCCGACACAGTTAAGCCGCCTCTCTTTTACTGAAGTGTGTCTCTTGCAGGAGTGCTATGTCTGCTTTTTTGATGGCCAAATAGTGTAGTACTTTCTTCTTCTTAAATAATGACTCAGGCCATTAGAATTCAGTAATAGTACTTTGAGACCTTTATCCATACTTGCTGCCAACACTGCTTTCAGATCATGGAATCTGTGTATGTATGCCCATTGCTCCTGCTTTCTTTTCTAACAGTTTTCGCCCTCTAGCTCCCCGCTGAAACCATAATCTACTCATCCAATAACACTGTTGTAAACCTGTAACACACAACCATGCAATCCTGTTCCCCTTCCTCCTCCCCCCTTCTACTGGAGTCAACCAGGTCCTCTATTGCCCCCTCAGGTTTGATCCCTGGGTCAACCAAGGTGTACATTCTCCTCTGACTTTTTTCGCTGGTACAGTGGCAGGCCTCACTTTTCAGGCCCACTTATAACCCCCTGCACCTCCTCTCAGCCCCCATCCCACTCACTCATTTGTTGATGTACCTTGTCCATGTCCATGGGCAGCCGCTTCTACTCGCCCTGTGCTCCCATCTCTCTCACTGGACAGTCTCAGTTTATGCTGCCCTCCACCATCCATTCTCCCGATTAGCTATCCAGGCAATCACTGTACCTCTCGGCCAGCTGTATCATCTACATATACCACGCCCTTCCAACTCTCCTCGTGTTGCCTCCACCACCTACTTCACCTCTGGGCGCAGTTTTACAGCAGTGATATTGACTTTTCCCACTGCCTGTCCAGGTCTAGGCCATCTCTTGGTGACTGCTTGTCATTCATCAGCTTGCAGAGCACCTCTTGACTCCTCTCCACCACTCCTTCCCTCATCCTCCCCCGTACTGCATCCGGCTTGTGCCCTTCATTTTCTTGTCTACTGAAAGGCTCAGGTAGTGATGTGTCCATTGCTTGCTCTTCCATGTCTTGCAAAAAGTCCCAGATATCAGACGGTTTGGTAAAGATTGCCATCTTTTGGTCTTTAGTTACCAACAACATACCCGGCTCCAACAGTTGTATCTTAAATCCCACTTCCCCATCGCTGGTCTCATGCATATGAACCTTTTCCTTGTCTCCAACATTTCTCTGGAGAAATATGGAGATATGCATATTCGGTGTCCTTCCCACATTATTGGGGTTTTGTTCTTGGGTGCTGACAGTGTCTGGCGCACATACGGATAGTGCAAGAAACAGGTGATCATCGGTCTCTGTGCTTTCAGGTTACTTCGATTGCACCTGCTTACCCTGTGCGCTCTCTGTATTTCTAATACCAGGTCAAAATCCAAGTGCAGATTGGCTAGTATCCAGGTTTCCAGAAAGCCTATGGGTCTGTTCCTTCCCATGCTTCCGGAAAACCAAAAAAATACACGTTACAGCGTCGGCTGTCCGCCACCTCCTCCACCTTTCCCACTTGCTGCTCCACTGCAATCAATCTGTCCGTGAGCCTGTCCATTTCTGCTCTTATGCTCACCACCTCTCCATGCGTGTCCTCAACCGTCTATTCCTGTCACCACATCACTAAGCTTTGTGAATTGCTGCAGCAATAGGTCCAATTTCAGCTCTTCCTGGGAGGTGCTGGCCCTTTCTGCTCCCTGGGAATCCATCTTGATTACACCTTTATAATCTTCAGATGCTGCCCTGTCCTCTTCCGCTTTTGGACTGTGCAATACTGTCAGCCACCTTCTCTTATGGACACTATCTTTCTTTCTTTTCTCCTCTGCAGCTATGCTGCGTCTTCTCCCAAACGGCCTTTGCTGTTGCGATCACTGCAGATCCTCTCCACTCTTCACACGTTGAGTCCTCTAGGCCTGGCCTGGTTCCTTCTTTGCCTTCATGTCCCAGGTGAGATGCCCCCAAGTCACTGCTCCTTCCACGGCAGCTTCACTCTGCTTCTCCACTGTATCCACTCACCTCTGACGCTCTCTGCAGCCTGGCAAAACCCTGATGGCATGATTGCTGCTCCTCCGGCTATCACTCTTTAAAGGAAAATACTGCGACTCAGGTAAACAGCAGCAGCCCACCGTCACCACCATTTTCAGACAGTTTTGTCTGTGTCACCATCTGCTCCCCGGCAGATTTCAGCCCCTGTGGGTCACTTATGCCTTTGCGTTATATCTCCAGGCACTCCCTGTTCTTCCGCTCCTCAGTGCTTCCATTGTACATCAGGTACACTCTGCACACCCAAATATACTGCAAGTGGGTAGGACTGGGGTTCTAGAGGTCTCCTTCTAAGTGGCCATCTTTACATGCAGCTGCCCATGCCTCTGATGCGTCAGTTGACTCCAATTGACATTTGACTATTTTTGGAGCAATATTTCCTGATAAAAAGACCATGGTAATTTGATAGGTGTTTTCTTTTTTTTGGGGCATTTTTCTTGGAATAAGTAAACCGCTCCAGGGATCCAGTCTTCTTCAGCTTTCATTTCCCTACCTTCTACAGATAGTGAGTATGAAGGTTTCTTTTAGCCGTCCTTGTTATCACATTGAGAAAAGTATTAAGACCTTGAAAGGGCAGTTGCATCTATGAAGATTTGCCTAGCGAGACCTGGTGAGACAGGCAGTTATTTTTAAGTTGACTATGATATCTTGGAGAAGGTTGACCAGTCTTATACTTGAATAGATGTAAAGTCAATGACAATGATTGCAGCTTATTCATTAATGACTTTTTGCATTTTAAGTGTGTATGTGTAGTGTGCTTAATGGCAACATTGTTTCTTTATTACTTATTTCTCATAATTAAAAGATTTACATTATACATGGGAGTGCAAGAAGCATTCACTGAGTGTTCATTACTGAGAACTTTGTTAGAAGCACTTTAAGATGAACTTTACGAGTGTGGAATCTACTTAAATGTACTGTGTATTGCATGTTATATATGATGTTATATATGATGTCTTTAATACACATGCAAAGGGTTGCTGGAAGATATGAGCAGTGGACTAGCAATACAACATAATGTGACATTAGTAAACATCTCCTGTGCTGATGAGAGTGGCCAATCACTGCAGGGAATTGTTGCTTACTCTCATTCCTGATGTACAGTGACTGGTATATGCATTTTCACATCTCTATTTCTACTACAGCCCATTTTGGGGGTGGGGGTGTTGGACAGTCCCCTGGGGTGTAGCATGGGCTTTGGAGATAGGGGTGATAGGAATCATGTCAGGTTGGGTTGGTGCCGATGAGGAGGTATTCTGTTTTGAAAGGGTGGACTTTGAGGAAATGGGTGGACATCCAGTTGGTGATGGGTGAGACAGGTTTTGAGGGTGTGAAGTTGTGAAGGGGATGACATTTGGAAGCATGTTTGTGTGTCATCTGCATATTGGTGGACATGTACATGGTATTTGTTAAGGGTCTCTCCAAGGTATTCAACATACAGTTTGAAGAGGAGTGGAGATAGGGAAGAGCCTTGCAGGACCCCATACTTGGGGTGTCATCTGATCAATAAAGGGGCATGGAGACAAAGTGAGTCCTTACAATGAGAAAAGAGGTGAAAAACTTTAGCACAGTGCCAGAGAGATTCACCCTGTGGTCTAGGATGTCTAGTAGAATGGTGTACTTGATGGTGTATAAGGCTGCAGAGAGGTCAAGTAGTATGAGTAGTGCTGTATGCCCTTTGTCTGTGATGCAGTTAGTGTGATGAAAAAATCTATGTCAATGGGGTGGAATGTTTTGGTCTGAGAGGGGGAGTAGAGGAGAGGCTGTCCTGATGTGTATTTTGGAGCTGATGTAGTTAATGAGGGAGTTGCTTATGGCAGTGGATGAAGGTGTCGATGGTGGTATAGAGAGGCACCTGATGATGTTGAATCGTTTCTAGGTATGATTGGTGTCACGACGTAGTCATGATCTGCCATGACTGAGTGGTGTCCTGGTTGAGGGCCATAGCTTCTCTTGCCAGGCACTTCTGAGGTGTCTGTTGTTCTCCTTTATAGAGAGGAGGGAACTGTTGATCCATGGTGGGTGCCCAAAGACACTGCTGTACAAATGTTACATCTTTAATCATCCAATGAATATCCAAGGCCCTTGGGAGACACTGCAATCACTGTTGCTTGGGGCAATACCTTTGTAATCTTCTAGTGGTGCCCATTCGTGGAAGACCTGTGCACCACGTAGGGCTACCACACTCCCCACTAAGTACACAGCACACTTGACAGCTATCTGCTGTGAGTTTTTGGGTGGGGCCCACAGGCAGAAAGGCAGAGTTGGCTGGCCTGCCGAGACTTCACTGTGCTCGTGTGCCAATGGCACCAGAGTTCCTCCTTACCTGGGCCGCTATGTCCCTGCATCCTGGGAATTCCTTTCTTTAACCACTTTATCCACCTGACACTGGATGAGGGGGACTTTAATCCTCCCATTGGAAACTTCAGGGTAACATATGCAAGGAGTGCCCAACTCACATGGCTAGCAGCTGGGAATCCTTGATCTTCTTCCTGGCTGCATTGCACTCGCATCATGGGGTATTTGACTTGCCAGCATGCCGGGGAGTGTCCGGACGGCACCGGGCATGCAGCACAGGGTCCATGGTTTATGGTGGGCCACACGTAAAAAAGAGAGGGGCACCAGGTTTGTATGCACCATGGTCCCACCTGTTTCAGTAATATGAAACACATAAAGAAAGAAAGACCAGTGTATTGCGCATCTGTACAATAGACCAATAAATACAAACCGAACACCAAGGCAGAAGAAAGAATTCAATTCTATCCCATCAATCCACAATTATTAAACTGCCAAATGTATTAATGAAAAGCTGAAAAAGTAAGACATTGCTCAGAGAACAAGTGTTTCATTAAATCAGTACACATTCATTGACTGTCTCTAAAATGTAATTAAATACTTAATCTAAAATAATAGGTGTAGAAAGACAAACACCTATTAACACATTTAGTGAAACACCCAAATAGTAACAAAAACAAAAACATCCGACAGATGACACACAGACTCAATTAATCAGAATTCTGCACAATCACAATACATTGACACGTTTAAATCAGACATTAAACCTAAATCAACACAAATATCATTTGCAATGTCAAATCCTACAAAGATATGAGTAGGAAGCCTAATGAAAGTAGTTCAGGCCAATTTCATCCCAACATGTTTTTTTCCTTTGTCAAACATGTTCATAGGTACTAGGAAATGCTTCCAGGGTGGTATTTACTGGCTGTCTTGCTGGTGTTAAATTGGTGTTGCTTTACTACGTGGTATCTGAAATTCGGTGTCAATTTCATTTGGTCACCTGTAGATGAAAATGCAAAATTAACTTATTATAATTATGGTTCATTACATCGGTGTGATTCAGCATTAAGTCACAAACAAAAATGTAATGGTCTTCATTGGCTATTAAACCTTCTTAAATAAGCCCACACTTACCCACTTGTTTCATTTATAATCTATCAAGGGTGTTTTCAAGAATATCATTTTCTCGTTGGTGTGGCTGTCTGTTGAGCTACAAAGGGTTAGGGAACCATGGAAGTGTCTACCATCAGAAATCTAATCCTGCAATTAAAGTGAACACTAGTTCAATCAATGTAATGTGTTACTCACTTTGTGAATTCCATACACTGTCTTGGGCCCGGGTAGTCAGAAGTCAAATGTTCTTGGTGTTCAAGGTCAATCGAAAATAAAGGTATACTTTAAAGAACAGGTAAATCACAGTGATCTGTAATCACAAGAAAACCGTGCAATCGCCGGTCAGTGTGGACATTCTAGTATTATACGGGACGATAGATGTGGTAAATCGGGCAATAATATATATTGCTCTTGACATGGTTAAGTAATAATAGCAAGGAAACTGCTAACTTCTGAGCCTCACTTTCTATTTTCATCACAAGCGTGGACGTTTTCTCCGAATAAAGTGTTCTGGTGTCAGAATATTAATCCCATCGCTTGCACACTGAGCAATTGAATAGCTCTGGTTGCTGCAAAACCTAAACCGCATTTGTATATTATAAAAAGCCTGGTAGTTAAGTGTGTGTACAAAAAATGTTTCAATATGTAGATTATGTCCTGATTACACCCAAAAAGAAACAGTGTATTCAGGAGTACTGTTGTTGAGTCTAACTGCTCACCTTGTGTCGTGTGCTTCGTTCGACCAGCCGTTCAGCAACCTATGAGAATGCTAGTGCTGCAGGTCGAGCTGAGTAAAGCAAGAATACAATGCTGTCCTTTGTCTGTTGCAATTCCATCATGTTTGAAATGTAAACCTGGCAGCCATCTTATACAGTCTATCCGTGTAGACTGAAACCATTTATAATATGGCTAGTATTGCTGTTAGTATAAGTTGTTCATACAAAGGTGATGCCTGATCGGAAAACAAAGCTTGGAAAAACAATCTGGATATTATCATAAATCTATGTTTAGAGCACTGGGGGCCACATGTCAACTAGTCGTGTTGCACTAATCAAGGTTTTCATTGATGCCTATTACATGCCTATTAGTTAGAAAAATAAGCCTCATTTCATGTTTGGATAATCTGTGTTTGTCTTCTTGTTTATTGTTAGTTACTTGTTTTAGTTTGTGTCTTAATTTTGCGTTCCGTTTTACCTATGTATATTTTACGCAATGGGCACCAGATGACATAAATAACCCACATCGTGTTGCAATTGATAAAATTATTTTGTTGCCACAACTTTTCTAAGCCAATATTGCTTGCAGTGGTTCTTTCAGTTTGTGGACACTGTCTATAACACAAACTGTTATAACTATTATAACTGTAATAACTGAATCTAAAATAAGACACAGGGAGGTGTTTCTACTCTAGAGGACACTGATTCATGCAGAATAGTGTACAGGGAAGTGCTCACAGGAGGTGTTTCTTCTTCAGGGTAGAACGACCAGACCCTAGGGCAAATCTCTATCCGCACAGGTCCATCTCGTTCCGAAAAAGGACCCCCACACCAAGCACCTATGGGTCCACCTTTCAGGAGAAAAACCTCAAGAGAGGAACCTACGGAAGAATGTTTCTTCCTTGTTTTTAGAAAAACCTGCAACTGCCAACACAGAGAAAACCCATTAAAGTAAACAATACCTTTCATCTGTAAGGCAGCAGACGCATGCAAAGACCGAGTTGGTCTAGCATGTGTTCTTTTAGCACACCACAGTGCACCAGAGACGAATTGGAAAGCCCAGTCAGAGAAACTGGCCCTTTGAAACCTATTCCCATTCGATTCAACTGTGTTTTTTTAGTGTGACTATGATTTTGGGCAACACACAGTTGGAAATCCCACAAACAGTCCTTTTGTTTTGTTTAGTTCTTCTTTGGGGGACACAGATGCATGCAGAATAATGTACAGGGAAGTGCTTCCAAGAGACATTTCTGTTCTAGAACACTCTGATACACACATAATAATGTACAGGGAAGTGCTCACAGGGAGGCATCTCTGCTCTTGAGGACTCTGATGCACAAAGCGCAATGTACAGGGAAGTGCTTCCAGGGAGGTGTTTCTACTCGAGAAGACTCGGACACACACAAAATAATGTACAGGGAAGTGATCAGAGGGAGGGATTTCTGCTCTTGGGGACTGTGATACACACAGAATAATGTACAGGGAAGTGCTCACAGGGAGGGGTTTCTGCTCTAGGGACCATTGATACATGCAGAATAATGTACAGGGAAGTGCTCACAGGGAGGGGTTTCTGCTCTAGGGACCATTGATACATGCAGAATAATGTACAGGGAAGTGCTCACAGGGAGGGGTTTCTGCTCTAGGGACCATTGATACATGCAGAATAATGTACAGGGAAGTGCTCACAGGTAGGTGTTTCTCAACGCTGTGATACCCTTGGGTTTGGGCATGTAACAAATGCAATACATACATAAACAAACTAAATGTACAGGATAGTGCTCACAGAGAGGCGGTTCTGCTCTTGAGGACTCTGATAGACACATAATAATGTACAGGGAAGCACTCACAGCTCACAGGGAGGTGTGTCTTCTATTGAGGACACTGATGCATGCAGAATAATTTACATGGAAGTGCTCACAGGGAGGAGTTTCTGTTCTAGAAGACTCTGATACATGCAGAATAATGTACAGGGAAGTGCTACCAGGGAGGCGTTTCTGCTCTAGAAGACTGCAATGCATGCAGAATATGTACAGGGAGGCATTTCTTCCCCTGAAGACTCTGATACACACAGAATAATGTACAGGTAAGTGCTCACATTGAAGAGTTTCTGCTCAAGAAGACTCTGATTCATGCATAATAATGTACAGGGAAGTGCTCTTAGCGAGGCATTTCTGCTCTAGAGGACACGGATGGATGGCAAATAATGCACAGGGAAGTGCTTACAGGGAGCTGTTTCTGCTCTAGAGGACACAGATGGATGCAGAATAATGCACAGGTAAGTGCTTACAGGGAGGTGTTTCTGCTATAGAGGAGCCCAATACATGCAGAATAATGTACAGGGAAGTGCTCACAGGCAGGGGTTTCTACTCTTAAGGACACCGATCAATAGAGAATAATGCACAGGGAAGTGTTCATATTGAGGTGTTTCTGCTCTAGAAGACTCTGATACATGTAAAATAATGTACAGTGAAGTCTTCACAGGGAGGTGTTTCTGCTCTAGAGGACACTAATGGATGCAGAATAATGTACAGCAACGTGCTTACAGGGCGGTGTTTCTGCTCTAGAAGACACCAAAGGAAGCAGAGTAATGTACAGCAAAGTGCTCCCGGGAGGCGTTTCTGCTCTAGAGTATACTGATGCATGCAGAATAATGTACAGGGAAGTCCTCACAGGGAGGTGTTTCTGCTCTAAAGGACACCAATGGATGCAGAATAATGTACAGCAAAGTGCTTACAGGGAGGTGTTTCTGCTCTAGAAGACACCAAAGGAAGCAGAATAATGCACAGCAAAGTGCTTACATGGGGGTGTTTCTGCTCTAGAGAACACTGTTGCATGCAAAATAATGTACAGGGAAGTCCTCACAGGGAGGCGTTTCTGCTCTAGAAGACTCTGATACATGCAAAATAATGTACAGTGAAGTCCTCACAGGGAGGTGTTTCTGCTCTAGAGGACACTAATGGTTGCAGAATAATGTACAGCAAAGTGCTTACAGGGAGGTGTTTCTGCTCTAGGGGAAACCAATGGAAGCAGAATAATGTACAGCAAAGTGCTCCCAGGGAGGCGTTTCTGCTCTAGAGGACACTGATGCATGCAGAATAATGTACAGGGAAGTCCTCCCAGGGAGGTGTTTCTGCTCTAAAGGGCACTAATGGATGCAGAATAATGTACAGCAAAGTGCTTACAGGGAGGTGTTTCTGCTCTACAAGACACCAATGGAAGCAGAATAACGTACAGCAAAGTGTTTACATGGAAGTGTTTCTGCTCTAGAAAACACTGTTGCATGCAGAATAATGTACAGGGAAGTCCTCACAGGGAGGCGTTTCTGCTCTAGAGGACACCGATGGATGCAGAATAATGTACAGCAAAGTGCTTACACTGAGGTGTTTCTGCTCTATAGGACACCAATGCATGCAGAATAATGTACAGGGAAGTACTCACAGGGAGGGTTTTCTATTTTTGAGGACACCAATGCATATAGAGTAATGTACGGGAAAGTGCTAACAGGGAGGCGTTTCTGCTCTAGAGGACTCTGATGCACACATAATGATGTACATTTAAGTGCTCCCAGGGAATCCTTTCTGCTCTTGAGGAATCTGCTACATAGAGAATAATGTAGAGGGAAGTGCTCACACTCATGCTCTTCTGCCAATCGAGGAGTCTGAATCTGATTCATATTGAATATTGAACAAATAAAGGGACATGATCACAGGGATGCTATTGAGCTCTCGCTGTCGAGAGCTCTGACACCTGCACAATAAGGCCCCCAAATGTTCTCAATGAGAGACTATCAAGGGCTCCACACCATTGTGGAAACACATTACTACGATGTGGCAGATGTGACAGATGTTGCTCCTTTGCCGGATATTTCCCTTAATGTAAATAGACGGAAGCACATAGGAGCAGCGGCTCATGGAGATTTGTTCAGACTCTGTGCTTCCAACAGCACTGCCATTTATGCTTGCTGAACAATGCGAGCAGACTCTGGGACTGTTGTGAGGGTGGGCTCTCGTATCACCAACACATGTCTGGAATATTACAGAGACTTCAGGCATGCAGCCTGTGGCACTCCAATATATCTCTGGTTACTCCAAAAGAAATCCATTTAGCTAGTTTATGAAATCCTGCCAGTGGCTTTCTGTTGAAGAAAGGGTGATACAATAGATCTGAGAGTGCTGTGCTTGCAGCAGATATCCATGTTCAGCTGGTAAGACTCAGGATCGAAATGTAGACACTCTATGCTTGTGTCTAAGTGGCATTAAATAGAAAAGACAGGTTCACGTACATGTGCACAGGAATTTGACAGGACAGGGCAGTGGTGTTGCAAGACCTTAGACATTGGACCAGAGCCAATGTTCAAAAGGGGGAAGCACATGAAATGTTTGGAACACTTTTCGTGCCATCCCCGGATGCAAACTGTTAGCAAGGCTATAAACCCCCACAGTTCAATTGAAATGGGCTGTGTTGCAGCTCCACAATCATGC
Source organism: Ambystoma mexicanum (assembly GCF_040938575.1). Lineage (NCBI taxonomy): Eukaryota > Metazoa > Chordata > Amphibia > Caudata > Ambystomatidae > Ambystoma > Ambystoma mexicanum. The sequence continues at coordinate 204,335,625 of NC_090932.1, forward strand.
GACAGTCTGTGATGTTCCATGTGAACTTTGTTCCATGTGCACTTTGAACGTCCCTGGAATGGACTAGGTGCTATGTAGTGCCACACCATCAGAAGATGGGCAGTGTACAGGTGACAGGGATGTTTTGACACAAGGACAGTCTGAATTGGGAGCAATTGTTTAAGGGATCTGTGTGATCATGGAAAAAAATATACTGAATGCAAACATGCAGAATTGTTTTCTTTCTCTTTGTGCAATTATATGGCCTCGGAGATCACCCACCACCCGGCAGACATCCCACCCCAACCCCATACTCCCCTTACATAATTAAATACCCTAGTCCATCCCCTCATATATAATAGTGTTCAAATCCCCCGAAAAACATTGCCATTTGTTTTGCATTCGGTATTCTAGTCAGCTCAGTAATTGATTGATACCGATTTAACAATGTTGTAAGCAACAGCGTAGATTGGAGAAGCTCCAAGTGCAGCGGAGTGACACCTATAGGGAAAAGAGGCTTTGAATGTTAGCCAGGAAAGAATTTCATCAAAAACTCAGACTCTGACAGCAAGAGGTGTGAGACTCTGGTGTGAGACTCTGCTATGAATCTGCTGAGTCAGCTCTGTTTACAAAACAAAAAAAAACATTTGAACGCAGTTTTGCATGGTAGCCATAATGCAGCACAGTGTACCACACAGTGGTATAGCATGGACTCAGTTACAAGGAAACATAAGATTAACAATAATTAACCCCTAAATTACTAATATTGAATTCCTTATTAATATTGAAGGCAGCTCAGTCCATAGCTCTTTGGTGCAAAATATTGGTTCAAATCATTAGTAAGAATTGGCTCACTTTATGAGATTTGCAAGAACTGACCCTGTGATGTTTCTTGGAAAGTAAACATACAAAAACTGCTTCTGCATGAAGATGTGAGCTGAGGAATGTGAAAAGTCATGTTGCTCAAAGTAGCCCCATTGTTCATGTTCTGCTGCTTCAAGCCAGCATAGAGAAATGTAACTATTGGTATATGTTGGCTGCCCTGAATCTCTGTGGAAAGGTGTTTAGAGGAGGTCCCAGACATGGCCTGCACCCCTTCCTCTCATTTCGAGGTACCAGGAGCGTACTCGCCAAGGTATGTGACGTATGAAGAGCAAATGAACCTACAAAGAGCTGCACTGGGACTCTGTCCAGTATACATCAGAAGATCCATACTGGTTGAAGCACCCATAACTAGACAACCCTGGGCAGGACGGTACCCTATCAGACAGCCATACCAGCCGCTGATACGAAATGAGGAGTACGTACACGCGGTCCACGAAGAGACCCCAAAAGTCGTAATGGAAGGCCAGTGGAAATGACACAAGGGCCTGAACAGATCCGTGAATGAACAAAAGCAGCTATTGAAGATAACACGCCAGTGCGAGCAACTATGAAAATGAATGGAATAGACACAGAGAGGAGACAATGTTACAATGTGAGGAAACAGTGCTAGGAGACAAGATGGAAGCAACCATCCTGTTAAACGTGTGTAAATAGGCTTGAAACGCAAGATGCTAAGTAATCAATACTGCTTGCAACGCATAGTAGAAGATAGAGAGGCAAGCGCCAACCATATATCTACCTCAATAAGGCACATTATACAAGTGCAACTCCATTTTGTAAAAGCAGAAATGTACCCAGGTGGCCAGAGGCCTGACAGGCCAAGTTTCGAAACCCAGCCAAAGGCAAGAGAAGGAACGGAATTGAAACTCAACAAAGAGCGGCTCATGCCTAGGAAAAAGAGGTCAACCAGAGAAGGGGAGGAGAGCGTCAGCTCACAAGACTCCAACTTCAGAGCATACCAGCCTGCCTCATGAAGGTCAAGATAAGGGGGGCCCATGCAGGTGGCTAGGCTGAGACAGAATTAAATGCACTAAAATCTGGAAACTGAAGCAGATTCATGGTGAACTAATACGTGACCAGCCAGGCGCGAAGAAGTACCATTGCCTGATGTCATCCAGGACCCGAGAATGCCATAACTTTTCCCAATAAGAGACTACAGTTTCAAGGTCATCCTTAGCCAACTAATTGACACATCACCCTAAAACACTGATTGATGGAAGGGAGGCAGGGTGAATCTTGGGACACCAGGCAGAGGGGTGTCCATTCTGCATGCTGCTAATTAAAAGTGGAAATGTATGTCTAGGGGTGTAACCTGCCCAATTACAATGGACCAAGTTATCTGGAGTCCTATAGATATTGTAACCAATAGGACGTTGTAGTTGTAGTGATGTCTATCACGCATAATGTAGAGGGATGGGCGTAGACGCCCACCCGATAAGAGTTATCCAATCCGCATGCCCTATTATCATATACAGATATATCACCTATACTTAAGTTTCCTTTTCTAACCAATTATATTGCATGATGATTTTTTATAGAAATTAGACGTCAGTGATGACGATTTTTGCCTATAAGAATTGCTGTTCGACTTGTTAAGTGACTTCAATTCAGTACTCCAACTAAGTCAGTGCCTAGTCTGGGATGCCCAATGAAAGCCCTTATTTATATATTTTTATGACTAGTTCATAAATCTGGATGATAAACCCTTATATAACGCCCCTCTCTTTGAATACCCCTGACCTCACTGAGCCAAGAAGTAGGCTTGTTTTGCAAGTTAAAAGATTTATTTTACAAATTAAACAATATATATATATCACACTTTTATAAATAAATTAATATTTGATAGCACCCTTATGAATATGACAGTGATCAACAAGGGATAATATTACACTAGCACACTTTTTTTAATCACTTAGGAGTTGGTATAGAAAGTATAAGGTAGCTGATAATACTTTATGGTTTCAAGGAAATGCAATGATGGAACAGAATGCAGCACAGAAATAACTGATATGGTTTCAACAAGAGATAATATAATCACTTTTCCCCTTGTGGCAATTCACCCCCCCCCCCCCTATGCAATATAAAGAGATGAAAGGGGAGCACACAATTTTCAGGAATATAATCAAATGCAATACACATTCTAGTTCTCCCCTATCAAGCTTAGAGCAACCGGTATGCTTTTAAACAAGCAAAAATACTTTTACATGTGATTAGCAAAGAAGTGAAAAATATGCTAAAAATGACTTTAATATATAGGAGATTCAAGGTAGGTTACAGCTACTTTGAATTAGTTCAGGTCAACACTAGCAATGATTCATGAGGGATTATAAGGTTGAAAACGTATTTCAGCAATGGAAGCAAAAGACAGCTATTTTTGGCAGGTGAAGAAGTTGAGTCAAATTGCAATTTGCAGCATTTTTTCCGAGTGCGTCGAGCGCGATTACGGAAAAACTATAAGGAGTAGAAAGTCTTGGGCTTGCTGGAAAGCTTAGATCCTTAGCTTTAAGATGACAGTTCCTAGCACGTATGGTTCAAAAGATACGGACGATTTAGTGGAGGTAGATTCTCAGAAATAAATTAAGATTCAAACGACAAATGACACTTTCACAGGTTTGAAATCACAGAACGAACACCCGATTTCTTTGCAGATCTAAATAGGTGAAAATGGTTTGAATTAGATTATTTTAAACTAAGAGATTGGTTTTCACAGCTTTGGCTGGATACTTGCTCCTAATTTTGGAAGGAATGGGCCTCGTCACAGATCTGGTCAACAGGTTTAGCTGCTGGTCTCTCTGCTCTGCTGGTCTGGATCTCTGGTTCTGGCAAAAGTTCTGGCACTGCACAGCGGTCTGGTCTGGGTCTGGTCTTCTATCGGCACTGCACGGCGGTCTGGATACAGCTCTGCTTTCTGGGTTCTGGCACAGAGTTCTAGCCAGAATCAAACAGCTCGCCCGGTTGTTGAATATCAGGTTGCAAAAGATTTTGAGGCCTGCTGAAAAGGATTCAGCTTGTGGATTGGCCCCTCTGCTTTAAGTTCTGGAGTCTAAGTTCTGGATCTCAGGATCTGTCTGGATGTGAAGTCTGGAGTCTGGTTTTCTAGGTTCTGGTCTCTGGATATTTCCTGAATTTGAAGTCGTCCGTCAAAGTGCTTTGCAAGAAAGTGGAAAGAGCAGTCCCTATCTGGCTTTCAGTGGTTCTTTTCAGGTCTTTTGAAAGTGGGTGGGAAGGCTGACTTTCTATGCCCAACCCTGTGAGGATCCTGATAGGTTATAGGATTCTCTGTCGCCTGACTGGGGAACTGAATTGTGAGTCATCCGGCATCCTTTTTATGGCATACAGAAAGAACACTCCCCTTGTCACTTTGCACACAAATCTATTTTTGACTTAAATGCATATTTATCTATGTACCATTTTTTCTAATATTATATGTCTAGTTAACATATTTTCGGTGGCGCCAAACCATCCAATCCCTGTCTTTGTAAGATGTTGTGTTCACTTCTGACAGAATTCTGCCCTTTTCATCCAGAACACAACCTCTAAACTTTTCCAAAATTTACACAAATGTGCACAAGGAATATGGGCATCAGATGATGAAGTGTCAGATTTTTAACATACATACATTTGGAGTAATACCCTATTTCCCGCTACTACCCCCCCAGAGCATACCACAGAGTCCTAACACCTCTTAAAATGTGCACAGTAAAATCACAGGGATCATGATATTATTGATATAGTTTTGACAATTATGTACTATGAATTATCCATCTTTCTAAAATTATGCTCTGGCCCAGAGGGGTGTGGTTTCCCAAAGCACATGGGGGAATTTCGGGTTTGTCCACTTCCTCCAAGCTCAGCTGGCTCACAGAGGCAGTGCCCCTCCCATTTCCTTCCAAGAGGAAGCCATTTACGACCCCCTGATTTAGAAATTGCTTGGAGCAAAGGGAAGTTCATTGTTCTGTTTCCCTGCTCCCAGGTACTCCTCCCCTGATTCAGAGAGGTGTGATCTCCTTTTGGTGGGGGCAGCAGAATGCAGCCAGGCCTGTGAATGCAGTTGCTGGGCAAGTTTCAACTCCTGTCGGAGGTAGTTGCCGGGCAGAATTCAATCCCTTCAAGCCAGGCTTCAGCCAAATGTCACTTTTGTTCCCATTTTTCATTCATTCAAATCAAACTTACAATTTTGACACATGCAGCTAGAATGCTGATTCTAAGTTCAAAACTATGACATTTAAACAGTTGCAACCTATGTGACACTCCAAAGTAAATCACTCATTTATTTTAAACATTTCGATTTTAGTGGCTTTAAGTCCAATTTCACTTAAGCTGCTGACATCCACAGCTCAGCCAGTTTTGTTATGAACATTATTTTAGGCTCTTCATCTTTCCAGATTTGGTATGCACACAAGACTTCATTCTAGCAGACGTCTGCTGGTGTTCAGTAAGATTTTTGAATATCTTGCAATGTTTGAAATAGGCATTTTGAGCTTGCATTTCAGAGAAACAAATGTGATTTCAAAGTGCTTTTTGAGCTAACAGGCACTGCTGTTTTTCCTTTGGCACCACATTTCACTCATGGCGCTTCTGGCCCATCACGCGCGCACTGGCGTGTGGCAGGTCAGGCGACCATTTTGGTGTGTGCAAAACTGCACGGTTTTCGTGGATTCTGGTGCAAATGTGGGCTTTTCGGCCATCTTGGATTTTCTAAGTCCAAAGCACCAAATGTTGTAGCATAATAATTCAAACGTGGGTCAATACACCTGACAGACTGAAGTTCGAGGAAGTCGTAAAGAGACAGGTGATCGCAATGCTGCTGATTTCCATTTGTTTCTCTCTTTGATGTAACTGTCATTAAACAGACTTCCCTTTTTCCTCATTATTGAGTCATGTTGGAGTAAGTGAATCCTGCACCCCCTGTCCTCACATGGTGCAGCTATTTTGTCTTACAAGTTCTGGAAGGGGAGCGCTGACCTATGGGCCTGTCAGCGATTTCCTCTTCTCCAGAACACTTGGTAGCAGAGGATGATTCTGGCCATTAATTATTGATCATTAATACTAAGACACCTTTTGACCGACGGCACGAAGTAACTCTAGGCCTTCGGTAAGATCACAAGTCCTTTTGCCATTCTGGCTGAGTAGACTGAGAAGTTCCCTGTGGACAATGATAGAGTAAAATTTCGAAAATCTGCAGTGGGTCTGAAGGAACCCACCTTTCCAAGCATAACCCTTCTCATTCCCACGGGCAGCGGATCGGACGAAAACCTTAAAAGCGGGAAGAGGAAGGGGCTGTGATCCCAAAGTTCCAGAGAGGAAAAGATGCGATCAGTGAGTGAAACAACAAACACGTTACTTTGGCAAATGTCTTGTAGGCATTAGAATAAATAAGGGAAAGGTAACGGAGGGTGGCAGAGAAAAAATAAAGTAGTTAGAAATAGAGGAGACTGTATATATACAGGGGGTAATGACTCAAGCATAAGAAATAAAGAGTGGATACCGGGGGGACAACCGAGATAACACGTAAGGATTACCAGGGGGCACCTGAGACAAAACGGAAGGATTACCAGGGGGGCACCTGAGACAAAACGTAAGGATTACCAGGGGGGCACCTGAGATAAAAACTTAAGGATTTGCTTATTCCTGCACTTTAAAGAGTGGTCAGAAGAAACATGAACTCATAGCCCACAGTGGGGGGACAATTTATGCTACGGTGACGATTAAAGACGGCATCAAATGGGTTTGTTTACACCCCATGACGGGGTATTGATTAGAAGGCAGGTATACGTGTGTCCAGCTGGTGTTCGTCTAGTCTGTTGAGTGTCTGTCATATGTGTCTTGTTGTATGTCAAATGTAAAATATTTGTATTAATGATTGGTTGAAATGCATTTTAGCTTTACGCGATTCTGTAACTAAGAGGGAATCGCCATTGAATTGATGGATTTTGAGTAAATTGTTGGTATGCATTTTGGTTGGAAAAGATTGGATTGGAGCTTGCGTATGTGGTGCTCGCTCATACCATTGGAGGGTTAAAGAACTGTGTAAATACTGTTAGTGATGAAATTATAAATGGAGGAAGTTACCCCGCTTGCGCATTTGTGCATGCAACTGCCCAAGCATGCACCCAAACTAAAGAATACAGCACGAAGTGGGTTAAGGATACCGCCAATAAGATGTTTATGCCGTGGCCTCAGAACGGGTCACTCTCTAAGGTTGTTTTACAGCACATGACTACCTTCCTACACGCCACATATTAGGGCAAGAAGTTAGAGAAACGTCTTGCTGTTCTAGAGTTGTGGAAAATGTTTGAAGAAACGAAGGTGGAAGAACCACCCACAGACTGGATACTAAATGTATGTACAGAGGGGGGTGAGACGCCTACCGTGCCACCAGCCCCGAATGAGCCAGTCATTGAAGGAAGCAAGTCAGAGCGTCTTTACGCACTAAGAGAACTTAAAGCAGCCACGGGGTATTGCAACCCCGCATATGAGTCACCTACGTACAGTAGTTACGATAATAAGGGAAAAGAACAGGAAAACAATATCACCTCCGCAGTCTCAAGGGACAAAGAGAGATGCGAAGATGAAGGGAATAGATTGGGCAGGGAGTTGTGCACCTCCAGATAAGGAGAAAGAGGGAAATAAACATAAAGGAAATGAAGGTAGAGGTGATGAGATAGCAATCGCGAAAGAAGAATGGCTGGGAGGTCAAATATTACTGAAGTTAGATGGAAAAGGAAGTGGTGATTTGAGGCCAAGGGAGAGGTCTGATGAGACGCTAATGAGAGAGAAAGAGAAAGGGATGGAGGAAAGAGATGAAAGAACTAGAAAGAAAGATAGGCTAAGGCGAGAGCAACTATATCGCGAAGAGCAAGGAATGCCGCTCAGTCGCACATAATACACAGCCTATAAAAAGTACAGGCAGAACATGTTAAGGTTAGAGGAAGAAAGGAGAGTGCACAAAAGGAAAGTAAAAAAGCGGGAAGATGGGGAAAATAGAAGGGCAAAAGAACGAAGAAATGAATGGATGAGGGAAGTATATAAGGCTAGGGAAGAAGCAAAGAAGCGAAAGGAAATAGACGAGGAAATAGAAAGTAAGCACAGACAGAGGGCACGGGATTTTGAATATTTGGAGCGGCAAGTGGTTAAACCCAATCCTACAGTAGAATATGAAGACATAGAAGAATTCTTTCCTGCAAGCTATGCAGTACCAGGTACAAGCGGGACAAATATCGAAGATGACTTCGACACCAGAAGCATCAGGGAAACGATCGATAAAATATACGATGAGATGGGGTTAGAGCAGATATCCAATGGGGGAAGGGACGATGGGTGCTTAGAGAGCACTGAGCTATATGACACTGAGGATGTCACCCGAAGTAGTGAGAGCAGGGGACTGTCCCTAGACAAGCTTGAGATTGGGCAGAACGAAGAAGATGCTTTGAGTTGTGTAAACTGGGAGTATTCAGCATCTGACTCCGGTGGGGAAACGGAGGATGTGGCACATGAAGAAGGGAGTCGGTGAGAAAAACGGCTACCAGGGGACCAAGGGGTACGATGTTCAGATGCTAGCGGGTCCACAATTAGGCCACCGAAGTCTGCCACGCAGTCCGGCCGACATGAAGGAACACCCCACGGTCAGAGGGGGGCATGAGGACCTGCCTATGCAGACAAATTAAGTGTATTGCCAGGTAGACGGCAAGGCAGGAATGCCACCCCGGCGACAGACCAGAGGGCTATGGGGAAAGAGAAGGAGGACTGTGCATTCCAATTCCCGTTGCTAGAAAAGGGGGGAGCCAAACCACAGTATATTTCATGGCCACATATGGACCGAGAGAACCTTAAAAATAAGCTTACAATGCTGACATCTGGAGCTGGAAAGTGGATACACGAGTTAGAGAAAATGACGCGGGGTGTCACCTTAGCTATAGGGGACATTAAGGGCCTCCTAATTGCCATACTGGGTGAAAGAGCAGATGATGTATGGAAACGGGCAGGCTATCCTAGGGTGACCCTAACTAACACCTCCCATGACGGAGCACCATTTAATAACTGTAGGGCAGCAGTGTGGGAAGCGCTGTGAATGCTATATCCAGACACTTCTGATATGGGGGCTATAATGACTCGAAAAATGAAAGTGTCAGAGGACCCGTTGATTTATATCCAAAATTTTCAGGACGCATGGGTGCTCGAAATGCATGAGTCTTGGACGAAATCTATCCCTGTATTCTACCACATATTATGCCAAGGGTTGCCTGAACCGGTGCAGAAGCAGCTAAAAAAATTGGTAGGAGTAGAAGCAAAACCATGGGCTGAAATACAGTTGTCAATTGCACACTACTGTAGATTGTTGCAAGAAAAGAATCGGAAAAAGGAGGCAACTCGTAAGGGCGAGGAGGCGAAGCAGGTGCAAAAGAAGCTCTCAAGGTATGCTCTCGAGGGAGCCATGCTCACCAGCCCAGCCGAACCAAGCGCACAACAAACGACCAACCGATCGCAGAATAATCAGGGTAAAGCAGATTTTACCCAAGAGGAAGGGTTTTTGGAGGAAGAGGATGGCAGAGTAATCAAGGAGGGTTTCGAGGTAACCAGGGAGGCTTTTAGAATAATCAAAATGGTTTTCAGAATACGCAGATGGGCGGTCCAGCTATGCCATATGGACAGATGGCCCGACCACCGCCAGCATGTTGGCTGTGTGGAATGACAGGACACATGGCGCGCATGTGCAGAAGCCAAGGCATGTGGCAAAACAGCCAAGGGATGGGGGCAGGCATGGTGAATCAGCCTCCCGTCCTGCAACAGGGCAGTGCACAAAATTACACAGTGCAGCTGCAGGCGTCAGGCGTGCAGCAAGGTGAACAGCAAGTGGTTCAACCACCGAACATGGGGAACTTGCCGCAGGGACAACCCCAGCAGGCACCACCGCAAATGTCACAATGCACTAGCTCCGTAGGGGGAGTTAACCCTGGGGCTGGGGGAAATCAACAAGTATACAGTGGGCCAAACTTATATATGAAATAGGACAGCTCACAGGGTGCTCTATCCTATCAGTGACACCAGACCCTAACAGGGAACCAAGGGTGAATGTCACCATAGGGAGGAAAGAATATTCCTTCTTAGTTGACACGGGGGCAAATTTTCCTTGTCCGGCGAGGCTATAGATACTCAGAGTTTCACTGGCTCTCATAGTAGAGTTCCCTTTACAGACACACTCCCAGTCTCAGTGGGAGAGCACAAAATGAATGCACGCCTATTGTATTCACGTCAGACCCCAGTAAATATTCTGGGCCAAGACCTATTGACTAAATTAAACATAACCATTTTGTTCACCGAGAATGGTATAGTGTGCTCCACTCCAGGAATGCATTATTCAAATGTGTGCAAAATGATCAGTGCATACTCAGGACGTATAGCCATGAGAGCTGTACCGTTAGAGCCAGAAGTCTTTGCATATGGCGTGCGGGTGCTTATGGCGGGACTGCCAGGCCTCGCAGACAAAACTATGAGAACCCCTGATGAGTTTCTGTTCAGACCAAGAATACCCATGCACGAAGAGGAAGGGCAAGTATTTCCCTTAATGATACAATCAGCCGCAGTGCGAGGGAAAGTGGTATTGGTCGAAGGATATGATGAGGAAGGCAGACAATGGTGTGTGATTATCGCCACTGAAGAAGGGTATCGAGTGACTGACGTCACCGATGACGATCTGTTCAAAGAGCACCCTGACCTAGAGGAGACAAGAATGGAAGTAAATCTCACATTTTGGGTCAAAATGATCAGACGGGAGATGCCAAAGAGAATGATGCTGGCGCAGAATACTTTGATGACGACATGGCCAAATGCCTGCCGCGGTATGGACTACTGGGCCCTATGATGTAGATCTCCTGAAGTGGGCAGGTGAAGTGAAAATTAAACTGAAACCAGGAGCAATTTTACCACGAGTGTGACAATATGCCATGTGCAGAGAGGCAGATGAAGGGATCGCAAAGACAATTTCCGCAATGATGGATCAGTGCATCCTAGTGACGTCAGAATCACCTTGCAATACAGTGATTTACCCTGTCAAAAAATCAAAGGGAGGATCCTGGCATTTAATCCAAGATTTACGAGCATTAAACAATATAGTTGAAGCCGAGTTCCCTCTAGTTATCAATCCATCCACAATACTGTGTAATATACACACTGAGGCAAAATATTTCACTGTGATTGATTTGAAAAACGCATTTTTCTCAATTCCACTGCACCGTGACTCTCAGGACCTGACGTCATTCACCTTCAGACAAATACGCCTGAAAGTACGAGGTTGCCACAGGGGTATTGCAAGTCCCCGTCTATTTTCAACAGAGTCCTGCAAATGGACCTAGGCAATATTGCGGTGGACAGTGTTGTTTTGCAGTACGTAGATGACATTGTGATCTGCAGCACCACTGAAGTACAATGCAGGCGCGACTCTGTCCAGCTATTGACTATATTGGCTGAAAAGGGATACAAAGTTGATAAGGAAAAGTTGAAGTACTGTCAAAAGGAGGTGTTGTACATAGGGCAACGGATCTCTCATGAGGGGAAGAAGGTAACCCCAGAAAGGGCTGAAGCCATCATGAACACAGCCAAGCCACGCATGTTAAAACAAATGTAGAGCTTCTTAGGCCTGTGCAATTATGTCAGAGCATGGGTCTTTGACTACAGCTCGTATACCAAGCCCTTGCTTCAGGCTTTAAAGAAAGCCCAGGCAACAGAAGGAGAATTTGAATGGAATGAGGCAATGGCGAGAGGGTTTGCAGAACTCAAGGGGGCAAATTTTAAGGCCACAGTTCTCAGGATTCCTAATTATGCAGAGAAATTCTACCTGTCCTCACACTCTGATGCTAATTTTATGACGGCAGTGCTCGCGCAGCGAACCTCGCTGGGGTACAAGCCCCTAGCATATTACAGCTGGAGTCTGGACCCGGTTAAGAAGGGCCACTTCCCATGCGAACAAAATCTAGCTGCTGCCATATTCGCTATCACAAAAAAGTCATCCATTGTGATGGGGTGCTCCATGACATTATATGTTGAACATTCGCTGTTCGCCATACTAGGGAAGCCAAAGGGCACACTGACATCTCAGAGAGCTTCCGCCTATGAGGTGATTATCTCTAACCCATCGATCAAAATAGTTTGATGTAAAACTGTGAATCCTGCTACATTCATAGCTGAGCCAGTCACAGAGGGAGAACCTTTACATGACCATACGAACTATGAGGAATTCTATGAGATTCCCAGGGTAAAGGAAAACGCCCGGGCAACTGGAGAGATCGTCTTTATTGACGGTTCTTCGAGAATCAACCAAGAAGATGGACAAAGGTATACAGGCGTGGCCGTGATAAAACACCTAGCGAATGGAGAGTTTCGAGTACTCATCAGTGGACGAATACCCTCTCACTATTCTGCGCAAGCTGCAGAACTGCTGGCACTGATACTCGCCATTGAGAATCGTGCAGACCAGGAAGTAACTGTGTACAGTGACTCAGCCTATGTGATGTCCACAGTACATGCAGGTCTAGCGCGCTGGAAAAGGAGGGGCTACCTCAGAGCAGCTGGTACGCCAGTGCAACATGCAGCCTTATTGGACAGGCTGATAAAAGCACTAAAGCTCCCAGTGGGCATAGCGGTCATGAAATGCACCGTTCATACCAAGGGGACGGAGTTCGTGTCACGTGGAAATCATGAAGCGGACACGGAAGCCAAGCGCATGGCATCCAAAATGAAAATATCATGGACGTGGAGGTGGCACGTACCAATGAGAGGATGATGGTAGCGCGAGCCACACCAGAAGCCTATAGCAATATGGGGCAGACTCAGCTAATGGAGCTCCAGGGGAAGGCACCTCAGGAGGAGAAAAATTTGTGGAAGCGTTGAGGGTGTTCTTTTAACCCCTCTGATGGGTTGAGGAGGCACAACAGCACTGGTAAACCAGTAATGCCTGTCATCCTTCTAAAAGTAGCGTTAGAGCAACTGCACTACCCCATCCATATGACAAAAGAAAATCTTGCTGCAACGCTTGCAGAAGACTGGTTCACACCGAATTTAGCAGAGCATGTTGCATTTTTCATGGTGAACTGCATAATCTGCCAGCAATTCACCGCTGGGCACACATTAAAAGTAGTGAGAGGGATCATCCCCAGACCAAATGGACCATTCCAGCACTTGCATATCGACTATGTCGACATGATTCAAGTGTGCAACGGGTACAGGTATTTAATTGTGGTGGTGTATCCATTCTCTAGATGGATAGAAGCAGGTCCCTGTACACACCCAGACGCTACCTGTGCTGCCAAGTCCCTAGTGAGGGAGGTGTTCCCTAGGTGGGGGGTGTGCACAGTAATGAGATCAGATAACGGGGCTCACTTTGTAAATTCAGTTTTCGAACAGATTAGCTTGTTGCTTGGTATAAAGCACAAGTTCTCGTCGGCGAATCATCCTGAGGGGAACGGGATATGTGAACGGATCAACGGCTTGCTTAAGGAGAGGATAGCCAAGTTGAAGCTCAAATTAAAGAAGGGATAGCTGCACTGTCTACCATTGGCATTGTATGCACTTCAGAACCAACCAGGCTCCGACCATTATCTCACGCAGCACTAGATAGTTACAGGCAGAAGGATGAGGACTCCCCTTACACCCCGAGATAGAGCTGGTTGTGATGCCCAGCCGACTAGAGATGTTCTGGGAACAGAGATGCAAAAGTACCTTGACTGTATGACATCCAGCACCTCTGTCATTACAGGCCAGCTGCAGCGACAGCGAGAAGGGGACGGCGCAGCACGAAACACAGCAGGAAGTGCTGAAGGAGACACCGAGCAAGGTGTACCTGCGCCCCTCATCTTCCCTGGTGGCAGCGTGCTTGTGAAGAACTTTACCAGGAAAAAGTGGGACGAGCCAAGATTTAATGGCCGTTTCATCGTAGAGGACTGCACCCCCTCCGCCGTCAAGCTCCAGGGCAAAGGGCATGGATCTTCCTGAATGACATTAAACCCTATATATGAGCGAGCCCTCCTGCTGCATCCAACTGTAAAGAAACCACAGACAACGGGGAAGAACCTCAGCACATGCAGGACAAGATCCATGGCATAGAACTGGACAGGTTCCCCAAGCAAGGGGAAATAAGGACATAACGAACACTCTGTACATCCCAGTTGCAGGGTAAAGAGAAGCACATCCTAAGCCATAACAACATTGATAAAATGAGCTTTCGAAAGCATGACATGCTCAATTAGTACAAAGAATCAAGACTCTGATAGACTGCAAATAAGACATTGCCTGAGAGTGTAACACAGTATCCTGAAGCAACCAGTATTGAGACTTTGTTCACAGAACTTATGGTATCCCCCAGTAGAAACATCACAGAGGATGTGCTTTCCTGTTTCTGGCTAGTATTAGAGACATATGCATCACTTGTAGGGAGAGTTACCAGGATCACAGAATTTATTCAAGATCCGGCCAACAAGAAAATAATCTGGCAACTACTGACTGTCATCACGGAAGCTTTCATTGCACTGCCCGAGTACAGTGATAAGGGTACAGATGCTTCCACTACAAGTGATCATTGATGAACTGACATCCACACTCTTCTTCTGCATCATAGAGGAATGCCCAGGACTTGTCGGGAGAACCACAGATAGCTTAACCTTTATCAGAGATCCAAGAAACAACAAATTCCTAAACCGAGTGTGGTACAAACTGAACTACGTGGTCGCAATCCATGCTGCAGGATAGTGTAAAGACTGGTCACATCACAAGAAAGGCGTGTGATGTAGAGACCAGAAAATCAGAGCGAATGTCGCTGTCACCAGAAGACAGCAGATATGCATACCATGTCTTCTTTCACCTCATTGAGAACTTTCCAGAACTAGTGGGTAGACCCAGCAATGTTGACGTACCCGCATTCCTCAGAGACCCAGTAAAGAACACACAATTAAACAAGCTCCTGAGAGCCATCATAAGTAATTATGTTCATCAACTGCTGAGGAGAGCCCAATAAACTTTCCGCCGTGGAGCAGATCGAGAAGAGAGACACTGTTCTTCAACTTGTCGCCTAGAGTCCGAGTGAAAGGAGCGGACACAAGAACTTCACCATCCTATTTTCATTTTTTTGCATTTTTCTAATTTTTTCATATTTTTTCATATGTTCACTTTTATTTTTACTTTTGCTTTTATTTTTACATTTTATTTTTATGTGATATTTAGCAGTTCCATCTTTTCCTTCTTTCACATTGAGCAAGTTCCAGCACGTCCTCAGGACCAAGCCAAATTCGAGGCGTGCATTGGGACCTCACCTATTATCAATATGTATAATGAATGTGATGTACCAAAGGTGCTAGCCTAACCCTTTTCCATAGTCTAGCACAGGAACTGTACTGAGTACCCAGAGACTACCGTCGTCACTCACGTGAGGGGGGACATTTGGAGAAGCACTCGTCCCTCTAATAGTAACAAACTCTTGAAATACGAGACCAGAGCAAAGAAGGAATAAATAATTGACTAGGAACTCATTCGAAATGGGGGCCAAGGAACAGTAACTTGGTTTTACCCCCAACAGAAGGGTGCCCCCACTTGCCTGGAAGAAAATGCTGCAAATTGTCATTCCAAACTATTGTGTGTATATGTATAGTTATTATTATTGTTTTTCTGTCATTAACAATCAGAACTGCTTTCTTTATTGGTGCGCGAAGTGCCCCAATCTCAGTGCACCCACCAGATAATGAACATCTGGGGCCTACGAAAGCACCCAGACCCTATATAGTCATTCCAGTCTCAAGAAAACCTGATGATAAAAGTAACAAACTCAATTTAAATGTAGTGAGCAATGATTTAGACACATTTGAGGTAACAAATGAAGAGAAAAGCTGGAGACAGGGTCAGCACGGAATGAATGAAAATGCTGCACTGACCACTGCACGCACTCACACACAGGATGCACGCAGACAAGAGCAAGTGTCAATGGCTCGAAAGCAGCAGAGAAGAGGAAACTGCATGCCGAACAATCTATTCCAGAAAACAGTGGAAGTACTCAAGAGGAGCCAAGTGAACCACTAGAGAGAGAGGGCATAGCAAAATCCCTCAAAAGAACAGAAGTAGCCACAAAGGAATTCACAGATAAAACACAAATGCTGATAGACTATTTGTTCCAATTCATAGTCAGAGCAAAGAAACTGCACGAGGAGCTGGAACATAGAACTGCAGAGACTATAACGACAAACACGCCAGCTCGAGCACTACAAACAAGCACCAGATCTATAACTCAGCCTCACGCTGAGGAGATGGTAAACCAATGGCGGCCAGAGAACCACAATGAAAACCAATAAGAGGAGAGGAAGAGAAACACAAAACCTTCTCCTACCATAGCGAGGCAGCCTGCTCCACCGAGACACCCAGAGAGGAAAAGCAGCACAGACACATTTAGAGACATAGTCATAGCAAACTACAGAAGAACACTGAGAATCAAGAGAAGCCCACACGAAGAAAACAATGAACTTAATGATTACCTGGACAGCACAGCCCATCTCGGAAACAACATATGGTACCAGCACATGAAGGAAGTAGGATGAAGGCAGTCAGAAGGAGAATGCTTTGTCTGTGCTCTCCTACCATACAGCATGGGAAAATCCAAGATCTTCGTGGCTGTAGAAATTCATGTCCCTACAGCACACTGTATGTCATATGTAGCAATGTGTAACACCAGAGGACAATTTATAGGAAAAGACGCCTCGTTGATATGGGCCAACGAAAAGGATTACCCGGATGAAGATGGCTACGTCCAGGACATTAAAACAAGAAACCGAGCGCATACCAGAAATCATGTGATTAGGTACGAGAACCCTGGCATCAAAGGATCAGGGATAAGATGGGAAGTTAAACTGAGACTGAACGTTCGAGGGAAGACTGCAGAAGAGGCTCAAATGTGGAAGAACAACGGGCAAATGCAAATCTGGGGGTCAGTGGTCTCCCCAGATGGATGGGAGGATGGAGTAGTAATCTGCCGAGCATGGATCGTCCTTGCAGCCTGCAAGGAAGCAATAGAGAATTTGCAGAGGTTATGCAAACCTCTGTGGCCAAAGCTAGTAAAGTTACTAACATGGGTCGAAGATAGAGGGGGACCCCTGCAGATAGTGCCACTGGAGAGCCCGAAACTATGCTTCAGAAACAATGGCACAAGGAAGATGGGAGAGAATCAAAACTGCGGAAGAATCTTTGAAGCCCCAGGAATGACACAAGGAACCACAGTTATTATGGACCATTACTGGCATGTGGATCCAAGGCATACATAAGGTTGCCGAAGAACTGGGGAGGCATATGCACACTAGTGAACGTCCACGTTCTCGCGCTAGTGATTCTGAAGAATGACCTAAAGTTGGACATTTTCCCGAAAGCAGATACTCATCTAAGAAGAAGGAGATCTGTGGAACTGGTATCCAGGATGAAGAGGGAAAATAACTTTTCTCCCAAATCAGAAGAGGCATTCGATGCAATCCCGTATGAACACAGGCTGCTCAGTCTCACCTCAACAGTATTCACAACACTACTCCTGCCCCACATCCAAGTTGGAGTGAATACTAAATTGTTGCAGATAACTAGATGGGAGTTATTGCAGACCATCAATACCATTATAAAAGGATTCAACCGGATCAAAGAAGAGCTGAGAGCAATCACACTGATGACCCTCCAAAGCAGATATGTGCTTGACATGATCACTGCAAGGGATGGGGGTGTTTGTGCAAAAATCGGAGAATCATGTTGCTCATTTGTACCATCACACGATGAAGAAAATGGAAGCCGAACAGAGGCCATAAGCATGCTGACAAGCCTGAAAAACCAGATGATCGATGAAGTGGATGATGACATCTAGTTTGGAGACCTATTCTCATGGGTCCCACAATGGATGGCAGATATATTCAAGTTTCTGGGAGCTCTACTAGCAATGGTAATGTTAGGATTCTGTGTTATCAAGATAATCATTACACAGTGCCAGAAAACTGTGAAGAAAGCCATAGGGATGAAAATAATGGTTGATGTTGAGCCAGGATGGAAGCCCAGAGACCTGACTGATGAAGAAATAAGAGACTTTGTGAAAGCCAGCAAATTTGTGCCAGAGGGAACAACGTTCACATACCCTAAGAAACAAAGAAGGTATGAAGGAAAATGGATCTACTGCAGCCCAAATGGACAATGTCAGCTAATGACACGGAACAAAGACGAACATGTGAAAACAGCAGGGAGTTTGAAGGGAGTGATAAAAATATGGACTCCAAAGGCTCACACATTCACACCATCATGTACCAATGCAGAGGATGATGAGCATGACACCGAAGAATCAAAATAAATGAATGAAAAGGGGGGTGCAGAAGTGGTCAATGAACCGACCAGAGGGGGGAGTGTAGAGGAGGTCCCAGACATGGCCTGCACCCCTTCCTCTCATTTTGAGGTATCAGGAGCGTACTTGCCAAGGTATGTGATGCATGAAGAGAAAATTAACCTACAAAGAGCTGCACTGGGACTCTGCCCAGTATACATCAGAAGATCCATACCGGTTGAAGCACCCATAACCAGACAACCCTGGGCAGCACGGTACCCTATCAGACAGCCATACCAGCCACTGATACGAAATGAGGAGTACCTACACACGGTCCACGAAGAGACCCCAAAAGCCTTAATGGAAGGCCAGTGGAAATGACACAAGAGCCTGAACAGACCCGTGAATGAACAAAAGCAGCTATCGAAGATAACACGGCAGTGCGAGTAACTATGAAAATGAATGGAATAGACACAGAGAGGAGACAATGTTACAACGTGAGGAAACAGTGCTACGAGACAAGATGGAAGCGACCGTTCTGTCAAACGTGTGTAAGTAGGCTTGAAATGCAAGATGCTAAGAAATCGATACTGCTTGCAATGCTTAGTAGAAGATAGAGCGGCAAGCGCCAACCATATATCTACCTCAATAAGGCACATTATACAAGTGCGACTCCATTTTGTAAAAGCAGAAATGTCCCCAGGCGGCCAGAGGCCTGACAGGCCAAGTTTCAAAACCCAGCCAAAGGCAAGAGAAGGAGCGGAATCAAAACTCAACAAAGATCGGCTCATGCCTAGGAAATCGAGGTCAACCAGAGAAGGGGAGGAGAGCGTCAGCTCACAAAACTCCAACTTCAGAGCATACCAGCCTGCCTCATGAAGGTCAAGATAAGGGGGGCCCATGCAGGTGGCTAGGCTGACACAGAATTAAATGCACTAAAAGCTGGAAACTGAAGCAGATTCATGGTGAACTAACACGTGACCAGCCAGTCGTGAAGAAGTACCATCGCCTGATGTTATCCAGGACCCGAGGATGCCATAACTTTTCCCGATAAGAGACTACAGTTTCGAGGCCATCCTTAGCCAACTAATTGACACATCGCCCTAAAACACTGATTGATGGAAGGTAGGCAGGGTGAAACTTGGGACCCCAGGCACATGGGTGTCCATTCTGCATGATGCTAATTAAAAGTGGAAATGTATGTCTAGGGGTGTAACCTTCCCAATCACAATGGACCAAGTTATCTGGAGTCCTATAGATATTGTAACCAATAGGACGTCGTAGTTGTAGTGACGTCTATCACGCGTAATGTAGAGGGATGGGCGTAGATGCCCACCCGATAAGAGTTATCCAATCCGCATCCCCTATTATCATATACAGATATAAAACCTATACTTAAGTTACCTTTCCTAACCAATTATATTGCATGATGATTTTTTATAGAAATTAGACATCAGTGATGACGATTTTTGCCTATAAGAATTGCTGTTCGACTGAAGTTCGAGGAAGTCGGAACGAGACAGGTGATCGCAATGCTGCTGATTTCCATTTGTTTCTCTGTTTGATGTAATTGTCATTAAACTGACTTCCCTTTGCCAACTTACTGAGTCCTCATTATTGAGTCGTGTTGGAGTAAGTGAATCCTGCACCCCCTGTCCTCACATGGTGCAGCTATCTTGTCTTACAAGTTCTGGAGGGCGAGCGCTGACCTATGGGCCCGTCAGCGATTTCCTCTTCCCCAGAACAGGTGGCAGGCAAATGATGTGTTCTCTGGAAGCTTACAGGAGGTTTGGTCAGAGGAGGTGGTGTCTGATTGACATGTGACATGAGACTCAGATGCAGTGAACACATTGCGGTTTTACCTAATGAGGAGAATTGTAAACCACATTTTGCTGCACTGTCAGATCAGGAAAAATGTATTTCAACTATTGCAGAGATACACGTGGAAGAAGGGCAGGCCTGGATTCTGGTGCATGTGAATGGGCTTCAATAAATGATTGAGGCTGTGTTGGCATTAGAACAAGAAAAGAGCGTCATTAATGAAAGTGTGTTTAAACAAATACTTGACAGAGAGGAAATAACACGTTGTAAAATATAAATTAACAATGTCTTTGGCCAGATGACCCTGAATTGGGGCAAAGAATTGTGGGAAGGTGCATGTTGAAAATCACAATTGGTTCCAAAATCATGGATCACAATGTTTGCAGTGTAAGTGGAACCAAGAATAAGTTCTACTTGGTAAATGACATCATGCACAGAATGTGTATGCTGCTAGATTTCTTGAACCAAAAGGTTTGGTCTAGGCTAGGTGGAGTGGCACCTGAATTTGAGAACAAAAGACAAGCTTATCATTGTGTCCAACTTATGCCATATGCAGTTGAACTTTAGGTAAAGCAGGATGTCACTATTCCTGCTTTCACCAGAAAATGTGCAATAGCAATAAAGCACAGAAAAAGACAACAGATGGAAGGGCCTGATGCATATGTATGCCTCAATGAATACATGAAAAAGCAGGGGCTAGAATGTGAAGCTACACCATTGGTAGAGATTGGGGATGGCCTCATTCAAATACTGGTGAATAACAAGGGATACAAGAACATTTATTTGGAAGAAAATACAGCATTAGGGATTTCAATGTAGGAATCTGACTACACTGCTGATCTAAACAACACAGTGATTAGGAACATCCCTAAAGGCTATGTAACTTCACAGGATGAATTGCCTGAGTCGCTGGACTCTAAACCAAAGGGGATTTTCAGGATCCAGTCTGCTTACCATTATGAATCAAAAGAAGCGAGCTGCAGATGGAGGTCATTGTTCCAAAATATCTGAGGGTGGAGACTCTCTAAAGAGAGACTGCCACAATATTAGAAGAAAACACAGAGGCTTCTGCTTTGGAGAAATCCAAGCTGCAGATGCTTGCAAAAATGAAGACGACAGAGGTCAGATGAGGAAAATGTTTATGGAGTTCAAAGAGGTTTTTGCTAAAGATGCCTATGACCATTGGCTGGCCTATTTACATGTCGCTACACAACCGGAAGGGTATGGTAGGAAGCCAGTATTTGTGCAACAAGATAGGTTAACGGTGGGCTGCCTGAAGGTTCTGGCACAAATAATAAAATATGTAGAATCCAGAGGCATTATTAGGCCTATTCACAGTACTTCAAATACTCCCATTATAGGTGTGCTAATGCCCAATGGCCAATGGCACTTGTGTGCGGAATTGAGAGAACTAAGAGGGTACCTGTTTCAAGGTGGCCTCTCCCATTTATTGACCAGGGCCTTGCACAAGTACAGGGGTCAGAGGTCCACTCTGGACCTTACTGCTGGGTATTGGTTTGTGCAATTAGCTAAAGATATGCAAACTCTATTTCCCTTCTTCTTTAACCTATTACAATATGCATGGTCCAGGACACCCTTTGGCTACATCAATAGTGGAAGTGAATTTGGGATATTCCCTAGTAAAGCACTCCCAGATGCAGCTGAGAGAGGAACTGTGATTTATGTGGATGATGTGCTAATCAAAAAAGAAGACTTAAAAGGTCACTTCAATGAAATTAGACATGTGCTTGGTCAATTGCAAGAGGCTAGAGCAAAAGTATATTTACAGAAAGTGCAGTGGTGTATAAAAAGGGCACACTCTCTAGGGCATGAAGTAACAGAGCATGGATCATATCTACAAAAGAAAAAGGTGGAAGCTATTCAGAAACTAAAAGATCCCACCAATTTGAAAGGCCTACAAACCTATTAGGAATGACATGTTACAACAGGAAATTAATTGCAAATGAGGCAGTAATCACACTACCTTTGACTTTGACTAAAGCAGGTGTACTCTGGAAATGTGAAAAGGAACAAAGTGAGGCAGTGGCCAAATTAAAGGACTGTTTGATGAAAGCCCTATGTTTGGCTTACCCAGTAAAGGACAAGGATAGCTTTATAAATATAGGTTCCACAGATCAATGTATGTCAGAGGTCATGTACCAAAAAACAATGTAAATAACAAACCCATTGCATATGCCAGTAGGGCATAGTCACAAGAATCGCATCATGGACATTGGTGTTGCAGGGATTTGCAGTGGAAGCGAAGTATGGACAGAACAACAAGAGCCCATTTGCTCAAGCGCTAGAAGACTTACATGATTGTGCAGCTGTTTGTAAAGCTGAAAACACAGGACTAGAAAGAAATTTATCTGAACGATCCCCACACAAGGCAGCCAATGAGGAAACATGAAACGATCTCCCAACTGTGCATGAACATGGATGTGCATAACACATCACGTGGGAGATGATTATGAAAAATAATTGGTGGCAGGAACAGGAAATGTGCATGTCATGTCAAGTGTAATGACATTTCAAAAGCATGAGATTGGGCCCCAAAGGCAGTCAAGCAGCAGAACTGGCTGCCATTTATAAAGCAAAATCCACATAGGTAGAAAATAAATTCAAAGAAATAGTTTTAGTCACTGATTCTGATTATGCCCGAAATAGTTTTGTGGAAGAGTTACTTGGGTGGATTGATTGCTTAGAACAACAACAACAAAAAACCTTAGACATAACAAAATGATCCAATCCATAGATAAACTTGTTTCAGAAAAATACATGATCATCAGGAAGATACAAGGCCATCTGAAAATACCAGGGGAAGACAAGGAAGGAAATGACAAGGCACATCAGTTAGCCAAGATTGGGGCTGTGATGGAGGAGTTGTTTCCCATTCAGGACCTGCTTGGTGAAATCCAGGTGGATGCAATAACACACTCCAAAACTCAGAGAACAATTGATCAGCCAGTGGCAGAGTGGACGTTTGATACTCTTGATTAGGACTTGGTCAAGTGACAAAAAAGACACAATTTTAGGCCTGTTATATAATCCTGTGCTTGATGCAGAACAACATCCTCTGAGCAAGGAGGACTGTAAAGGGAAAGAAGAACTGATGGTGTTGCTAAAGAACAAAAAGAGAATTTGATTGCAGGCTGGACTGATGATTCTGAAATCTGTCTCAGGTCAAATCCAATGGGTAGTACCTTTGTTATTTGGGGATTGATGCTTCATCATGCCCATGATGCCATAACTGCAGCTGACAGATGGTCCCAGAAAACGTTTAACATTTTTAAAGAATATGCTTATTGGCCACATATGTCTCAAGCTGTAGAGCTATATACAAGGGGATGCTTGGTGGGTGCACAGTTTCAACCTACTTCCCCAACACAGAGGGCACCATTAATCAAAAGGGGTCTGACATGCCCATGGTCAGATTTGCAAATTGATTTTGTAGGTCCTGTGCAAATGTCAGCACAGGGAAACAGGTATTTGTTGATGGTCAATTGTGTAATGTCCAAGTGGCTGGAATGCATTCCGGTACCAGATTGCAGTTCACAAACAGAAGCCACTTTGCTAGTCAACCATATTGTTTCTAAGTTTGGTTTACCTAAACGGATAGAATCAGACCGTGGGAAGCATTTTCCAAATGCAATGATGGCAAAGATGTGGCAAATCCTGGGTGTAAAAAGAAAACGGCACATTTCATTCCGACCCTCTTCTTCTGGGGGTGTTGAATGTGGCAACAGGTCAATTGTTGATATTTTAAAGAAATGTGTAGCTGAGCGCGGATCCAGTTGGGATTTGTGACTCCCTCTCGTGCTAATAACTATTAGGTCAACACGGTCAAGGTCCACAAACCTTAGTCTGCATGAGATTCTAACAGGCAAGAAGATGGTTTAGCCACAACATTTATTGTACCGGATCAATGAACAGGTCCTGGTAAACGCAGTCATAATTCACAAATATGTGGATGAACTGAGCAAGAATAAACAACATGATTTTGCATTTGTGCAACAGAATTTTCGAAAAAAGCCGCTAACAGTGCCAAATCATACCATGACAAGAAGACATCTGTGAGGAAATATGAGATAGACGACCAAGTCTATAAGTTTGACTTTGGGAAAGGTAAACATATAAAGCAGACAAAATCCTTGCATACTGGCATGGGCCGTTTAAAATTGTGGCTACGGTTTCATCTGTGGTTTACCGAATTGCTAATCCTTCACACATAAAACACTCACTATCGTCGCCCTAATCATGTCAAAAATCGACTATGCAAACAGCCTCTACCTCGGAATACCAGAATAACTCTTGAAGAAAATGCAACATTTCCTAAATGCAGCAGCAAGACTACTCCTCAAACTATCGAGAAGAGATCACTTCACTCCAGCCCTAAAAACACTACACTGGCTCCCTGTAAAACACTGCATCACCTTCAAAACAATGTGCATAACGCACAGGGCAATCAACGGACAAGGAGCAGAATTCCTACAAAAGAAAATAACAGTCTACAAACCAACGAGACCCCTCCGATCAAGCAACGAAATCCGCTTGGAACTCACACCATACCTTAAGAAAAAAACTTGGAGGCACCTCCTTCTACCACTTACCGCAAAAACCTGGAACAACATCCCAAAAGAAATAAGAAACACTGAAGATCACTAAAAACATGGCTCTTCAACACCACAGACTAAATCTGGAAACCAAAAAAAACGGAAAAAGGATGACTAAACTGGAAGGACACGGACATCCCCGACCCAAGAGGGCAACCCCACAGCACCTGGACGGGTGACACCGGATAGACTGGAACACAGGCGGCAAGCAGAGAAACTGAGTCAACAACCGAGACAATCCCACCAACACTTTCGCCTGCCCGTTAGTTACCGCCAGGCACCACAGTGATATGGAATTGTCGAGATATTGGCAATCACCACAGTACCTGAGAGGTTGACATTGGCAGGTGCACTGGCCACAGGAGTATGAAGGGAGGATAAGGGGATCTTTGAGAGAGCATGTTAGAGGTGGGGGCCAGAGGAGTAAGGAACCGTACATGCCAATCGGACCCAGATCAGGACAGAGCTGCATCAGGGGAGACTACGCAAGCCGAGAACTGCAACTCAGGATAGAGACACAAACTAACCAACCCTACTAACAATTCCCCTTTGCATACATCTCTCAAACTCCAAACCAAACACAACCAAAACCTACAGTCCAACAAACCGCACACACTTCACTACATCGCAAC
This sequence comes from Ambystoma mexicanum, assembly GCF_040938575.1. Lineage (NCBI taxonomy): Eukaryota > Metazoa > Chordata > Amphibia > Caudata > Ambystomatidae > Ambystoma > Ambystoma mexicanum. The sequence continues at coordinate 204,360,869 of NC_090932.1, forward strand.
AACAAAACAATAACACACATATTCCTGCACAACAGTACACGACGACTACTGGCCGCAAACACCCCAGGCCCAGCCAACGGACCCACCAGGCTGAGGCCGTCAACAGCACATCAGTGCTCTCTTGCACTTTTCCTGCTGCCTCCCACTAACTCAACCTCCCCTCCTCTTTCAGAGCCGCCAGAGCGCCAGGGGACCACTCCGGTGTTGATAGTGCGCCGTACAAATGTCCTTTAACATTAACATTAACATTAAAGAAAGGAGAGTATACGGTGAGAAGGCTTTTACAAATTGGAGAAGATAATAGGGAGTAAAAGGTGTAGTTATTTCGGGAAATGAAGTACTCTTACCCCTAAGACATTCTCCATAGCAGGTAGGTAGCTATGACTGCAGCTATTACGTCAATTGGAAAAGGGGGGTAAAATAAGGGTACACTAGGGAAGTAACTGTATATATAAAGGCATAGATGAATCAAGAGTTCCAGACTGGTGTTTTGTTTGTTTAGTTTGGTAAGTGTCATAAGTTGATGTATGATTAGAATAGCAGGTGTTTTGAATGGATGTTAACCTTTATAGTCAATTATTCATTGGTTTCTATTGTTTCTTGATTGAAAATTCTTTGTTGAATGTTGTTGTGTTTAACCTACATGTGTAGTTACAGTCAGAGAGGAAAAGAGGTGCCATATTGCATTTTTTTGCTTCATCCATGTGTTATTTACTGGTGGTCGTTGAAAAATATTCTTGATTCAAATGTCATCATTGTATATATTGCATTTGTTATTGCATTGCACATGTGTTCTGTATTAGTCATAAACCCGAATTTCCTATAAAGTATATGATAATAATTAGCTCTGCTTTGGTCTATTTATTGTGTGTTCTTGTTACTTGTGATGACATATAGACTGGTACAAAATAAGGAGGTATTTGTACTACCACCAACAGTAAAAAACAAGATCACCAAAACACTGTGAACTGGGGCAAATCATAAAGAGCTGATTCCCCATATTACAGTCTTCAGGTCATCAATACAGAGTTTATACACCAATGAAACACCACCAATGAAATACCACTAGAGTGGAAATTTGGGTTCTAGTGCACACCAGGTCTCGTTTTTAGCTTGGCGATCATGATCCCAATGTAAGATTAACATTGGGTAGCCCTGTATCTCTGGGGCCCACAAAATACCCCTACACACCCAGTCCCAAAAACATTTAGTTGAATGCAGTGGTAAAGGGGCTCCCACAGGACTGTACTGCATGAGGATGCCACAAGACAGTTCTTCATTGTAAAAGGTATGCAGAGGTTTCAGGAGGGCAGAGCTGTTGGCATTGGCTCGTCAGTTGAAAGGAAGGGGTGGACATAATAAGAGCTACTGTGGATGTATGAGGGTGTCAACATGGTCAGCTTTGCATGAGTACGGGGTTGCTCCCGCCTCCAGAACAGGGCACTTGTAGTATAACACTGAGGGAGCAGTGGGATCTATTCAGCAGTTCCTAGAAAAGGTTTATTCACTGATTATAGGGTTAGTTGGCAAGTCATAGAGAGAAAACATAGCAGCTAACCTTGCCATATCCATTGCCACCTTGACAATTTGAATATGCAGACAAAGGGATTAATAAGTAAATACATGAAGAAGTAATGGTCTGATGGAACAAATGTAGATGATGTAAGTATAGAAGTTGTTTTATAGGCAATGTAAAGGGGGTGTATCTCCAGATTCAGTGTTCTATTTCCCATTGACAATTTAGATATTAATTATGCATGTTTTACATTTTTGATTACCTGCAGTCTTTTTGCACCTCTGGTGAAGTTTAAGTATTTGAACACAGTCCACATATCCAAAATGTGGGACAAAGGTTACTTAGGGGAACATAGCATCTTGCACCTGTCCACAACACATGAAGATCATATGTTTGAGCTCGGTTAATGTGGGTTAAGTCACTAATGCCTTGCCTCCTAGGGTAGTTCATGGCATCACCTGGCTATTGTGGGAACATGGTAAGCATAGACAGACTTCACTTTGGTGTCACTGACCTGCAAGCAGCCAATGATTCTCGGGGCTGAGTGACTCCCATTCGTAACACCGGTGGATTTCAAGTTTCATGGCCACCATTTTTTATTTTTAAACATAGCAGCATTAAACTGCGTGAAGGAAGAGCTGCTGCCGTCACCTTTGCCACCTCTGCCACCTCTGAACTGAGTTTGACTTGAATTCTTGAGATGTGTGCTGTGAGAAACTAGCCTTCCACCCGTATATCCTGCTGGTGTTCCACATGGCTCTTTCACATTGCTCCCCACCTACGAGGACTTTGTGCAGTGAATGAGAGCCTGTCTTCCAAATAGCCTATCAGGCAATTAGGAGGCAGCCATGCTAAAGCATGGAAATGGGCAATCACAAAGAATGATAGCCGATTCAAGATCTTGCAAATTGCCAGTTTGCATTTACATGGTTCCTTCTTAACAACAGTGTAACTGGTTTGTTTACTAGTGTTCTTCCCTTAACATGACAACCACAAGAGCTGAACTGCATATACCTTATATAAAATAATAAACAAAGGGAATAATGAATTAGTGTTCAATTTTTCAAAGCAACAGGTAAACATGCATTCACTGTCTAGTATTTCCAATCAAACGCTAGCATTATCTTTTTTGAAGGGGTCATGGGCAGTGGGAGAAAAAGCTATATGATGCTTATGTACACAGGAGAGGGGAAGGTTGTATTGTAAGAGGGGTATACCACCAGAGTTCATGGCTAATTTAGATTCTAGCAAGGAAGCCTTCATGAGGGGTGAATGGGCAAACCCCATGATCCTTTCAAGTGTATGCAAGCATTTGCGAATAGTAATACATATAAACACTATAACACTATAACACTATAAACACTGTCTGTCACAAGTGAATGTTTAAACTGTATTTCAGTAAATGGTACAGGAGAGGACAAATCAAATCACACATATTGGGCCATCATTTGTTTTCACACAGTGTAGAGAAACAAAGTCACACACATAGCCTTGCAGTTGTTTTATGGTATAGGAGAGAGGAATCATGAGACTTACTGACACATGTGTTTTGGCTGCCTTAGAGGAGGAAGTACATCACACACATTGATGCACGATTCTTGAGGGGTACAAGAGACTCAACATCACACACACCATGTGATTTCTTTGCCGCACAGAAGGGGAGAAATCACACATATGAACCCATGATGCTGTTAATTTCCATAATACACACTATCATAGAGGGATCACCTCAGTGACACAGAGGTAGTGGCATGCAGAGGTGGGTAGTTCTTGGGTGTTTTATAACATCAAATAGTTTTGTTGTTATCAGTGGAGCCTGCAGTATTGTGTGTGCCACTGTGTGGCCATTTCAGTCATTCAGAACAAGCAGCCGAGCATCAACTGTCACAGAACACAATGTGTAGTACATGGAGAGGCGTCATTGAAACTAGATGACACCAAAGATAGTTCAGGGGGGGATCAGCCCACTTTAACTGGGATACAATGTTGAGGGGGGATTATGCAATATCATCAAGACAAGCACCGGGAGGAGAACCACCACAGGATGTAGAGGAAGTAGCTATTGAATGTCCCCTAAATACCAGTTTGGTGAGCTGCAACACCTTGATGCCTAAGACAAGGATTATGATTTGTCCTGCTAAGCAAGGATGTGAAACATATCTGTCAAGAATATCAGTACTAAGGACAATGGCACAGGAGGAAGGAGGGAATAGCAAAACAATGTAAGATCCTATACAAGAACAGCACACATGTAGCTTGTCCCAAGGTTTGGTCCCGAAGTGACGAATCAGATACTGTTCTGCAGAAGTGCGAGTATAAGTAGGGATTAAATGGCCCACTCAGCCTGAACTAATCTCCAAAGGAAAACACAATGCAATCATAAAGGTAAAACAGGAACAGTTGAGATATAACTCTTTTGCCTTTTGTTGAAATGTGGGACGATGGAAGGCTATGCTCTTAAGTGGGTTGTGAAGGTGAACCATTAGTGACCCAAATAACACACTATCACATTCCAAAATAAAGGTGTCTAATTAAGGATCTATGAAATTGTATATGCTTTAATCAAACACACAATCTGCAAATAGAACAGATGGAAAACACTGTATAAAAAGCCACCCCAAAGGAAGAACAAAGAAGGTGCAACAGAGTGGAGAAAGTAGCACTTGGAGCGTAGTTCCAGATGTGGTAGGTAAATTACTAGCCACAAAAAGGATACATCTTGGATATACACTGCCCCCCCTATCTCTCTGAAATCATCAACCGCAACACCTCCACACGCCCAAGAAGGACACACCATACCAACCTTCTACACATACTCTCGGTCAAAAGAGCGAAAGCTGGAGATATAGGTTACTCCTATCAAGCCCCCAAACTCTGGAATGCCCTCCCCACCGCCCTCCGTGCTGAAACCTCCCTCTCCACCTTCTGCAAAGTCCTCAAGACCACACTATTCAATTGGCACAACTATGCACAAAGACAAATGTAACTAAGTATGCCCTGTATTTCCTAATGTAACTAAGTATGCATGTCCTGTATTGTACCTACAATTCTTACTCATATAAGTAACTGCTCACTTAATCCACTGTAACCAGCCATGAAGCTTTCTGCAACATAAACAATGTAACAGCGCCACGATGCCTGAGAGCTGATGCGCACTTTAAAAATCCTAATAAATACATAAATAATATATATCTTGGACGAAACAAGGAGTGATTGTGACCTAACCAGTGTCGATGGTCCAAGTGGACCTGGGGGGGGGGAGTTCAGAGCCAGATGACGCTCAGTTCAGGCATGCTAGATTGTGTGGGCCGAAACAGCAAGTGGGTGTCAAGCAGGGACAAGGGCAGTCGCTCTTTGCAGTCATGGAGAGGCTCTCAAAGATGCAGTGCGGGATTGCTTTCAATTGCCCAGGCCGAGTCAGGCATTATCCACCAGGAGGGATTGATGAGTGATGCTACAGCGGTTCGAGTTGGCAGGACACAGTCGTCAAACTGATGTTCTTGTGTGTGTCAATGAGCAGGTCGATGAGGCAGCAGTCCAAGGGCTAGCTGGGTTGAGATTTGGTTGTAACTCCCTCAGAGTTGCCATGTGACTCACCGTTGATTCCGTTTGGGTCCTGGCATCGAGCAGTCACTTCAGGGCAAGCTTTTCCTATGACATGATGCAGTGCTGAGCTGATTAAAAGTGCAAGCAAGTTGAGCCAAAAAACACACCAGAAGACAGAGTGGATCGGGGTAATGTAAATGACTGGACTGGCGCTAAGGCACATATCACTGTCCAACTGAGAGGCAGTTACTAGGCACGCAGGAAAATAATAGTTGCAGTTTGGATGGGGCATTTTGGGGCCAGGCCAGGAGGACATGGTGGTCAACAAAACGCCTCAGGTTGTTTCCAAGGGTCATGGTTTAATACATCATCAAGCTGGGGCAGATGATGCGGGTGGCAGGTTGGGGGGAGTTGACAAAAGTTCATGGATTATGGAGAAATGGTGGGATGGGAGTCCTCACAGGTTCATACACTAAAAATGAAAAGGTTGTAAGTAAAATGTGCATGTGGGTGAAAGGGACGATGAGACAAATAATGATTAACAGAAAGTACATCAATACAGTAAAAGAAATGACTCACACATTGGAAAGACATGGGGGAAAGTCTGAAATTGATATCATGTAATGTACATGGGATAAATAACCCAATAAAAGCCAGGAAGGTCTGGGTCTACTCGGAACGTCACTCACCTAGCATAGTGATGCTGCAGGAAACTCTTGAAGCGACACACAAACAAATTGCACCAGACGGAAAAATATTTGCGAAAATCCTGGCAAATAGTCTCCTTCCATACATGTCTTGTTTAGTACACCCAGACGAATTAGGCTTCATCCGAGGGAGATCGACTGCCATAAATCTGAGCTGACTATTCGGTACAATGGCCCAGGTGAACCCAGGTATATCTGCGGCGTCCGTCATATTAATTGCCGAAAAAGCATTTGACTCAGTGTCTTGGAACTTCCTATTCGGTGTCTTGAAACAATTTAGCCTTGGGGCGGGTTCATAAATTATGTGAAATTACTTTATACAGACCCAATGTCCAAAGTGCATACAAAAAGGATTACTCCACTCCCTTTACCCTAGCGTGAGGGACTCGACAGGGGTGTCCCTTCTCCCCCCTCTTATTCGCATTGACAATAGAGCCACTAGAAAGCCTAATTAGGGAATTCGGTGGCCACAGAGGAATACATATTCGGGGTCCCCCACAGGTAATCTCATTGTATGCGGACGATACCCTGCTATATCCCCGAAACCCCAGCAAAAACATTAAGCCAGTGTTGGATGAGGTCGGGAAATGTACACAATACTCTGGTTACAAAGTCAACAGAGCTAAGTCTTAACTATTTCCGTTAACAGGGAACACTACAGAACTGGTGGACATACTCGGGATGCGTTGGGCACAAAACACAGTAAAATACTTAGCGGTAATGGTGGCACGGACACAAAAATTACTGTTTGAAAAAAATTATGAAAAATATCTAAATACACTAGAACACAAACTAAACCTGTGGGCAAAACACCCTATCTCATTATATGGCAGAGTGGCACTTTTGGAAATGGTGATAGTGCCCAAACTATTGTACCTTTTCAATACTAGACCGATATGGCCAGGGCAAAACGTTTTTTTACAAATCTATGAACACTGACAGTGTAATTCGTATGGAGGGGTGAAACTGCCCGCATGAAGTGGGAATCCCTTATGGAGCCTAAAAGAGGGGGGGCTGGCAGCCCCAGATTTTGAACAATATTACCTTGCATCCCAGGCACATTATGCAGGATATTGGTATAGACCAGGCACCGAAACACTACACAAGAAATTGGGAGAATGTGGGGCGTCTCCGTTTGCTCACAAATCGGTCATACTAAGTGAAAATGATGTAGATTAATACCCATATGACCCACTGCACACTACAATGGACACTTGGAGACAAATGAACGGCAGACTGGTCATGACCAACCCATTCTGCAGCAGCATACCATTATGGAATTTGTGGTAGCTATCCAAATGACATAGGACACAGGCAAAGGAATGAAACTAGGCTACCTCTATCCGGGGGTGCGGGGGCATGTTCAACACTGTAGAAACATTTGAAGCTAAGCTAGGAGATAAACCAGTACGGGTGCTGCAATACTTCAGGATTTGTGCAGCCATAGGAAAGAAATGGCCATCGTTCCCGCAGGAACCTTAAACAAGTGAATGTATTGAGATGGTGGTGTTGGAGGACAGTCAAAAAGGTCTAATAGCAAGAATATACGCTAAAGTACAAAACGGGATAAACCAACACAGTTCAGTTAGACTGAAATGGGAAAGAGACACCAAAACCACTATAGATGATACTAAATGGAGGAAATACTGCAATTTTACAAAATAAGTCTCATTAAATCTAGGACTCTGATTAATACAATTCAAAGTGTTGAACAGGTTACACTATTCACCTGCGCAGATCTCACAAATTTACCCCAAAACTATAAACAATTGTCCAAAATGCAGAAGCGAGGTGGCAGAAACCATCTACATGTTTTGGAGCTGCCCGGTGGTACAGGCTTTTTTTGGTAAAAGTTTGCGGAGGTGTTGAACGAAATAACTGAAATACCACAAACACTTCTACCACTTAAGTACTTATTTGGTGATATTGGGAAAGTTAAAACAACAGTACGATGACTCTTTAAAATGGGGTGCATTATTGCCAAAAAATGTACATTATTAAAATGGAATTCATACTTTGCACCGACAATACAGAGCTGGTTCATGTAGATGACTTATGCTAATGAACGAGAGGAGAGATTTGTGGGTACAGTTGTTACTACTAGTAGACCAAAAGATGTATGGGATATGGGGCCAGTAACGGGAATACATGAGCAAGATTGAAAACTAAAAATGAGTCATGTTATCAAAGTCTATGGGCCTCATTACGGTCTGGCCAGTGCTTCGGGCGGGTTGCTGCCGGACCTGTAAAAAATTACTAGCGCCTGACTTCCCAGTGCCACTGAGCTATTCCAAGTACCACGGCCGGGAAGTTAGGCGCCGACAATTTGGTTAACCCCCATTTCCATCGAGTCCTACAGGACTCGATGGGAATGGACACACAGAAGCACTGGCACCGTTGTTAACAGTGCTGGTGCTTCCGTGATGGCTTTTCCTGCTGCGACCGCTGTGCCCGGCACAGTCAAACCTGTTGGGCACAGCAGCTTCATCAGGCAAACTTAGAATGAGGCCCTATATGTTTAATTTATTAGAATGCATGGCTCGCATAAATGCTGGAATATAAAAACTTTAAATGATGACAATGATAGAAATGTATCATAGCATTCATGTACTGTGACAATATAAGTATGTAAGAAGATGGTCTCCCTGTAACCCATTGCAAACAAGGTGAATACAGTGTATTAAAAAAAAGTGCAAACAATTGCAAAAGGGTGGAGTAGCACAGCAACTAGCTCCAGCGATTTCCCTCTTGTTCCAGGTGTGGTGAACCCAGGGTGACTGGTTTGGTGAAGTATAACAGGGAGCTTCATCTGGTCTGGACCACTGGTGTCTATGAGATCCACTCAGGGAGATTCATGGACAGGCTCATTCAGTTCAAGGTCTGCTCTCCCAGTGCTGAGAGATTCCGGTGCAATGTGCTAGGTCCCGGTCCGCAGCAGAGGTCATTCCTGATGTGACCTGGAAGTAGGTAGGGGACAGATTATCCTGTGTCTTGGACAGCTCCTTCTTCACCTCAGGTTTATGGCTTTTGAAAGTACAACTTTCCCAAAGAAAGGTCTGTGTGTTCCTCTGAGCAATCTGCAGCATTAAATGATCTGGAAAGATTTGAGAGAATGAGAAGACAAGGTGGGAGACCCCTTCTTTTAAAGGCAAAAGTCCCCAAGTGATTGGACTAAAGCTAGCCTGTCTCAGTGGTCCAGTCCCTGCTCTTGGATGGAGTGGACTTTTCCCTTCTGAGGTAACACACAAAGTGCTTTTCACAATAGGAAGTGGAAGGGATAGGAAGGGGAGAGAGAGAGACAGAGAAAGAGAGTGAGAAAGAGAGAGAAAGAGAGAGAGAGAGAGAGAGAGAGAGAGAGAGAGACAGAGACAGAGACAGAGAGACAGAGAGACAGAGAGAGACAGAGAGAAACATAATGGTGGAAGAACAAACTCCTTTAGTGATGCAAAACCCTGGTGATAGGCTACTACTTTTGAATGAGTGTTCTCCTTTGATGCCCAGGCCCTGGACAGCTACCTGTTGTAAGGCTGTCTCTTGCAGAGGCTGTTGCCTGCCAGCACAAGAGATCAAAGAGGAGACCCAGCCCTACAGGTGCCTGTCCTGCCATTCACGCGCTACACCGGGATGACCAGAATACAAATCACCGTCCACAGCAGAGCTGACTCAAAGGATCTGACATGTGCAAAATCGTCTTGATCATAAGTAATACCACACACTATGCCTAAACTCAGACACATCTTTTTATTAGAGATTATTCTACCACCATCATTGTTACCTATGATCATCGTAGTTTTGGTACAGGGGTGCCTATTTTGAATGCAGATCATGCGTGTCAGAGACATGGCTGTCACTGCAGCTGTCAATTGGGTAGCTCTGACCTCTGAACCTGGTCTGGGCTCTGGGTAAAGCGGGCACTGTAAATCAGGATACTGATGCAGGCAGGCAATAACTGCATTTTGCCACCTGCTTTCTGTGGGAAAAGACAGTATGCCAAGAGAGGGCGGGTCCAATATGGGTACCTTATCTCTTCAGCCCGTATGAGGTGGCACTATCTACATGTTTGGGGACAAGACCCCAGGCATCAACAACAGTATCCCTCTTCCCTGCAGTTATTAGTAATATCATTAGTATATCATACCATTACTCCTGTGACCCCCAACTGCAAACCCTTTCACTATCCCAGTGTCACTACCACAGCATGAAGTCTTCTCCAAACAACTCAAAGGAGTCAGCTCAATGTATTTGAGACATTTAAGAAAGGCACAACATACCACAAAACACATGAAAGGACACACCTGTTAAATGCTAATCGGTAAAAAATGCAGGCTTCGGAGCACATGTTAGTTGTACAACCAGTGTTAAGACAGCTTATGCAAACATGGGATCCTTGTTGCACAATTCACAGCCACCATACCTTTCCCAAGTCAATGTACCACGGTTGAATGACCCCGTCGTTGTTGCACTCAGAATGCCATTTTCCAAGTTTGAGGATCAAAGTCCACTTCACCACAGGCATTTATTGTATTTATTTATTGGTTATTTGTAAGGTGCCTATACAACAAATGGTGTTTGAAGGCGCCACAAGACAAAAAAAAGGGGGCACAACAGAGAAAGATACAATCACGGTCCTACTAGACCTTGTGACATTTGGATCGTGCAAGTGCAGAACAAAAAGTGCAAGGGATTGGGGTTGGAGGGGAGTGCCGGTCTGCACAAAAATGAAGTGCTAAGGTGCTAAGGGCAGGCCAAAGGGCACGTGCAATGGAAAGCAGGTGAGGACAGGGAAGGGGGGGACTAGGTGGGGGGCCTTGTGCCCTGTAGTACTAAGAGGGAACCAGCAGCCAGTCGCTGAGGCAGAAGAAGGCGATAGCAAGGGGGTGGGGGGGTAGAGAAGGAGGAGGAGAAAAGGAGGGTATTGAGTTTCTGGAACTTAAGGCGATCTGGCGCAAGCCTGAGAGGGGCAGGAGCCCAGTCCAGAAGGAGGCTCCTCCAGAGGAGAGACATCTACCCCCCCACACTCTTTGCTTAGAGAAGTGTCTGATTCACAGAGAGTTGGAGCTAGCAAACCGAAAGGCTCTAGCAGGGAGGTGTTTAGGGAGAGAGAATTGGATGTAGCTTGTTCCCAGGCCACAGAAAGCCTTGTGGATTATTGCAGAGGGTCTTGAATTTGATCCTAGCAGCAACCGGGAGCCAGTGAAGAGAAATATTAGGACTGGAGAGATGTGGTCCCTGGCTTGAGGCCAAGAATAAGTCTTACAGTACTATTCTGGATTAGTTGAAGGGGACGAAGGGAGGATGAGAGAAGATTGAGGAAGAAGCTGTTGCAGTGGTCAAACCCAGAGAGGACCATAGCTCTTGAAACATTGAGTTTCTAGTGGAAGGTGATGAAAGGGAGAACACCTCTGAGGAGGTGCAGCTGATAGTGTGCCTTCCTGGCAAGGTCTGTGATGTGAGGAGAGAGGAATGAAAGATGATACCAAGGTTTTTTGCCTCACAAGAGGGTGAGGGAGGGAATTTATAGAGGGTGGCCTTAGGGAGGGTCAAAGGGTGGGAGCTGGAGTCCCAATAAAAAAGATCTCAGTCTTACTGGCATTAAGTCAGAGATCATTGGAAGTGCACCATGACTGAATGGAGTCAGATAGTCAGGGATGAGGGAGGAGGAAGCAGAGAAAGGGGCGGGAAGCTTGAAGGAGAGCTGCATGTCGCCTGCATAATACTGAAAGTGAGGAGAGAAGGAAGATATCAAGTGGGCCAAGGGGGGAAGACAAGTGGACCAGTGGCCATTACAAGTTCATCATTTCGCACTGGGTCACACTGGGTCACCTTCCTGGCTTCAGCCATTAGACAGCAATTCCTAGAGCAGCAGTAGGTGGATATCATTCACCAGCAGTGAACATTGTGCAATGATGGGTTTAAAGTGAATTCACACAATGAAGTAAAACTCTTGTAGAAGAAAAAGAATGTGGTGGCAAAATGGGTTAATCCATAAGAGTTGAAGGCAAGCGTCCCAAAACCAGCACGATCCTCCCCGCAATGAGAGACAGTGATAGACTCTCCCAGAGTGGGAATAAGGCCAAGACAAAGTGCGGGTGAGCGTAAATGGGAGTTTATCAATCAGAATAGGGCATGCAAAGAACTCTGCAAACTCCAAGAGCGCTCTGCCTGACAATAGCAAAGACAGGCGTATATATTTACAAAAAACGTCATCAAAACCTACACACTATAGGGGGCACAAGTTCAATGGGATTGGGTGGCGACGACTAGCTATAGGTGCTGCTGTGATGTGGTTGGTCTTGGCTGGAGGACGTCACTGGTCAACCTCGTGGGTTGGGCTGGGCCTGGCGGGTCAGCTGGGTCCATCCGGGCGGTGTTGTTGTGCCACTGTGGCCAGTGTCAGAGATGAATGTCTTTTCCTGACTTCTTTGCCCTAGGCCATGCACACCGCAGTCGTTAAGTCATTTGCAATATTATTCTCTTTAGTAAATCTCCCAATAGGTTATGCTACAGGTTAATGCAACACAGGAGGAATGCACCTTGAGAGGGGTTTGATGGCGATTCATCAGTACATGGTTAGCAGTGTCCTGTTGACCGGGTACCATAGGTCGTGGGGCTGGGTCTCAGGGCATGGGACAGACGGTACATGTCCTCTTGTCTTGTTAGAAGTCGTTATGAATGTGTTGCTGTAATGTTGCCATAATATTGGATGTCCTAATTTTACAGGGGCCATTAACCTAAGGTGATCCGGTGGGTTGTGGGGCGTAAGAGAGGGCGCCTCTGGAGTTGTGTATTCAGGCGGAGGTTTACTGCTGGGCTGTAAATAATGCAGGTGGCGGGTCGTGGCCTTGGGTCCTGCAGAGGGAACTACAAATCTTTGAAGCGGCTCCAGCCTAGTTGGGGGAGGTGGAGATGTGCGGCGCGGGCCTCTGCTCTCTCGTCTGGCAGGCTTCTCAGGGAGGGAGGGGGAATGGCCTTGCACATATTCACAAAGGTATCTTCCTCGTGTGTTGCCGATTTTAGGTGAAAGCATCATAAACATTCGAATACTATACAATACTCATTCAATCATTCCAAAGCTTACATTTTAACTTTGCTAAATGCCTCTCAAATATAACCAGTCCGAGCACATTATTTGTACACTATGTTTTAACAACTACAACATTTTAGTATATGCATATACATTTACAGTAAGTGAGGTAGTAGTGAGGTTGGTGGAGCACATAGAAAACGACTCGCCACCGTACGTGACGGTAGTGGCACATAAGGGGCTTGGACATACACACATGAAGGGTGCATTCTCGCACGTCCTTCACATGAGCCCTCAGTATGGTTGCATTTGTCTTTCTTTGCACTCTAGCAGCATTAGTTCGGTTATGGCGCGGGACCTTGGGGTGTAAACCTTTCAATGATACGCATAACAAATAACCCCCCGGGACGCTTCACTATTTGTACATAACTGCAGTGGTGTGGGTGCTTCATTGCTAATGCCATGTGAACGTGCATTCTGGCATATCTATACGTTTTACAGGTTTTCTAATCAAAGAGGTTTGTGGAGAAAATGCACCCATCGCAGGTAGTTTTGGCATTAGTATTTGGGAACTTTTGCTTTTATCCGAGGGCCATTTTACAGTTCTTTTTCCACCCAGGCTCTGCTGGCCGGGTCATGTTGGGAGCAGTGATACACTGCGGAAGGTGAAATGTTACAGTGTTGGTATCTTACACTAGCTCATGTCCGTCTTGTTCGTGGGAACGGACTCACAGCGGATCTGCCAGGGAGCTGTGGCCACAGGGATAATTGAAACTCTCCAAAGGTGGGGGCCGCGCTGCAGTGCGCCGAGCTCACACCATCTTTATTAGACAAAATGGTTCCTGAGGCCTAGCTAAATTCAATATGTTTGGGCAATGTCTTCAGCAGGTGAGCCATCCACCACCTGGGCCCTGGTGGTAAGGAGGGGACGCCCGATGAGCCATGGCCCTCACCGGGGGAGGGGATGTAGGCAAGGGGGGTCTTTTTGGACCAATCCTCCCCTACATTTCCCCCCTTTCGTTACTTAAGTAACAAATTCTTTAGATCCTCCAATCTCCTGCACTCTTCCTCGTCCATTATTGCGTCATCCCATGCAGAGGTGCCTTTTATGGGCATCCATGCTCTGCACACCCCCCTTAAGCTCTCACCTCTCCTAGCATATTCATCTGGGGTACAAGTGAGGTATATACATCCGCTCTCTCCTTCCAAGTCTACCCATACCTCCTTGTACCATTCTAGTATACGGGGCTCTCTAATGGTAGTATGCCATAATTTATCTACTATATCCTTGTCGTGATACCTAGGCACTAGCTGATATCTTGGTGTGTCATCTGTTCCTGTCTGTACCTGCACTTCCTGCATAGCTTGTATTGTACCACGGGTGTTGCCCATTGTCACCATTATCATTGCACCATTCGGTACTGCGTTAGCACAACATCGAAGACCCACCTGGCACAGGCAAAAAATAAAGAGGAGGAACACCACAGCCGGCATCAAAAATTTCACAGTCATTCCCAGCCATGATGGAACCCGGGAGAAAATATTGTCGAACCAAGTGCTTTCTTCCTCTCCACCTTCCATTCTCATTCTTTCTCCTAGATTATGTACTGCTTCGATCACATGGGACAGGAAGCCATTGTCTGCGTCTTCGGAAGGTACGAAAGTGCAGCAGGCACTTCCGATTTTTTGGCAAACACCTCCATCCATCGCTGTCAACAGGTCCAAGACATACCTGTTTTGCATGGTCATCAGCTGTAATGCTCTTAGTTCCACTTTTATTACGTTGAACCCTTCTTCAGTGTCATTTGCCAGCTGGATCAGCTTCCAACGTGTTATCTGGAGCCATTTTGCATTTGCTCTTGCCTGGATACTTGGGATGAGTGAGGCGAAGAATGTTTCTGCCGAGCTGAATAATCGATATCTGTCTGGGATCTGTGCCAGCAACTCTGACGATGCCTTAGATATGTAGTTTGATGCTCGTCTGTTTCGGGACAGCACCTCTTCCTTGTTCCCGGAGGACAGGACATAGATTTGTGACTCTGCAGTTGGCTGGGCCGCACTCTGTTGGGTGTTTTCTCGCGTCCTTTTGCTCCCATCAATGTGGCTTTCTGGGATTACCATTAGTGCTGAGTGCAGAGTGGCCATTGAGCAGCTGCCACTCCATGATTGTGGGAGGTGCAGGTATGCCTGATTTCCACATACCTAATACGTGTCCATCAGGGCCGCTGTCCCTTTTCGTAAGTCTGGGATGGTGAGGGTCTTGTTACAGTTCTTGTTTGTCCCCATGGAGGCTTTCCCCTCTCCTTTAAAACATAGTTCATAATCTATTTCTTTCTGCAGCTTGAAGGGTTTTTCAATGGCTGTTACCCAAGTTAGTTTTGAAATGTGTTCCTTCCATACTGGTGTGCACGTTTCTTCTATCCATTGCAATTTCTCTAGTGCCACACCCCTCAGTGCTTCAGCCTTACACATTACTTCTTCGTCCTTCCACTTGTTGTCTGAAAAAAGTGTCCCTTGTATTATAAAAAATGGTTCTTCCAGACATACCACTCCTACTGTCTTTGAATAGCAAGTTTTCTCATTCTGCAGCATCCTAAAAGTAACTTCATGTGCCTGGAAGGTGTTCTTAATTCTGCACAACGTGAGATGAAGGAGACATTGGGCATCTACAATAGGCAACTCTTTGGGTAACAATACTTTGGGCGTGCCTGAAGCATGGGGAATGAGGGAGCAGACATAACAGCTTTCATTTGTTGTTTGTTTAGCTGTTGCACTCATGTCCGCATACCATTTATTTGTCTGGTGGGGGTGTCGCGGGTCTTCCATTTTATCTAGTCCTAACCCATAATACTCATCATACTTCCTCCTTCCCATCTCCCTTTTTCGTCTGTTATTTTTGTTCCTAATGTACTTCCCAGCTTCATGGGCGATGGACAAGGTGGGCCCCCCTTTCTCCTTCCCGCCCCCCTTTGCCCAATCATCATATAATATTTCATGTGTTGCTGTCATTCTTTCATTTTCTTCCTTCATGTTATCTGACAGTGTGTTTTTGGCTATGGGGGCAGGCTGGCTGGTGGGGGTGTTATACAACCAGGATATGGCGGAGGGGTTTCGGTCATTTAAACTGCGGGCATTGTAATTAGATATTTTTGGCGGAGACACTGTGTTGTTTTGCATTTCTCCCTGTAGCCCTTCATTTTTTGAGATGACAGCATTGGATGGTGTGGTGTAATATCCCCATACAAGTTTAGTTCCGTCCCATACCAAAAAATCACCTTCTTTAGTATTTACACTTGCTGTTGCATTGGTCACATAAGTGCTGTTAATCCCTCCCCCCTCGTTCATCTCGATAGAGATGAACGCTATGAACCAATATGCAACCAGGCCAAACATTATTGTGAAAAACAATGTAATGCACACAGACAATCCACACTCATACGAATATCTGCATCTCTCGGCTAACAATACTCTATATCTAATAAATCTATCCGTTGCAGGCTGCCCGTTAGATGCCATGGTAGCTCCTGTTTGAGATATAAAAGTGCATTAAGTGCATGAATGTAAACATTTTGTTGGCACTACCAGTGCCAGTATATACTGAAAGGGAATGGAAGCGGGTCGGGTTGGGGATGCACAGACAAGGGAGTCGACACTACGTACTTTTATCACATCATTATTTACATATAAGTTCATAACATTTTTTTTTTTTTTAAAATACCCTTAAATGTAATTATACTTGTCAGCAACTTTCTCAATCTGGTGCATATCTGTCAAAAACAAGTTCATATTCACACATTCTTTTCATTTGCATTGTTTGCTGTTGTCTGTGCCCCCTCATCCACCTCTTCCTGCACATTATTATATGCTCTTCGTACATCCGTCAAATGTATCCAATACTTGAGGCCCTTCACTTTTACAGCCGTAGGGGTGCAAAACACCACTTCGTATGGGCCATGGAACCGTGGTGCATTCCACCGGTGCACAAAGCTCCGGACATAAATGAATTCACCCGGTGTCAGTTGTACCTGGGCTTCAGGCTCTGTAACTGACCCTGTTGTGTTCCCCTCTTCTCTCGTGAACGGTGGTGAAAGCTGCTTTGATATTGCGCGTGCTGCCCTTGTTAATTTCTTCAAGTAGTCCGTGAACTCACCTCCCAATATCGCAGCGCTTCTGTGTGCATCTGAGTGTTTGCGCAGTGGGGATTGTGCTGTGTGCATTCGTCTCCCGGTCACAATTTCGTGCGGGGACAAATGGTGGTCCTTGCTTGGCTGATTTCTCAGCTCAAACAGTGCAAGGGGTAAACAGTAAATCCAGTTCTTTTTTAATGAAAAGCATAGTTTCGATAATCTTCCTTTTAACAGGCCGTTCATCTTTTCTACCACGCCATTACTTTGAGGATGATGAATAGAGCACAACTTATGCTTTATTCCCAATAGCGTCGTTACTTCCTTGAAGAGTTCGTTTACAAAGTGAGTGCCGTTGTCTGAGCGAATCACGTCACAAATTCCCCAGCGCGGAAATACTTCTCTCACTAGGAATTTCGCAGCGCTTTTAGCATCAGGTCATGCACATGGCCCTGCTTCCACCCATCTTGAAAATGGGCATACAACCACAATCATGTAACATGCCCCATTACACCTCTCTCCCATGTCCGCATAGTCAATATGTAGCTCTCTGAATGGCCCAATCGGTTTTGGAATTGTTCCTCTTAGTGTACGTAATGTCATTCCTGAACTCTATATCTGGCATGTTGTGCACTCCAATGTCAATCTAGATACGTGCTCCTGAAGACAGGGCACGAACCACTCTTCCTGTATCTCTGCTGCAATGTGTTGTTTCATGTTGTGTGCTGGGAAGTGTAGTTGTTGAAACGCTATTTCTAGTAATTTTACTGGCATTACCACTTTTCCTGAATTATTTTGTCGCCACAGTAAGTCCGTTGCTGATTGGCTGCACCCTCGTTTCACCCACATCGCCTTTTCATCTGCACTTGCTCCTTCCTGCAACTCTAGTATTTGTGATATAGGCATTGTATTGTACCCTTCTGGAAGCTCCTCGTTTGTCTTCTGCTGTAGCATGTACTCACCTGCTTCACATTTCTCAAAGTATGAGGCTTCCTTGGCAGCAGCGTCCGCTGCCGCGTTTCCCAAACTATTGCTACCATGGTGGGATCTCGTAGGGCTTCAATTAACTCCTTCAGAAATTCTGCATGTTGCACTGGAGTCCCATCTGCTCGTCGAAACCCCCTCCGTCCCCATCTTGCCAGACCTCCATGTACTGTTGTCGTCATATAAACTGAATCCGTGTAAATTGTCACCGCGCACCCTTTGGCTGCGTGCAATGCTTCTATTAGGGCGATGAGTTCTGCTGCTTGTGCTGAGAAATGTGATGGAAGGCGGTACTGCACTAGTGTCTCATGCTCACCGTCTTCAAAATCTCACCACTGCCATACCCACATGTTTTTCTCCTGTGTCCACGTCAATTGATGCTGATCTGTCTACAAAGTACACTTCCCCCTCTGTCAGGGCATTCTCGCACACCACTGTGTCCTGTGTAAGTTGCACAGTTGTGTTCCTGCATGTCCTCTAGTGTGCATGCTTCTGTAATGAATGTTGCCGGATTCACTGTCCTGCATCGTACCACATGGATATTGGCGCTGGACAGTATTATTTCATAGGAGGTTGCCCGCTGTGTGGTCAGTGTACTCTTTGACCTTTCCAGTATTGCAAATAATGAATGCTCCACAAACAATGTCACAGGGCATCCCATTACTATTGTGGCACTTTTCTCAATTGCGAACGCGGCTGCAGCGAGCGATTGCTCGCACGCGAAGTGTCCTTGCATCACGGCATCCAAAGTGCCACTATAGTAAGCCAACGGTTTGTGTCCTAGGGACGTCTTTTGTGTCAGCACAGCTGTCATGAGTGTCCCCTTGCAGTGTGAGAACAGGTAAAATTCGCGCCCATAATCAGGATTTGCGAGCACGGGAGCGCTTGAAATCAACTCTTTTAATGATTTGAAGGAGGTGCTCATTTCTTCTGACCATTCTATTTTCTTGTTCTCCTGTTGGGCCTCCTTGAGCGCTTGCAGTAAGGGTCTGGTGTATGCTGCATAATCTAATATCCATGCTCGGCAATAGTTGCACATTCCCAAGAATTTCTGCATCTCCTTTACTGTTGTGGGTTCTCTTACTGATCTTATTGCTTCTACCCTGTCGGGGATTATTCTTTTTCCATCTTTTGATATTAGCTGTCCCAAGTATAGAACTTCTGTCAGACAATATTGTAGCTTTTCTTTGTCTACTTTGTACCCCTTATTGGCCAACAGGGTCAGGAGTGTTATTGAATCTTTTCTGCATGTTTCTTCATCCTGTACACAGACCAGTAAATTGTCTACGTACTGAATAATTGTGCTTTCAACTGATAAGTTTCCTAAGTCTTCATGTAGTATGCGGTTGAATATGCTCGGGCTCTCACAGTATCCCTGTGGTAATCTGCAATGTTCATATCTCTTCCCCCCTAGTGTAAATGCTGTCAGGTATCTGCTCTCTTCAGCCAAGGGGATGGAGAAAAATGCATTTTTCAAATCGAACACCGTGAAATGTGATGCCGTTTTTGGGTTGCTGCATAATATTGATGCAGGGTTCGGGACCAAAGGGAACTCTTTCTGTATTACATCATTTAGGGGGCGTAAATCCTGGATCATCCTCCAAGACCCTCCCTTTGCTTTTTTAATTGGGTAAATGCATGTGTTATATGGGGAGTTTGAAGGCACTATTATCCCTTGTGCTAGTAGTGCATTTATTGTCTCTTTTATCCCTTCTTCAGCTTCACGGGACAATGGATATTGTTTCACTCGGGGTAGAATCACTCCTTGTTTGAGCTTTATTATCACTGGTTGCACTCCATGCAATAACCCTATGTCATGGGGGCCTGTTGTCCACAAATTATTTGGTACTAGCCTCATGTCATCATCGAAGAATGACGGTGGTGCTCCCACCACTGCCATCAGCTGGACAGGGATTTCTCTAGCCTGAATTAAAATGTCACAGGGCATTGCTATTTCCATTACTATTTCACCATCCCCTTCCGAATCTGAAAAGAGATCCTCATCAGTTAAGTCTCTCAGGGCAATATTGGCATTGGTACACAGTACTGTACGCCACTCACACCCTTCTATATCCATTCCAATCACCGAGATCCTTTTTGCAGATACCTGTACAGCGTGCAAGTCTAATGATACCACTGATCCTGGTGCTATGTCAGGGTGCACTATTGGGCGGAAGAGGAACTCCGCTGGTATTCTCCAATCCATTCTTTTTAGGTCAGGAACTATGAGGGCCAGCGTCTTTAGTCCTTCAATAAACATTCTCTCGTCCACTGGCAAACCACGTATTTCTGGTGCGGTTGTGTGAGCCTGTACTACCAGCATTACACGTAATGGGCATATTCCTGGTGTTGAACACACTATACCTCTCTCAGTGAATGATATTGTCATATTGAGTTTGCTAAGAAGATCCCTTCCTAGTAAATTTATTGGCGAATGTTCATAATACAGTAAGGGTGTTTTTACAGTTTTACCCCCTACCGTTACATTCAATGCTTCTGTATAAGGAACTTCAATTACAGCCCCAGAGAACCCCTGCGTCTCTAACTTCCGGTTAGATAACGGGAACCGGCCCTCCCTAATACATGATTTCTCCGCTCCCAAATCCACCATGAATATGAACTGCTTGTCTCCTATCTGCGCCCCTACCAATGGTTCCTCTGCTGCATCGTAGGTGGTAGATAGAACTGGACACGCAAGTGTTCTCTGTGGGCTGTCCTATGCGTGGTGTCTCATTGACCCCCCTTGGTTGAACATGCTCCCTGAAACCACTGACACGCCATTATAGGGGTCTGGTGCTGGGGCTCCGTTGGCTGTTGTCGCGAAAGGGTTGGCTGGCATGTAGTGCATGGTGTCATTGTTTTGTGGGTGATTCTGTGTTCTGCATTGATGTCCCTGTTGTTGCTCATTGTACCCCTGCCCTGCGTTTCTTTGTTGTTGTCCCATTGGGAGACCATATGGGCTCCCCGGATGGGGATGGCCATAATGTTCTACCTCTGGAAATCCGCTGTTTGGTCTGCTTCTGCATTCCCTAGAGTAATGTCCCCACCTCCCGCAGTTCCAACAACTTCCTTGCGCGCCTCGGGGACCTTGCCATCCATTTCCTCCCATTCCCCCGTATCCTTGTCCACCTCCTCTTCGGCCCCTGTAGCCACCTCGTCCCCCTCGAGGGGCCCACTCTTGCCACTGCGGACCTCCGCCCTGCTCCTGCTAGTTCCACTGCTGCTGTCCTGCTCCTGCCCAATTAGTTGCCATCCTTCCTTGTATTGCTACCAGCCCCTCCTCTTCCTCATCTCCCTCCCTGCTGTGTGGGAGCCCGGCTACTGCTGCTGCGACCTTCACCAACTTTGTTTGCACTAGTTTCGCTTTGTCTGCCAATCTTTTCTGCGCCACCTCCTTCTCCCTTTCTTTTATTCGCTTACAGTGGTGCACTATTGTGCTCTGAATTTCAGGCCACCCTTTTGCCTCAATACCTGCTATCTTGTCGAGCGCCTTTTGCACCTCTTTTGGGAGCCCCCTCTTTATAATGAAGTAAAATAACGATGTCGATTGATACCAGGGCGTGCCCGTTTCTGCCCTCCACATCTCTTGGACCCGAAAAATGTAATCCATAGCATCTTCCCCGTCATTCATTGTACACTGCATTACTGACTGTAAGTCTGGTGTATCTGAAAACGTTTCCCGCAAAGCATCCCACACCCTTGCACGCACTGTGTTAAAGGAGGCCCCATCATGGCGATCGCAATCTAATGTTACTCCCGGGAAACCAGCCTTGACCCATACTCTGTCGGCCTGATCCCCCACTGCTGATACAAGCAAGCTCTTTACATCCCCTATTGCTAGGGGTACCCCGGCAGTGTGTTTCTCAAAGGCGTATATCCACTTGCTCGCCCCTCCGGATAACGGGGGCAATAACTTTAGTAAGTTGGCCTTATCCATCTGAGCCCAGGGTATGTAATTCGGCCTCCCTCCTCCCCTATGTATTAGCGGGAGCTGCAACTTTCCCTTCGTTGTCGTATCTGTACCCGTCTTCACTCCTGATTTTCCTAATGATGCCATTTTCCCCACCCGGTTCCTTAATCGCCCCGTCCACTCATCATCCAGTGTCCTCATTGAGCATGCACCATCCAACCCTTCGCTTCCCCCTCCCATTGCCATACTCAACCTGTCGCTTTCTTCCAAATCATCCCTTATATCACCTAGTAGCTCCTCCCGGTCTCCTGTAGGCCTCTCTTCATTGTCAGTGCATCCCTCTCCTGCCTCTAGTTCAATTATTCGTGTTGGTTCTTCCTGGATTCTGAACAGTATCTCACCTTTTTTCCACCCTTCTTCAAATGTTCTACCCTCGCTCTGTGCTCTAAACGCGTGCTCTGATCTGGCTGTATTAAGTGCAGTCTGCTCACATATGCTTTTTATCCTCGAGAGCTCGTCTTTCGCTATGGAGAGCCTTGATTCTAGATCGTCTGTTAGTTTTTCTATGTCCACCCTTGGTGTGTTCACCTGAGCTCGCTCCCTATGACTCTCGTATGGAGGGGGTGCTGTTGGCCCTTTGCGTTGTGATAGTTGTCTGTGGGGGCACATAAATCGGGTCACTGTATCCCTCTGCGTGCACTGGCTTGTTAAGTATTGGGTACAACCTGGTTACTTCTATCGGTGGCTCTTCCTCTGGCAATACCTTATCATCTTTTTGTATCATTAACGGATTGTCAGTGGTAGATGATAGATCAGGATCTAATTCCCTTACCTTAGGCGGCGGTATTTCTTCAAACAGTCTCCAGAGGTCTAATATGTCTCTCCTATTATGCAACTGCTTCCCCTTGTATTTCAAACAAATGCATGTGGCTACCATATCTAGGACACTCTTGTCAAATGAACCCCCTTCGGGCCATATCTGAGCCAACCCCTCCCCCTTGAACTCTGTGATCCATTGGTCATGGTATTTCTTAATCCGTTCCGCGTACCCAGGTAGGTTCTTGCAAATATGTGATAAGGGTGTTTCTGCCCCCATACCTTGTGCCCACCTGGTACTTATGTATCTCTATGTATCTCGATATCTCAATATAAACTTATCACCATGTAAGTTTGCGTATTTGATGTCTTACTGAATCGTGGGGGCATTCGTGTTCCTCCCTCCGCCTGCACACCATGAGATTGGCTGCGCACAGCCTCTATTCTATTTTCTTTGGGGGGCACGTACAAGAGCAAACCATCAGTAATCTCAACACTGTTAACCCAAAAATCAGAAAGGTACACACTCACTTCACCTTATTACTCTTGTCTTTATAATGCTTTGTCTGGTCACACTTACCATGACCACTCAATGGCTATACATTTCTGACCATTTTTACACAACCATTACACGAAATTATCTCCTGACACATACGATGTGCACACACCCCTCTGTAACACTCTGTTCACAGTTCAATTTGCCCCCCCTTTCCTCCCTGGCCAGCTGTCCCTGTCCGTCTTATTCAGATATATGTATATATATATATTTATAGGTTTGATCTTCAATTTTAGAGTAAAACTCTCTGTCTCTTTACTTTATCTCTTTGGTTTTGTACTGACCCACTTTTATTTTTCCCGTAACCCTAAAGAAAAGAATAGAAAGAATAGCAGTCACTAATATATTCTCCGTGTCTCCCTTTGCCAGACACTCTTATCTTATTTTCCACTTCTTCATATATTCCCAGTACTAGTCAAGATAGCACTATGCGGCGCCGCCATCCACCCCCTCTCGGAGCTAGGTTCCCGTCACTTTTATCTCTTAATCACCTCTTTAATCCTAATGGCCATATGCAAAGAAAAAGCAAAGAAAGTTTAAGATTGTCTTTAGTAGACCCAACGTGCCCCTTTTTGCCCCGCCTCGTTCCCTGTCCTAAATTTCCTCCTCTACTCCCTTTATGATCGCTCGCACTCAATACTCACGTGCCCATTTTGAACCGAGAGTCTCTGAAAACTGGGTCCGTCCAGGCAGTGTTGCCGTACGCTCAACAGTCAGCCCCGGCTCCGGCGAGCGGTACTCAAAGGGGATTTTACAACCGGGATCCCGTACCCTCTCTCTGTTGAGTGCGCACTTCTGAGCGTACCGGTCGCCGTTGGCGGGCAGCCTCCCGGAGCCGGCGCACTGTGCATATCCCTTTTCGACCGGAGATTTTCGTGCCAAAAGGGGATGGTAGGGATATGTTGGGAAAAAATAATAATCACGTCGGGGTCACCACTGAAGGCAAGCGTCCCCAACCAGCACGATCCTCCCCGCAATGAGAGACAGTGATAGACTCTCCCAGAGTGGGAATAAGGCCAAGACAAAGTGCGGGTGAGCGTAAATGGGAGTTTATCAATCAGAATAGGGCATGCAAAGAACTCTGCAAACTCCGAGAGCGCTCTGCCTGACAATAGCAAAGACAGGCGTATATATTTACAAAAAACGTCATCAAAACCTACACACTATAGGGGGCACAAGTTCAATGGGATTGGGTGGCGATGACTAGCTATAGGTGCTGCTGTGATGTGGTTGGTCTTGGCTGGAGGATGTCACTGGTCAACCTTGTGGGTTGGGCTGGGCCTGGCGGGTCACCTGGGTCCATCCGGGCGGTGTTGTTGTGCCACTGTGGCCAGTGTCAGAGATGAATGTCTTTTCCTGACTTCTTTGCCCTAGGCCATGCACACCGTTGTCATTCAGTCATTTGCAATATTATTCTCTTTAGTAAATCTCCCAATAGGTTATGCTACAGGTTAATGCAACACAGGAGGAATGCACCTTGAGAGGGGTTTGATGGCGTTTCATCAGTACATGGTTAGCAGTGTCCTGTTGATCGGGTACCATAGGTCGTGGGGCTGGGTCTCAGGGCATGGGACAGACGGTACATGTCCTCCTGTCTTGTTAGAAGTCGTTATGAATGTGTTGCTGTAATGTTGCCATAATATTGGATGTCCTAATTTTACAGGGGCAATTAACCTAAGGTGATCCGGTGGGTTGTGGGGTGTAAGAGAGGGCGCCTCTGGAGTTGTGTATTCTGGCGGAGGTTTACTGCTGGGCTGTAAATAATGCAGGTGGCGGGTCGTGGCCTTGGGTGCTGCAGAGGGAACTACAAATCTTTGAAGCGGCTCCAGCCTAGTTGGGGGAGGTGGAGATGTGTGGCGCGGGCCTCTGCTCTCTTGTCTGGCAGGCATCTCAGGGAGGGAGGGGGAATGGCCTTGCACATATTCACAAAGGTATCTTCCTCGTGTGTTGCCGATTTTAGGTGAAAGCATCATAAACATTCAAATACTATACAATACTCATTGAAACATTCCAAAGCTTACATTTTAACTTTGCTAAATGCCTCTCAAATATAACCAGTCCGAGCACATTATTTGTACACTATGTTTTAACAACTACAACATTTTAGTATATGCATATACATTTACAGTAAGTGAGGTAGTAGTGAGGTTGGTGGAGCACATAGAAAACGACTCGCCACCGTACGTGTCGGTAGTGGAACATAAGGGGCTTGGACATATACACATGAAGGGTGCATTCTCGCACGTCCTTCACACGAGCCCTCAGTATGGTTGCATTTGTCTTTCTTTGCACTCTAGCAGCATTAGTTCGGTTATGGCGCGGGACCGTGGGGTGTAAACCTTTCAATGATACGCATAACAAATAACCCCGGGACGCTTCTACTATTTGTACATAACTGCAGTGGTGTGGGTGCTTCATCGCTAATGCCATGTGAACGTGCATTCTGTCATATCTATACGTTTTACAGGTTTTCTAATCAAAGAGGTTTGTGGAGAAAATGCGCCTATCGCAGGTAGTTTTGGCATTAGTATTTGGGAACTTTTGCTTTTATCCGAGGGCCATTTTACAGTTCTTTTTCCGCCCAGGCTCTGCTGAAAGGGTCATGTTGGGAGCAGTGATACACTGCGGAAGGTGAAATGTTACAGTGTTGGTATCTTACACTAGCTCATGTCCGTCTTGTTCATGGGAACGGGCTCACAGCGGATCTGCCAGGGAGCTGTGGCCACAGGGATAATTGAAACTCTCCAAAGGTGGGGGCCGCGCTGCAGTGCGCCGAGCTCACACCATCTTTATTAGACAAAATGGTTCCTGAGGCCTAGCTAAATTCAATATGTTTGGGCAATGTCTTCAGCAGGTGAGCCATCCACCACCTGGGCCCTGGTGGTAAGGAGGGGACGCCCAATGAGCCATGGCCCTCACAGGGGGAGGGGATGTAGGCAAGGGGGGTCTTTTTGGACCAATCCTCCCCTACAGAGTTCAAACTAAGCTTTGCAATAGCTGACAACAGCTGCAATGTTATAGCAGCATTAGGATTGGTAGGAGTGTGAATGGCCCTTGCTTTGTCCATGTACTGCAATTTGTAGCATTTATTTCATCAGCCACTTCAAGCCTTCGGATGCCATGATTGATGTAGAGCAAGACATTAGCTCCCATTTCTGTTGTTCTTACAGAGCCAGAAATGAATTGAGAACATTGCTGCCATGTTCCACTTTTCCTTCTACCAGCTAAAGACCACAGGGTAGATCCACTGGAATTCAATTGAACACATACCGGAATGTCTACACATGCAGAGCAATGGCACAGAACACTGCAGCAGATGTGGCCCGATGTGAATGGTTCATACTTCATGCCCATTCACTGGCAGGTGATTAACCAGCTCTGTTTTGTTATGCATTTTTTTAAGGAAGCATCTCATCATGTTTGCTTCATCACCCAATAAAGCTCTACTGGTAATGTAACTAATCAACATTGACAAAGAAAAAGAACATGTCTCCTGTGGCAGAAGCAGCCCAGTTGAAGAGGCACCTGCTCCAGAGATTGTGGTAGGATCCATGGGTTGTTGCAATCACAGACACAATTGAGTAAAAGCAAGAGGTTTAGCAAGACTGAGAGCAGGCAGTGCTTGCCGCGGGGAGGGATGCAAGGATGAGCTGTTTGGATGAACGGGCAAATTAGGAGTAAAGTCAGCAATGTCTGAGAACCTCATACGTGCAGCACATGTAAACATAGGTAACAGCATCAGGCAGGGCCTGCCCTTTCCCATCTACAATTAAAATAGGTTTAGGGGTTGATTGAAAGACAATTTGGGAAATCCCTCTCCCCCGTTCATGCCCGGTTAATGGCTTGTGGTCTGCAACAAGAGAAGTACAATCCGGGTACTTCAACCAAAAAAGTAATGGGTGGAAAGTTTTGAATGAATCTAAACCACTGGCATTGTTCTGGGCAACCTTCCACACCACTGTTTTTAGCCTGTCTGTGCCATTGCAAAAGGGGTCCAGCCATATGCAAATCAGTCTGGTACTGCCACCAATGGTAGCAGCCCAGCCCGAACTGCTAGGCCAGTTTCCCTCTGCACAGAAACACAAGCAACTGAAGACATTTGTCAGCCTTGTTGGGCCTCCTCAGTAAGGTGTAGCTTGGTTTTGGGGTGGGACAAAGCCTGATTTGCATATGGTTGTAGTTCCTATTTGAATGGCTTGAGATTTGAAGAACGATGATCTGGAGGGTTGCCTAGAGCAATGCCACAGGTTAAGATTTATTCTAAACCTTTCAGCCATCACCCTTTTGTTTTGCTACAATGAGGGTACCACATCACTAATGGTGGAAGCATAACACCTGAAGAAGAACATCGACCCGCCCCGGCTTACTCCCACTGCCTACAGATACCTAGATTCAGGTTAAAAAAATCAGGCAGAAATAGTTACCCAGTAAAAGCAGCCCAATATTTGAATGCACTCTCACTCGATCTTAGAACAGACCAGTCCTACTTCAGCTTTAGACGCAATACTCTTAACTGG
Organism: Ambystoma mexicanum; assembly: GCF_040938575.1. NCBI lineage: Eukaryota > Metazoa > Chordata > Amphibia > Caudata > Ambystomatidae > Ambystoma > Ambystoma mexicanum. Next base: position 204,388,569 of record NC_090932.1, read on the forward strand.
CCACGTTCCAATGACCCGTATGACTAATCAATATGCACCTGCCTCTGAAAACCTCTCCTGCACTTGTCTGTACCCCAATTCAATGTATGTATGTAGGTACTCTCCACTCTGTATGGTTCAATGTATGTATGTATGTATGTATGTACTCTCTACTTTGTAACTAAGCATTAAGTATCCTTTGTACTCTGTTGCGCACAGTTACCTAAGGGTTCAGTGCACCCTACAAATTAATAAACAAACAAACCTGGATGTGAGACAACTGGGAATCGATGATGATCCCTCTACAGTTATGACTGGGTAAGCGGTCCATGTGCCACAAGAACGGGTCTGATTAGCGTGCAATGTGAACGAGTTTTTAGCACTTGACACTTATTGAAATTTACCAAAACTTCATTGCATGTGGCTCAGACAAGTAATGTCTCATCCGAGCTGTCGGATAGCACACTGGTTACACCACAGACCCATGGGATGATCAAGTGTTCCCTAGCATAAGCCTGATGAAGACAAATGGAGGGGCTGTGTAGCAAAATGGTGGTGATGGGTCTTACACTGAGAGCAGTGGTAACTCTGGCGTTACAGAAACATAGGAAGAAGGAACAATATCTCCATATGAATGATGAGTCTCACTATTGGTGTGACAGGGTAACAGACATTAAACGTGTGTCTAGACATCAAGCATGCACACAGCAGTTGCGTCCTCAAAATGTTCTTAGCTGTCTAAGTGCCAGGACTATTGCTGCAATGTCAGGATTTGGCCCCAAGAATCTGTCCGATTAGCCATTGAATAGCTGTGCTGACACTGCTAGTGTCCAGTTTGAACCCTTTTTACTGCTGATGGGGTTATTGTGTCAGAATTACACGAGATATCACTCCGAGGCCTCCCGACTTAAGCAATTGACACTTATTACATTGAACGACCCCACATCTTAGTCTGCGATGGCAAGTTACTTTTGATCCAAATGGTAGGACAATACTCTGCCTGCACCACTGAGTCAGTGCATTATAATGTGTCATCTGGAACAAGCCAGATGGAGTCAAAGAGTGTGCTGTTTAGCAAAGTGGGGGTGATGGATATGATACTGGAAGCAGTGGCAATTTCAGAAGTATTGGTAGACAAGTTACTCAATATGTGTGCAACTGGATCATATAAAAAACATAAACAAATACATACAAATTCAAATTCTCTCTCAATTGGTCCCCATGAACGTGGGATAGCACAGGGGCAACGCTCAGGTCTTGGAAGCAAGACCGCAAAGCAACAGAGGTTTGAATCCCAGATCCACGCCTAGAAACCGAACGCAGTTATAACATTTTTTTTAAAAATAAGCACAAATAAATAAATGACTGTGCATGAGTCACCTGACTATTGATGGGGCAGTAGGCTTCAGTATTCATCTTCCCCTAGACTCCCAGGCCCACAGGGCTGCACAGGATAAACACACACTCAGACATCAGAGGCCTTACTTGCACTGAACGCTTTTTGCACAATATATATTAAATTGCTTTCAGATGGTCTTGTTGTGCACATAATGAGTACTTTGTCTACCAATACTTCTCAAATTGTGTCTTTTTCAATATGGTTGCACTGGGTACACATTGTGTATGTTGTTTACACACAAGTAACATTGTATACACGGTATCAGTTTATGTTTTGCGTTTCAACACCACATGTCCATGTGTTTTTATATAATGTGTTAGCCCGTAACAGAATGGGTTTGAAAACAATTTTTTTTAAAAAAAATAGAACATAACAAAAAATGTTTAAAAATCATAGTTAAACAGAATAAATAAAACATTTTTAAAAAATTATGTGCGGGTGATATGCGCACACTTTGGAAATAAAAGTTGTTTTTGTTGCCAAGACTACTGGAAATAATTTGACATGATATGCCAACTTAATCTATGTGTGTCTACTTCTTTATTGTCCCCTGGGGATTGCCCCATTTACTCACCTCCACAACCGGGTGAAAATGTCCCTCAAACTCAGCCCATTATAAGGAGCTCACTGCTTCCTGTCATGTCTGATTTCGTATCTATTGTAAGTTCCTTTGTGATCAAAAGAGCATTATTCCCCCTACAAATAAATAAATAAATAAATAAATAAATAAATAAATACATACATACATACATACATACATACATAAATAACGCTGGCTGGGCTATTGTGTCAGAATGCACATGATACCACTTTGAGGCCCCTGTCAAGCAATGGACACTTGTTAAAATGAACCAACACCACATCACAGGCGGCTATGGCAAGTGTCCTCTTATCCAACCTACAGGACTAATCTTTAGTTGAACCATAACAATGTGTTGCGTAGCACACGCCGGTGGAGTCTGGTGGAGGGGTTGTGAAGCAAAGTGGTGGTGATGAGTCTAATAATAAAAGAAGTGGCAGCTCTGGTGGCACATGTACATGAGAAGAAGGAACAATATCTCATGAAAGATGAGGTTCACTATTGGGGTGACAGGGTAACGGACATTAAATGTGTCTGGCTAGAAAGCAAGCATACACGCTGCAGCTGCACCCTGGAACACGTTCTGACTTGGCCACAGGTCAGGACTACTCTGTTTGTTTAGATTTGCCAGGATGGGGGAATATTCCTGACATTTTGTTTTATTCTTCACCAAAGAGGGGGACCATTGCTGCAAATGTTGATGCTTCAGCACAGAACACAACTGCGTGTGCAATTGTAGTTTCACTAGTGGATATAACTACTCCTGTACTGTTTGAGGTCTCATCAGAGCACGAAAAGTCTCATGCAATTATTCAAACCCTTTTTTAGACTTTGCTAGAATGTGCGATTATTCCTGAAAGTTTACATTTTCTATCACACAAATGAGCCATTCCCTTAATCCGCAGTTTTCCAGGTAGTCACACACTTTTTTACAGCACTATCTCAGTATACAGTTACACATTCATGTCTGCCTTCTTTCAGTCTGGATCAGACTGGCATATAGGGCAATAGGCAATGCCCGAACCAAAAACACACAATTGTAGTGTGGGGCAGTTTTTTGGGTCAAAGTGGAGCCACTTTTTTGGCCCATGTCGTCCAGTTTGATAATTTACTTCACCAGGTGGCTAGTGGTTTTGACCAATATTATTGAATACATATGTTTTTAAATGTACAATTTTCATCACATTTTGATTTAAAAAAACTCCCCCTTGGGTAGTACTGAGTCGGTCACAAAAGGAATGATTTGGATTTACAACTGTGGGCCACTTTTTAATTTGTGCCCGAGACAATTGTAAGCCTCAGTCCGACCCTGGTCTCTTTCCTTAACTCTTTTGTGAGAAGGCTGAGGGAGAGAGAGAGAGAGAGAGAGAGAGAAAGAGAGAGCTAGAGAGAGAGAGAGAGAGAGAAAGAGAGAGCTAGAGAGAAAGAGAGAGAGAGAGAGAGAGAGAGAGAGAGAGAGAGGGGGGAGAGAGAGAGAGAAAGAGAGAGAGAGAGAGAGAGAGAGAGAGAGGGGGAGAGAGAGAGAGAAAGAGAGAGAGAGAAATAGAGGGGGAGAGAGAGAGAGAGAGAGAGAGAGAAATAGAGGGGGAGGAAGAGAAGGAGAAAGAGCGAGAGAAAAAGCGAGACAGAAAGAGAGAGAGAGAAAGAGAGAGAGGAAGAGAGAAAGAGAACGAGAACAAGTGAAAGAGAAAGCGAGGCAGAAAGAAAGAGAGAGAGAGAGAGAGAGAGAGAGAGAGAGAGAGAGAGAGAGAGAGAGAAATAGAGGGGAGGAAGAGAACGAGAAAGAGCAAGAGAGAAAGTGAGACAGAAAGAGAGAGACAGAGCGAGAGGGCGAGAGATAGAGAGAGAGATAGAGGGGGAGGAAGAGAACGAGAAAAAGCGAGAAAAAAAGCGAGACGGAAAGAGAGAGAGAGAGAAAGAGAGAGAGGAAGAGAACGAGGACAAGTGAAAGAGAAAGCGAGACAGAAAGAGAGAGAGAGAGAGAGAGAGCGAGAGACAGAGGGAGAGACAGGAGAATGGAAGAGAGACCCAGAAAGCTGGACCGAGAATGGGGAGATTGCAAAGGTAGCTTGGGATATAGATGTGCACAAGGAGGCAAAGATGACGCACGGTAACAAGGTGATAAAAGAGAGAATCAGAGAATTAGCAGGAATCGGATTAGGAGGACGGAAGGAAGATCAGGGGGAGAATATAAGAGCTGGAGAAAGAGGAGACTGAGAGGAGACAAGAGGGGAAAACGGACAAAATGAAGATAAACCCTCTATTTGTAAAGGGGGAACCTGGGCTCGACTGCGGAATGAGCAGGCGGCAAGGCATGCAAGGGTGTAGCTGGGTTACCAACACAGAGACAAATAAGTGAAGGTCCCCAAGGAATACGCTTCTGGCAGCATGTAGTGGAGGACAGGGTGGGATTGGTATGAGAGGCTGAAGAACAAGGAACTTCAGAAAGAGCAGTGGTAAGAGGCTTAGTGAGAACCTTGCAAAGCCATTATGGTGGCCTCCTGTCTTCAGGCCATGGATCAGCTTCAACATGACAATGACCACAGAAGCAGCCAATAGGAACGAGTTTAGGCTTGAGACTCAGGAGGTGGTTACCCCACCTAGCTGGTACTAGCTGCCCAAGATCCTCACCAAGGAGACTATAACCACCAGGGACTAACCCATAGCGAATGAACTGAAACAACAGCAGAGATCGTGAGAAGCATTTATCTAGCAATTCAACAAGTTTGGCGGTAGTGGTAAAACATCCAGTACTTGCTGTCAAATAGTGATTTACCGCTCTGCCAAATTATGATTTTCAATTTAGACACTCTTTTTTTCTGGGTGGTTTTGTGTGGCAGAAATTACTACCAGACAAAAGTAATATTGCATGCAGTAAATCATCGTGTCTGGTATTACCACATTCAGTCATTATTACAAGCAGTAATTTCTTGACCCCCATCGAGTCCTATGGAACTCTGAATTGGGGAATAATGTTATGGATTCCATGACTTGTAATTATGCCGACCTAATGGCCTTCCCTCTAATAACTGCATGTGATAACGGTAATGATTTTGGAAATATATCCCGGTGTAATACCTCCAAACTCCGAATAATGCCCTTTGTGTTTTACTTGGAACCATAAGCACATAGCCCAGCACCTGTTTCCACATGTTAAACTGCCCTGTGTGACTGCCTGGACACCATCAACTGGTCTGCCATGTGAGCCTCCTCTTGGGGATCCCCCAACTACCTCATGAAGTTCCTTGGCATGATGGGCCTCCAAATTCACCTTAGCACAGGTGTGATGAGCCCAAACAGTGCAATTGGGCAGATACTCCTCCAGTTCCCCTACTCAAACTTACTCCTCTTCCCACATGAGGAGCAATGCATATCCCCACCAAACACCTGCATTTGTATGGCCGCATCCACCAGATCTGACTTCTTCTATGGTGAGCCTCCTGGATTTGCCCTGTCTTCTCCTCTGGCAGGGGAGAGCTGGTGATAGTCCGCCTATATTTGAGTCCATGCCCCAGAGGTCTTGCTAGTCTTGATGGCCACTGGCCTTGTTAACTCTCTGCCACAGGCTCCGAAGATGAAGCTTGATGTAGCGTTGATAATGTTAGTATCCGGGCTAGCTCTGACCACCTTCTTCCACCAGGCCCACCCCCCACCCCCCGGTGGCACTGCCTTCGTTGTCAGTGCTGAGACCTCCATCATTGATTTTTTTAATCCTCCCCCACCTGCTGTGTCTGTGGACACCATGTACGCAAACACGCCCCCTCAGCCATAATGGTATGCCCACTAACCCTCAGCCATAATGGGATCCCCACTAACCTGCTGGACCTCAGTCACATCATCCACCTCAGATGAGAAGTGTTCTCTCTAACTTTCTCATCCCCAGTGCTGGATTTCGCAAAAGAATATTGTGCCTGGCCCTGACTTGTCAATGTACATTTAACCCAACGATTAAAAGCAAATAGCAAGTGCCACAACTATGACGAAGACAAGGCATATATATAGCAGTCACACAAGTAGTCAATTAGTGGAAAAGGCGTTACTTTATTTTGTTTTTGTTTTCATTTTGGGGAAATGTAAAGAGGAAAAAGAGATGGGACATCTTTTAGTGGTAACTAATCTTGAGGGGGCAGAGGGCAGCACAGGGGGAAAAAAACTAATTCTAAAAAACATCTAATGCAGAAGGGTGCAACAACGCATAGTGGCATTGAAAAGGGGTGCACAAATGAAATACAATAAACACTCTCTAAACTCCTGTAAATTATTCACGGGACTCCTCAAACCTCAAATTGTACCTTTGCCCCTTTAAACCACCTCTCAATAGCGTGGCAAATCTCGAAAAAAGAGCACACAAAGTGTTTTTTAAATTCAGATATTTCCTTTTGTACGTTTGAAGATTCCGTTTTGCTGTTGAGCTCCTGTCATGTGATTCAAGGCCCCTTACAGGAGGCTAGAATCACTTACATTCTCAAATTCAAGATTCCCTGAAAGGATAAGAGAGGTCAACTGGCCGGGTTTACAGAAGTTCGATTAAGCTTGCGTATACTTAGTGGAGCCTCTGAGATGGTATTTGGAGAAGGTATTTGGTGCGACTAACAAAAGAAAGTAGTACTTGACTAAATTGTAACTACAAAATAATAATAAAAAGGAATACCTCACTCAGTTTCATCAATTAGTTCAGAAACAAGGGAATTGTAAACATGAAACATTGAAACAGGGTGCAAAATGTGCTCTCAACACTAGCCATTGTCTAGTGATATTTGACTCCTGGTATGCTGTGTATATGTACAGCATTGAGGTAGCAAGTTACCCCAATTTGAATGTATATGATCAGCAAGCAGTAATGACATGATTGGAAAATGCAGGGTGAATTGAGGATAATGCATTAGGGAGAATATAAAGCAAATGTGAGAAATCAAGCACTGAGGAGGTATTTTCTAAATGTTGACTGAGATCTCATCTTGCTAATGTACCTTAGGATGATCTCCTTATGGCACGTGATGCAGCGGATGTGGCCTCTCCCATCTGACCTTCATAGAAAAACATACACCCACAATGCTGGAGCTGAAATCATCAGCCGACTCATCTTGAGGCCGAGTGGCTCAGAGCATGTGACCTCTTGTGGTACCGCTTGGGGTCATGTGACCGCTGTGTACAGTGACTGGATGTTACATAAGTGCACTCAGAGTGAAACATGTTATGCTCTCAATAGTCGAGTCCATGCACATGTACAGATGTCCAAAACGGCACATTTACTGAAATACACCATAGTATGAATCTAGACTAATTGCAAGAAGATTAAGTGAGACAATGGTGCCAACATGAAATGTGTTATTGCTACTGTAATGAAACGTCACTGTAGCACCTGCTGCCCCTTTTCTCAGCACCGTTTAGGAACAAAATAAATCAAAATAAATATATATATATAATTAGTACCCGGCGAGGGTGCAATCAAAATGAAAGAGCCATTCTGATTGGTCCTCCCTGAGTCATTACCAGGCCGGGAATCCCTCAGTCGGGATTCCACAGCCTTTGTCCCTGGCGGGGGGCGTGGCAGCCCCTCAGCCAATGAGGATGCTCGAAGCGGGGCCTCCCCGCTCCGAGCCTCCCCACGGCTGCGAGGCTACCTTCTCCCCCCGCCGGGGACTGAGGTAAGGCTTTTTTTTCCCTCCCCTCCCCTACCTTTCCTCCCTCCTCCCTGCTTCCCTCCCCACCCCACTTACCTTCTATCCTTGGGTCCCCGGCGGTGGACGATGGCTGCATCCTGCCGTGTGGAGACTCGGAGTGGGGCCATCCCCGCTCCGAGCCTCCACACGGCTGGAGGCTTCCATCGTCCCCTGCCGGGGAACCAGGTACATTTTTTGCTTTTTTTTTTCCCCTTCTCCTCCCTTCTGCCCTCCCAACCGCACTTACCTTCTTTTTTTTTGGGAGCAGACGCGCTGGAAACAATTCTGTTTCCAGCGTATCCGCTCCCGATGGCTGCCATGGAAAGGGAAAACGAACTCCGTTTTACCTTTCCATGCGGCCATTTTCTTTGCTGTCTTTTTTTTTTTTTTAACGCCACAGCATTTCAGGACAAAAACAAAGTTTTTAGTGCCCCGGTCATGCAGTTTTTGTGGGCCGGGGCGGGGTACTAATAGCTATATCCCCCTCGTGGTGGGGGCATTACCGACTCTAGTAATGCCCTGGGGCCTTATAACTATGGGCCCCTGGGCATTACCTGAGTCGGTAATGCCCCCGCCGCTCGGGCATATAGCTTAAATATACACCCTCAAAATTCCACAACTAAAAGTATGTCACCATTTCTTCTCTGGACTGTGAGACTCAAAGCATGTGGTCACCAGTCCCACCAGAGACTCTCTAAAGCCCCACACTGACATACTGTTCAATGCTGCAAGATACAGCATTTTTAAATTAGGGTTGTGTATCTCAAAGGAATGCAACTGTGATATCAATCCATTGTGTTGCATTAAGAGAGACACATACTGGGCCTCATTACAACCTTGGTGCTAAGTGCACCAACTTTACCACCATGGTGTAAACTCCGTTTACACCATGGTGGATGGCGGATTTACCGCCCCATTCCAAGGTGAGTGGGGCGGTAAATCCCCATTTCCCATTTTCCCTTCCCCATTCCCATTTTTGCCCCATAGGGCATAATGGGAGTGGGGAAGGCGCTAATTACGCCGCCGTAAATTACGGCGGCGTAATTAGCACCATGGCAGGTTAGCGCCATGGATTTTAACGCCTGCTAAAAGCAGGCGTTAAAATCAGAATCAGGCGTTAAGGGTTAACGGTGGCGTTAACCCTTAACGCCTGAGTTGTAATGAGGCCCACTGTTTCATAATCATGCATAATAATGCATAGCAGGTCAAAGGTCACCAAAGTTATTTGAAACAAGTCTATAAAATTACAACTAGAAGTATTATATTTTCAGGCACTGCTTTAATGCCAGTAAATAGCTCAGCACGTTAAGTGCTCATCATTTGTGTGACACCTGCCTTCCCTCTCGGGGTTGATGCTTTGAGTACTAATAAATAGGGAAACAATCACACCTTGTATTTGATTATTTCAGGAGGCGTGCCTCAACTACACCCTTCTACAACAGAACTCCAGGTTAGGCTACTATTATGATCCTGAAAAAAGTGTCTTGAAGGTTGCTTAAGGCCAAAGATCTGATGAGTCAATTGCGTCATGGGTGATCTGTGTTTCCAGTGTTAACCTGACTGTTGCTCAGGACTTGTTTTTCAGATTATGCACAAGCCCCATCTGTTGCTCGGGACTTGCTGTTCACATCATGCACAAGCCCCATCTGTTGCTCGGGGCTTGGTGTTCACATCCTGCGGAAGCCCCATCTGTTGCTCAGGACTCTTGTGTCCATATCCTGCACAAGCCCTATCTATTGCACAGGACTAGATGACCTCGGTCTCGTAGGACCCTCGACAATTGAGGGCACGTCTTTGCAGTGTTTTTGTAAGCACTTAAAGTTGCTCTTTTGCTCCCCAAAGAATTGCAGAGAAAGGTTTCTAAACTGTTGAGTTTGCAATTTACAAAGTGAAACATAATTTATTTAGTTAATATTGAAAAGTTGAATACATCACGAACAAATCAAAGAACAGTAATGCAATGCAGGAAAATGAAAAAATAATAATAATTATCTCTTGCATCCACACTGGGCATAATGTCTCAGTCGAAACAAACATATCCATGTCTGCATCCACTCTTCACAGTCACACACATAAAACGTTGTTTTTGAAAAACATCACGATTATTGCCAATTTATATATCTCTCCCCTGGAACGTATATTAGTTCATTTTCATAATCCCATTTCCAGGTGTTTTGAACAAGGCTGACCAGTTTCGACATATTACGCACAATCTGACCACGTCTTCCTCAGGGAACACACAGCAGTCCTAAAACATTAACATATACATTAGATCATAGACCTAAATAAAACATATATCCTAAAAACATGTATGCTTGTTTGTTTGTTTTTATTATTTGTAATGCGCACATAACCCAAGGGAAACAAGGCGCAGGAGTAACAAGAGGATTGTATAGCTTAGGTTACATAGAACATATTTGATAGCGTCCCATACGGTTACAATAGAGGACACAAAGACAACATGGGGAGCAGGTATCGACCTGAGGTTATCCAAGACAGTTGGCATATAGATATAGTAATTGCAATAGTACAAGTAGAAACATACACAATTTTACAATTTACAATTTACAAGTTTGAGTTGTAGCAAATTCGCAGGGTGAAAGGAGTGCCAGTGTATTAATTATTGTGATCCTTAATCCATTGAATAAGACTCGTCCTGAATTGTAGGTGAGGAAGGTCTTCTCTGAGGGAGGGCGGTAGTGAGTTCCAATGTAAAGCTGCTTTGACAGGGAAGCTGCTCCCTCGGGTCATAGTGAGTTTGAATCTTGGTACTAATAGTAGGTTGGCATTGGCCTTTCTGGAGGGGCGGTAGAATGTCTGTCTAGTAAATCTCGTTATAAGATATTGAGGGGCCGAGTCGTGAAGGCATTTGTGAATCAAAGAGACAGATTTGAGGAAGATCTTATCTTTCGTGGAGTGCCATTTGACAGATCTTCTAGTGTCTGAGATGTGGGCTTTCTTTGGGAGACTTAGGGCTGCTCTTAGAGCGTTATTTTGCAAGATTTGAATCTTGTTTGTGATATATTTGTTGCTACCTACATATAGGGCATTACAATAATCTAATTTGGATAGGATCAGAGCTCTAGCCAGAGTGATGCAGTTGCTGGAAGATAGGAATGGTTTGGCTGCTCTGATAAGTTTGCAGGTATAGGAGGTGGCGGTGGCCATTGCATTTACCTGTTTTTTGAATTATAATTTTGAATCTAGGTAGAAACCCAGAGTTTTTACCTCCTTGGCCACATTGATAACGTTGTTGTCAATTTCAAATGCTGAGTAGTTTTGGTCAAGTTTGTTAATATTAGCTGTGGTGCCGAGAATGAGGAGTTCTGTTTTGTCATCACGGATACCAATTATCCCCCTTGATCCATGTACTCAAGAGCATCTCGTGCATTCCAAAAGTCCCCGAGAAAACATAGCGTGCCACAAAAGTCAAGCCGTGACCCACAGAGCAAACACTCAAATAGCAGAGTGCCCAACACTGTGTCTTGTTTTCTGTGCACACCATCACTATTTAAATGAGAGACAATTACCCAACATAGGGCGCTTCTGTTTCTTAGTCGTAGGTATTTGGCTGAGGCAGTAGATCTGATACCACCTAGATAATAGAGAAGGGCATCATCATTAGCCGTTGGCGGTGTATTATAATCCACCCGTGTGGCATTTACACCTTTGGCAAAACAGAGTGTGAAGGTAATTTCACCTGTGTTTATCATTTATATGTTTTCACAATTTGTTGCAAAAGTAGAAATTACATTCAAGTGATCCAACAGCATGTAAGCACTAAAAGTGGCGCTCCTCTGCAAGCAATGCAAATGTTTTATTACATGAAAACTTATGAAACTATACTCCTGTGAGTTTCAACAATCTGACGTTTCTAATTACTCTACACAAATGGCTTTGCATCAGCGTTGCCCTCCCTTGTCTGCTTCAGACACGACAGCAGAAGCACATGTGTGCCCTTTTAATCCCACAGAACCTCCCAAACCCCAAAGGCAGCAAGTGACAATGCAGCTCATCACACATTGCTCCTGCCTTTTCCTGTGCCAACATTATTTTTGCTTTTTTATCTCCAAGATTCCAGACGTTACATTAATTATAGTCACACACTTTGAATTTTGATGCATTTGAGTTGCACATAATCTGGAGAAAACATCCTTAGATTTCTGACCTTACAGTTTGCCAACAGCCTACAGGCTTGGCCTGGCCCTGGGCCTGGCCCTGGGACATCTGGCCCATGCCCGAAGTGACTTTCATATTCAGGTCCTGTTGGCTTAAGAGTAAGCTGTTTTTTTAACACAGATATTAATAATAATTGTATTTTATCAACACACGTGTAGTTGTTGTTTTTGCTGTCTGATGATTCTGAGTCACCCACACGTAGTAGCCTGAATATTTTCACCACTGTGGCACCACCACCAGCACAGCTCAAGGTGATATATACAATGTTTTGACTTGCTTACTGTGCCAGGCCAGCCCGCTCATAAAGTTTCAATAATAGACATCAGTACTGGGCATGCGCGGAACGTAGCACGTGTGAGGGTGGGACCCTGTACTCTGAAGTGTTGGTGTCAGACTGTCCAACTGAGCCCTGTGATGAGCTGATATATAACACGCCAACTGCCCTGCTCCAGCCTCCCTGATAAAGAGGAGATGATGTCAATGGGTGGGACTGACTTGTGGCCACAGGCTGGATGTGCCACGCATGTACAGCAGAAACTCAGGCATGAGGCATGAGTTCTCGCCTGCACATCAGTGTGAGTTTGCCTGGAATGACTAATTGCGAAGAGAGGAGGAGGAAGGAAGGGAGTTAGTAACATAGGCGGTCGGACACAGATTGGTCCCCACCCCCCAACACATCCCGCCATTACTTTGTGGCTTACTCTGTATGAATAAGTGGGGCCAGACCAAGCTCTTCTTATTGTGGTACAACAAGGCCACAGTTTATTATTACATTTTCACAACCATAGATTCAAAACACTTTAATTTTAATAACAGTGACGATCGTCAGCACCTTTTTTTTTGTTTTCCTTCACCAGCAGCCCCTTTTTCTTTTTTATCATTTTATTCATCTCCAGTCAGCTCTTTTTTTTTGTTCTTATCAACTTTTTACCAAGCATTTTAGGGTGTCACTTCCTGAAACTCCCTGAGCTTCCCACTCATGGCAAAGCACATTGGCAGCCCCTGCTGTTAGGCTAAGGGGAGCACCGTTATACTTTCCTTTTCACCAGCCAGGGCTGGAAGCTATGCTCACAGCGGGCTATTAACCCCTAGTCATCCTTGCCTCTATCAGGAGGTAAGTTTTGGCATTGCTCGATTGCCTGAGTAACCGCCTGCAACAATACATAAAAACACGATAGAAAACCCTGCAGTAGAAGTCATGTTAGGGTGTAGTGGTAGGGACAAAGTTGCCCTTGCACACCCCTTTCTCCATCTGGATGATTTACACAAACCCTTCCCCCCCAAAAAAAAATCTCTTGCAGAGGTTGTGCTCGGCATATTTTTATATGATGCAAATCCATCCAGCGGTATTTGTGATGAGAGTGTTCAATTGAAGCACCCTTTTGCTATAGTAAAAATAAATGATAATAAGCCAATTTTTTTTGTTTTCCTTTCTTAATAATATTTAAACTGTTTAATGATCCTTGCCAAACATTTCCGGTATGGATTGGCCCGTGGCAGAATTTCATTTTTCAAATTCTCCCAGATCTGTCCAACAAGTCAAAAGTTATTAGCAACCGAATTTGGGGACATGTCATTGCAAATAGGTTATACTTTTACTATTGGATGGCAAAAGATGATTTCATAAATTATGCCATTTGTGATGTCATCTGTGATGCTGAATGTGTGAGTATGAGCAGTGGATGTAGAGGCACACGTTACGGTTGTGTAGCTCGCCATAACTGGCACATGTCTGTTGTTTTTTAGATTTTGTGCTGCAACCACAACTTCCCTTTAGCAGAGCTTTTTCACTGAACTTTACAGTTTTTTTTATTAGGATTACTTGACAATATTATGCCTCTAGCTAAGATTGTCACTACATTTCTCAAGTTTGTGTTAGGGCAGCATAACCATAACGTCTCTTTAACATTGTTTATTCACTGAATTTCATTTTTTTTTCTTTTTAACTGAAGATGTTTAATCATTTTTGAGCACTGTACTTACTTAAGTAATTAAACACTCGTATGTTAACATATATGAAAGAACCATAACATTCTCTTAACAAACATATCTTTTGCTGCACACATTGATATGTGTCACCTTGAACAGTGCGTGCTTGGAATGCAAGTTGTTGCTTAACAGCCTGGGGCATAAGTTTCGGCCATGCCCCGTGGACCACCAAGCCACCCTGACTTGCCTGCAGCATGAACAAATGGCCACTATGCCTACATAATGGGATAAGTGGCACTTTCCCTGGCTTGCGGCCATAGCCAATGGCTGAAATCCCTTGGGTATGGGCTTTTGAAATGTGAAGGCAAGCAACCCAGAGTAAACATTGGGCCTGGCCCACTCCAGCAACCACTTTTACGCCACGGCCAGTCCCAGGCCACCTTGATGCCAAACTCATGGCTGAATTTGGTCATTGGCCAGGACCAAAGTCACTATTTTTATGTACATTCTTTTGGGATATTTTGAAATCAATCACAAGACGGATTAACACCAAATTTGTGAAAGCATGCTCCTTGTGCAAATTTGGCAAAAATCTGTTTCGAGGTTTGGGTTGTAGGCACAACACAAATGTTTTTTAGTACAAGTCAATAGGGATTTCGGAAGGGTTGGGTTCCCCTGCAACCACCCGCCGCCAGACAAAACTGCATTCAACATTTGCAAACAATTCTGAGTCGATCTAGAAATACATTTGTAAAGGTTAGAAGTCTTTGTGGATTTACCAAAAGGTGCAAAAGTTGTAAGCCAACCAAAAAATGCTCTTTTTATAGGGATGAGGATGTAGGTATCCCCCCTTTTTTGAGCATTTGTCTGTTTTTATTTGCGAGTAAAACTTACTGCTACGCCACTTAGCTGTAGGACTCGTAAGGAGCGTCAAATAAATGATTGGTTCATGGTTTGTTACCAACAAATTAAATCACAATTTACAGTGGTGAAAAAATAGACCCAAAAACAGTACAGCCTCTATCTTGTATTTGCCAATAAAGATACAACACAGAGCGGATGGTGGTATGCCAAATGCAAGGTAACCCAGCTCTATTGGAAGTATGCAAAAGCTGGGGAGAAAACAAGATAAACAGACAAGCTCACTCGCTCAAATTCTTCAACATTTGGACAGAAAAGACAGCTTATATAAAACAAATGAGTCATTCGAATGTCATCATTATTACTGAGTAATGGAAACCTATCTCTTCTGCTCATTGGTTCTCGTTGCTAAGATACATATGGAATCTATATGCCCCACACTATTGATTGGGTAACTCTCCATCTAAGGTTCCACCAATAAAACATCCCATAAAATGTACAACCACATCATGCTTGAATATTATTGGCAAGCTCTAAATTAGTTCTGAGGTGACAAGGACATATGCTTATTGGTGAACATGCGGTCACACTCTCCGTGAACTGGTGGTATGATGATATGTGTATGTAGATTGGAGGAGAGGACAAGAGTAGCGCGCCTTGTTCTTAAAACAGCCCATTTTATCTCCACCATGATTCTGGGTTTCAATGAGATTGTCCTTTCCCAAATTCCAGTTTTCCAGCCCTCTCTGTCTTGCAACAGTAAACGTATCATTCTGATCTTGACACGTTATGAATAACTATTGTTATGAGTCATGGAGCTTCCACCATGTTAAGATTTCGTCGCTGCAATTATTTTGTCTTTTTAACTGCACTTGCTTCTCTGTCATGCCTAGCCAATTGCTGAGACATAAATCTGTCAACTACTAGGATTCCCTGAGAAGAAGCACTCGTCCCGTGGATTTCAAATAGTCTGCTGTGTTGTCATAACTGATTTACCTTAATGGTTGAATGCTCGCTGCCCAGACACTGGTGTCTTGTTCCGTTATGTACATTTTCCCTCCAGTGTCCTGGCTTTGGACATTCCTTTGAGGCAGCTATGTCCAGCCACTGCAGATTTTTTCTGAATTATCTGTATTTGATTTAAATAGCACTCATAGCTGTGAGGCCTTCTTAAAACTACAGACTTTATTCTCTGTTGTGCTTGTGCATCTTTAAAAATCACAACTGCTGTCAGGTTTTATTCTCTGGAGGACACATTTGCTTTGCTATCTACTGATTTCTTGGTGCATGCCTGTCACTTGTTTTCCCTTCCTATGGGTAGCAGCAACCTTATTTATCTACAATGTTCTGCCCTAATTGTGTAGTGAGTCCCTATCTTATGTACACACCTTCCTGTCACCTAATCTATTCTATTTTAAAACACACGAATTGTGCAAGCTAACTCCTTATCTGTTCCCTAGTTGTGTAGCAAAAAATAACTATCCTTTGTGACAGCTACATATCCAGGAGAATTTAAAGTGCAGTTTTAAAAAGTGTCCTTTCTTATTGTATTACTTTGTTTCCTCTGAGGAAGGCAGGGGGGCAGAGCTTGAACATGCTCTCTAGTCAATAACTGCTCCACTACACTCGCCCTCTGGTTGAGTCATCGACCACTCCTTCCTTTTGTCTCATCCTGTTATAGCCTTCCATGGTCAGCCACACTCTGGTGACCCCCCCTTACGGCACCTCCTTGTGCTATGTATTCTGGTGGACTGCATGTCATAAGCCAGCACTCACCATTCTCATCACATTTCATCCAGTGCTCATTGTAGTTATGGGTATCTGTTGGGCATGTAAACAATGGGCTAGGATGTCTAGTTGGCTGACCCAATGGGTACATGGGACAGTAATCTTCGTCATCAGTTTGAGTGTACTGATGTACGGTGTCACACACATTAAACATTACTGTCATTTGGAGTGCCTTCTTGACATTGTTTTTGTTTTTTACGTTGGCTTAATGCTATTCTCAGGATACAAAAAGCCATTAGGACCAGTACCAACATTGCCAACAGAAATTTTAATGCATCAGTCAGCCAGGTAGGCATCCAGGAGAATCAATACCTGAACCAGCTATCATCTTCAATGTCATCCACTTCCTCCTCCATTTTATCATGCAACACTTTCAAGGAGTATATGGCCGCTGTCAAGGTCTCATTCTCCTCATCACATGCGGGAACATATGTACAGCAACTTGGCCCTATTTTTGCGCACGCTCCTTCCTCCATGGCTGTGAGGAGGTCCAGAACATACCTGTTTTATAGGGTTATCAATTGACCACTCTTAACTCCTCCTTAATGGCATTGAAGTTTTTTTTTATTGTGGCAATAATAGTTTGTAAAAGTTCACACCTAGTTATCTGGATCCAGTGTGCATTTGCTGCTGCTTGCAGGCCAGGCATTAGGAAGGATGTGAAGAACGTTGTTGTTTTACCAAATAACGTATGACTCTTTGAGATTTCATTGAATGCATCATTGGCCTCCTTGAAAAAATAATTAGTTATTTTTGTGCATTTTAGGCCTATGGATCTTTTCTTCTTGTTGTGTGCCATTGAATGAAAAGTCCCAATGTCAACCTCACTTCATGTTATTACCAATGCTGGTGCATTTAGTAGCACTATTGTACAATTGCCACCCCAGTTGGGTGGAAGCTGCACATACGCCCTTGTACTGCAGGCCCAGTAATGGTCCATTAGTACAGCTGTGCCAACTTTCACACCTGGTAAATCCATAATGTGTTTGCACCCTACATTGTTACCAAGCTTTACCAAACCATTATTTCTAAAGCATAATGTTGGTGTTTGTAGTTTGATTATGGGTAGTGGTCCTGCTTCATCTTCCACCCATGACATTTGGCAGTTTGTTTCCATGTTATCACTTCTATTGGTACAGTCCATACTGCCTCTGCTTTGCATCCCATTATTCCATCAACCCACCCTCCCGAGGAATATAATGTCCCTTTTATTTGCAATTATTGTGGTCTGTCGGCACAATAAGGTGTCAAATTAAAGTGGGCATCTGTACACCTAATATTTGATGATACACCATTTCGATTTCTCATCTATTTGGACCTGATAGTATGTACTTGAGCACCTTACTTTTCATTCTTATACTCTCCATCTTGTGTGCCTCTTTTAAATAGTTGTCTACGTATGGGAATTCTGATGCTGTGAGATACTTCATCATGGCTGATTGTCCCTGAAATTGTCCTCTTGTTTGGCATACTGTGATGTGGGATGTTTTAACCCACTAGGATCTGCCCTGCGACATCCCTGTGTGCTGGTGGCACCAGAATCAGCAAAATGGCCACGAAAAGCCTTAAGCGCGCCTAAACCTATGAAAATTGCGGTTTGAAACTGGAAAAGATGGCTGCCAAATCTACCTTGCCTGTTGTCATTGGTGGAAGGAGACCTCACTGCTGAAACCTGTCACTGGGCTGCCTACTGAGTAAAAATGGAACACTGCAGGAAAGGCAGTGCTTTATTGCAAGAAACCCAGAAATGTCTCTTAAACCCCTTTTTCTTGGTTGCTGAAAGTACAGAATGCCAGTCCAAAATATCAGAAAGCACCCAATATCTTTGCTGGGAGTTACCCGCCACTTCATTTAAGGAATCAATATGACCCCACAATGTCAGGAAAAGTGGAATCTATCATCAAAATATCCACAGTAAAAAGTGTGCTTGCCTGGGAAAATCTGTCAAAATATGGGCGCAGTACCAGTGGTCGCCTGTGACTGTTTCAAAAGCCTGCATTTAAACTGCAAATTTGCACCATTAAGATCTAATGTCTTCAATCTAAGAGACCTGTCATTAAGAGGAACAAAGGTTGTAACTATTTAATCTCCATGATTTAGAGACTGGAATCAGAGTTCTGGCTGCTTGATTAAAAATTGCATTTTTTTTAAATTAAGAAAAATGTTATAAAGTGACAGTGAATTTAGCTGAACTCAGAGTCGCCAAACCAGTTCGCCCAAGCTTTCCCCAACAAAAGGCATCTCTCCTGCTATTCACAAAGGCCAGGAACTCACATTCACGTGTCGATTAAGAGGGGAGGAGATTTTGGGCTGCTGCTCCTGGGAGAGACAATGAACCTTCCTTGGCTGAAAGGATATGCAGATTGTAAGTGTCAACAGCAGCCTCTGCCAGAGGAAGAGGGCAGAGATTGCTCTTGAGCTAAAGAAACCTTTGGAGGCAGGGATAGAAATTTTTGTTGATTCTCAATGGACAGAAAGCACATTTTTGAAAAAGACTGACAAAGGACTGTGCGAATTTGTAAAAATTGTAACAGTACAGTATTGTTGATGTGATTTTTTTTGTGCACATTTTAA
Source organism: Ambystoma mexicanum (assembly GCF_040938575.1). Taxonomy (NCBI): domain Eukaryota; kingdom Metazoa; phylum Chordata; class Amphibia; order Caudata; family Ambystomatidae; genus Ambystoma; species Ambystoma mexicanum. The sequence continues at coordinate 204,407,521 of NC_090932.1, forward strand.
AAGGACCCAGAACTCTGTGCGATGTTCTGAGAAGGCGTAGTGAAACATCTGGTTTTGTAGCAATTGTATTTATGTCAGAAGCATGAAACTTCATACAGTTATGCTCAGATATCATGTGCACTTATGTACAAAATTGTGGACAAATCAGATGGTGTGTCCCGGACAAAAGTGCGAACATTTGTCAAATCCCGACCCAAGACCTCACAGCTATGGGGCTTGGAAGAATATTTGCTCCACAAAATATGTGATCTATGTATGTCATTGGTATGAAGATTGTACACATGTAAAGATGTATTATATAAAAAAGAGATTTTATGTGCAAAAGGCAAGGGGGAGGTTTTCCCTGTCTCATAAACCGCATCATCATGATGACACTATGTTTTCTCTTCCAATCAAGGGAGTGAGCAGACTTTAGCCAATAGACTACCTAGGGGGTGCGCCTAGGATCATTCAGCATACCCATCCTTTCTGAAACACATAAATAGAGACAGCGTAGGACCTAGAAAGACACACTGATCCACCCACCATCTCGAATTTGCCAAAGCACTTTGAAGGCGATCCATTCATACTCCTTGTTCCAGACTCCAAAAACTTTGCAAGCAGAAAGGCTCAGAGCATTGCTGAACCACTTTCAGCTGTGCCTAATTTCCAGAACCCATCCCTAAACTGAAATTTAAAGGAAACCAAGAAGCAGCCAGGCTGTGCTGTAACTGCTTGCCTGCCAAATAATCATCTTCCTAACCAGAAGGGCAGATTAAACCCCGTCTGGTGGCGTGCTGTGCTGTGCAGAGCAGAGAACCATTGCAGATCCAGTCCAGTCGTGCTGTGTAGTGTTGACTAGAGCGCCTTGCTGTCCAGTCCTGTCATGTGGTGTCCAGAAAGCCTTGCTGATCGCTGACCCGTCCAGTCTGGTGTGCCCAGCAATCTGTCCCAGAAAAATCCTTGACCAGAATCCCTGACGGTTCCATTCAAAACATTGGTAGTGAGTATCCATAGTATAGGATTGTCACTAGCCTGTGTACTGTCCATAGTCATCCCTATTCAAATCAATCTATCTCATATCCAGAACTGTATTGTTAGAAATCCTTTTTGTCTGGCCTGGAACTTTCTCTCTTATCCTATAGTCCTTCTGTAATAATATTGTTAAAATCCTCATTGCGCTGATATATTTCATCTGAAGAGGGCAAGCGTCTCGGCAGGCAAAAACCTGATCGGAGGAATCCTGATCTGGTTGCTGTGCTGTCGTGTAGTTTGTCTCTTCACAGTCCATCCCTAGTGTAAAGAAACCTTGTTTGTATTTTAAAAAGTGCATTCTCTTTTTACATTTTGCTCTTTCTGAAAAAAACGACCTCCACAAAAACGTTCATACCTTCTCCATATTTCATGCTAGAAACGAAATTTAAGTGTCTACTTGAAGCTAACATCCTAAGCTTTCTAGAGAACCTAAAACCGCATCCCAATAGTTTTTCCGCAATCGCGCTTACTGCGTGCGGAACATTTTGCCGCAAAATTTTCGTTTGGCTAAAATCTATAACGTGTAAAATAGCTTTTCATTGCACCCGACCTCAAAATTACGTTTTCAACTTGCTTAGTATTCTCAAATCATTGCTAGTGTTTTTCTGAACCCATACAAAGTGGCTCCCATTAGGATTTAAATAATTTCAGTGAATTAAACCATTTTCAGTGTTTTACCTATTCATTCAAAGCCAACTTTGAAACCATTTTTGGCAGTTTGCCAATCATTTCTGCTTCCCTCTTGTGTTTGCTGGGGGGGGGGGATTGGGATAGATACATTTGTTGAATTCTGCATTCCTGAAACCTAACCTGTCCTCTCTCCTCCTATCTCTTTATATTGCATTTCGGGGGAATTGAAGAGTGTGCAGGGGGACATATTTACCACATTGCCATTTGATTGAACACACACAAAAGTATTATTTCGATGCTGCCTTGTTTTTGCCCATCATTACTCCTGGTGCTTAAAGAGATTGTTAGTGTGACATCAACCATTGGTGATCATTGTATAACCATTAAAAATAGTGTGATATATATAGTGTGAAATCTATGAATAAATATTTTTAACTTTGCAAACCAGCCTGCTTCTTGGTTCAGTGTGACCGGGGAGGGGATTCAAAGAGAGGGGCGTGATATAAGTGGTACATCGTTCAGAATAAAAGAACTTATAGACACAAATAAATAATTAAGGGTTTCAGTTGTGCATCCCACGCTAGGCATTGACTTAGGTGAAGTGCCGGATTGAAATCACTTACAGTGAGATGTACCAAGTAGTGTTCTTTGGACTCAGGTACTTCTTGAGGTCTAAATACTTGACAGGCTGCCATGGCCTAGGGGATAATGAGCAAACAAAGCAGATTTCCCTTGATCTCTCTCTTCCCAGATTCTCCATTGACTTATACCATGAGGTTTGTTCAATATTTATGGAATTGTCAAAATACCTTTTCATATAATATTCATCATCTGCAATACTTGTCCTAGCTCTTACTGTCTCCACAACTGGGTGGATTACCATGTTCTTCTCTAACTGGAAATGTATTTGTTTTTTAACTTCTTCACTAACATTTTGCCTTAGGGACACATTTATCTTATCATAATCAGTCAAATGCAGTGTGAGATAAAATAAGAAATAAAAACAACAAAAGAGAAAGGAAAACAGAAGGACCACAATAGCCATAATGTCAGTCGTTCGTAGATGTGTCCTCCGGTGTATTGATCAGGGTATGATGAAGAGGTCAGGAACATAAAGCTCTGAGAACATTTGTACAGTTTACTTAGTCCTGTGCAATACTAGGTTATCATTTTTCAATGGTGAGTGAGGCGAGTTGTATATAACTTTTTGAAATCACTTGAAACCACTGATAATGAAAATAATAAAAGATTATATTTTTTTTAAACCACTTCCACTATTATGTGTTTCATTGATAAAGAATGTAAAAATATAAAAATAGTGCTGATAAAAAATTGTCCCAATAAAAATGTAAACATAGAAAAGTAGAACAAATTGTTTGTTATAGATATATGCTCTTGTAAAAAATAGTCCTTAATACTGTGCTGGTGATATATTCAAAAGGTCCTCAGCGGCATCTCCTTTCCTACTGTTTCAGTGGTATTTCAGCATCAGTATTCCTTAAATTGTTCAACTTAATTCATCTCTCCTTTATTCTTAAGTTCCTTATTCTTTTTATCTTCTTTCTTGCTCTTGGGCTCTTGTCCTGGGTCTGTTTTTGTTCTCTTCTCCCTCTTATCCTGGTAGTTGGGCAGGTAGGCGGTACACTTGTATCATCTTATGTTGGCTATGTTGACCCACAGAAAAAAGTTGACAACTACAGAAGTATTACATTCTATTTCGTCTTTTTCTGTGCAGTTAGCCATACCTCCCTGACTTTCCCTTTCCTGTCAAGAAATGAAAGAGAGAGTTGTTTAGCCATGGACATCAAATAGTCATGTAACACATTTCCTAACACAATCACAGTGCTTTGGGCATCTGTCTGCGCATGTCTGGGCAGGGTAATTGGCACATGCATCCTGTGACCTGTCACCAACTCATAAGGAGTCAGGTGATCATCTGAGCGTTGCTGCAGGTGCAGGGCAAAAAGAGCCAGCAGAAGGCAATACAGCCAGTTCTCATGCAGCATGTCACGTAATCTTGCTAATCTTGCTAATCCGTAATGCCCGAGAGTTTTGTGTACTTTATAACTGTAAAATAAATAAATACATAAATAAATAAATACATAAATAAATCCATCTCCACAAACCTCCCTGAGATGTTTTCTCAATGTCTACAGCAGTGTTGCAAGGAGATACCGATGACACTATCACTCCCTGCTTAATGGGCAAATTGATTGTTTCCTAAATACCCTCACCTGCTTCTTTGGACATTGTATACTGTTTCACACGAGGTAAAATTGCTCCTTTCTTTAATTTTATTTGTACTTCTCCAATCCCTTTTAACAATGCCACATCATATGGACTATTCATCCATAGTGTGCTGGGTACCCTTGCCAAATCTTCTTCCATAAATTATGGTGTTTTTTTAGCTAGCATTATTTGTTGTGGCACCTCGCTATACTCTATTCTCAATTGACATGGTATATTTATCTCAAACAATACCTCATCATCAGAATCACTGTAGTCAATCAACTCATTATCTGTCAACTGGGTCAGTATGTGTCATGTGTCAAGTGCTATTACTGTGCGCCAACTCACCCTTCCTCATCAGTGCTTTGTAAAATCACTCTATCCTCCCTCACTACAGCCATCTCTAGCTCAATTGTAACCAGTTCGCCTTCAGTTACATCTGTAGGTAAAAGTCTGTGGGCAGTTTCAATAGCTGTCCCTCAATGTGGGGAATCCATGCTAACATCACTTATACGCCATAGAAAAATACTTCAGGATCCACTGGTACTCCCCTCTGTACGTTCTGCCCATGAAAAGTTTGTATGTATTCCTTTGTTGTCTGAAAATGTATTGCCATAAGATCTCTTCCACATTTGTTAACAGGTGTCTATTTAAGTTTTTTTAAGTTTTATTTTAGCATTTGTAACACGCCCAAACCCGGACATATCACGGCGTAAGTTAAATAAAAACTGTAAGATTAGAATATTTTTTTCAAACCACTTCCACTATTATGTGTCTGGTTACAGAGTAATCACAATACAATACAGGTAAGGTTAGAGGCGAAGATTGGTTACAGAATAGAGCTAGAAGTTTGGGTTACAAAGTAGTTACATTACATGAGTAGCAATAATCAAACAGCGGATGTCGAGTGTTCACTGAGGCATAGTGAAGACAGCAATAGGTAGAATTTGACAAGTTTTGATGAGTTTCTTAAAGTGCTGGTCGGAGGGCTTGTTTCTGATGTGCATGGGGAGGAAGTTCTAGATTTTAGGAGCAGCTACATGGAAACTGGCACCCCAGCTTAGAGCTCTTGAACCTTAGGACAAATAGGTGTGTGCTCGATCCTGATCTGAGGGATCTAGTTGAACTTTTCTGGGTGACGCAGTTGTTGAGGTATGATGGGGCATCATTGGTGATACATTTGTGTGTGATGATGAGGGTCTTGAATAGGATTCTGCCGTGGATGGGAAGCCAGTGTACTTCCCTCCTAATGTGGGACATATGGTAATTATTCTTTTAAACCAAAGGCTGCTCTTAAGGCTTTATTTTGATGTAGTTTTAATTTAGCCAGATTCATCTTTGTGGTTCCAAAAAGGAGGATGTTTCAATAGTCCAATGTTGATAGTATGTGGGCTTGAGCTAGGGTAGGGCAGTTTTGTGGGGTAAGAAATTCTTTTTTTTTTGTCTTTTTTTACAGGGGCTGCAGGGGTTTCATACATCCAGATTCATACATTTTGAAAGCAGATTAGCCATGAACAAATGCAAAGCATAGTAGAAGTACTGCATTCAACTTGCAAATGTGTCTAACAACCATCAACAAACCTATTTCTTTCTTTGGCTCAACAGCACAGATAAAGCAAGCCAGCCTCAGCCATGTTGAACTCTTTGTGCATGAGCAGGTTTTATTAATGTAATTTTATTTGGAGCAGTTTTCACTCACATCAGTACTGACTTAATGAATGCACTTTGAATTCCAATACACATAGTTGCTGGGGCTGTGGTAGTAGATATGATTGTGTGGTAGAGCAATAAGGAAAGGGGCATGTGTACATGAACCTTGCATTGTAGTGATAGTGTCTCAAGGACACAACAAAACCTGAACAACCATTGTTCCCCCGCTTGCACTTGCCTCTCTAATAATTTTCGTAACATTATTCAACATTTGCATGCTCTTTGCAAACAGGCTAACACAGATTCAGCAAAGTTCTAAGTCGTCTACCTGCATCTCTCCTTCAAACAATTATTGTTTCAAGGTTCTAAAAGCCTTAATTCTACTTAAGCAATAAGACTCGAGCCGTAGGGGCATTACTTCTTCAGGTAATGCCCCAGACCCATAGTTTATTTATTTATTGTTTATTTATATAGTGCTTATACACAGGTGAAGTGCTTCAAAGTGCTTCAAGGCGGGAAGGGAACAAGGGAATACAGTAATGAATGATCTAAACAGAAAAAGTAGCATACTAGGCATGACAACATTTCTCCTAGTGCACGTACATGAAGTGGTACAGTTGAGACCAAGCTTGGGAAGAGCGGGTGGAAAACGGTGAGGGTGGGGACAGGACAGACAAACTAACTGGTCCTAGTACATTTAGGTCATACATACGTACAGACAGTGTTGCAGAGGCGGGGAGACCGTGGGGAGCAACAAAGAGTCCGGTCCAGCTGGGCCCTGGGTTAAGTGCAGAGAGGTGGCCCTGCTTAAGGAGTGTATGCTGAAAGTGCAGAAATGTTGAACAAAGTGCAGTGGCTCGCAGGCAAGTGCAAAAGACTGGCGGGAGAGCCTGAGACATGTAGGCACTGGAGGTGAACCAGGCAACCAGTCAGCAAAAACTCAAGAGAGTTAGGGAGGAGAAGGAGGGTGGGGAGAAAAGAAAGGAGGTTGGCAGGGGAGAGAGAATGAGGAAGAGAACAGGAAGGTCTTGAGGAATTTTCAGAACTTAAGGTGATCTGGCTCAAGACGGAGAGAGGCAGGGAGGCTGTTCCAGGGGGAAGCACCTGCAGAGGATAAAGATCCACCCCCAAATCTCTTTTTGTGAAAACGGCTCACCCGCAGAGAGTGGGAGGAGGATGAGCGTAGGACTCTAGAGGGAGAGTATTTAGGAATAGAGCATTGTAGATAATGCAGGCCCTAGCCCCAATAAGCCTTGTGGATTATGCAGAGGGTCTTGAACTTGATTCTTGTAGCCACAGGGAGCCAGTGGAGGGGTTTCCGTGCCAGAGAGATGCAGGCCCAGGTCTTGAGGCCAAGGATAAGCCTTGCAGTTCTGTTCTGGATGAGTTGTTGAGGACGGAGAGTAGAAGTTGGACGATTGAGAAAGAGGCTGTTGCAATAATCCAGCCTAGAGAGAACCAGGGCTCACTAGGTGATGAGCCTCTGGGGAAAAGTGAGAAAAGGTAGAATACCTCTGAGGAGGTGCAGTTGGTAGTTGGACTTTTTGGAGATGTCTGAGATGCGAGAAGAGAAGGAGACAGTGGAGTCAAAGATGACCCCAAGATTTTTTACCTCATTGGTAGGTGAGGGCGCAGGGCCAAGGGAAGCAGGCTAGTGAGAAAGTGGGAAAGCAGGAGTAGGGGTCCCAATGAAGGGAATCTCTCTTTTACTGGCATTCATGCATAGATCGTTAGTAGCACACCAAGCCTGAATTGTGGATAGACAGTCAAGTATGAGCGAAGAGGAGGAGGAGTTCAAGGGTAGCCTGAAAGTTAACTGCATGTCATCCACATAACAGTTAAAGTTAGAGGTAAATGTAGAGATCCTGTAGGAAAAGGGGGCCATGTAGATATTGAAGAACCAGGGGAAAGGTTAGATCCCTGGGGGACACCACAAGTAGAGATTGTGGTAGAGGAGAGAAAGTGCCCGAGTTCCACCTGGGTGGGCCAGTCAGAGAGAAATCAGCCGATCCACGACGGGGCCTGATTAGTGATGCCCAAGATATCATGGAGACAGGTGAACAGGATGCTGTGGTTTGCCGTATCGAATACAGAAGAGAGGTTAAGAAGAATGAGGACAGAGTGAGAGTTGGAGTCAAGATTTGAGAGCAGGTCTTCACGGGTATTCACAAGAGCCGTTCCATGCTTCTGGATGTTCTAAAGCCAGACTGATGGTCATGGAGATAACTGACAGACTCAGTATGGCGGGTATGTTGAGTTATAGCCAACTTATCCAGGAGTTTCCCCGGGAAAGGGGTGATGGAGATCGCGCGATAGTCTGCCAGAATGGATGGGTCGGCAGAGTTTTTTTTTTTTTTGCAGAGTGCGCACAAGAGAGTGCTTGAGAGGAGAGGGGACAACTCCAGTGGTGAAAGAGTTACAGGTGCAAGTAAAGCAAGGGCACTTACACAGGGCTTGGGGCATTAACTGAAGAGGTAATGCCCCCCCCAGCAAGGTGCTTATTGCTATTAGTACCCCGTTCTGTTAGACCACTTTAATAATAGTGTCTTTTCTTTAGTTGCAAATTGGCTTTAGTATGTCGCAATTGGAAAAAAGAAGAAAACTATGGCCACCATATAACGGGGTGAAGGGAGTATACATAGTCCCTTTAGCCTTTCCATGGCAACCATCTAAAAGGGGGGGGATAAACAAAAAAGATAGCTGCAATGGAACGGCAAGAAGGGAGCACACGTTAGTCCCTTTTCCCTTTTCATGGTGGCCTTTGAAATGTGATTAAAAAAAAGATGACTGCCAGGGAACGGGAAGAGGCGACTACGCATAGTCCCTACTCCCTTTCTGTGGTGGCCAGGACGCTGCTGTGACTGGTGTGACAAAGGCTTTGTCTGGCTGATAACGACCCAGTGAGAGCCAATGAGATCGCTTGTTGCCAACTGAATGTCCCTCGCCGGCTACTAATTTGTGTTTTTAAACAGCACTTAATGCCATGTTCCTCATGCTGCTAAGCACTATAATAACAGGTGTTTGAATGTGTATGTCCAGTGCAGTCAAAACAGGTGAGAGGTCTATAGAAACCTCATCAATATCCCTAGCTGTGATGATTCTAACATTCCAATACACACTTTCACAAACAACGCATCTAAAACCCATTTTCCAATTTGTTTATTATGTTTTTCTATGTTTTTTTAAAATACACAACCTATTTCATAGTAACCCCTAAAGGATTCAAACTTGTGATTATATTGGCTCAGGCGTCCTCTTTTGAGCTAATGTGCCTTCTCTACGACAGACCTTTTTTGCAGTGAGTAGGACCCTCCAACAGAGCTTTGAACTGAAAATTCGGAGAATCTCTCCTTTTGTTGCAAAAGTCCATCCTTAATTGTATTGCATTGTATTGTATTTGTCATTTCCATAGCACTCTTTACCTTTATTATAGTCTCAATGCGCTGTTAGTGGGAAAGCTCTGGGAGAACTGAAGTCCAGAGTGTTGGAGGTCATGGAGAAAGATTAGGATCAGTGTGCGCAATTGGCCAAATAAGGCTTAGCATGACTGGCCAGGCTCCAGGTAAGATCAACCCATGCTGTCAGACATGTGCATGGGTGCTGAGAGGTGTCAGGAGAGTGTTTCAGTGATACTCGCTATGTTTTCAGCATGACTGAATTTGTCATAGGTCTGTGCTGCATTTTGATGGCAGGGGGGTTGAGGCATAGTTTGAAGTAAGTAGGCAGAGAATTATGTGAACAGCACAACCACATTTTGTCATAGTCCTTGCTGTATTCTAATGTGCGCGGGTTGCCCTGCCTGTGGCAATTGTCCACTAAAGTGGTGTGAATATGTACCTAGCAGAACTGATTGGTGATTTGTTGTTTGTGTACCCGCTTAGGTAGTTGGCTCTGTCTATCGTTTCTTGCGGCTGCAATAAAATAAGCAACAGTGACAGTGTATGCACCAACTGCTTGCAAAAGGAGGTGCATGGGTTGTACTTCCAGGTTCTTCTATGTGGAGGAGATGCGGGTCTACCCAGATAGTGAGCGCTTACTGAGTCTTTTGAGTTGTTACCTTCACCATGGGCATTCCATCCTATGGTTCATACTTGCACAATACCTGCCCTTCCTCCTCTTAATTACAGGGCTATATCATGGGAAGGTTCTTGATTGCCTTCCTAGAGTATTGCATGAGGGACCTCCACCCACCATACCGGTTGTGAGACATGGCGATGACACACGTCCACCCATGACAATTCCCTGCAGTGCATCCCAAACTGTCAGTTTGCGATGGTGGTGATTCTATCGCAACCGTCATGAGTGTGATTTGCTTGTTTTCACATACTTGCCAGGTGCAGTGACTCATCAATCTGTGACAATTCGTAATTGAGAGGCTGTGATTCAGCTAGTGGTGCTTGTGGGGAGCCAGGGCTATGATTGGTGTACAATTGTGTGTGTGATCTTGGCCGCCACAAAAGTGTCTGACACCGCCAGGTGCTGAGAGGACATGATATTTTATACATATGAAGGCCTGTGATTCAGGTAGTGGAATCAGCGTCATGATTGGTGTATGACAGTGTGTGTGGTCAGGGCCACCGCGAAAGTGCTTGGTGCCGCCAGGTGCTGAGAGGTTGGGGTTGCTGCAAATGCAGCCACACACTGCCTGTTGCTGAGTGTTTAATCACGAGCTTGCACCAATGTTGCCATTCAGAAACATTGTTTGCTCAATTCCATTGGCCAATCCGTCTTTTGTTACTCAATGCTTCTAAAATTGAGAGGAATCTTTAAAGTCCCCAACCAGAAATGCATTATCTAGTAGCAATACACCCATCACACGACAAACACATGGGAAGCAGGATAGCACAAGTATGCATGTGGCTCAGTCCTTGTGTGCTTCATATTTACATTATCCACATCATGTTATGTTATGTTATATTGCATTTGTATTGCGCCTACTGCCATAGTTTATGTCATCAAAGCACTTTTGCCTGTCAGAGAGGCAAAGGAGCAGTATGATAGATCATCTAGTAGTGATAGGGAGGAGAAAAGTTGGGTAGATAGTTGGAATGAGGGTCATGGCTAGATAAGGTGCACAGGAAGGCATGAGAAGGAAAATGTGGAAGAGCTGTGTGCACAATTTGACCAAATTTATTGTGGGCCTCACCTCTATTTTATGGGGCACAGCACCGAAAGGAGAGATAGCTGGGGAAGAGGTATTTGCTGTGCCACTGGGTATGTTTGGAATTTACTGACTGCAATTTTGCAACAACTCCCTGAAAAGCTAGCAAAAACACCTCATATTTGTTGGTTTCTTCATTTATTTTTGTCATGTTACCAAAATCCTAGGCTTGTGCACAAAGTGCTTAAGAACACCAAGCCTGTCTATGGCTTAGCTGTGGTCAGACTTATGAGCCTTTTTTTGCAGTGTCATGGGGAGCCAATGCATGTAGAAACCATGCTCAGGAAAACACAGCATGCAAAGCACCTCTGTTAACTCCCCTGAAAACTGAATGGCCACAAACGACCAGGTTCTATAGATTGGAAAGCTGGAAGGAAATATGGGTGCATTTAACTGAGGGTGTGATTTCAACTACGGCTTTCCCATAGGATCCTGTGTCCTGCTAGGACCTTTAAGTTTATGGTGATATTGGTGTGTGAGGAGGGAATCCTCTTAGGCTGAGGCAGGGCCCATAGGGAAGTTACTTTTCATAATCCCTTCTTTGATTAGCCTTCTCACTCTCGACTTCAGTTACTGTGTCCTGTTACCATTGGGCATTTTGCCAAAGTTAGGTCAAAACAGTGGTGTATGTTCTAATTAACAGATTAGATTTCCTTCTCAACCATTCTGTGTATTTTATTTTTTCTTGCATCAGGGTTGCTACCTGCTGTCTTATGGTAGCTTCAAAGGTGTTTGAAAATTAGACATTTAAAGAACAACATTATAATGAAACCATAGCATATTATAAAATGACCAATCCCGCTATTATACAGGGAAACCAACATCATACCCCCCCCTCCTCTGTCAAAGGAGTGAATGAGTAGAAACAGTAGCACTCAGGTCGATTCTAGTTAGTGCACATTGAGCTTTGTGAAAAGAGAACATTGATCCTAGCAGGATAAGACATTACATAACATATTTCTTCAGCTTAAACCATGCCACGGCATAGCATAACATATCAAAGTGTAGCATCCCAAATCATACTGAGTGTAGCACTTCAAAACCGTGCATGGCACTAACAGTTTAGCACAGTGCAGGCATATAGCTAAGCATGCTATTGCTGAGCATCCCAAACAAATAATGATCCAAATGAGCAGAAACAGCACCGCCAAGGTAGCATGTCACACATGCAGAAATGCACACACACTCAGAAACACATACATAAACACACACACACTCTCTCAGCTCCAGTCTCAGCATACCTTGATTTGAAGTCTTCTGCTTTTTGCGTTAACTGAGTTTAAAATGTAAATGGCTGCTCTTTTGTAGGCCACAGGCCTGGGTCTTCAAAGGCAAGGGACTCCATCCTTCACACCCTTCCTTCACTCTGCCCTTGAGCAAATTGATGTTTCCTTTCATTGAGAAGTGCAATTCCTCAATTAATTAACATGTGTTATCTCTGCTGGATAGAGGAAGGAAAATGTGTTTTTTTTTGTCAGAGGAATACTTTAAACTATGGGTGGCTTCCATAAATGGAGTTTCTTCAGTTCCGTCCCCAGGTATCCCTACACCCTGTGTGAGATTTATGGGCATGCCCACTCTCCCACTGTGCTGGTCCACATACACGTAGTTGGCCCAGATTAAAAGGCCATGCCACAATTGTTTTAAAAAAGCGACATTGAGTACATAAAAAAATTGTGCCACAATAAAAAAGGGCTAGACAGGCTGCCCCAAAATGCCAGTGGAGCCCAGTAATTACTAATGAATCCAGTGGAATCATCACTGATTTCCCTGCTGTGCCTGCCTCCCCTGTGTCCAGGGGATGGCAGCAGCTACCTCATCCAGACTTTGGGGTGGGGGGGTGGGGAGGGTAAATGAGGGAGGATCACAGGGGAGGAGATGGCTACCAGGTGGAGATGGTGACTCCATCGGATAAGACACGGTATTCCTTCCATTCCTCTGAGGAAGGCTCTATATTACCCGAGACCTTAATGACTTACTGGGCCTCATTCCGAGTATGGAGGTAATCATGGCGCTATTAGCGCCATGACTACCTCCAGTACCGGTACCGAGTCCGCCCTGGTTCAATGGGGATTTACCGGTCTATTCTGACCTTTGCGGGACCAGTAAGTCCCATTTGAAAAAGCCATTCCCCATTCCCATTTGAGCCCCCATAGCGCTAATAATGGTACTGCAAATTGTGGTACCGTTATTAGCTCTAAAGTCCCTTAAAGGGTCCCGTCCTTAACGCCTGGTAAAGCCAGGCGTTAAGGAAGGGACCCGCTATGGGAACTCAGAATAGGGCGCAAAGGGATTACCGGCACCAGTGTCCTTACCGGTGCCCAATATCCCTTTGCGCCCAACTCGTAATGAGGCCCACTTTCACGTTCCACACTATAGTAAAAGTAAGAAAATGTTTCCTCTATATTACTCTCGTCAGGCTCCCATCTATGACTCAAACACTCATAACTCTTACAGAACATCTTCTGATCTTTATGTGTTTTAATGTGAAACCTTTGAACATCCACAATCAAGAAACTCAGTAACATTTATGACTACAACTCCAATCGATGCTCAGGCATTGAGAGGAAGAAGAGGAGGAAGGAGTTTATGCAGAGCAGGAGAAGCCTGAAGCCTAAAGTGCAGGCTACTTGTTTTGTTGGTCCTAAAGTTAGCAGGACCTTTAAAAATGGCAGAGACAGTGCAGGAGGTGCTGTGCAGGAGAGGACTAGGAACAATATGCTGGTAGTCCTGACCGCGAGGTATCCAGACCAGTGTGGTGGGACGGGGAGCGAAGCGCAGAGGAAGGAAAGACATGAAGAGGATGGAGTTCACACAGAAACTCCCCGGAATACACCAGCCTAAGCAACCAGCAGTCTCCAGGCAAGGAAAGCCGGCGGAGCTGCGTCATGTGTTGACAGAGCGTTTTGCGCAATCCCGACAGGGAAGCAACAACACATGGAAGTGCAAACTGGTTTGGAAATGCAAAGAAGTCCAGGTGAGTCTGCCTAGGGCATTGGGGGACCCAGCGTGTTACCACGCACACATCTGCAAATGTTTGAACTGTTTGAAGTTGCAAATGACAGAAAGAGACAAAACTTATTTAAATGCAACTGAGGAAAAGTACAAGTTCAAATGCCACTAGGAAGAATATTTGAAAGAGATCAAAACACAGTGCTGCAACAAGTCCCAGGCAAGTACAGAGTTAGCATATGTTGTTGTGGGGTAAATTGGAAGCAAGTGCTACCATGTGCAAATAAATAACGCACCTCAGGGCATGTGCTATTGTGCTACAATGAAAAGAAGAGTGAACCAATAAGAAGTCATGCTAGGGGAGTATACCAGCCAACTGAAGTTGCATAAAGAGTTTAACAGTGTGGGCAGATACCTGGCAGAAGAGCACCAGGGGATCTGAGAAGCCCAAGAAAGATGTCCTCACAGGGGAGTACAACAGTCACCTGAAGTTGTGTACAAAGTGGGAAGATACCTGGTAGAGGAGTATAACAGGGGATCTGCAAAAGTAGCAAGAAGAGATTCCACTGTTAGGGAATTTATTATTTGACGCTAAAGAAAGACTGTTATGAAATGTATTGTTTGAAGCTGGAAGCTTGAAGCAAAAGAAATACTGTTATGGGATTTATTGTTTGAACAGGAACTTTTGTGAATTCAGTACCAAAACCCAAAGAAACTGTTGTTATAAATGTAAACAACATAATACATAAATACAATACATAAGTGTATATGCTCACTTTCTAGCACCAGTGCAAACATTGGATGACTTGTCAGCCATTTGCTTATGAGTATGATCACGCACCACCTCACATTCTTGGCAGACAGTGTTCAATTGAATGTGATCATTAATCTGAGGTGATGAAGACTGGCAGCTGCTCACAGTACTGCCTTCATAGGAGCATGGACAGACATGACCAAAGGAGTGCCAGTGCCTCTGGACCAGTAGATGAACATCACAAGATAGGATACATTCCTGCATAGAACAGAGGGCACAGTGATGAAAATTAGACTCTTGCATGCCAGAATTAGATATTGAGACCTGGGAGAAACTGGTTCTAGCTGCTGATGGAAAAAAAAACAAAATGTGTATGAGCTGGTAACCAAAGGCCTGGTCTATAAATGCATAATGAACGGTTTGGAAACCACTGTTGCCAATCAAATGTGGGTTTCCCACGTTGGGTCATTATATAGGGAGACTAACCTCACCAACACATAGGATCCCACCATTGTGGATTCCACCAGTGGAGGCCAGAATATGGTCAACCAAGTTGCCCCAATTACCTGCACATTTTCCATCAAAGAGTTAATGGAGGCTTTATGCAAACAAAACCTATTCGCTGGCTGGGTCCGGAATGGTATTCTGATTGATTTGTTCCATGATGAAATAGACCTATGTGGACCGGTTATGGCTATAGGTTTGAGCGCCATAATTGCTGCAAGAAGTATACAGCTTGCCTCGAAGCCAGTTTTGATTCAACCCATTTTTTAAAAAGGTGGTCAGCGGTGATCCAACCTCTTATAGACAAATTTCACAACTGGGCTCCCTTTTTTAAATATTTTGTAGGGTTCTTTCGTCTAAAACAGAACATTGGGTGTCGAGCGATGACAATCTATTGTCCATACTGTGTTTTCATCCTGATTTGTTCGCGAACGACGAAGCTCTGAGACTGTATTTGATTATGAAGTTCCATTTACGTACGGAAAGAGCTGGTTTACTTAGCCTTCATGCACCAGAGCACAGCATTTGTTACCGATCAGTCACCAAACGCTTTGGCCTTAGTGACCACTGTTCACGAAGGCACTAAAGCTTGCGTCAGGAGTGGCGCTAATGGCCATTACACACAATTCCCTGCTGTGAACACGGTGTCTGACAGGGATGCTTATTACAACCATTGTTGTTCTCTATTTCCCAAAATAAGTTTCACAACACCCTATTTCGAACAGAGGTGGATGTGCCATGGATTGGGAATTCTACTTGGCTGGTTTTGGCCTATGCTGATTAAATAATTTTGATTGCCCGCACTCCTCGTGCACTATAAACCCTAATTATATTTAGACTAGGTTTATGCATGCCCTGGACCATCAGATGAATGCTGGCAAGTCGATGCCATGGTCTGTTGTCTAGGCAATCATTGTATCGAGTTTACAAGTATCCAGAGCAATAATATTTCTATACCCCATGTTAGGGGGATTGATTACCTAGATATTGGATTCTCACAGAATTTGACAGTTTGGAGGGCACAAATCAGCAAAGAAGACAATAGGTTAAAGAAAGCAATGGGTGCAGTGGATCAATTCAGAAAACATTGTAGATCTCAGGCCTTGAACCTGATTTTGAATGTGTATAACAGCAAGGCTAGTGCGGTTGCTATGTACAGGGTTACATTGTGGTGGACTTTGGATGTGGCACCCAATCAAGTAATTGAAAATGATTTCATAAAAAAATGCCTTTGTCTAATACGTTTTGCATCTAATTAAGGCAATCATTTGGAATTGGGTTAAGACTTTATTGAAGATTCTGTGAAGCTTCAACACACTTCACATTTTCTCAGAGTGTGGTCAAATCCCAAGGTGGGACTTACGAAGGGCTACTACTACCTAAATTGGGTGCAAACGGAATACCATGGTTTCGGAATGTGAAACTTTATCTAGGAAAAATCATTGCAGGGAGTAATTTTATTGACCCTGCTCTTTTTGGCCATAGCATGGCAGATCAATGGATTAGATGATTGGTCGTGTGCATACAAGACTGGTATGCGTCCAGCACATTTCTGAAACCATCTAACTGTAGACATGTAAAATTGTACTCCATTCTCATGCACAACCATCCACTTCATCAACTCATGGTTATGAAAGAAACGCCATTACGAGGGCACTTTATTAGCTTCCAATCTTGACGCCACCAGGTAGGGCTGGGTGTCACTGGGGTACTGGTGGACAGGAATATTAAATCCCTTGATTAAGTCCCTCACTGGCTTCCATGTCCATATTTAAAAGAGCAGAGACGCAATTGAATTTTGAGTCACACCCAAGAGAGTGAGAATCCATGAGGGCATGAGGCTGCCCATCTTTCCCAACTTACCTTTTGTCTCACCCATGTTCCAAAACCTCATACTCTTGATGGACAGTGACCTCACTCTCGAATTGCAGGTTAAAGCCATTCTTTCAGCTCAGAACAATCTTGCACAACATGCCTTACCTGACTTCCTGCATGGAACCATGGCAGTGATTGCACTAGTACTCTCAAGATTAGACTGCACTAGTAGTCTCTACCTGGGATGCCTGCATTACATAGTAAACACACTACAAAACATTGCTGCACCCCTTGGAAAACTCCACTGACTCCTGATCAAATGGAGGATTTACTTCAAATCTCCATGCAGAGCCCATTGTGGCTTGCAATGGAGAGATCCAGAATCCATCACAAGGAAACGCATCCACTGCAAATCATTCGGAGTTAATGTCTAAATACAGCCGTATTAACAATGCTAATCTTCAATCAGAAAGACCACGAAGGATGATCCTTCTCCTTTCTCTTAACCAGGCACTGGAATGATGTGGCCAGGTGGCGTCATACAGAAGAACACACACCCGTCCAAAATAAAATGCATAAAAACATTGGCTATTCAACTGACACCAGCATTACAACAGTAAGATGTGAATCCAACCTGAGCACCTCAGACCAGCCTCAAACAACAGATGGGCACTCTCAATAACATTAACTGTACAGAACGTTCCACTGCCTGGGCCCACAAACGTGCCAGGGGCTTGGACACAAAGCATCCATCAAGTATTACGGGTGATCCGACTCATTCAAGTAAGGCCCTCTGTGCTTTCAAAAGGAACTGACAGGATACTCTCATAAGAATGCGCGAGGCAGGAACACAATGCATCAGCCAAGTTACATGGGAGATGGGACACATTCATTTCAGTCTCCACGTGTCCCTTAAATGAATTCAGAACAGCAAAAACCCTTCATCAGAGTTGACAATCACATTTTTGATGACACTGGATCAATAATCTTGATCTGAAATATCTCTTTGTCTTCTAAATATTACCCTCTGCCTCAATCAATAGCCAGCTCCTGTCTTCATGCCTCTCTGCCTTTCTATCACACTACGGAAAGCTGCCTAAAACACGACACATTAACGGATCAATGCCACGGCTCTGCTCTTTTGTAGGGACCCTCTCTGCACACGACCAGTTAACATTGTTCTTGCAGTGCTGTGTTGAACTGATTGATCTTAGCCTCTTTCCTCTGGATAGAGCAAACACTCAAACGTCTCCATTGCTAGTCAACCAGAATCACAGCGACTTTCGGGACGGAGGTGCATGCTGTCTGCAAGCACCAAAACCGCAGGGTTTTCACCTGACATCACCTCTATCGCTCGAACAACCCACCTGCTTCTTTGCTTTCAGGGTCACGTACAGCAAGGCCATCAAAATGGCGGAGAAGATCTATACATGGCCACGTTTCATAAATCCTGTCAAAGTGAGATAGACCATCCAGGGAGGCGGTAAATAAAACTGACTGAGGATCTCCCAACCTGATGGGTTGGAAAACAGGGGCACTTGACATAGGAACCCACCTTCAAAGTGACATCCACCTGTTTCCTGATGCAAAGAAGTCAGCACACATTTTGACAAAAGAAACAATAATTCACAATGATATTGTATAGTGCTGACTGTGAGCCTGAAGTCTGCCTGTTATTGATGACCTTGTTCAGATCTGATCAAATAATCCTGAATTCGTGTCGGTGTTCACTGTAGTATATGTGGTTTATGTGTTTGCTGTAGCATTATGTGTCTAGTGCCTTCCACTTTCCTTGGAGAACATATTGATCATGTGCAATTACTGAAGCTGGAATACACTTTAATAAATGTGATTGCCACGAGGGATGAGAAGACAGCTCAGCATGTCAAGTACCTGCTGCAGAGATCTGTGTTCACACACTAGATCATGACATTAAAGTAAGCAAAGCTGGCTCAGCCTTTCCTCTTTATGAAGTTCAACTTTGATAAAAGTAACAGCTACTGGGCTACGAAGTAATATACTGCACCAGAAAGCGTTAGTTATATTTTACATTGAGGGTTGATCAAATTGCACAGCAATGTCCAACAGACCAATCTATTTAGCACCTCCTATGAAGAGCATAGTGTGTTAGACAGCAGAGGTAGCCAAATTGGAGACAGTGGAACCAAAGTGTCAATGTTGTTATCATATATTTACCACCGGACGATGTTGTCATCCTGGATAGATAATCATATCTGATTGTACATCACTGAGTTGACTCCTGTAAAAAGCTTTGCCTTCTCACAGTCTGGAGGCATTCCTTGGCCCATTGCCTGCTCCTTATGTTCATGCAGGCCTTTTAAATGGCCCCAGACACAATATAGTGGACCAAATGACACAGCACTCCGGACAGCTTGCTTCCAGATCTGCTTATGTGAAACAAAAACACATTGCTTTTTTTCTACAATTACAAATTATCTTTTTTTCAGACATGAATAAAAATGTGCAAGTCCATGTCAAACAATGACTTCGCTCTGATGAAATGATCACACACCTTCTTTTGTCGGGTGTATGCATATTTATAAAATACAATAGTAAACCCCTTATGAGGTGTTTTGATATCACATCACACATCAAAATCAGGTCTACAGAGAAAATTCAACGTTTAGCTCTTTAAAGTGAAACATTCACACCTTGCTGCATGAAAAGAACTGTGAGAACAATGTGGTCATGCGCCAAAAATGAAACACTGGGCTCAACCATCATGTTCACCACTTAACTAAAGTCTGTGATTCTGGGAAACAGATTTAATACCACGTCTAATCTGACAACATTGCCGATAACATAATATTTCAAAATTGTCAATGCTTATGAATTCTTTAGATCTCTAGGTATGCTTTTCAAAACAACCTTATTCATGGTTTCAGTGTCTATAGTGTGGGTTCACATATAATAATTGTAACTTTTCATTCATTGCATACCACAAGTAAGATACAAATGGTACCAGAAAACATGTTTTCAAAATATCACAAAGTTTAATGTACATAATTTCAAAATACTGAAAATCCCCACAAGACAAAAAATATGATCCATTGCATTTTGGATCGGATAGTCCTTCTTGAGGGAAATTGCCCAATGACAGATTCT
Source organism: Ambystoma mexicanum (assembly GCF_040938575.1). Lineage (NCBI taxonomy): Eukaryota > Metazoa > Chordata > Amphibia > Caudata > Ambystomatidae > Ambystoma > Ambystoma mexicanum. The sequence continues at coordinate 204,427,356 of NC_090932.1, forward strand.
TAAACAGTTTCTGCTAAACAATAAACATGAGTCTGTCATTGGAGACTGAAGTGAGAGCCCTCCTAGTAGGCGAACAATGGGTTTCCTCTGCACTTGTAGTATGAATTATGTGGAAGCCTTCATTGCTAAGTTTTCACAGAGGAAATAATGATAATATTTTGTAAAATAGTTACAGAATAACTACACATTTTTCTACAATCCACCGAAAACTTAGGGAATGTGCAGACCTGAACTCTGCTGGTGCAGGAATGAGAGAACCAGAAGAAAAAAACTTCTGTCTACGCCTCCAGAGTCAGGAACCTGCTCCCACCAACACCAGACTTGCCCCCCCTTCGCTTCTACATTTCAGGAAGGAGCTCAAGATCATCCTCCTCTTCAAGGGAAGGCTCCTCCCTAACAGCTTGGATCACGCACCCTGCACTCCATACCAAACCAGAAACTGGGAGATATCCCCCTGTCAGTTTCTCTCCCAGGGTGCTTGTAGATAACATCCTGCCAAATTGCCTGTCCTCCCCGTGCCCCGTTCTTAGCACCCCAGTCTCTTTTACCTCAGTTCCTTAAAAGTGTCCTCCATCCTATGATTTGCAAGGAAATGTGTCAACATCACTTGAAAACCACGGCCCTCTTCAACTCTCGGTCTATGTTCAAATATGTGCACCTTGCTTTTAACTAGTAGTCTGTGTGCCTTTCCCATTGCTTTCAATCTGCCTCCTGTATCCATGCCTGAACACGTTTACACTCTCTGAGGCTGTTAATCTGAGCTCTGGGTCTAAATTGGAGTATAGTTACCTTTTCTATATGGTTCCTGATATTCGCCCAAAACACAAGAGTGGTGCCACACGCGAAAACAATTTGTTCAAATATTGGTCAAATCCAAGTACACTTATCAACCGTGAAGACCATCTTCAGCTACGAATGGTTTATTTTTTTTACCTTGGATAGCTGCGAATGGTTTAACTCACTCCTTATTGATAGTTGTGTACAATCAGGAAAATTCAGTATTTTTTTTAATATTTGTGTTTTATGTATTGACAGGTTTGGCACCTTTCTTCATTTTTGGCTTCTTATTGATTTCTTTTTGTTTACTGTTTAATGAAATTGTTTTGTACGGATGGAAATAATGCAATACGTATATTTTTGATAGTCATGTGGGTGTTACATATTTGGGACTAGTGGACGGTTGATACGTGTAATTGGATTTCACCAATATTTAAATAAATTATTTTCACCTGTGGCACTATTCTTCTGGTTTAAGAGGTATCACCGTCCTTTTGCATTTTACTGATATTTGACCTACATCGAAATCCCCAGCTCTATGCTGAGCACAGCACCTGAGCAATTTAGAGTGATGGCTGAGACAGTGCTTACCCTGCCATTCTACATACTGAAGAAGTTGAAAGGGGTGCCTGGAGGGAGAGAGTGAAAGAGAGAGAGAGAGGGAGAGAGCGAGAGGGAGAGAGAGAGAGAGAGAGAGAGAGATAGAGAGAGCGAGAGCGAGAGAGAGAATCTAGCAATATATTGTGACTTGGATGAGGCAGGATCAACATGATTCTATTCATTTGTTTTCAGATTGATAGTGTCAATGGCCACTCAAATGTGTGGTAAAACCATGAGGTAGACATTCCCTGCAATCAGCCAGGAAAGACGTCATGATCCGCCAGCAAGATGATGGTCTCAGAGCTGCATCCAGGACCTAAATCAGCCTTCTGTGAAGTCCAGAGGCTCAAGCTGAAAAAGGAGCTCTTCCAAAAAAGGGCAAGTGCTCGCTCCATGTCTTGCCCAAAATAGGTAGAACAGTGATTGGGCAATAGTTACAAAGATCAAAGGGGTTAAGGGGTTAAGTGTCTATCTTTTTTAGACAGCGGTGTAACATAAGCAATTTTAAAGACTAAGGAATGATCACTTGAGTTAGGGAGTTAAACTCACATATCCTTGCTTATTTGAGAAGGTCAAATGGCAAACATGATATTCCCAGCATGCCCCTAAATCTGCTCAATAAAATGTGCATTCTAGGTATTACCACTGATTGTCAAATTTCATTTGCAATACAGGATGGCACAAGCCTTGCAAAGAAGCTAGGAGGAGTGCCACGACAAGCATCAACATGTGTCCATCTTTTAAGGACATATGCAAGGCAGTCGAGCCCTCGATCCACGACGGCTGCACTACTGACTGTTGTCATGCTGCAGTCACCAAATCCACCCGAGATGCCTCGACCAGTGTTCCAGATCCACCAAACCAGCACATAGACAATTATTCTTGACCCTGAGTCACTGCATAGGCCAGCCTGCAGCCGCAGTCCAGCCTCGCTTGGCAAACTACCTGCCGCCTGATACCCACAGCTTTCTCCCATCTTGAACTCTGCTGCAGGAGATGCAAAGCGTCTTGGAGCCGACTTGGAGCTGTCAAGCATAAAGATCATCTCAAACACCAGGTACATTGTGGTTCTGTCTCCCTGGCTCTTCTCCGAAGGCCGCTGGTGACATTTACGACCCCTTGCTCCCTTGGTGCTGAAACCAAATAACCTTGAACAGTACATGAGTACCTTCGACTTCACGGCAGTGTATTACACTGGCCTGATATGATGCAATGGCGTGTGGCAAGAGAAAAGCCCCCCAAAGAACCTTTGGTTCCCCCATAGTCCCTAAAAGGGAAAAGCAGTGGGAAAACAAAGATTCCAGGGAAACTCTCTGGGTAAAAAAAAAAACCTGACGTGCACATCGTTGAGTAGTTCTTGAAAGTTGTCACTGTTTGGATGGATGGTCATGCCAAAACAGGCAAGAGGATCAGTTGTTATAGTTGCCAACTGAAGGAGAGTGAGAAGGAGAGGTAAGCATATGTTCTATGGATGCTTTTGGCTTTTGGCAAGAGGAAAGGAAATAAAAGTACCAGGAATATTCTCTGAGGACTGGAAGGCACGGGCAGGATTCTGAAACTGTCCGGAAGAGCTGGAGTTTGAGTTGTAATGCTGGAGGACAAATATGGAGAGCGTGTGAAAGGTAAGCGGTACGTATTGGCTCTAGGAAATGTTGAAATGGGTCGAGACTACGTACCTGGGTAAATGGCAGTCTGTCAAGAGGTTGGGATAGATTGTGCTAGGGAAAGTAGAGCATCGCGTCTTCCCATTGATGCTAAATGACAAAGGGGGTGTCAAAGTGAATCAGATAGAGGATCAGACTCAAGTGAACCCGGATTTTCTTTAAGACGAGGTAACAGTATTTGAGATGGATGGGGATGCAGATCTTACTCATTACTTCAATAATCAGAGCGACTCAGGAATTTTGGCAAAAACATGGGCATTTTAATTACACTTGTTAAAACAGGAAGTACAACGGCATCAATGGACGCTGCACAGCATTCTCACTCAAGAGTTCCTCAAAGCTTTACTTGAAAAATCACATGTTTATACTAAAGATTCTCATACGTGACGTCATAAAATGTGGCAAAATAAGGGGATGTGATAGGCTTAAAGGGAACATCTAAGTATACTTTCTCTATGGGCGGGGATCATGATTGGGTCTTTAAGGTCAGAAGAACAACTATGCCCACCCCAAGTGCAAGTCATGAAAATACACAGCGTTCTATTGGCTTCTCAAACTATAGGACTTCTTGCTACGTGGCCCTCTACAATTGTTTGGCACGCTTGTACCCTTCTGGAATATTGCACTCTCTAGCTGCATGCAAGCTGGTCCCCCATGTGATGGGGGGTTTGGTCTGGTCATACCTCCCCACCCAATTAGCCCAACATCCATCATCACTCCTGCTGTCTGCCAGTCAATTAGTCTTTGAACTCGGCCTTGCAAAGGCTCACTGTGCCTGAGAATAAAAGGGATTGAAGGCATGGCTTTATCTTCTGGTCTCAGTGTAGCTCGCCCCAAAGTCCATTTGCATCTGACCATGTGACTAGAGACCACGTTGTGAGCTCCTCCGTTGCATTTAATACTATTAAATGAAGAAAACCTGGCATTTCTAGTGTTTTTCCATTACACCTCAAACAAGAGCTCAGCTCGCATCTCACGTTTATTGTATCTACTTGAGTAGATACACAGGCTCTTGGTGGCAAGACTCTTGAAACTGGGCCAGGCAAGCCTTCTCAAATCTTCCTTGGCCGTCAGCTATTCTATTCTGCTGCGCCTCACTTCCAGCCCTTTCATTCACAGGGTCCAAGTTTGCTAAAATGCATTGTGGAACATCCAGATTCTATACACACATATATATATATATATATATATATATATATTGGCGGCACCACCTGCCGTCTATTCATTACATATAGCCAGCCTTATGATTACTTAGTTCTACTTGCGTTACTGCATCTGCACATTTATGAAATGGTTTTGCATTTTCTTCAGTGCTTCTTTGCATGTGCAATCTTCATTCTTCTCCCGAAATGTTGCGTCTTTCGCTATTTTGCCATCAGATTCTATAAGGTCTATATTCTTTCTTCATTAGCATCTCTTCTGGGTGTGTCATTTCTGCTTCATGTGACATCAGCAGTCTTCTCTTTCATTCATATTCACACTTTTTTCTGGAACTTCCTTCAGAAGACTGTAATTTCTTCTTTTATACATATAGGGTTTTCTAAATGGATCCCTTGTTTCAAGGACTCTTCACGGTATAGGTACCATTAGTGGCTTTGCGCATGTCCCAATTTCCGGCTGCCAACATATAAGCAGAATGGGGGCGGGACTTCCGGTAGAGGTACTTGGCTATTACTCTAGACAAGTGAGTGTTAAAAGAGGGAAACATGTATACTCACGAAGTGTCTAAATGTTGGAGAGTACCGACATGCTGGTATCCTGCCTGCCATTGCCTGTATGCACTGTTGAAATCAGATGGGGTTGGGAGCAGGAAGGAGACTGGAGTGTAAGTGAAAACTAGACTGTTGCATGGAACACTGGGCGCCATCTTGGTAGTGAACCGAAGGATTGGGCTAATCCATCTGCATCTGTTCCAAATTGAATGTTGGCGGAATCTGGATTTGACACCCTGCCACTTTTCAGCGGATGGATTACCAGGTTTTGTCTGGTCTGGAAAACTTCAGTGTCGCCTATTTAGATGACATTGCTGTCTTCAGCCATATCTGGTAGGATCACTTATCTCACCTGAAAAAAGTTCTTCAAGCGCAGTGAATACAAGTATGACTATCAAGGACACAAAGTGCCGGATAGCGCAGGGCACAGTGACTTACCTAGGCCACCTGGTCAGTGGAGGTAAGAAACAACCTCTCAAAGCAAAGGTACATGCTGTGAAGGATTGGGGCATCCCCACAACACAGACTCAGGTGAGAGCCTTTTTAGGTCTCACCTGGTACTACCGGTCATTCATTAGATGGTATGGGACCATTGCCATACCCCTGAATGATGTACTCTCCAAGAAAATGCAGAAGAAGGTATGATATGATATGATATGGCATTTATAACGAGCCTATACACAAGTGTTTCAAGGCGCAACGAGGCGGGGGGGGACAAGGGGAGACAGACAACGATGCTACTAGGCCAGGTGTCATTCAGATCAGACAACAATCCTACTAGGCCAGGTGTCATTCAGATCGCGCAAGTGCAAGGGTAGAGGGGAAGGGAAAAGTGCAAGGGGGAAGGGAGACAGAAAAGTGCAGTACAGGGTTAGTAGAACAAGATAAATACTAAGGGCCAGCTGGTGGCAAGTGCAAGGTAAGTGCAGACAAGTGCTGGGAAGGGGGGGGCTGTATGGATACAGAGACAGTCCCGCAGTGCAGGGGTTGCCCGGGAGGCAGTGCAGGGGAGAGTGGCTGGGCCAAGGACTGAGATCGGTGAGTGGCCGAGTTGCAGATTCAGTGCAGCTTCAGTAATTCTAGCAGGGGAGAGGGGGAGAGAAAGCAGAGACAAAGAGGAAGGTTTTGAGGTGCTTCCGGAACCGGAGATGGTTTTCCTCAAGTTTCAGGGAGGCCGGAAGGCTGTTCCAGAGGGAGTCCCCTGCTGCGGAGAGAGATCTACCCCAACTCGTTGCTTGGAGAAGGGCCTGACCCTGAGGGAGTTGGAGGCGGATGAGCGAAGAGCTCGAGAAGGAAGATATTTAGGAAGAGAGAGTTGAAGGTATTTTGGCCCAAGGCCCCAGAAGGGCTTGTGGACAATGCAGAGGGTTATGAACTTAATCCTCACAGCCACTGGGAGCCAGTGTAGTGATTGCAGTCCTGGAGAGATACGGTCCCTGGGCTTGAGGCCAAGGACAAGTCTCGCAGTCCTGTTCTAAATGAGTTGCAAAGGGCGGAGAGTAGAGGCAGGCAGATTTAGATAGAGGCTGTTACAGTAGTCCAGCTTCGAGAGAACCAGGCCTCTAGAGGCAGTGAGCTTCTGGGGGAAGGAGAGGAAAGGAAGGATACCTCTGAGGAGTTGTAGCTGGTAGTGTGACTACTTAGAGACGTCAGAAATGTGAGGAGAGAAAGAGAGTGTGGAGTCGAAGATGACCCCAAGGTTTTTTCCCTTGCAGGTAGGAGCAGGAAGAGGACCAAGAGAGGCCGGCCAGAGAGCTGCAGGGAAGGAGGGAGTGGGTGTGCCGATGAGTAGGATCTCAGTCTTACTGGCATTCAGGCAGAGGACATTTGTGGCACACCATTCCTGGATAGCAGAAAGACAGTCAGAGATAAGAGAAGGAGAAGAGGAGGCTGAGGGTAGCGTGAAAATGAGCTGGGTATCATCCGCATAGCACTGAATGTTGGGGCAGAGAGCGGCGAAGCGGCGGGCAAGAAGTGCCAGATACTGATTGAACAGCCAGGGAGAGAGGTTAGATCCCTGGGGGACACCACAGGTAGAGAAAAAGATGTCAGAGAGGAAGGACCCCAGTTGGACCTGGGAGGGTTGATCACAGAGGAAAGAGGTCAGCCACGCCAGAGCCTGATCAGTGATACCCAGGTTATCACAGAGATGGTTGAGCAGGATGGTATGGTTGACAGTATCAAAGGCAGAAGAGAGATCAAGCAAAATGAGAACACATGGAGTGTTAGAGTCAAGGTTCAAGAGCAGGTCCTCAAGGATGTTCAGGAGAGACGTTTCTGTGCTTCTGGCAGCTCTGAAGCCCGACTGATGGTCATGAAGACTACCAACAGATTCGGCATGGAGATTAAGTTGGGAGATGGCCAGCTTCTCCAGGAGCTTGCCCAGGAAGGGAGTGATAGAGATTGGGCGATAGTTAGCCTGGCAGGAGGGGTCGGAAGAGGGTTTCTTAAGAAGGGGGTGCACAAGAGAGTGCTTGAGGGGAGATGGGAAGACTCCAGAGGTGAAGGAGTGATTGCAGAAGTCAGCCAGGGCAGCAGCCAAGGAGTCGATGTGGTCCTTGATAGTTTTGGAGGAACAGGGGTGGACCTGTTTTGACGAGACTTTCATAGATCGGACTTGTCTCGAAACCTTGTCGGCAGAAAAAAGGGGAAAGGCAGAGAAGGAGGGAGGAGGGGTGGCTGCAGAGGGGCCAGAGGAAGAGGAGGGAATAGAGGGGGAGGTGATAGGAGGAGAGCGAGAGCGAGGACAGGATGTCCTGAGTTTTTTAAATGAAGTGAGAGGCCAGTGCCGTGCAGAGGGCCTGGGAGGGGACAGGAGAGGTAGAGACTGCAGCAGGGTTGGCCAGCTCCTTGCAGATTTTATAGAGTTCGGCCGAATTGTTAGATGCCTCAGAGATGCAGGCTTGGATAAGGGCTCTCTTCTTGGTGAGAACGGAGAGCCGGTATTGCCTTTGGAGCAGGCGGCAGGCCAGTTTGTCAGAGGATGAACATGAAGCACGCCATTTCCTCTCTGCCAGCCTGCACTTGCGTTTAAGGGTGACGAGATACGAGTCATACCAGGAGTTACATTTGGCTTTGGGCTTCAAACTTGGGCTTCAAACTTGGACCCCTGCCTGTCCAACCTCCTTTCAAGATTTAAAGAATAGATTGAGTAGGGCCCAAGTTCTGAAAGTGCCAGACTATGGTCAGGAGTTAATTATACAGACAGACACCTGTGATTTTAGGATTGGAGCAGTGTTAGCACCACTGAACTCTGAAGGGGTAGAGCAACCTGTCACCCACATTAGCAGGCAGTTGACAAAAAGGGAAAGGAACTGGGCTGTCATTAAAAAAAAAGAGGCATATGCGGTCGTGTGGGCTTTAAACAAGCTGAAACCATAAATCTTTGGGTCTCACTTTATGATCCAGACAGACCACCGGCATCTGCGATGGTTAATGGCAATGCAAGTGGAGACCCCTAAATGTTTGCTTTGTGCCACATCCCTACAGGGATTAGATATGGACATCCAGCACAAGCCAGAATCCCAGCATGGAAATGCAGATGGCCTCAGCCGGTACTTCCGCCTTGATGATGAAGCAGACACTCAGTAGGGTGGTGGTTCACATGTTAAGGCTGGAGGGAATGTGAGGAATTCCACCATCCGCACAGAGAGTGTGCTAGCACGGGCCTTGTTAGAAGTTTTGTAATCAAAATGAATGATGGAAGAACAACCTCACAAAATATGGGGAGCTAATCTGCACACATTTTCCTATACTTGCTGCACAACCAACACATAGTCAAGTGTACTCTGGGCGGAGAAAGCCCACGGGCGCAGTCCTACCTGTCATGTTCAGCTGGAATGTGACAGCCATGGGTACATCAAAGCACCTCAAGAAGCAGAAAGGTGACACCTTCCTCTGACATGGCCATCCTAATTAAAATATCAAAGGCTCCATGGATATGCCCTGTTCTATTGCAGTTCTATGTGGTGGCAGTGCATACTGATGAGAGTTCATCGAAGCAGGCCTGCAAAAAGGCTTTTTCATGGAACACAAGGACAAGAAACGCCAACATCTCTTTAATATGCATTGTGTCAACTCGAAGCTAGCTCCCACCCCTATGTATGATGGGCAGTGAATGGTATGTCTGGGACAACTATTTACAGTAGGCAGCACCTGCAGGGAGACCCCTGTTGAGAGGGAAGTAGTATGTGAACTGATGGAGACAGAAAGTTAGTTCTCACCACAAACTGCACTTTGATCAGAAGCCACAGAGAGCTGAATTAACCAGAGAGACTCTTTGAACGACAACAGAAAGGAAGATGGGTGGGACTTTCTTGTTGCAAAGCACTCTGGGTACAACCTCATGCATAACAGAAGACTGTTGATGGGGACACATGATTGGTTCCTTAAGGTAGGCTTAGCCTGCACCAATCACTGTGGCCCATTTGACTTTAAAAGAGGGTTGAGGCCATCTTTTGGGAGATCATGTGACAACTTTGAAAGGTGTAAGAAGGACTCATTTGGATTCTTGCTGAAGGTACAGTCTGCCTTACAGCTTCTGCCAGTGAAGGATGGCCATGATTTCCAAGAGGTAAGTTAGATCCCTCCCCTAAACATCTTACCAGGAATAGAGGGAAATGCCGGACTCAGAAGACCCCTCAGACAGCTCTGGAACTGGTACCCAGCCAGCACACAGCTTGCCTTGCTAACTTCTTCCAGCAAGCTTCCTAGGTGGGAAGTGCCAGAGAGTCTCTGAACAAAGGACAAGGCTTTTGCCTGCAAACATTCTCATTAGCTTTGGGCCGTCCACCTTATAGGACAACACAAGCCCTGCAAAGTAGTGAGGAGTAGGGCCATGACAAGCATCAACCAGCATCCATCTTTTAAGGACATTTCCGAGGCAGTCGAGCCCTTGAGCTGCGACCAGCTGCACCACAAACTATTGGCACGCTGCAGTCACTAAAGCCGTCTGAGGTACCACGACCAGTGTTCCAGACCCGCCAACCAGCAAAGAGACGATTCTTGACCTGAGACACCATGTAGGCCAGTCGGCAGCTTTCCATCCAGCCTTACTTGCCAGACTGCCTGCCACCTTATACCCACAGCTGTCTCCTATTTTGAACTCTGTCGCAGGAGCTGCAAAGCGTCCTGGAACTGACTCGATGCTGTCGAGCATCAAGATTACACCAGGTACATTGTGGTTCTGTCCCCCTGGTACTTCTCCGAAGGCCCTTGGTGGCATTTACAACCCCTTGCTCCCTTGGTGCTGAAAGCAAATAACCTTGAACAGTTAAGATGTCACTGCTTTACCGACTATCCTCCTGTCAGTATCCAGAGTGCATCCCTTTCCTTCGTGAAACTGTCTGTCCTCTGTGGTCCTGTACAGGGTGGATTGTATTTTGTAGTGTGTTAGAACTGTCGTTTGTAATAATAATAAAGTTGATATTTGTGTACAACCTTGACTGGACAGTCCCTTTTATCATTGGGTAATGATGGTATTTTTGCTGTGTTGCAACTAACCAACTATCCACGACCTTGCAGAGATAACCCGGCTGTTCCGTCCACGTTACCAAATTTGGACAAGGAGGTTTATAATTGACTTGATTTTCCAATATGTTTGGATCCCTTGTGGTGTACTAGCGGTGTGGGGCTGATAGATGGATTAGAAACAGATATTCATCCCTGGACCACTGGTGCCCTGAAAGTTGATTTGTCACAGATACTCATCTGTACCTCGAGATATATTTTGAATAAGATATCCACTGACTAAAAACCTGCTTTACATTGATCCAGTCATGGATGTTGCATGCTTACCTAAAGCTCAATTCCGCAAATACTGATTTCCTACTGCTGTCCATCAACACCAAACAGCCTGACATCCAGACTTCACTCTCTGCTATGAACATCCAGGGCTTCACAGTACAGCTGGCCCCCTATGCCAACGCCATTGGGTTCAACATTCAAACAGCACATAGCATGGAAGAAGCAAGCGGCTACGTGCCTGCTTATTTTTCTGAACAAAATCAAGCTCTACATCCCAGAAAAAAAAATTCTGATCTGATATCCAAGGTTTGGTCCTCTCACACCTGGATAGTGGCAATGCCCTTTTCAAGGACTTCCGGCGACTATACTGTCACCACTATCATTTGTCCTGCATGCTGCATTACGACTTATCAAAGGACTCCACAAATGCAACCACATCAATCCAACCCTCAACAAACTTCACTGGATCCCGCTACACGCCAATATCATCTTCAAATCATGCATCATCACCTACAATGTAAAACCATATTTCGCATAATACCGCCTGATAAAAAACATTGGCCTAAATTCATTTGCATTGCACTGAAAAACTGTGTCTGGATAAACCTGAATCAAAGCTGACTATGCCGCCATTTTAGAAACATCCGCCATTTTGATTAAACTCCTGTTTTCTGTCCCATGTTGAACTATGTTTTCGGCTCGAGCTGAGGAGAGATGAACTTTGTACTCTGTAACATGTTGACAGGTTGTGACTGCTGAGAGCAGAATGTTTATCCTGTGCTAAGAAACCTTGGAGCTGAACTGAACTGTAATTTAGGTGTTGTATGCACCAATAGCTTCATCCTCATTCAAACAGTGGAACTGAATGATGAACAACTTAAACCATGTGCCTTTGAAGAAACCCACTGTGTTTGTTGCTTGAAAGTGGACTTACCTTAAGCTTAAGCTTAAGAACAAGGAAAGATCAACATGACCAGACAGAACAAAGTTTGTCACCATTGTATTTGATGTATAGGAAAATCATGTCAAGTGTTTAGAAACAATATTGCTGTATTTGTCATGTAACCTGGGTATGAACCCTAGAGAACATTTAATTTGAAGAGAAGCTGGATGATGTAACCGGATTGTGTATAAAAGATGCCTATTTTGTGATATCAAGCACTCTCTCCCCTCATGGTGTCTGCTGGTACACACTTCGAGGCGCTGAGAGACATAGCTTTCTGCATTTGCATCTTAAAATAGTACATGTATCTCTGAACTCATGATTGGCATATTTCATTTTTGGTGGTACTAAGCCTCGATATTTCCTTTGGTCTTTCAACACGGATGTCACTGTTAAGTCCCCAAGCTACCTCACTGAGAAACCCAGCATCTCCTGAGGGTTAGGATGCACCACACGGAAAGAAATGTGCAGACTTCAACTCTGCAGCTGCAGGAAAGAAAGCAGATTACAGACCTTCTCTTTCTATGCCCCAAGACTCTGGAATATCCTCCCCATCAACATCAAACTCATCACCTCACTCTTACAGTTCAGGAAGGAGCTCAAGATCCTGCTCTGCGAGGAATGGCTCCTCCTTAATGCCTACATCTGCACTCCCACAACTCCCCATCCTAAATGAGACTTGGTGATTGCCTTCCCACTGTTTCCTACGATGGCTGCTTGTAGATCTGTTACTACCATATTGCCTGGCCTCCCCCACCCCTGTTGTTAGCTCACTTATCCCTTTATTATCTGCTTCCTCACTGTGCTCTTCCCCCTATGATTATAAAATGCTTTGTTGCTACTCGAACCTAGGCCCTCGATCAATAAATATAATAATAATAATAATAATAATACTAATACTAATAATAATACTAATAATAATAATAATAATAATAATAATAATAATAATAATACCAACTCAGGAAACAACTGCATTTTGTTCACTTTTGTCATCAGGTTGAGCTGTCAAATGTCTTTGTAACATCTCAACTTTATTACTGCAATTTGATCTGTTTTGGTCTTCTCAAATATTTGCTTGTAAGACTTTAGAGGATTCAGAATTCACTAGCCAGAATTGTGTTGAAACTTCTGTAATGGGGCAGATGAATATGCAGGTATCGCCTACTGCCCCTATTCAGATGAATATGCAAGTACCAATTCCTGCCCCTACTCCTCACCATTACCGTATAGGTGAGAAACAATAACAGCTGAGGCCGCCTTGTCGCCCTATGAATCTAGCTGTGAAAGACAAAACAAACTAAGTCGGATTCCAAGAAACAATACTTTAAACAATACATATATGTGCCTAGGCCATGGAGAATTAGTTAGGCCGTGGGACACAAGTAGGGATTAATGTTAGATATTAGAAAGCACAAAATAGTGTGCAGTATATATCATAGAAGGCAGGAGGAATCTTGCATACCAAGGGAGGGTCTCACTAGATTGATAGGACAGATGAAATGATAGGCAGGCAAGATGCAGCATACATGGGCAGGGAAACCAACATATTGCAGATACACAAGGTGAACGTAACATGAACAGGCACAAATGTAGACTGCCAACATGGAGGTGAGAAGTGCAGAAGTACAGCCATTTTCTTAAACACAGAAGCCACAGCAGGCCAAAGAAGTAGCAAGGTGTTATACTCCAAGATGCTGAATTCAAAAAAACACATTTATTTTAGAAGCTGTCAAAGCTGCCCAGATAGTAGCTCACAGTGAACACTGAGTTCAGAATGCCAGGAAGGCAGTAGGGGGTTGAACAGACCATAGAGGAAAGGACGTGAAGTTGTAGCCTCCCAACTTAATTAAATCAATATGGGCAAACACAGCCATTGATGTCTAGGAGCATGAGGGTAATGTGCCAAAATACTCTATAAAGAATAGATGAAGGGTGTCCCGAGTGGTTACAAAGAGTACAAAATACATGTTAAAATTAGCTAAAAGCTCAATATATAGGAAGGCATTATTTCTCCAACACGGTGCTCAGACATGTGATGAAGACCTGAAGACCTGAGAACACTGACATTATGGGCCAAGTACACGTAAGACACCTGCAGAACTCCCTTGCACATAGGCGGACACACGATGATACACAAGGCCAAGTACAAAGAGAAGGGAAGTCCCCATTGCATGGGGGTGACAAGTAGGGACTTAATTGGAATAAGTGCAGACCATGGACGTCTCTCCCCCACCCTATGTCTCTCCCATATCTTGATGACTGTCAGGCTGCCCAAGGTTGGTAAGCACATTGCCAAACAATAGAAACAACTTGTGTCATGCCACCTATAATGAACAGTGCCAACCAATTAATTACTGATATGATGATGTATTGAAAGTATTATCTGAAGTGGGTTGTGCCGGGAGGTGCCATCAGACATGACTAACCCAATCATAAATCTAACACCCATGTAGTCTATATGTAGTTTGGTATACTAACCAATGCAAAATACTCATACGTTTGGCAATTGATATTGTAGTATGACACCATTGATGACATGTTTTTAGTTGAAAAACTACTCACATCTGTTGTAGTACTGAGAGCGATGTTTATGCTATACCGGGCGTGATCCAATGCTTTGAATAAAACTGGGTTTTGTTGTGCACTTTGAGTACTCCATTATGAGTATTGTTTTTACTAATGCAGTAAATTGGGCCCTCCTTTACACTCCCATTGAACTCAGTAACCTTGACTACTCTTCAACAATTGCACTGCTGTCCAGTTGCTGAAAGAGTTCAATTCAAGGCCCTTAGTGCACAATGACCGGCATCACATAGGCCCTGACTTCTTTACAAACACATTTTAAATATGTATTTCGCATTGTTCCCCCTGTTTAGCGAAGCTTAACGTCCTAGTGTCCCCAAAGTTTCAACTAATAAAACGGGGAGCAGAACTTCCTCTGAAAAAGCCATTTTAAGTTTGAAGAAGCTCTAAATGTTCTGTTTCCTAAAAAGTCCGTGAATAATCTTCGATTTTGATTTTATTTGCCTGTTTTTTCTATTTACTAGTCTTTTTGGGATTTCGTTTGATTATACATTTCAAGTACCAAGGTGCACTTTGAGACCTAAATTGCTCCACACAAAAAAGCATAATACAAACAAAAGCGAAATAAAAACGAACATTTTCTCTGGTCAGAACTAATGGCCACTGTAACCATGGCTGCCATGCATTGTACGTTAGACATCAATGTGTGCCATGTAATTACTGGTCACTTTGGCAGGAGAACCCTGTCATACTCTAGTCATCAAACAGGGAGTCTTATTTGGCAGTTTCTTGGAATGGGAGAGACGTTTCCTACAGCAGACTGTGGTGTTAGACAAATTCCGTGCGGAATATGACATTTTAAAGCCTCATGTGTGGCGCTTTCTAACAAAACAGGACAGACAAATGTGGACACATTTCAAATGGAAAGTGCATAGAACACTTTCTAGTAATCTGTCAACATTAGACTGGAGCCCGGCAGAATTAATCATTGCTTCCGGAGCGTGGGGGGTGGAGCGGGGGCTCATCATTGGCTGACGTTAGGTGTTTGGAAAGCCAACGTAGCATTCCAGTGCAAAGCGATGGCCTTCAGAGGGTCTTGTGCTACCTAATGGCAGACATACCACTCATCAGGGTACAGGAAACAACTCAGCGCAGAAAATGGAGGACGTGTCTTTCGCATTATCCTGCGTTATCATGGGCAAATGTAGGTAGATAACGAGCGACGACCAAGATGAGGCCATGCAAGGGCAAATGACACAGGTAGGGTGGCCAACTGTCCCGTAATTTGTGGGATTTTCCCATAATTGAGGACTGTGTCCCTCAATTTGCCAAGTGGCTGTGCGGGACGTGAGTTGTCCCGATTTGCTCTGTTTGAGCAGAATTAGACATGCTGAGGGTTGTTCCCGCAGCTGCTGACGTGACAGTCACGTCTGCAGCTGCGGGTGCATTGCATTGATTCTCCCCGGTGAATGATGCTGTGACATCATAATCTTGTGTCCCGCAAAAGGATCTCACAAAGTTGGCCACCCTAGACACAGGACGTCGATGGCAAAGGATTCCACTCTGGCCCAATAGTAGGGTTATGGGCAGTGACCGAGGAGGAGGGCCCCGGGAGGCCGCAGGAAGACAAGAGAATCGGAGCATGGTCTGCTAGAGGAAAGTGCAATGCATGGAGGCAGGCACAGCGGGGCAGGGGATGGCCTGATCGGTCAGAGGCACTCGCAGTGGTTGTTGGCAAAGCCTGAACCACAAGCAGGGTGAGATTCTGCGTACTTTAACAGATTAGTGGTTAGAATTTCGCAATCATGATTGGCTGAGCCTTTGGCAATGGTCATAAATTGGTGCTAGAACAGGTTTGTGGCTTGGACTTAATCGCTGAGTGCAAGGCAATACGTGCTGGATCCGTGGGTTTTGAGTTCACTGCCAAATATCTTCTGCTTCTAGTTCTTCTGTTCTGCGGGCCTTCAATTCTCACCTTTCTGCAGACATTTCTGTTTACAAATGTGCTTCAGTAGTCACCAGTCTTACATTCTCCGCACCACCCATGGTCAAGAATGTCTCCAAGCTGCCTTGCTCCACAATCCATACAAGAGTCGATTTTAAGTGAAGACGATGCTGTAAGTGACTTTACAACTCTGGTGTGAGTGCTTAAACGCGTCAGCTCGAACTCTCCTGACGGATTACAGTGGCACAGAACGCCCGGAGCTTCGCCCACATTCGCTTCTAAGCCCAGGTGGGTGTTTCCATATTCCTGAATGCAGCACCTTTCCCCCTGCTTCGATGTATATGGCACAGAAAGTCCCACATTCGCGGCTCAGCTCTTGTTTGTGTGAAGGTACAGGGCAGGCGGTAGCAGGCATGAGAGATGTAAGGCTGGGCTGCGGGGGATTGGCAGGGGCCCGTAATGTTGTTGGATTTATATGATGCACACAAATAGAAAAAGTAGATTTGTTATCTGAAATTCCTCCCTCCGCTTCCATACACAAGCAGCCTAGCATGTGTGCAGGCGAGATAAGCAGAGCTCGAATCGCCTTCAAAAGGCGAGAAGCACAAGGGATCCTTGTGAGGGTGGGGGGAGTGGGCTGGCTGAGACACACTTTCAAAGGTAATTTGTCGTGAGGGCGGGGGTTTAAGAGATGGGGCTTTCAGCGCATCTGTGAACTAGTAAACGCAAAACTTGACTGTGCCTGCCCACGTTGTGGAAGATTTGGCGGGAATGTGAGTTTTGGGCCCCGCAGCACCGTGGCATTGTTCAGTCATGAAGGTCTGTTTTTGTTGTTGGTGGTGGCCGGATCCAGTAGTGGTTGGTGCCGCATCCTACTTGTTGCTGCCAGTCCACTTTTTATCCTTCGGTGATTGGCTTTGTTTCAATGAAAAAA
Source organism: Ambystoma mexicanum (assembly GCF_040938575.1). Taxonomy (NCBI): domain Eukaryota; kingdom Metazoa; phylum Chordata; class Amphibia; order Caudata; family Ambystomatidae; genus Ambystoma; species Ambystoma mexicanum. Next base: position 204,444,199 of record NC_090932.1, read on the forward strand.
TCCGAAATTGTTTATTGGAAAGCGTGGATGATGGCAGAGAGACCTGAGTCCTGGGCCCGGCAAGTTGCAAACAGACCTCGGTCTAGACCTGAGCAACAACGCTTGTTATTTTTGGCCTTGCAACCCTAGGTGGCACCAGGATCTGGTAGAGATTAGACATCTAAATTTGATGCCATCCCCTTTAGATTCCAAGCCGTTGCACACAAAGGCACACATCTGCCCACTGCCCGCAAACTTAAATCCTGGCACACAGCACCCTTTACGTCCGTATACTGCACACTGCGAACAGCTCTGACAGGACTCAATTACACTCTGCTGCCCAGCATCAGCCATTGCTCTTGAAGAATGTTTAACCCATACACAGCATGATGAAAGCATGATCAAAGCAACTCAACACCTCCCATTAGTCCAATAGAGGGATCCAAATCTGACACTATAGCTAAGTACTGACTTGCAATGGGAGGCTGGATGGGTGATCAAGTGAGCTCATACAGAGCGTCCATGTTTACCTGGTTGTACTATGGCAGCTGCACTGCACAGTGATTACATTGTTTTCTGTGAATTAGCTTGATGTGAGTATTACACAAGTCCTCTTTCGTGCTGAAGCCAAGAGATGTACACATATATCTTGCCTTGAGAGTCTAAATACACTCATGTGATATCCCCTGCAATGGACTAGTGCTGGTGCTTCTATAAAGCAGATACATGATTCTTGATTAAGAGTTTATATGTTAATGTTAATGTTAAAGGACATTTGTACTGGGCACTGTCACCACCGGAGTGGTTCCCTGGAGCTCTGGCGGCTCTAAAAGAGGAAGGGAGGGTGGTTAGTGGGCACGAGCTGGAAAAGTGCAAGAGAGCAGTGATGTGCTGTTGGCGGCCTCAGCCCGGTGGGTCAGTTGGCTGGGCCTGGGGTGTTTTTCAGCCGGTAGTCGTCGTGTACTGTTGTTCGAGTCTATGTGTGTATTTGTTTTGTTGTTGCCATGTAGTGAAGTTTGTGCGGTTTGTTGTGCTGTAGGTTTGTGGTTGTGTTTGTTTTGAAGTTTGAGAGGTGTATGCAGAGGGAGAAATTGTTAGTGCAGTTGGTTATGATATGATATGATAGGTTATTTATAACGTGCTTAATACCCAGAGGTTTCTAAGCACGGACATGGGCATCAAACCTGTGTTGCTCTGTGTCGTCTTGCTTCCAAGGCGAGCACGTTGGCGTTAAGCTATCCTCCCTTAGTTGTCATCTCCCTTAGTTGACATCTCTATCCTGACCTGAGGGGGTGGGTTTCTGTAATCTCCCCAGATGGGTTTCGGTAGCACCCCTGTGCCTCTGTCCTGATCTGGGTCCATCCAGCCTTCAAGGTTCCTTTCACATCTAGCCCCCGCATGCCCCAGCCTGCCTCACAGCCCTACCTATCTTCCCTACCCGCTTATACAGGCAGTGCACCTGCCAATGTCCACAGCTCAGCTATTGTGGTGATTGCCAATATACCAACAATTCCAAAACACTGTGGTACCTGGTGGCAACTAAGGGGCGAGAGCGGATGTTGGGTGGGATTAGGGTAGGGTTGTTGATTCTGTCTCCATGGGTGGCCCGTTGTTCACTCTACCCGGTGAGAATCGTCCGGGTGCCATGGGAGCTTCCCAGTCGTTTGTGGGAGTTGTCTGTGTCTAGTCTAGTTTAGTCATCCCTTTTCCTTTCTGTTTCAGTTTTCAGTTTGAGTCTGTGGTGTTGGAGAGCCATGTGTTTAGTAATTTCCTAAATTTTAGGTGATCTTTGGTGATTCTTATTTCTTTTGGGCTGTTTTTCCAAGAGGACAAGGGTTGTGTAGTCTCCCACAGGGTTACTACATCAATTCTTGCCTAACAGCAGCAAGTTCTGTTCAGTTTCTTAGTCGGTGTTTCTCCCAGTGGTCGACTGCCTCTAGCCCCAAAACCCTCACCTTTAAAGCAGGTTTCTCCCATTCATGCACAGCCTATGCTGTCAATCACACAGCAGGGTGGCTGTCCTGAAAGGACAGCCAGCCAATCAGGACTGGTTGCCTTCAGGCATTCCTAGAGACAAAGGACAGGGAGTTTCAGGACCCTCGCTCACATCCTGTCCTTCCAGACACACTGGCGTTAGGAGTGGGCTTCAGGGCTGAAGCATGCCAAAGGGAAGACAATGGGCTCAAACCCTGTCAACGCACAGAGTAAAATCCAAGAAAAAGCTTGTGCACTTGAAGCTTGAAGCAAAAGGGAATTCCTAAGATCAAATCCACAAATGCTGCACTCATTGTATTGTAACGTGCCTTGACAACATGTCCACCAGTTAAATCCAAAATGAATGTCACACCTCACAATAAACCTTCTTTATTCTTACTCTGCTGAGCTAAAAGGCTACCAGTTCACTCTGCATTCTTAAGTGTTTAGATGTCAATGCCACTTGCCATGGGGAAGAACAATTCAACATCTCCCAAAGTACCATTAATGCTTCAGAGCCCTTGAGCACAAGGGCAAGAGGAAAGTTCTCAGCACTGTTGGCATTTCTCCATGGGAGATACCCTTTGTGAATCAGATGTTTTCTATATGGATGTATTTGAGCTAATTGAGTTAGTGCCTTGTGCAATGCACCTCTTTGCTATTTATTTGGGCCTATGATTGAAATCTGTCAAATTGATCCTGAGAATCTAGACTGACCTGTTTAGTTTAGCGAGGAGCACCAAAGCATGAAGTGGTGCACCTTCTATAGTCAGAAACGGCTGTTCCAAGTTATCATTCTTTCATTGGAAACAGTGCGGCTTGATGTTCATTGAATGCTTGGCGGTCCTTTCCTCTAGAATCACGGGTGGTTGACCCAGATCAATTGAGCATGGTGTGATCGGTGCTGCTTGTGCCTTTGGAATTTACTGGGGCAACGGGCGGCACGAAGCCTGCTTGAAGCCCGCTGGGGGGGGGCCCTAAAGCACTCCTATGTACACAATAGTCTGAGGGACGGATGTCTGTATCTGCTCTTGGCGGGTACCAAAACTGGAAGTTTGTGAGGATAGTGTAGTCAGCACTGCTGGTTGTCTGCCGGTGTGGGCTGTGTTACTTGTTGACCGTTTTTGGCTGCAGTGGTGGAGTGCAAACAGAGCTCATAAGAAACTGACAAAAACTCGCAGACAGCCCGGCCCTCCACGGAGAGCACCCAGCTAAGGGTTGGAGTAGTCGCTGGGGCCATTAGGCTGACTAGATTATATCTGTAAAGTAAAGTTGGGAGTTGGATATTGGTAAGGAGCATCCATTTAATTTATAGTGGCAGCCTTGGAAATGTGTTACCTGTGGCGTGGTTGCAGAGGAAACTGCAATTGAAGGAGCACCACTCTGCTCTGCTTCAAACACCTGTTAGAGTGCAGAACTTGCTGAACGGAGTGCAGCAGCTGAGCGTGCAGTCTACTGCAGTCCAGGTAATGCCACATAGGTAGACACATCTTGCTGGTGTGCGGTAAGGAGCCAAACACTAGTAGTCTGCATTTAGTCTTCTCTTGCTGCTTTAACTAAAAATGTACTATCTTCGGAGTAAGGCAGAGGAGACTCAGTTCCACAGAGTGTGCCAACTCCTAATATGTTGACGTTGTCAGTGCAGCAAGAGAGTGGGGTTAGGAGGACAGATGATCACTCTTCATTGCATGGACCCACATTCCAGTGCCCACACATAGACTACACAATTACTTGTACCAACATTAAAAAAGAGAACAACTTATTTGGTGTGAGGAGTGCTAGTGTGGGGGACCTCCCTAAAACCCTTGCAAACTTGTGTATAAATATATCACAGCTAAGGCTACCGACACCTATTGGGAATGCAAACATGACAGACTTTCTAATAGCCGTCTGGCTCAGCCGGTTGACAATGTATTGCCAGGAGAAAACGTTCACTGCTCTGTGCCTCTTTTGAAGACATCTGTGATCTTTAGACCTTTTTGTCCAAATGAGTCATTGCCACCCATAGACTTGCCTGTGTGTTCTTCTGAATCTTAAAGCATATTATCTGCTGACACTCACACTGCGCCACAACAGATAATTGTCCCATCATTGGCAGCTCTACCCTTTATACTCAACTCTTTGGTACAGGTATTTCAGTTGTTAAAAGACAAAGTAAAAGAACATACAATTCATTTTGTGGTGCTGTAGATTAAGTTGGATGAATGTGTCACACGTTTGAGAGAAAAATCATTAGAGAAGTCATGGCAACCCATAGAGGGGCCACAAACTGCTAGGCCCAGTACGGCTTTGGATACCCCCCGTCGGCCATAGTTATGCGAGAATTTGCTAGGTTGAGTGTGCTACCCTGTGAGAATTACAAATTAACTTATCCAGTTCTCCAAAAGAACCAGTGATTTTAATTCTATACTGCCAGTCGATTGCAACCAACCAAAGACGTATGAGGAAAAATCTAAAAATCAAAAACTATGGAAAAAAGGTGCAAGGTATCATCCCGTAAATTTGGCATGCTCTGCCTACAAAGGACAAAGGTAATACGAGTACCCAACTTTATTCCATCTTTGGAGACAAAGAGAATAAAGAAAAGCCAGAGTCAGTAGGGGAAATAAAAACCCCTGATGAGGTTCAAGTTATCAAGAATAAGAAGAAAGTAACAGGAAAAGTAAGACACCTAGGATGGATTTGGTAACAAATAATGACTTGTAAACAGTTACAAATGTGGACACTACTACCCAAACTGACCTAAGGGTAGAGCCGTCTTCATCATGATTGAATACTTCAGGACCGTGTAGGGCCCAGGAGGAGAATAGAAGTATGGGCCAGCCAGACATGATAAATGAAGCTCGAAAGACAGAAGGTCAGCGAGCTATTAAATCACGGAGAAGATATGCGTGGGCATTGAATACACAGACTCCATCTAATCATGATCAACAGAGGCTTCCAAAATCAGGAAACCTTATTTTAGAATTTGTGTTATGAGGTAAAGACAAATTAACTTCGACAAGTGGTATTGTCACTTTTTAATGGAACCCCCACTCAACAGATATCTATGTTAACTTGTTTTGACCCTGTGTGATTAGATATAGTGAAATAGGATATTCCTTCTAATATTGTTAGTCTTTTGGTATTATCGGCAGCTGATGACCTGAGACAGCAGGGGTATTATGTGTGGGCTCCTGGTATAGAAGGTCCCGATAATGAAACAAATGGGCATCCCTCCACTTCCCCTTAAAACAGAAAAAATGTATTTCTTGCGAACAAGGGCACAAAGGAGCTTGTAAAGCCTCATTGGTAGCTTTGAATGCTTAGGCTTGGTTAGCTGGATGGAATAACAAAACAGTCTCTAGTGAACGACCCTTCAGGCCAGGTTTCTAATGTTCCATGTAGGTGTAAAATACTCTCGTGGAACTCCCGTGGACACAAACATTTACAGGGAGGTACGGAGATCAATTCAATCTATGAAGATGGTGTTATTAGCTGCATACAGGAAACCTTTGCAAGCATACATTTGATCTTGACTTACATTTTACAGTCACACAAAAAGCCATAGGGGGTCCAGCGCGTAGACCGATTGTTGGATTACTAACTGCTATAAAGACGTCTTAATTGCGTTGGCACATCGATTCACACGATATTCAGCTTGTTAATCAGATAATTTACTTAGGCTACAACTTGGCAAACAATTCTTCCTTGTTAATTTGGCAAAAAGCGTTAGCGGAAAAAGTATTCCCTTTATATGGGCAAATGAAAATAATTTACCACAAATACTGTACGTTTTCATTGATGTCTCTTTTTGAGTTCTATTTAAAGAAGTTAGAAACAATTATCCTTTCTGGTTTAGATCTCTGTTTATCTGATCTTGATATTTTTCTCAATAAACTCCAAGCAAAGCTTTGGAAATCTACCTTGTGCTTACCTAATTATTTACCCAATCCAATACTCTGTCATGAGTTGGGCTTAAATTCACTTGCTTCACGCCATAATTGGTGCATTCTTAATGTATACATAATGATGCACTTTCCTCAAGCAAACTCTCTGTATGAAGACTTTCTAAACATGCTGAACGAGTCTCAACCGTCGTCTATAGCCAGTCTCAAAAAGCGTATACTTGCAATGCTGTCTGAAATCAATATTCTTCCAGAAGAATTGCAAGTGAAACTGAGATTGGCACATAAACGCTTTTTTCTAAATGATTGGGCTGCAATTTCGGATCAAATTACTGCTTATTCTTCTTTTACTGAATATGCAGTGTTTAGACATAAGCAAGTTCCTCGTTTGCAGTACTTAATTTTATGTTCTTGTGCTGAATCTCGAGCTTTGTAAATGCAATTCCGTTTAGACTTATTTCACACTAAAGTGAGAATCAAATATTGGTCCAATCAAAGCAATATGTCTCAGAATTCTTGCTGTAGATTTCGTAATAACATAGAATGTATAGAAACGTTAAAACATCTTTTTCTTGTTTGTCCTTTTTTTGAAGAACATAGGTTAAAAACTCTGAAATCCTTTTGCTACATGCATACCGAATGTGGACGTGAACTTATATGGGCAAGATGCATGTGGGGTACTACCAACTCCATAATACTTGCAACAGTACGACTGTTGCGGATCATTGACTCTGCTCTTATTTCCTAAAGGTTCTTTCAAGGTATGACAACAAATTTTTGTTCTTTTACTTTTGAATTCCATCTTTTCTTGTTGGTTGCCCAGAGCCACAAGTGTACTTGACTTCTTTTTTTTTATATATGTTTTACTTTTCTGAATATGTTCAATAATGTTTTAATATGTGACACTATGTAATTTATGTAACACTTTTACTTTATGCCTGATGGTTGCATAAGACCTGTTTTAAATTGAAAAAAATAATGTTTGTAAAATGATGTAACAATGGCAGTTTGCTTTTGCTACAATTTTGTAAAGATGCGTAAGCATCAAAAACAAAATAATAAATTTTTTTTAAAAAAGACGTCTTAGGTGGGGGAGGCCTCCATCTTTTCGAACACCATTTGGAGTTTATTGGCTGTGGAAATGTATACAAAAGTTGGAGGGAGTCACATCCTAATCATCAATATTTATTGGAATGAATCAAACATGACTTTGGAAAAATTCTTAAATCATCTGGAGGGCGTTTTGTGTAAATGGAGAAAGGTAGACACAACTGGAGATATAATTATCATGGGGGATTATAATTCAAATAGTTTATTGGACAGACTGCCACCTGTTAGTCCCTCTTCCATAATTTCTAAATACCAGCGCACGCTCTGTGCTAGGGGGAGATGCTGGACAAGTACACTTGAAGAATGGAACATGCATCAGCTTAATGAAAACATTATTGGGGACTTAGAAGGAGAGGTTACCTGGACTAGAGGAACACAGAGGTCCCGTCTTGTTTTTATGTATGCTTTAGAAAAATTATATCATTAGTGCACTTTTTTAGATATAGTTGAGAATAAGCTAAGTGATAATAAAATCCTATATGCCTCATTTAAGGATTGGATATGTGTTCAAGGTGTTTTAGCATAAAAGCAGGTATGCACATTTCAAATAGAAGAAATAGGATTGCCTGGTACCCATGTATTGTAACAAAATATAATGACTACCTTATGGCACAAATGTCTATTGGCTCTAGTAACTACAGCACTGAACACCTATTTCCACCATCTTTTATGGTTTCCCTACACAAATGTATTGATGTCTGCGCTCATCCAAAGCCTAACTAGGTGACTTGTTCTCGTGGGTTCAATTACACTATTCAGCAAAATCAAAAAGAGCTGAGAATCAATTTTTAGATATTATAAACGTTTGAAAGTATAAGGCGATTAAAACAAAGATATAAAAACAAGTTGAAACAAATTAAGTGACTGGAGTGGCAGAAAAAAAGTTTGGAAATGCTGGGTTATCTAATGATATAGTCTGACAGTAATTACTGGAGGCTAATAAATCATCAAGAACATTTCCAGCCGGAGACCTAGGCAAATCCGATAATAGAATTGGCTTGGGCCATATATTTTAAGACACTATTTGTCTCTCCGGAATTAGAGGTGATAGTTAATACAAACATGGAATCATGGGACATATCATTTGATAGGGAAGATGTTTTGTACATGAGAAGGAAAGCTAATACATCTAGGGCACCAGGTCCAGGAGGATTGAGTAATTGCGTGCTCAAGGAAAACCCTGAGGGCTGGGCAACCCTTTCTGTATACTTTATTGATGACTTGAATTGAATTCCAACAAATCTCTGACACTTGGCACACAACATTCCGGTCTGTAAAAAAGGACATATAAGGGATCCCTGAAACTATTGGGAGAATTGACATCCTGGTCGGAAGAGGCCGGCATCCTAAAATCTTTCCTTTTGAGATTCAGGAGGGGGGTAAACACAAATCCTGCCTGGTGAGATTATGGATTCATTTCAAAATTTGGTTCGCACAGAAGGAGTGTCGGATATTTTTATGGCAGGTGTAAATCTCTCCCTCTTGAGTTTGTCACCGTTAACCGGAGCACTCTATCGCTTAAACTAAAATCCTGGAATATCCCCCCACTCCCAAATACTTTGATGAAGTTGTATTCAAACACCACGTTTTGCAATAGGTTTAATTTGGATGGGGCACTCTCTGCGACAGTAAACACTTAGACAAGCCTTAAATTAGAGAGGATACTGGTCTCTCTTGTATTCAATTTATACTTGTCAGACCTGGGGGTGTCTTCGACCAAGGCTTTCTTGTTTTCTCCTAAATTATTTGGAGTTAAACATGCTTGGATTTCTTCTGCAAACTACATCATCTTGTTCAATTGCTTGAGCATTGGTCTGAAGTGGATGATCCATGTGTTTTTGAAGTTTGCAACTGAGAAAATAGCTTAGTAGTCAAAGAAAGAAAGACCAAAACAATAATTCCAAGGCTGGTATATAAAAATCCTGAATCAGTGGTGGATAACAAGTAGGCAAATGGTTGAAGTAGATTTACTTCCGTATTTGGGTTTCATGGTGACATCCCGGACGAGCAAGATGATTCTTTTGTCCCGCATTAGGAAAAAAGCATTACAGCTAAGCCCTCAAATTAAACATTTCCTGAATTATTATGGAAAATTCACCATGGAACTGATACACAAGTTTTACGAAAGCAAGGTTGTACCAGCCTTGCTAAATGGTCGAGACTTTTAAAACGTATTAATCAATATTGTCATGAACCCTGTAAGAGGATTCAATTCAACACTACAGCTAAGTCAACGCCTAGTCTATAATACTGAATGAAAACCCTTATTGATATAACTTTATGTCCAGTTCATGCGTTCTGGATGACTACCCCTATATAACACCCCTCTCTTGGAATCCTCCTGACCCCACTGAGCCAAGAAGTAGTTCTGTTTTGCAAGTTTAAAGGTTTATTTGATAACTTAAACAATATATATTATATCACGCTTTATAATAAATTAATAATTGGATATCACACTTAATCTGGTATGATAAAGATTAACAACGGAGAATCTGGCACTAGCACACTTCTTGATAATCACTAAGGAGTTGACATGAAATGGATAAGATAGCAACAATACTTTTATGGTTTCCAATGGATGCAATGTGGAATGAAATGCAGTACAGAAAATAACTTGATAGGATTTCAGCAAAAACAATGTAATCACTTTCTTGTACAATTCACCCCCCCTTTTATGCAATGCAAGGAAATGGAAGGAAGGCACACAGTTCTCAGAAATGCAATTAAATGTGATTCAGTTCACCCAGCAACTTAGACTACAGACGTTGAAAACACAGGCCCAAATGCTTTTAAATGTGCTGGCAATGTAGAGAAAAAATATGCTAAAATGCTTTTAATTCCCTCTAGGAGGTTCAGGGTGAGTGAAATCAAGTTAATATTAGTCCAGGCTCACTTTAGCAAGGATCTAGGAGTAATTGGTAGGTTAAACGAATTTTTGGCAAATGGAAGGCAAGCAGCAGCAGATTTTTACACGTGGAGAAACTTGCAAATCGCGGCAAAATTCGCGAATGCGTGTTCCCGATTGTGGTAAAACTATAAGGGGTAGGAATATGGTTCTTGGTGCGATTAAATGCTAAGATTCTAAGCTTTCAGATGAAAGTTACTGCAGGTCTCTAAGACAAACGGTCGCAGAGATATGAGCGATTTAGTGAAGGTCGTTTTTGGTTTTGCAAATTTTAAACGCAACACTTTTTCAGCTTTAAAAATGATGGCAGAATAACACAATTGCTAAGCTGCAGTTCTACTTAGATTAAAAATGGATTGAATTATATGATTTTAACTAAGAGATGTGTTCTGAGTTTTGCTGAGTACTCACAAGAGATTTTGAACCGGAAAGCGACTTGGTCACGGACTTCAGTCTGGTCAGGTCTTCCCGAGTTCCGCTCACAGCGCCTGGCCTCTGGAACTGCTCACAGCATCGGGGTCAGCACTCTGGATACAATGGCCTGGTCTCTGCTAGGCACCGGGTCTCTGGGTCGGGTCCTGCCTTCTCTTTGGATATTTCTGTCACCGGGTTCTTGCAAAAGTTCTTGGCAAAATTCAGACGGCGTCAGCCGGCTGTCTGAAGAGTTCAGTTGCAAAAAGATTTTCAGGCCTGTTGACAAATACTCTTGCTGGCAGTGGCCTTTTTGGTTAAGGTTCTGTAGTCTCTGTTTATCTTGGAGTCTAAGTGTTGGCTCCTTGAAGGTTGATGGAGGTAAGTATGGATTTTTCCGGCAGAGCGTCCTGCTGCAGATGGAAATGAATGTCTCTACCTAAGTTTCAGTGGTCCATTTATATGTTCTGCAAGTGGGTGTGTGTGTTGGTCATAACTAAACTTGCCCCTCTCACTTGTCATTGGTCCAGCTTTCATTTCTCCCCTGATTGGGGGAGCTAAGTTGTGTCAGAGTGATGTCAGCCATTTATGATCTCTTGAAAAAACTCCCTTGTCATCTGTGCACCCAAATCTATATATGATCAAAATACATATTTCACAGTTACACAGTTGTTTGAAATTACATACCCATGTCACATATCACATCAGGTATACTCTGTCCCAAATCTGCTGTTTCTAAGAGCTTGCATTCAAAAATGGCAACTTTTAGCACTTTTTAATGTGCTAAACAACATTGGATCTTCATTAAATTTTATACAACTGTTCCTCACATATCTACCCACATACCAATGCATTTTCGTTTGTCTAGCTGAAACAGGGATTCTGTAATATTAATAAACAGCAGGGTTTTGTCCCAGAATATCCCACAATTTGGAGTTTGGGCTTGAATTAAAGGTACATTTTTTAAATTAAGTCTCTCAAAGTTATACATTTCTGTCATTTGATTACAAAGAGTTATCAGTGTTTTTGTAAAATATATATTTTACTTTCAATTCAGTCCTCAGAGTGTTGGAGTCCGCCTCCAAGACTTGGGTGGGTCAGTCACATGTCTTCTGGCAGGCAGGCCTTTGTTGACAGTAAAACAGTAAAAATCAACATATTCCTTTCAGAGGAGAGGGGCCATTGTGTGGTCTCTGGGAAGCTGACATCAGGAGGCCAGGGAGCCACTTTGCATTTAATTAACAGAACCCTGTGATTTCCTGGCTTCTTGTGTGAGTTCTGAAGTGTCAAGAGTTCTCAAGACAGGGAACCCCTTTGAACTTTTGATGAAATGAGACCCCTTTCTTTGCACTAGACAGTTTTGCAAGACAGCTCTCCTGTCAGAGTTTAGACCGCCAGCGCCACCCTCAGGATTTTGCGGTTACTGCATCCCTCCTTGGGATTTTTTTTAGATTTATTCATTTCAGCAAGTGATATTACATGGAGTATATTGTCCATGTTCAGGACATGGCATTGGTGTGTTTCTGAAGTAAAGTAATTCTGTGCCCATGATTTTGCTATATTTGACATTCAAGAAAAATGAATTCCCCACAATTCTAGGTGGCTTTTGGCAATCAGCATTGCCATTCCCAATGGTTTCAGACTACTGTGCGGGTAGTACAATGGTGGTTTTAGGCAGTGCCCTTCTGTGCCCATAACATCGGCAAAATGGGTGGCAGCCTATTCTTCATGCCCTTCCCTGGGCATCTTCTGGGAAGTTCTGGCCATCATGATGTTTTCAACGCCAGTACTGCCCAGTTTTTGAGGTAGGGCTCGGATGCATGAGTAAAAACATCCCACAAGCCCCCCTCTTGCGATGGCCATTCTGTTTCCTGATGGGACTCGCAAGACCTGGGATGTTTCCTCATCTTCTTCCAATAGATGGCACAGTTCAGCATCTTTTCCTCCATCCGGTGGATCGATCGGTTTTCCTCGCCGGTCCTGATGGGAATATTGGGCGGTACCCCGGCCCATTGCGTCTCTGCTCCCGGTCTCCGGATCGTCCTCCTTGGCCCGTCTCCAGGTTTTCTTTCTCCTAGGACGACAAAGGAAGAGCGGCAATACCTACTCATAGACGTTTTTCCACCACTGTTGAGATAGTGGGGCAGCATATGGATTTCATCATAACGAAACATTACATTCTTATTTTGATAAAAAACAGTATAACTAAGAGACAGTTTCATGCAAATCACAATATTTTAGAGACTAGATGTGGTATGTTTTATGATTGGAACTGAATTAGTCTGAGACAGTACCCGCTAGGATTCCAAAGGATTCCTCCAGTTGTTGCAGAGCGTGCCTGGGATGGCAACACTTCAACTGGTTTATGTGGACCCACTTGTCTTCCCCCGCTGCCAAAGGACCTTTGGGGATGTGGATTTTGTAGGCCACAGGGGAGATCTTGTCGATGATCTCAAAGGGTCCCTTCCATGTAGGCAAAAATTTGCGCTGCTTGGCCTGGTTCCTTTGGAAGTTGTATAGATAGACCCGGTCTCCCACCTGATATTCCTTCCTGGAAGTTTTCAGGTCATAATGGGTCTTCATGCTATCAGCTGATCTTTCTAGATTCCGCTGAGCATAAGCAAAAGCATGTTGAAGGTGTTTCCTTAAATTCTCCACATACTCATGAGTTGTGGAGGCATTTATCAGTGTCTGCTCTTGGGTCCTGTAGAGCAAATGCTGCGGAAGCACCATCTTGCGCCCAGTCATCAACTCAAATGGTGACATTTTGGTGGCAGATGAAGGGGTAGATCTGATGGCCATTAGGACCAGAGGTAATCGGATATCCCAACTTGGCCCAGAATCTGCCACAAACTTCTTTAACATGCTCACAATGGTTCGGTTATATCTCTCTACTGCCCCAGAAGAAGCTGGCCTGTAAGCAATATGCAACTTCCTTTTGACCCCCAGTATCTCCCACATCTTTGTCATTACTTCACTGGTGAAGTGGCTACCCCTGTCTGACTCAATCCTTTGAGGTAGACCAAAACGAGAAAAGATGTGGTTAATCATCAAGGCAGCTGCCGTTTCTGCCTTGCAATTTGGGGCTGGGAGACATTCCACCCACTTGGTAAACAAGCATGTCACAGTCAACATGTACTTATTCCCCCTAGCAGAGCGAATCACAGGGCCTACAAAGTCGATTTGTAAATCTGACCATGGCAGTGTCATCCCCCTCTTTTGGAGAGGCGCACGGTGCGTGAGGGAGGATGGCTGAAATTGTGCACACACAAGACACCCCTTCAAGAATTGGTCGAGGTCCTGCCCCATGTGTGGCCAGTATGCAACCTCTCTTAAGATTTCCAGTGTTGTGTGAAACCCCCTATGACCGGCGGTGGCCGCATCATGGGCGTGACTTAACATCAGGCTTCGGAATGAGGTAGGAACCACCCACTGATCGTGGCCAGCTTTGGATTTCCTTACCAACAAACCGTCTTGGATCCGGAACATTTTTGGACACTTCATCAACACTCTTAGGTCCTCTTTCCCAATGTAATCGGTATCCGTCAGGGGAAAGTTCTCAGGGTCCTCAAGGTGCTGGTAAAATGTACCAATTATTGGATCCCCCTTCTGAGCGGTAATCAAATCAGCATCAGGGGTCTCCTTACTCCATTGTGCAATTGAAAGGTCGTTGTGAGCATTTGTCTGGATCCTAGTGATAGCAGTGACCTGGATTTCCCCCAACAGGGACTCAATCTCAATTAGATCCCCTTGGATGGCCCCGGTTTTGGCCAGCTGATCAGCTAAGTCATTTCCAGTTTTGTCTGGTCCCTCTACTTTGGAATGACCCTTGATCTTTTTCCAATAGATGGTCATCTCATTCGAGGTGACCAGATCATCAATGTTTTGGATCAACTTCCCATGTTTCAAGGGTTTGTTATTAGCACATAACATGCCTCTGGTTTTCCAATTAACCAGGTGCTCCACGAACCCGTTCCGTACATAATCCGAATCTGTGATTATGACCAGTTCGCGGAGTTGATGCTGGACAGCAGTGAGGATGGCCTGATGCACAGCCATCAATTCTGCCACATGACTACTTCGGGGACCAATTTTGTATCCAGCGGAGGGTTCTGGGGACTCATTCACCCATGCATTCCCTACGCCGGCCACCAGTTCTTTCTCCCCGTTGTTGTCAACATGGTAAGAGCATCCATCCACATACACAGTGGGCATTCCCTCACACTTGTCTTCTTCAAAGACTTTGTGTGGGGAATTAAGGTATGCCTCCGTGTTGTCCTTGACTTTTAGACTTTCGTCCTCGAGACAGTTTTCTCTGGCACAATCATGCAAGTCAGCCAGACCTTGCGCGAGGTGACTCTTCTTGTTTTGGCCATATCTGACCTCCACAGGAAAGCCTTGCATTGACAGAATCCAGGAAGTAATTCGGGAATTACTCACATTTCCGGCCCGGATTCTGTCACTTTGGAGATATTGCAGAGGCTGGTGTGGAGTCTCCACTATGATGTGTTCCCCCTGGATAAACGGGCGGTAATTCTTCAATGCCCACACCGTTGCCAGGAGTGCCTTCTCACAATCGTTGAATTTTTCCTCCACAGAGGATAAAGTTTTGCTCGCATAGGAGATTACTTTATTGACCTTGTCATGCTTTTGGTATAATACTGCCGTCAAGCACGTATTAGAGAACCCCGTCTCCAGGAAGAACTCCTTGTTTCTGACAGGGTAAGCTAGGCAAGGCGCTTGTGAGAGGCTTCTTTTGAGTTGTCTTACTGCCTCGGATTGTTCTGGACCCCATTCCCACTTGACCACCCCCTTCAGGAGATGAATCAGGGGTCTGGTAATCTCTGCGTAGCCCTCAATGAACTTTCTGCTGTAATTAGTCAGTCCAAGGAGGCTCCTTAGTTCTCGCAGAGTTGTGGGGTCTTTCAGTTTCTGAAGTGCTTCCACTTTCTTTTCCTGGGGACAGAGACCCTGAGGAGTAATCTCATGCCCCAAGAAATTAACACGGGTCCTACACCACTGTGCTTTCTGAAAGGAAAGTTTTGCTCCGGCGGCCCTCAACTGCGTCAGAACATAACGGATCTCCGCTATGTGTTCCTCCACAGATGAACTTTTGATGAGGACATCATCTACATAAGCCAGGTTACCCCTCGCACCCAGGTCGGGCATGGCCTTATGTAGGAAAATGTTGAATTAATTGCCGGAGTTGAGGTATCCGAAGGGAGTCCGGGTCCATGTGTACTACTGGCCCCCAAAGGTGAAAGCCAGTTTGTATTGGTCCTCCCTACTGACAGGCACGGTCCAGTACCCATTGGTCAGGTCTATTGCAGTGAATACCTGTGACCCCTGGATCTGGGCCAGCCCTTGGTCAATGTAGGGCAGTGGCCATCGGGAAGTATGGACCCGTTTGTTGAGCTCCCTGAGGTCGGCGCAGAGTCTCCACTGGCCGTTTGGTTTTAATATTCCCAGCACCGGATTATTGAAGGTGCTGTGGACTGGACGGATTATTCCCCTGGACTCAAGGTTCTTAATTATTTCAGTAAGGGACTCCATTGATGCGAGAGGCAAGCGATATTGCTTCACAAACACAGGAGTCATGCCAGGGTCCGTGGGGATGGTTGTTGTGTGGATGTCAGTGCGACCACAGTCATATGAGTCTACCGCAAAGAGATCTTGGAAATCCAAGAAAACTTGTTTCAACTTTTGCTTTTGTTCCAGAGTCACACAGGCATCAGCTAGGTTGACTCTCTCTTCCACCATCTGCCTGAAGCCTGGAAAGACTTCTGGTTTGGCTATCTCCGC
The DNA here is from genome assembly GCF_040938575.1 of Ambystoma mexicanum. NCBI lineage: Eukaryota > Metazoa > Chordata > Amphibia > Caudata > Ambystomatidae > Ambystoma > Ambystoma mexicanum. The sequence goes on from NC_090932.1 coordinate 204,460,267, forward strand.
GGCCTCCTCCAGCTGGGTGGAGAAGTCCCTGGTCAGAGTGCTGATTTGGACCGGAGGCTTCAGGTGGGAAAGGCAGCCCTCATGGACCTGGAAAATCACCTCATCCCTCCTGAAGTCACAAGTCACATCTTCCTTACCATAGGGGCAGGAAGTGTACACCAGGAAGTTCCCCCCATGCCGTGTAAAAATCCTGTCTGGTGTTGTATTGTCATCCCTGTCACTGTCAAAACAGTCCTTGGGGATTGGTCCTAACAGTTCATTTCCAAGATCAATGGAGAAATGTCGGTCATCAACCGCCATTCCAATAATGGTGCCTGCGGCTAGAGTAATGCTCTTTAAGTCGCTGTTATCCACCTCTATTAGAATGGTGTCATGTTCTATGTTGACTAAGGGAGTTGGGTTTACCCCCAACCCTTGCTGTTGGAGAGAAGCGTTTAGACGTATGTAAGCATCAGGGTTTTTCAAATGTTGTCCTCTTTTAACTTTCACTTCCAGGGAGAATTGTCGAGTCCTTTCTGGTATGGTGACTTCCTCTTTAATCTGAATTTCAACTGCATAAGGAAGCAATTGAGCTGACCTAAATGCTTTTTCTGGATCATCAAAGCCCATGGGATTATCCGCTAATCGGGACCAAGCTTTGAAGTTTATTAGGTCCAAACTAATGGCAAAGCGATTGAGAATGTCACTGCCTAAGTAAAAGGCGGCAGTGACGTCTCGCACGACCCAACAATTATGGACTATGCTCTTGTTGCCAATGGAGAATTTGAGCATACACCTGCTTGGCAGGAGCTGTTTGGAATTAGGTGCTTCCAGGTCCATTTCCCATTTGTCTATCAGTTTGAATGTGGGAATGGCTGGATCTTTTGGGAGTTGGCGGAACATGGCTTCGCTGATGAAGCTCTTACCGTTGTTCACACACACTCGAGCGAGAACAGAGTCCTTCCCATCATTTAATTGGACAGGGATGAACAACTGCTCTCCAATTTGCTGAATATCAGCCAGGCTCTGAGCTGATTTCGCATCTTTCTGGACTATAGGAGTGGGAGTTTCAGATTGTGGATTAGTATAGAATCTCAGAGTGTTTCCTTCCAGCGTGGAGTACCACTTTAGACTGGAAGGAAGGTTGATTTTCAGAAATAGAGAGGACCCTGCATCACCAGTCTGTTGTCCTACTGCTATTACTGTCACGTCTAGAATTTGGCTATTCTGGAAGTGAAATTCTACTTGGTCAGATTTTTGTTCAACCATGTGGCAGGTGCCGTTTAAACTAACATGGTTGACACTCTGTTTTAATTTTATTGGTCGGCTAGTCTGGGTCCAGAGTACCCTGTTTACGCAATCTATTAGGGGTGACAACCTTCTCAGGAGGTCATTCCCTAGTAAACAAGGGGTGCCCTCTGGGGTCACAACTATGACCGGGTGTTTCAACTTGTGTCGCCCAATTTTAATGTCCAAATCTGCCGTCCCCTCGACGGGAATTTCCTTCCCGTCAAAGTTCTGGAGTTGCCCAGGAAGAGAGGTGAGAGGAATTTGGTAATTCTCTCCCCTTCCTGCATTCAGTTCGTCAAAGGCCCTTCTGGACAGAAGGGTAGCTTGAGATCCCGTGTCCACCAGTGCCAAAATTGTCCCCTGCCCCTGTACTTGTACCGGGGCATAGTATCTTCCCTCCTTCTCCTCAAGGGGGCACAGATGATACACATTTTTGGACAACTGGTGGGCTAACCTTCTGGTTTTGGACATCGCTAGCGAAGAGATTTGGGCGGAATTCTGTGGAGAGCCTTGGGAATCTGAAAGAAAAAGTTGGCAACTGGAGATCAGAGCCATTGTGGGTTCCCCTGGCTCTGGTTCCGGGCCGCCCCCCCCTTTTTGGAGGCAGTCACCAGGATGGGTTTGAACCAGGGGATTTTCTTGCTGTTGGTTCTGGGATGAGATGGTGGGCGGCGGTAGCTCCGTCTCCATATCTCCCCAGTCTGGATTTGCATCCCTAGGGACCCATTTTTCTTTGGGAGGAGTTCCCCCCTCTCTGAAGGAGAAGATCCTTTTCCCAGGATCCTCTGAGGATCCCTCTCCCTCAAATTGGAAGACCTGTACCTCCTCCTCAAACTGAGTCTGTTTGGGTCTTTTGTTTCTCCTACCCCCCCTCTGCTCCTTAGGAGGCAGACTTTCAGGGGCAAGAGATTTTGTTTCCGGTTCCTGGGTTTCCAGGGGCTGTTTACAAGTGAGGAAGGAAGCTTCCTCCAAGGCTTTACACCCCCCTTCCCTTTGTGCCTCCTCCCTGGGAACCGGTGAGTTATCGGGGTGCTGCCCCCGTCATTGTTCTGGGGCACCAGGTCCAGAGTTGGGTGCGTTCTGCGCCGGCATGCCGATCTGAGGGTTCTGCTGAGCCCTCAGTATGTGACCCAGATCCCGCGCCATGTTTTGAACCTGGCGCTCTAACTGGGAAACCCGCTCAGGCTGATACGGGGCCCTGTTTTCTCCCCTGGGCTGATCCCGGGAAGGGTAGCTGTCCCTCCTCTGGTAATACCCCGGGTTGGGAAGATTTGGGTACCCCTCCACCCTTGGCCTCCCCTCTCCCGGATTAGGTTGTCTGGGCTCAGGGAATTGGGGAAAGAAGGATGGATGATTTTGGGGTTGGAAATTGGGTGGATACCTGGGGAAAAAGTTCTGCCCAGGATTTGGAGAATTTCTGCCCTCCGGTGGGAAGTTGGGAGGGAAGTTCCCTGGGTTAGGTGCTTGGCTGGATCCCCCCCCCTTGGGCTGGAGGAGTCCACACATAACCCAGGATGGGTCGATTTCCCTTGTAACGGGGACTTACATAATCAGGAGAGCGAGGGACCCCATTTGTGGGGCTGCCTCCCTGGCTCCCTGTCTGTGACTGGCCCGAGGACCTTCTGGGCCTAGCATTATTAGGTGCAGGTAGGTTTTTAGGCCCCCCCATCTCCAACTCTAAAACGGGGGTGACCTTTACCTCTGCCACCTTGGCAGCAGCAGGGGTGCTGTTGGCTTTGGGGTTTTTCTGAGCATTATTTTTGCTATCTACCGGTTTCTGCACCTCATAGATCCGGGTAGCCTGTTCAAGGACCCAGTCTAAAGATCTTTTCTCGTGAAAATCCCTCACGAGCTGGGTCATTATGTATTTGGGCAAGGCATGAAAAAATGTATTTATGAATTCTCTACTGTCTGTGCGCACCCTTCTGGTGGTCTGCGCAAAAGCACGTTTCAGTTCTTGCACAAATTCTTGTGGGGCCTGATCCTCCCCACATTGCAAATTGTAGGCTGCCTTGCGAGCCTCTTGAGGATTTCTATGAATGGAAAAATGTTTCAAGATGGCCGCCTTATAGGTGGACCATCTTAAATGATTTTGGTCCTCCAGCCCCGCAAAGAAACTGGAGTATTCCGTGGAGAAGGTCCACTTTACATATTGAATACAGCTTTGGCTGTCCTTCAAATGGAAAGTCTCCATCATTTGCTCAAACAACTCTAAGTGCTCCCAAACAGAATACTTAGCGTTCTTATGGTAAGGCGTGATGACGCTCCTGATCGCCTTAATCTGCTTTAAGGGGTCCTTAAGCAAGGCCCTTTTTGCCTTATTGGCCTTTTTGGTTTGGGTAACCCTTGTCCATTCATCCTCTGACTCAGAGGCACTGCTCCCAGAGGTTCCTGTCTGCTCTTCCAGGTTTTCCCGTATTCTGCGAGCCTGGGAATGGCTGGCAGAATGTGGGGACCTGGTCTCCTTTCTCCTGCGCAGTTCAGAGGAGTCTTCAGATTCCTCCTTGCTGCCAGGATTTGATGGGTACCCCCCCCACTGACCTAACTGGGCAGAGGTTTTCAGGATGCCCTTAATGGGCCTACTCTCCTGGGGTTCCCCATTAAACTGTACTGTACTTGGGTGCCCATACCCGGATGCCCACCCCTCCATTCCTGAGTGGTACTGGCCTATGAGCCCCATACTTTTAGCTGGATAGTAATCTGCCATCCCTGTGGCCCTGTGCTGATGTGCGCCAGGGGACATGGGGGTGGTAGAGTCCAGGGACTGGGAGAGATGAAGGCCCCTGGTGTTAGGGCTCCTGAGGTTATGGTTAGGAGTCTCTCTTTCCCAGCGGACCTCATCTCTATCCGCCCCTGCTCCCTGTTGCAATGCAAGAGCCTGCATTTGTGCTTTCAGTTCCTCAGTCAAGGCCTTACTAGACTCTATCAGTCTCTCCTGCATTGCTACCTGTTGTTGGAGCCTATCATTGTGTTGACAGAGGGCCTCATTTTCCCTCTGTGCTTCCTGGTTGGTCCTGGAGAACTGGGCCAGTCTTTGCTGCAGGAGGTTTACCTCCTGAGTCCCATCCCTACCGGCCTGCTCCTTTCTTGCCAGAGCATCTTCCACCCTTCTGGTGTGCTCTATCAAGTTCTGGTTTTCTTTTTGGAGGTCACCCAGCCCCTGGAGGGCCAGGTGATTTTCTTGAATTTCCTTTTTTAAGTGGCAGACTTCCTGGCCTAAAGTGTCTCTTTCCTGACTGAGAGCCTGCATCTGTGCTGCCAGGTCGTCCCTCTGCCTTTGAAGGGCACCAGCTTTCCGGCGCTCTTCATCAAACTCTGCCTGGGTATCCAGATCTTTCAGAATCAGTTTATTGCTTTCTGCCTTTTCCCTATCTAGGTGGCCTTGCAGGGTGACTACCTGCTCAGCACATACCCTGTTGAAGTCCAGTTGTTGCTCCAGCTTTTTCTGGCTTTGCAGTAGGGAGTCCAAACCTTCTTGGTGTTCCTTCTGCAAGGCCCGAAATCTGGTATCCTGTTCTGACTTTTCCTTTTGCAGCACATCCATATCCTCCTTTATTTTAGTGATGTACTGTCTGGTCTCATTTTCTGACTCCTGGCTTCTGTGCAGCCTTTGCTCAGAAGAGTCCAGATCAGATTGGGCCTTCTCTAACGCCATCTGTTGCCTTTTTGCCAGATCATGGCCTTCAGCACATTTATTCTGTATGGCTCCCATATATAAATATAAATATGCCGCTATCCTAACAATCTTGTCGTGTTCATCTTTGGCATTAGGAGCCATATATAGTTCACTCAGGGCCACATGTAATGGACCCTGATCTCTCCATAAGTCTGACCCTGTTTCAGTGATCTGTCGCGTGATGGCCTGCAACCAGGCATTCTGGCCCTGTTCAGTCCATTCACCTCTCACAAATAGTTTATGTAAGAGGTGCTCTCTGGCTATTTTCATGTCTACTAAGGTCGTCATTCTAGAGATTGGTCTCTGTCCTGACTTACAGAAGTTAGTATTTTATTTTTGCAGAACAGAACTTTTCTTGGAGTGTCCCTTTTGAGGAATGCTTCACAGCGTAATGCAGCGTGGTGATCCGACTGGATGTATGTATCCCGTCAGTTAGCACACTGTATTAAGCTGCACAAGTGGTATTCTAACCCAGAATCCCGGCTATGTGCCCCCAATTTGTAAGAGGATTCAATTCAACACTACAGCTAAGTCAACGCCTAGTCTATAATACTGAATGAAAACACTTATTGATATAACTTTATGTCCAGTTCATGCGTTCTGGATGACTACCCCTATATAACACCCCTCTCTTGGAATCCTCCTGACCCCACTGAGCCAAGAAGTAGTTCTGTTTTGCAAGTTTAAAGGTTTATTTGATAACTTAAACAATATATATTATATCACGCTTTATAATAAATTAATAATTGGATATCACACTTAATCTGGTATGATAAAGATTAACAACGGAGAATCTGGCACTAGCACACTTCTTGATAATCACTAAGGAGTTGACATGAAATGGATAAGATAGCAACAATACTTTTATGGTTTCCAATGGATGCAATGTGGAATGAAATGCAGTACAGAAAATAACTTGATAGGATTTCAGCAAAAACAATGTAATCACTTTCTTGTACAATTCACCCCCCCCTTTTATGCAATGCAAGGAAATGGAAGGAAGACACACAGTTCTCAGAAATGCAATTAAATGTGATTCAGTTCACCCAGCAACTTAGACTACAGACGTTGAAAACACAGGCCCAAATGCTTTTAAATGTGCTGGCAATGTAGAGAAAAAATATGCTAAAATGCTTTTAATTCCCTCTAGGAGGTTCAGGGTGAGTGAAATCAAGTTAATATTAGTCCAGGCTCACTTTAGCAAGGATCTAGGAGTAATTGGTAGGTTAAACGAATTTTTGTCAAATGGAAGGCAAGCAGCAGCAGATTTTTACACGTGGAGAAACTTGCAAATCGCGGCAAAATTCGCGAATGCGTGTTCCGCGATTGCGGTAAAACTATAAGGGATGTGGTTCTTGGTGCGATTAAAAGCTAAGATTCTAAGCTTTCAGATGAAAGTTACTGCAAGTCTCTAAGACAAACGGTCGCGGAGATATGAGCGATTTAGTGAAGGTCGTTTTTGGTTTTGCAAATTTTAAACGCAACACTTTTTCAGCTTTAAAAATGATGGCAGAATAACACAATTGCTAAGCTGCAGTTCTACTTAGATTAAAAATGGATTGAATTATATGATTTTAACTAAGAGATGTGTTCTGAGTTTTGCTGAGTACTCACAAGAGATTTTGAACCGGAAAGCGACTTGGTCACGGACTTCAGTCTGGTCAGGTCTTCCCGAGTTCCGCTCACAGCGCCTGGCCTCTGGAACTGCTCACAGCATCGGGGTCAGCACTCTGGATACAATGGCCTGGTCTCTGCTAGGCACCAGCTCTCTGGGTCGGGTCCTGCCTTCTCTTTGGATATTTCTGTCACCGGGTTCTTGCAAAAGTTCTTGGCAAAATTCAGACGGCGTCAGCCGGCTGTCTGAAGAGTTCAGTTGCAAAAAGATTTTCAGGCCTGTTGACAAATACTCTTGCTGGCAGTGGCCTTTTTGGTTAAGGTTCTGTAGTCTCTGTTTATCTTGGAGTCTAAGTGTTGGCTCCTTGAAGGTTGATGGAGGTAAGTATGGATTTTTCCGGCAGAGCGTCCCGCTGCAGATGGAAATGAATGTCTCTACCTAAGTTTCAGTGGTCCATTTATATGTTCTGCAAGTGGGTGTGTGTGTTGGTCATAACTAAACTTGCCCCTCTCACTTGTCATTGGTCCAGCTTTCATTTCTCCCCTGATTGGGGGAGCTAAGTTGTGTCAGAGTGATGTCAGCCATTTATGATCTCTTGAAAAAACTCCCCTGTCTTCTGTGCACCCAAATCTATATATGATCAAAATACATATTTCACAGTTACACAGTTGTTTGAAATTACATACCCATGTCACATATCACATGAGGTATACTCTGTCCCAAATCTGCTGTTTCTAAGAGCTTGCATTCAAAAATGGCAACTTTTAGCACTTTTTAATGTGCTAAACAACATTGGATCTTCATTAAATTTTATACAACTGTTCCTCACATATCTACCCACATACCAATGCATTTTCGTTTGTCTAGCTGAAACAGGGATTCTGTAATATTAATAAACAGCAGGGTTTTGTCCCAGAATATCCCACAATTTGGAGTTTGGGCTTGAATTAAAGGTACATTTTTTAAATTAAGTCTCTCAAAGTTATACATTTCTGTCATTTGATTACAAAGAGTTATCAGTGTTTTTGTAAAATATATATTTTACTTTCAATTCAGTCCTCAGAGTGTTGGAGTCCGCCTCCAAGACTTGGGTGGGTCAGTCACATGTCTTCTGGCAGGCAGGCCTTTGTTGACAGTAAAACAGTAAAAATCAACATATTCCTTTCAGAGGAGAGGGGCCGTTGTGTGGTCTCTGGGAAGCTGACATCAGGAGGCCAGAGAGCCACTTTGCATTTAATTAACAGAACCCTGTGATTTCCTGGCTTCTTGTGTTGAGTTCTGAAGTGTCAAGAGTTCTCAGGACAGGCAACCCCTTTGAACTTTTGATGAAATGAGACCCCTTTCTTTGCACTAGACAGTTTTGCAAGACAGCTCTCCTGTCAGAGTTTAGACCGCCAGCGCCACCCTCAGGATTTTGCGGTTACTGCATCCCTCCTTGGTATTTTTTTTAGATTGATTCATTTCAGCAAGTGATATTACATGGAGTATATTGTCCATGTTCAGGACATGGCATTGGTGTGTTTCTGAAGTAAAGTAATTCTGTGCCCATGATTTTGCCATATTTGACATTCAAGAAAAATGAATTCCCCACAATTCTAGGTGGCTTTTGGCAATCAGCATTGCCATTCCCAATGGTTTCAGACTACTGTGCGGGTAGTCCAATGGTGGTTTTAGGCAGTGCCCTTCTGTGCCCATAACATCGGCAAAATGGGTGGCAGCCTATTCTTCATGCCCTTCCCTGGGCATCTTCTGGGAAGTTCTGGCCATCATGATGTTTTCAACGCCAGTACTGCCCAGTTTTTGAGGTAGGGCTCGGATGCATGGGTAAAAACATCCCACAACCCCTTTGAATGGTTGATCTGGAAACAAGTCATTTCTCTCCCTATGTGTGTTCCGATGGTGTTGGTGCTTCATGAATTTAGGCCGGGTTCCTTGAATGCCAGACTAGTATGAAAAAGAATATTACTTTGTGTGAAATTTCGAGATCCTCCTACATGTTTGCTATTTGTGGGGTTCACACCCAGTGTGGGCGGTTCACAGAATAGTTATGTACACATATGTGAAACAATGCTGGCCAAATGGGGTCTGTCGCCATCGGAAGATTGTAGCAATTTGCAAGTGTATATGAAGGAGCATTACCATTTACACTGGTGTGACACATGTACAAGCATTGGAAATTATAATAAATATGGTAACCTGAGATTAGTGTACAAGCAGGAATAAAGATAGCTTACCTACTATTGGAAACAAATGAAGTAGCGTCAATTCGGAGCAAAAACAAAGGGGACGTTTTATCTATTTATAGATGTTGTTCATGTGAGTGTGAGACCCTTAGACAGTAGGTCTGAGTTCCTGGAACCTTATGGAGGACAGAATATTGTTTTTTGGTTGCATTGTAAACTCAACAGAATTTATTTGAACTGAGCTTTTATGGGAACGATTACATACTATGAACTCTGCTGCTTTGAGTATCGCTCTTCTGCTGTTTTGTTTTTTTATTTTTAAAGATAAGAATTATTAAATAAGGACTCAAGGTTAGGGTTGGCCAAATTATATATCAGATGATTTTCATGTGATGTATGATCAAATTACACTGGAACTCTATATAACATGTTTTAATACTTTTTTTAATGTATTTTTGGATTTGAAGATGTGTTTGAGTGTACATTTTGAATTTGTGTAAGTTTTAAAGTGTAAACTGTTAACACAATAATAATACAATAAAAAATAAAAAAATAAAAGAATCACCAATTAGTTTAGCTAGGCATAGGGTAAATGAGTAAGGACAGTCTTTTTTACAATGCTGGGCATTGCCAATCTTGTATTTGAGAGATAGGACTATGTCTCTACTTGAAGCTTGTGATTAAGAGTATATGCTGATTCCTGGTCACTCATTAGACTTCCTAATAGTCAATCATCTCACTGAATGGTGACTTGCCTATGGGAAGCCATCCACACTGACACATCAGTGCACCGTCTCTAAATATAAAAGCACCATCTTGTTGTATGCTCTTCAAGCTTATCCTATAGTGGGCCATTTAAATGTGCATGGTAGTTATCTTGTTATGTTCAGTGCCATCTGCAGAGTGCTAAACTGAAATCGGTATGGTCTGAAAGTGTTGGATCTGTCTGTGCTTTCTATGGCAAAAGGGACTATGTTCCACCATTACCACCATAAATATAAGGAGACCATTAAGTGACAATCACCTTTAACAAAGAATGGCCACACAGACATTAGCATTATCAGAAAGAAGATAGCCTGTGTTTGGCGAGGGTGCTCTGTGTATTTGCCAATTACATGGTAGGCCACTGTAATGGTGATTTGCACATTATAAAACAAAACTAACATAAAATATCTTATTGTGATTGGATGTGTGAGGAGTGGCATAAGAACATAACCTGATCAGTCAATTAATTAAATGGCGATGCATAAAGGTAATGCAGGCACAAACAATTATGATCACACATGTATAGTTTGAAGCAGCTGATTCTATCTAAGGGCTGTGCCTAGGTATACTCTATTCAAGGCAGTTTTATTTAACATTGTTCCTGTTGGCCTCAATAAAGGGAGGATAGTGAGACAGTTCAAGGTCTCCTGAGGGACTATAAAACCGTAGGTGGAGAACTAACTTTCTCCGACAAACCAAGTTATTGAGATGATGGTGGACAGCAAGTGTAACAACTGTGCCCAGGTTAGTTTAGACTGGATGGAATTAAGATAGCTGGGGTTTGGCTGTAGTGAAGACTTTGCAAAATCAAAACATTCCTATCAGTTGATCTTGTACAGAGGTCCTACCGGTGAAGTAGGAAAAGATCTATCATTCTATGTTCATGCACTTGTTTTCAATGTCGAAGTGATTAGGGTGTGCAGAGTTGGGGGCACTGTGAAAGGCTATTGCTAATTCAGCTCAATGTCCTGAATGGCAACTCCTCCAGACAGAGGTGTGAGCACTGCAGTGCTAGGGCAGCCCGGGTCATTTAACTCTTCAATCTACAAGGACTCCTAGAAGCAATGTCTTACTGGTTGTATACAAATTGTTTGTATTACAATTGTTCGAATTACAATTGACCTTTTCACAATTGACCGAATTGTGAAGGTCAATTGTATCATATATGCACCCAATGCAAACCCCCCAAAACCCCATATATATATATATATATATATATATATATATATATATATATATATATATATATATATATATATATATGTATATATATATATATATATATATATATATACATATATATATATATATATATATATATATATATATATATGCGGTCAATTGTGAAAAGGTCAATTGTGACCCTTTAAAATTGGTCAATTGTTCATTCACAAACAATTTGGATAATACCGTCTTACTCCTGCAGCCACACCTAGCAAAAATGAGTCAAAAGAGTCCCCTTCACCCCTACTTAACAGGTCAATGATGGTAAGGGGGTACACCTATAGAGCAACTTGCATTAGACTTTATTTCCAAGCTGATGTAGTAATGATTGCAGTTGGAAAGCCGAGCTTCACAGCCACCTTCCCTTTTTAATAGTTTAATGTGCAGATATGTTATTATTTATTAATTGATACGTAGCTTGACTAAGATTGCCTTACTCTATTGTTGGTGAACATCTACAGTGTCATATCTTTGATTTGTTTTGTGCCGTATTACAGCCAGAAAAGGGAGGTGCGGGCCATCCCATCTGCCAGGTCTCGCAACGCAACACAATGGGGGACTAGAGCCCTGCCTCACTGTGGCATCCATTGTGGATCATGAAACCTCTCAATTGACCCAAAACACCCAATTCATTATTTAGAGAGAGGCCTGAAAGAGGACCTGATACAAAATCACGATCTCAATTTCTCCCAGCTTATTTGTTCACACAATGCCACCACATGAATGCCTGACAGAAATGGAGTGGGTCTTTCCATCCGAGTTTATCACGTGGCAGGGATCTTTTCCATTGGTCCTCTGCACCCAAGTGATCTAACTGATGGGATCAGAGCTTTCTCACGTGTGTGGGCTGGTGAAGGGCACCTGGACAAGAGTTGGGCTTGTTACTGTTTGTTAAGCTTGCCCTCCTTGTGGCTTAACTGATGCCTTCCAAGCTGCACAGTTTAGGCAGAGTCTGGGATGGGAAGTGACATTTCTTTCTTTCTTTTTGACGTTTTCATGATCTTCAGGGTTTGCTTTTTGGCTCCCATCACTTTGTAACCCCCACCGCAGTCTCGATGTCTTACTTGTGAGAGAGAAAAGAAAGGGCAGACATGCAGCTCCTTTAACAAAAGATACATTCACATTCCAATGTTTTGCTTAATGCTAGATACAGCATTACGAACATTTCCTGGGCCCCCTGCAATTCAGACCTTCCTTAGAACTAATGTAAAAGAATGCATACCTCCTGTCTGTTTCTTCTTTCCTATCCCCATCCCAATTAATGTCTGCTAGTATCAGGCATTATGAAAAACGTTTTCTATACTCTAGAAGTCATATGTATATTTCAGAGGTTTTCTTCTACCAAACAAACACCAACATAATACTTTAATAGACATGAATATTGGATGTCAGCAAACTAGTTACCATCTTATGAGGAAATTAATAATTGAATAATCAGTAATGTATTTCTTCTTATTCTACCCACTGATATACAGATGGCACACCAGCGCCGGTTACCAGTCATTTGGTCGACAACCAAATGGTCGAATTACCATTTGGTCGACACCAAATGGTCGAAATCCAAATGGTCGAATGTATTTTTTTTCTTTTTTTTACATTTTTTTTTTTTGGGGGGGTTCCCTCCCAACCCTCCTTTTTATATATTATTTTTTTTTAACCAAACAAAAAAAGAAAATAAATATATAAATAAATTAAAAAACAATTTCGACCATTTTTTTTCCAACCATTTGGTTTCGACCAAATGGTCATTCGATCTTTTTTTTTCGAACAAATGAGCGGACACCACCAGCGCCGACTAGGGATAACCTCCAGGACAGGCAGGGACTGTTAGAACTTTCTCTGTCTTCTGTCCTTTGTGCACATGACACACCCAGGTGAAGAGTTTAAAGCGACATACAGTCTAGTAAGTTACATACTCTCCACTAGACATACAGTATTATTCAACCAGCTTCCTTTCTTCCTTTCTCCTTCACCTCCTGAGACATGAGAGGTCACAGAACTACTCACAAGCACATCACTTGCCCGTTGGAGTACACTACTCTAGGGTTTGACTTCCCTTATTCTTTTGGTGTTAAAACTATGCCAGGCACTGTTATGATGGTAGTAACTGGCCATAAGATGGCAACAGCTGGAAAATGGTGTCAATACTTGGATGTATGATATAAGTACCTGGTAAATGATATGATATGATATGGCATTTATAACGCGCCTATACACAAGTGTTTCAAGGCACGAAATGCATATGCAATACCTATGCATCTCAATTGGCTTTTCCAATTTTTTTTATAGATGGAGTTCAGTTCACGGAACAGATAAAAGTATACATTGCTTATAAATCAAGTGGCTGAAGATACACTTGATTAAGATGTTTTTATTATTTCATGAGCTAATGACCTAATTTTCATCATTCAGCCACTTACTCTAAGGACACATTTGAGAAATAATGCTAGCAAGCTTCTTACAGCACACCGCTTGAGGCTACTGAATGTTGAAGCTAACTTAAAGAGATCAGAGGAGGGTGTGTTTTGAGTGAGGAGGAGCAGGTAGTGGAGAATACTAGCACCAGACATTAACATGTCTATGGTCGATCAATTGAAGGGTAAATATTCCAACCACATATAGGCTCTCTGCCCCTCATACATCCCGATCTCACTCCTATCTCTACTCCAGTGCATTAGTCGTGCTTATAGCAGGTGCTAAAGCACCACATGATAACCAAAACTAACAGCACAGATTAATGTGAAAAAGCAAATATATTGTGCTGTCAATATTTCTGAAAGGTGCAATTGCAGACTCGTTCCAAATAGATTAATCATCTGATCATCTCCACGGCACATTTTATTGCAGACCTGCCCCCCACCACCCACATTGTATGTCTGTCCTACAATAATCTGATCTGGGTGAAAATATAGAATTTAAGATGGAGAGCTATCAACTATGGCGCTATATTCCAGGGAAGGGTCCCGATAACATCCAATAGTCAAAGCAAAACTCAAGTTGCCTTTTATGTTACTCAGACTTCTGAGCTGGGATATAGCCTCCAGTTGAAAGCTATCCATCTATAATTTCATTTTGCTCACGGCTCGCCCTGGGTCCTTTTTGACACCCTGGATGGATCAGCATTGCAAGAGGGAGAGGCAGGTGGGAACTGTTTTTCATATAAAAAATACCAGATTCCCCACCTTCTACGCCCCAGCAGAAAAGCAAAGACAACCAGCCCAAAAAGGGTAATTAAAAATACCCTGCAGAGAAAATGCTGTATCCTCGTGCCATGGTGTCACAGTAGTTGAATAGGAATTCGACAATTCTCTGCCATGGTGTCCCAGTAGGAGGGTACGGAATTTAGAATTGTAAATAGTTTCTAGCAGATTCCTATGGAAGCCATTAAAAACAAGAAGATATTGTGCATATCAAATGTACAATAAACATAGGGTATACCGTTATATAATGCAATAGAATGGCTAAGAGTCCATAGGTCCACAATTTCAACAAGGATTTTGCCTGTGTACCTTAAGCCACACTGGCGAGCTGGCCAGATTGTGAAACTAGCCCATTATCAATATTTGCTTTGCAATACGCAGTACGATCTCTATATAGACCACTGTGCTATTGGATAATACCTTTACTGGCCTGTATTCTGATGGATAGAGTGAATGTTAGTGAGAGTTATTTACATGACCAGAGGTTATCCTGAAACAAATGTGAGGTTGTTGCTCTCAAATCAGACTTGAACACCCAGATCACAAATGTGCATCATGGCAGTTTCTGCAAACTGCTTGAAAACCTTGAGGAGTCAAGGACACAAAATAATAGTAAGTGACAGAAAACGGCAATGGCAAGTCATTTATCAAGTTAGAATATGTATTACACATCAGAACATCATTTTGTCTATTCACAGATCAACGTGTAGTCAATAGTATTAGAGGTAAACAGATTGTAAATTGCACATTTTATATTACATGTAATAGAAACTATTCATCATGTTGCATTTAAGCTTTGAACTTATAATGACACACATGTGCAAACCATGTAGAAAAAAAAAACATTAAGTTAAACTCTTTTTGTAAAGCCAAAATGCCAGGACCCCATTATCATCCCTTTAATCAATTAAGCACATTTTGCTGTCCCATCCGTGTTTCCCGAAGACAGTAGTACTTATTCCTAAATTACAAAAAACACATTTAAATACCAACATTTTTACTCCAAAAATGCAATGCATCAATTTGGTTGGTTTAAGCTAATCTGTAAGACTACTGTGGAATTGATTTGTGGATTCCTAGTTACCAGGTTAATGCAATTTGAAAGAACCAGCAGGACATCAACCCTTAACCCAAGAGAGCATCATGCTTCTGAAATAATTTTCATTTGTTCCATTATGTTTCCTGTTAAAAAAGAAATCCTTTATTCAACAGAATATCTTAAAAATGAACAGCACAACATCAGCTTTAAAGGGTGGAAGTCAAAGTGACAATTGGAAGTTCATTATTAGTTATGATGGCTAAACCATTTCTCTCAATAAGCAAACTAATACAGATCTGAATTCAGCAGAACAAGTGGAATCATGTGCATATGAATATCACATATTAAAATGTATGATGTATGCATAGTTCCCATATTTTAATAACTCCTTCTTGCATGAAATGATGGGTATACATATATCTCCGGATTAAGACCATTCCTAAGAAACTGAATATATCACTATCATCAACATTGCATGTTCATGTTGATACTTATTTGAAAAAGTAGTATTCCTGTTCAACTTTGATTCCTAATATCTGTGGATGGCGGGGCTAGCTCATACTGACACTTCCTCTTATTGCACAGTTATGTTAATGGACCAATATAGGCAAGGAGGAGGGTCTTGTTGGTTGTGAGAAAGCTAAGGGAACTTATCACAGACCTTGTACATTTCAAAATGTAATCTCAAATGGTGCTGCCTAGGTGTAGTTTGCTAGGTGTTGAAGCTCAAACACATAGGAAGAAGGGAGGGTTTGGGGGAAAACAGAAAGGCAAGAAAACCAGTCCACAAGCGGGGACCAGATTGTATACCAACTGGAAGCCACTGATAAGGAAACCTACTTAAATGTGCCTTTTCTCTTCATTGGATTGAATGCATAGGGCTTTGCCCAAGACTGGATCAGATTGCCTTAGAGATAATTTAGGAGCAGGTTCAAAGACTGAAAGGAAGAGCTTAGCTGGCAGAGCTTCCTGGGGTTAGTCAGTGTCCGTACCTGTCCTGGGACTTTGAAAGACAAACAAAAAGGTATTGCTATTGCCCCATATTATTTAGAGGTTTTTGTAAGAACAATATAAATCCCATATGTTGATTGTTTGTGAAAATTAATACACATTTAAAAAAAAACAATTTAAATTCCATATGGCCTTCACAAGTATTATCAGTGCCCTGTTTAAAACCTACATTATTTAAAGAGTAACATTCTGTGCAAAGTGTATGTGCTATATGATTTATAATTCAAATTGAAATAATTGGTAGCGTCATCATAACAGGGCTTTCTCCTACAATTTGGGATTTGAGGAGGCACTAGACATTCAACATTGAAATGTGGGATGACAAGTCCTCTGAATAGTGTTTTCCATAGTCAATAACGTATTTGAAATGTATCCATTAATAAACATATGGAACAGGGGTGTTGTGCGGGTGAACTGCATTCCTTGACACTTACTGGATGAGTTAGGCCCTGCTATCCTAGTATTCCAAATGCAACAGATTTCATGGGATGCCCAAGCCTTTGAATTATTTTCCGCATATCCAACATCACCAAAATTAAATCAAATAGGGTCTTTAACTAAGCTAAGAAACAAATTGTAATAGTGTCTAACATTTTAGATTTGAATCAGTCCGCAAATTGATGAATTTCATTGCAAAGTACACATATCTCTCTAATGGTCAATGCTTGTTAATGGTTTTTGAGAGAAATAGGTACAGGAACCTTTTAGGGAATTTCGTTGGAAAGTTTAAGTGTTTGAAATGTATTGTGAATTAACTGTATATAAGTGTGAATGTTAATATTTTACATATAAAGTTCTGATTGAACTATAAAACATAATAAATAAATACAATAAAATAAATAAAGAAGTATGTGCATTGCTTTTTTGCAAGCTTTATGCTGAGAACATTTTCACAATTTGATTTCAGGTTGAGGTTTGTGTCCATTAGACATCATTTAGACTTATTTAGTAATGTGCATTCACGGTTTCACAAAAGTTACATCAAACAATGCCAGTTTGTCTGTCTAACCTTAGCAAAATGTCAGTGCCTATATTCTGGACTTGTCATTCATACTTGCGTTTTTCTCTAGTTGTACGTTAGTGTGATGATGAAAAACAAGTAGGTTATAATATTTCAAAGGAAATAATACTGAAACAACAACAGACAAGTCCATTTTTTTTCTTTCTAAAGACAAGCTGCCTGTATTTATTTTCAGTAGGGATCTGCAACTCTCCAGATGCTTTGGACTACAATTCCCATTATCCCTAGGCAGCATTGTCAATAGTGAGAGATCATGGGAGTTGTAGTTGAAAGAATCTGGAGAGCCACAGGTTGCAGATACCTGAATCTGAGTATTGTGGGTGATTTCCTTAGCACTGGAAGTTTGACTTCCACTTTTAAGTCATTTATGTATTATTTTAAATAAAATGGTATATTCATATTACAACAGCCTGGTTCTTTTTCCAAATTGTGGTGTGGGGTTGTTGCAGTGGAGGATCTGAGGTCATTGTGATTCATCAGTCATATAAAAACCAATAAAAGAGTAAATAATCATGCCATAGATGTCAGTAGTAGCAAGATGGTTAAATTAAATGGCTTATATCCACAATTGCCTAGTGAGTTCATATTCAACCCAATTTGCATGTAATATTTTAAGACTCGCATGCAAGAGAGTTAAAAAAAAATAACAGTGATAATTACACACTGTTTTCCCCAGGGGTGCTAACTAACGGGCTTTTATTTTATTTTTATTTTTTATGTGGCTGGTTAAAGTAACAGCTGTTAAATGACATGGGGTGTCATCCAGGTTTTTACAAAGGGTTTTAAGAAATGGTTTCCAAATGGTTTCTTTTTTAAAACATTTTTGCTGTGGCAGGAGGAGTGGTAAGGAAAAGTTAATCACAAAACAAGTAACATAGGACTCCATTGGGTATTTCGGTGGTATTACTGCTAGGGTAATTCTGCCGATTTTTCAGCGGAACCTGGGAGGATTTACTTCCAGTATGATGATGGTGGTAAATTCTCCATTTCAGGGTCAAACCTGTATGGTGGAGAGATAAAAGTGGTGGTAATTCAATTACTGCAGCACCATACTTGTAATGAGCCCCCAGGTCTCTCTGTGAGGTTTGGTGGCTCTGATTGGCCCATTGGGGTCTGATACTCCCATTGAACTCATGTGCAAAAGCAAAACTTGAGGACCTCTCACAATTCAGAAACGCAGAGGTTTGTCCAGGCTTACTTCTATCTGGAGTTCAAATAGCGCATAGGTTAATAGATCTCGTCATTAAAATGCCAATCAGGCCCCCTACAAACCTTTAGAAATGTGATGTAAAAATATGCTTAATGCAGTACTTTCCCATTAAAGTGTCTGTGTTTTATGTTTTAAGCTATTATGTTCGTTCAATTCATAGCCCAATACTGTGGTGATATTAACAGAAAGACAACCATTTGTTTTACCTTCACCTACGTTTTTCTCTTTGAGACCTGAAGAAGTGCCAGAAACAAGTGTTGGCTTTGGTAAGTGAATGTCACCTAAAACACGGTGTAAGTCCCATGTTATTGTCTTTTTACGTTATCCTCCATTTGGACCACGCTCAGTCAGCAGCTGCCTTTTTCTGTATAGACAGCTTGACGCTGATGCAATTTGTGCACTGATAGTGTCCTGTTGAGGCATATCATTGACACCATGTAATAACCTCCCCATGTTTGCAGAGATATCAGGAGAGCCTCCAATAATTAATTTCCTCTGCTTAGCCCTTCACAGTTAAGCTGCAGTTCCAAAGTTATATGCCCCAGTCACGGAGGGGGGAGTCAGAGGCAGCAGCAGGACACCCAAGCCACTGGGGGGAGATGCCAGACGTGACTCATTATGAAGTTGCAACATTTAGGAACACTGCTCTGTCCTAATAAAAAATCTCAAGATGGCACACCTCCTTTAGCCCTTTTCCCTATTGTTTTATTTTTTTTATAGCAATACTATTTCGACATTTTATATAGTGTTCCTCTTCTATGCACTCTAATATCAGTGTTATTTTTTAACCAGCTTGATGTTATATAGTTTATTGACTTCAGATTACAGATGGCTAGAGTCGGCACTGTCAGGATCTGAACCCGTTCACACACATCCCTGCAGCAAGTGCTTCATCCGCTCAGTTATCTTACAATCAGTGTGAACCATACAAATGGGAGAAGAGAGGAGACAGCGCCTGCAGGAGTGAAATAGTATGTGTTGCCCAGCGGACTTAAGATTTTTTTTATTTTTTTTGTTTTATTATTTTTTATTGGCTCAAAATGGTTTACCACTTAGAAAACATTTAGCTAATACTCAAACTCCAGAATGTTCATAATACACAGAATACATAAAATGCACAACAAATAGAATAGAAAACTACAAAAAGAAAGAAGCAGAAACAGAAAAGCAGAGAAGACACACCCACCACCAACTGTACGGATCAGAAAACAAACTTTTCAGTCTCTTTCGAACGGAAATACCCTCATCATATTTCTCAATGTTCTTAATACTAAACATCGGCCCAACGCCTATATGTTCGTTCTTGTTCCACCCAACGTTGTTTTGTCCAATTTCTCAAAAATAATCAACAAAAACCGCGTTAGGGCCAAGGTGATGTGTGTCTTCTCACCTTCAATGAAAATCCTCCCGCAGTCTTCTGCTGACCTAGTTCTGTCCTTTGTCAATATGTATCCCAACACACAATCTCTTTCTCCCCTTAACTCGTGGCACATTAGCACTGTATGATAAAGGGATTCCGCCACATTCTCTTTTTTACAAAGTATGCATGTCGGTTCGATAGACAGTTCTTTCCTCTTGCTCATAATCTGACAAGTCGGGAGAATGTTTAATAGAATCCGCCAAAACAGCCTTCTAAGGTACCAATTTGGAAAGATGTGTATGTACCGAGGTAATACATTCAACCTCCTTGCCCCAATCCAAAATGCTTCTTGGTGGTGGTACTTTTATATTGTTTCTTGTGTCTCAATCCAGTCGTTGATGTACAACTTTTTCTTTATACGACCTGGATCTGTAATCAGTGTCGCTTGCGACTCATTTAAGTCCTGAATAATTTCTTTCCAAATTCCATGCCACTCTTTTAGGATCTGTTCTCTAGAATCATTCATCGCCTTCTTTAGTAGTCGATGAACTCCCTTTGGGGAATCTTCAAGACACTTCTGATAGAACGATATCGATTTCCACACTGAGATGGATTTCAATGAGGTGAGAACAAATTCTCTCCTTACAATGTGGAGTGGAATTGATTTGGGGAGCCCCAATACCGTTTTTCAGAAAGTTCCCTCTAAGCAAGTCCATATTTCATCCGGTACCATAAAAGATGTTTCAGTGCCGTACCTCAAGATAGGCACTACTTTGGCTCTGTAGAAAGTAATTAGCGGAATTAATGAAAATCGACAACATTTTCTTTAAAGCGGTTTAGCTTGTGCAGCCAGATGTTTTGCTTTCTTGCTTAGTATAGCAATTCTCTTTGCCTCTCATGTATTGGTATTAATGCAGACACCCAAATAGGAAAATGTGTTTATCACAGTGATCTTTTGGCCTTTTAAAAACCATGCCGGGGTCTTCCTACCTCTCCTCCTCTGTGCTTCTCCAAAGATCATAATCCGTATTTTAAGAGGGTTGATGGTTAAGTTATTTGCTTCCAAGTATATTTCGAGATCTTCAGGCTGCCTCTGTAATCTGACGGGCGTCTGATCGAAGATTACAATATCATCAGCTTATAATAGTCTTGCAATAACAGTGTAAGATAATTTTGGTGGAAATGCATGTGTGTGTTTAAAGGCTTTTTCGATGTCTGACAAAAAGAGTTTAAAAAGCTGAGGTGCCATTGAACAACCTTGTTTGAGGCCAACGTTTGTTGGAATCGCATCAGAGAACTGTCCAGCTTGATCTAGTTTGATCTTTATTGAAGTGTCACAGTGGAGGACTTTGTTGTTCTCTAAGATTATTCCTGGGCATTGCCATTCCTCAAGTTTAGCCCATAACGTTGATCTTCTGATTGAGTCGAATACTCTAGATAGGTCGATAAACCCCAAGTATATTTTATGCCCTTTATTGTGCTCGATTTTGGGCTTTCAGAAGGTTTATTAAAAAGATATTACAAGATGAACCAATGCCTTTCACAAAGCCAGACTGCCATTTATCGTGATGGCCCATTTCAGTACTCCATCTTGCCAAAGCCTTTAATATAATGGTCCCAAAGATGTTTCCTGCCACATCTAGTAACGCAATTGGGCGGTAGTTTTCCAGGATACTGGTACCTTCCCAAATTCCAAGATTCCTTTGTATAATTGATGGAGAAAAATTGGCCATAACCCTGGGTTCTGTTTTAATATGACATTCGTCAACCCATCTGGGCCTGGAGCTCTCGAATCTTTGAGTCTCTTAATGATGTCTTCAATTGTTGGAATCTCAGTGTCTAGTGAGTAGTCCCCTATATTTACACCCACGGCTTGCGTCGGCAATTGTTTAGGTCTTTGTACCACCCCTTCCTCTAAATCCTGTGATTTAGTATAATATATTCACCACGTTGCAGCTGAGATCAGATTTGCCAAAAACACGTCTTGAAGCACGCCCATTTCATTAATGCATAACCATATGGCCATCATATTTTTTGTTTTAATGTTTTCTAGCACGCGTTGAGCATCTTGTTTTAGCATGCTTTTTGATGTAACTTCAGTCAATTATGGTAACATTGTTTGAGCTTGTGGATCTCTCTCGAGTTGTTTCCTGTCTTTTGGCGTTTTAATTGCTTAATTGCTTTCCTTAATTTTTTTTTCTGAACTGCAATTAGTTTATCAAAAGCGTGATGATGACTCATTCTAGTGCATCCGTTTCCTCCTCCTTGTTCCACAAACTCTTGAAGTAGAGGGGTATAATTCACTTGTTGGATGCCTTCGTCCACCCGCGTCAGTTTGATGTTTTTTGATAAATTCTCAATCAAATAGGGCAAGTTCTCAGCCTGAATGCGTAGTTTTTTTCGTCCTGGATTTATATCCCTTTTTGACTCATAGCCTTTCAAATTCCTTTTGTTAATATTCTGACACATCATGATTAATTGATTATGGTCACTTTTCCCTGTAGTACACACTTCCATGTTCTTACAATACCAGACATATTTGTTGACACACATATGTAGTCTAGGATTTGTTCACTTCCAACACCCTTCCAAGTTGTTTTTCCCGGGATGTCCCCCTCTAGCGTGCCATTTAGAATTGTGCAATCTCTAGATTGCATTATCTTCCTCCACATCATGTCCCTCTTTTCTTTATTATTTACAATTGATCCCTCTTCAAGAATAGGGTTATTGGAACAGTCTAAGCACATCCAATTGAGGTTGCCCACAATTATGATAAAAGGGTCATTCCATGTAGCTCATTCTTCATCTATTAGAGACGCCACGTCCTCCATCTTATTGCAAGTCTGTTGGTCGGCTGTGTTCCAATACATGTTTATTAGTATAAGAATTCGAGGGTTGACAGCCTTCTGTTTTGGTAATATAAATGCCAGTAGTTGGAGGAAGGGCGACGGATTCAAGGAGTAGCATAATGCCCAATCAAGATCGTTCTTCACAGCTACTAGCAGGCCACTCATTGCTCCTCTCCTTATATTTCTGAATGCAGGGTTTAGTGAGACACAAAAACCTTCTATTATTGGGGCCTCGAGCAACCATACCTCTTGCAAGCAAATTACACCAACATCTGGTAAATCCTCATTCTCACAAAACAAGTGGGAAAATCCCCTGGTGTTTCAACTCATTAACCACCAATCCAAAATAATGGTGGGCTTCTGGTGCTATAGGTTATGGAGTTTGTCTGCCAGCAAGCCAGCTAACCATTTCCAGTTGTTTTGCTCGCTGATTGTTTCTTTTCCACTCAGATATTGTTCTTTTGGTTTCGTATAAGAAGGTGTTTTTGCATATGTTTTCAGTGGTATTTGTTTGATTCCACCTCTGCTGTGTTCAGGTCCAGCAGGACCTTTGTTAGTCTTTGTCCATGGATTTCATGTGAGCCCCGTTATTATCTTGAGTTTAAGGGGTACCTTCGTTGACCATTGTTGCAGTGAGCAGGTGTAAGGTTGGAAACGTTCTGGTGCTAGTTTTGTGCTGGGATTAGTTGAATAGGAAGGTTTTAGCTGTTTTTTGAGGTCTTCCACAGATGTGTGTGGGTAGACACTTCCATAATGTGTTTGCTGGGAGCAAGAAGGTCTAGCATTTATTTTGTTTTCAGTTGGAGTATGGTGCCTTTACTAATGAGTTGTTGCTAAAGTGCAGTGATCTTGAAGTTATGTAATGTGAGAATGTCCTTCTAATGGATGCTGGTCCCCTGCTGTAGTGGACGCGATGAGAGATTCATACCGTGTGAAGTGGATACTCTTTTGATTGGGTGCCCGTGAAGTGTTTGGAGTGCGTGTGTGATGGTCTACAATCTTGCAAACCGCAGGAGTAATCTGGTTCCCAATTATTTTTACTCTTTGCAGTATATTGAGAAGATAGTCCCTGAGTTCAAGGTAAAGGCTGTGGGCATAGTGAAATCTTGAAAGTACTAGTGAAATAATAGCCATGGTCCCATGCATGATAAACAGGTAGAACATGATGAATCCTTATATCCTACTCTCACCATTGACTTTTTCTTACTACCCAGTCTGAGCCACTCTCTCCTGTCATATACTGCATTCTTCTGCTGTTTCTTTAAAGGTAAGATTTCCAAATTGTCATCTGCATTTTGCCCTAGTCAGGCATTAGCAACCTTTCTATGGAACTCTCTACACTTAGATCTTCATTTGACAGACACTCTTTTTTTCTTTTACACATAAACTTAAAACCTACTTGTTTTAATTATGTCATCAGTCAGATCTAATTAATGATTAACCTGTGGTCGTTCCACTGCATGAACATTCTCCTATGAGATCTAATTATAATAAGCACTTTGGAACTTTGAAACGGTTGTGGCACTTTACAAATACTGTCTTATATAATTTCATCATTTCATTAATGTGAGAAGAGTGCAGGGAATGAGTGGACTGTGGTGAATGGCATACCTAAACATGGTGTTGCTATACTATGCCAATAACCCATCCCTTCTTGGCTCTCTGAGAGCAGCCCAGCAGTGTTTATTTCTCTCACCTGCTTGCATGTTGTTTTCAGTGCCCCATTTAAACCTGACAGACTGTAATGCATGGGGGAACTTCTGAAGTGTAAGGCTCTTTGTGAAGGAAACACAAATCAGAAACAGTTAAGACATTCTACAGGTGACTCTTTAAGCTGTCCTGCTCTTCCAAGATCCTCATTTCATTCACCCTAAGCCTGATAAAGTAATCCGAAAATTAGGAAAGCTTGCAAATAAAGGACTTTGTTAGCCTAACTAAGGTATCATCATGTTGTCTTTTTGGAGCAGCACTTTATATAACTCGAAAAGACATTAAGTCACCTGTTGAAAGATGTGGATGCCTAATTAATTAACCCTAATTATCTCCTGCAGTTTTGGCAAATGTTTGGGGACAAATACAACAAATGATAATCAGCAGCATTGCCAGCGGTATCTCACGAAATCTACTGTATTATAGGGTTATCACAGGATATTTTAATGTAATATTAATGGCAATAATGGATATTGTACAATAGACAGAGCCTCCAGGATATTGAAGCAGGAAATGTAAAATGTTGTGGCATAAGTGCAAACCACAGAACCCCGTTTACCCCATCAATTAGCTGCGACTGATGCTTCAGACAATGTGTGCCTAATAAGAATGATGTCTCATCAATTGTGGTTACCACTACTTCTTGTCTCAGTTTATGTTTCCCTACCTTACTGTCACCCTCAGTAGCACCTTCCACAGGTATTTCCTCACCACTGAAATTATACATAGGACCATCTATCTCTCTCAACTTCAAAATGTTTTGTTGTCATTGTCCCTCCTTTATGCTATCTAGTAGATTGATATCAAAGTGACCTGTACACCTATTTCCACAATTGCAAACCCATTGTATTGTTCTTCTACAGCGATAGGGGCATAATATCGATCTTCACATTCCTCTAGTATACAAAGGAAATGTGGGTTTTTACTGTTTTCAAAATTGATTTTTATTAAGCCTGCTTAACTTCTTGCTAAACAAAGGGGCATGTGGAATGATACATTACCCCTCTTTTTTTGACTGTTTCAGTTTCAATTTTCCTGTCTTTTAAATGTTTCTGTCATGTGAGTCCATCTGAAGATTTGCTATTTGCTTATACAAGCAAAATATGTTGGAATAAACAGCCTAACTCTTCCTTTACTCCTAGATGCAAAAGGGACAGTCTGTAGACACAATATAAACCACTGCACACTTTTCAGTTACACGCTGGATATAGGTAATCATCAGCTTGTTTCAAGCAATCTTTTTACAACACATCTTGTACATAGGGATTTATGCATGAAAACAGCAAATATAAAGCACCAGTGCAAATCCACATTTGCACTGGAATTAAATGCACAGCCCATATATCATGTGTTAGAACCCCAAGCTTCTGCCTTCATTTATTATTACAGTGAAATAATAACATTTGTTCTGGGATCATCCGTTCCTCATTTTTCATTGCATCGCTTGTTATACCAAACCTCTTACACCAAAGGGACATACTCCCATTCGCAAATTTAAGCGAAGCTTACTTCATTAACCCTTTGGTAACATGATGGCTTAGGATGTTCTGCTTTTTGTCCAATATGACACCCTTGCACTTATACTGCAAGATACATTTGACGTATGTATTTATTGTGAAGGCATCATGAAGTAGACACAGACAACTGAATAGAGTTTTGGGATATTACCTTTTATCAACTTTAAAAAAGTAGGATTGGAAAAAGGCCTTACTTACGCTATGCTAAGGTGGGATTTCCCTACTTAAATAAAACAGCTGATAGTCTGTGTCAGGAAGTCCAAAGCAAATGTCTGTCTGTGTCCAAAACCTATACTTGCCCTCACACCTAATTGTATACCATGTGTAGGGAGGTCAGCATCAAACGAGAAGCGTGCAAATACAAGTTAAGAGCTTCTTCCAGCTTTTGGGTGGAAAACGGGTCTCCTTTTCCCAAGGTTCAAATAGTTCACGTTACAAAATAAGGGATCCCTTCCCCAAGCGTTCAAGTCTTTCAAAGTTCCAAAATAACACAATACCTTGGAATACTTCCCAGCTCTTTGCATTTATTTCAGTTCACACAGGTTTTCCTTTATTCGAACACAAAGTGGCTTTCCTTAGGTGGGTGTATTCAGTCTTGGTGCAGTTGTCAGACTACACGGTCCACTCATTACAGTTCACACAACTGACACAACTTACTTAGATCTGTTTCATAGGTATTCTGCCACGATTTCAGCTTCATAGTGAGGCTTGAATTATTATTCTTGCAAGTGCCCTTGAAGATGTAGTTTTGCTTGTTTTGTCACCATTCACTTGTTTAGTACCTTTCACTTGCAAAAACCACGATAGTCTTCCCTGTAAACTCTCCTGCCAGGAAACTCAGTTACTGTTATAGTTTTCTTACACAAGCCATCATAAGCTTCCGAGAACACTCTCCTTGTAGGAAACATATTCACTGTTTCAGGTTTCTTGAATAAAACCTCTGGTACCCTTTTTGCCTCTTGCATACGGGGTTTCTTTTCTCAACAATTCATTTCTTTCAGTGTATGCAATCATATCTGCTTGACTCTTGCCCATGCTTGTTTGCCTCTTGACAATGTTCATCACAATCGTTCACTTATTCCCGCTTGTTTGGCTTTGTTTGTTAGCATGTCTTTTCATGATAGTTCACAACCAATTCACTTCACTAGTACCAATGTTTATTACTTTATGTAAATACAGTCTCTTTCTTTTATGAGCTGATCATATATATTTCCCACTAAAACCCATGTCAGTAAACCACAGGAATACCAGTGCTCCTAGCCAGCCGCACCGCTGTTGCCTGGCATGGCTGACGTATGCTGTGGGGCTGCATCACTGGATGTGTCTCTGGGAAGTTTTGTCTGTCCAGCCACTCCTCCCCCAGCTTCATGGACAGATTCTCTCTCGCCTGCCGGTATAGCTGATGTACCTCACTGCCAGCCCCTTCTCTGCTGCAGATCGCTCAGTGGTGCTCCTTTGATTGTCACTCGGCCTCTCCAGATGCCTCTCTGGTTCAGAGGGAAGCAAGCTTTCCTCTGTGGGGCCTTCTCGTACCTGCCTGCTTTTCACCTTGCTTCTTGCTGTGCTTGATTGGCATCCCTCTCTGGTTTCCCTGGACTTCTCAGGGTTTCACTTCCACACGACTGCTCTCTTGTTCATGTCCCTCTTCTTCTAGCACTGTCCTTTAAATATCCCGCCAACTTGATTAGGTTCTCGGCAACTAGACTGTGCATTGTTAGTTCTGTAGTCTGTCAGTCTTTGTGGCATCTTCCTCGTTCCAGTACCAAAGTGGTGTTTGTGTGAAGAAGAATCAATAAAGAGAGGATATATGGCTCTGGTGTGTTTCTTACTCGTTCCAGTACCTGACTTTTGTTTACTGGGAGGTGATTTATGGAAAAGATAGGGAAGGGACTGGTAATAATCTACAAAGACCTGGGTGATATTACACTCATTAGAAAGGGGAAATGGGGATACCGTGTCTCACCCAATGGTGCCTCATCTCCACTGCCCAAGTCTTCTCCCTCCAGGTGATACCCCCTCCTTTATACACTCCCAGGGTGAGGATCTGGCTGCGATGGCCTTTTACTGGCCAACTGGGAGGAGGATATGTTATGTTATGTTACTTTGCATTTATATAGCGCCTTATATACCATTGGTATGGTCAGAAGGCGCTGGTAGGTTGAACGCCCTTGGGAACCCAAGTTCAGGTCTGTAGAGAGAGTAGAGAGAGTCAAAGGTGTGTGTGAGCACAGGAAATGTGTGCAGCTGGTGTGCTATTCGTGTAATAGCTGCTTCTTAGTGGTAGGTGTGGTGGTTGAGAAATCAAGAGTATGTGTTCATTCTGGCAGGATTTATCCAGTCCGATTGTGGCTGTGTTAGGCCTGAGGAGAACGCCTGGCTGGGGGGGGTGTAACCAGCAGTGTTTAGTTAGAGTGATGGGGAGTATGAGGCAGATGTTGATATGAGAACAGATATACCGAATGGTGTCATAGTATCTCTGTGTTCTAGTTGAATGGTGGTGTAAAGAAGAGAGTAAGCGTTGTGATGTGATATGGTGGGTTACGTGCTCTTCAAACGTTCCATGCATTCCAAATCATTCCATGTAAGCCGCGCAATTCTATGCACTCCAGTCCATTCCATGCACTCCAGTCTGGTCCATGCATTCCAGTCCACTCCATGCCCTCCAGTCTGCTCCACGCACTCCAGTCCGCCCCACGCACTCCGTACACACGTATTCTGAAGCATGCACCTTTCTTCGGACTCAAAATCAAATTCAGTCTGTAAAAATAACATTAAATTGCATAGCAACAGTTACCTTCAGCCTCAGACTTCACATGTGTATCGCTGTCTTTCCTCTTTTCCAAAGCATTGGCATTCGATTTCATGCGGAAAGGTGTGCTGCTGCTTTCCAGAAAAGTTTTCAAATGAGACATGTATTCTTTCCCAAACAAAGAGGAATCATCAAGATTTGGAAATGCCGAAGGTCTTGGTCCTTTTCCCTGTAAGCCAACTGTTTCAAGAATTCTCTCCTGTCTGAACCATGTTGCAAGGGAATAGGTCTGTCCAAAAAGCACAGGTGATTTACGGCACAGGGATATTGTGCTTTCAAGGGCACTGCGCAGGTCATATGGTGGGGACAGAAGTGAAGATGTTGTCAGGTTCCTCACATTATCCAATAATACTCACCATCCAAATGACTTCTTGTCCTGAAGCTAGGCCTGCCTCAATGCCCTCAATTCGGACCATGGTCTCCTTGCGCAGCTGTCAGCCAACTCTACAAACTCCTTGCAGAACTCACTAAGCTCATTGCAGCCTGCGTCAACACCCACAGATCTCCCAGTTCAAAGTCCATTCTTACTATTCTACTTCCCAGCTGAAAAATCCTGGCCTTCAACAAACTACCAGTGCAGCTATTAGTCAGCTGACTCTACCCCTGCCAAAAAAAGTATCAGCTTGTATACTCAGGCTTTTGAAGTCCCCCGAGTTCCAAACAGCCTCCTTCTCCCCTTTCTCTCCCTCTATTTCAAACCATTCATTCATCTATGCCTCCTTTATATGCTTTTCTATGTTTTCTTTAGCATTTCCCTTCCTATTTCATGGTGTCATCTGTCACCACTTCACATGTAATTTTCCAGCTCCTGGCTTTGGCTGCCTTTGAACAGTATTCCATTTAGCACAATCTCCTGTCGCTCAGGCAATAATGGTGCACTTCACTTCATGCTTCTTTCCCCTTTCCTTCCCTCCTGCTTTTGCCTGAAAAATGGGTGCTCTCATTTCAAGGCCCATCTCGTTTCTGTTGCATCATCCTGCGTGCTCTAAATCTTTTCTTCACAAAGCACTGCTGTTCAGCTTTTAATTGTGCTTGATTTTTTCGGGATCTATGTTCATGCACCTACGGCCACTAGCATTTTGTGGCCTAAGCAATCAACAACTCACTCTATTTACCCCCAATTCTATGTGTTAGTTTCCAATGTTAAAACACACAAGGAAAATATTGCACATAAATCCTCTAAAAGGGCTGGTGTGTCTCTTTGAAACTTCCCTTACACTGACAGTTGCCCAAAGCTTGTTTTTACACCCTGTCCTTCAGCGATGCAAGCCTTGTTGTCCAGATGCTGACGAACAGGTGCAGATTTGGTGCTACATATATCCTAGAAGGTCAAAAGAAGAACTGGGACCCCTCTACCCAGAACAAGCACAGCCAAATAACCTGTTCTATGTGAAGGTGCCCACTTTGGAGCATCCACAACCACGTTTTAGCTCACTGTACTTTTCACAGAGGAGAAATAGCCATTTGCTTATCAGTCTGGTCCCACCCAGCTAGGCAATCCAGCACCAAAATGCTAGGCAATTCTCTTCTGAACAGGAGTACCATCAGCAAACCCCAGACTTGTGCTTCAGTCTAGTTGTGCCTCGTTAGTGAGCTGAAGCTGTGCCACCCTAAGCACAGTGAGCAAGGGGCCCCACACCCGGATTACCGTGGGTAACTCAGGGTGAGACCTCAAGATCCTACAAATTCAAAAAAAGTCTGGGAGCCCATTTACCAAGAACAAACACAGCCATATAACCTGTTCTGTGAGAAGTTGCCCACTCGGGAGAGTCTACAATCAAGTTTTAGCTGACTGTACTTTTCACAGAAGAGAAATATCCATTTGCATATCAGTGTGGTCCCACCCACTTTGGCAGCCCAGCACCGAAATGCTAGGCATTTCTCTAGCCATGCATTCACTTTGCCATACATTCACTGAGTTGCTTTTACTTCTCCGTACCGTTACTTCTCCTGTCTTTACGTCCCCTGCATCCACTTCGCCATTACAGGATGGGCAGCACAGGTCTGTACATGGGCATATGAGGCTCTACCTGCAGATGAGAGTTTACAGCTGCCTGCATGAACAATGCATTCATATAAGGCTGAATCTGTGAAGATGAACCTGGGCGTCTGAAACTGCTGGGGCATATGAAGGTGGAAGACAGGCACTTGAGGAAGTCCCTGGGCATATGACTCTAAAACATGGGCTATTGTGCTGGGCATTAGCACATGAAGCCAAATCAGGGCTTATGATATGTAGTGTGCAGGGGCTTGTCTGCATGTAGACGTATTGTGCCCTGCCCCCGGGGGCATGCAGACCTTACTCTAAGGAAGTAAAGGAGCAGGAGCATGATATGAGGTGGGCTTAATCGGGTAGAGGTGCTACAGATAGGGGAAGGCTTGTTTCATGTTATCTCGGTTTTAATGTGATATGATAAGTTATTTATAACGCGCTTAATACCCAGAGGTCCCTAAGCGCAGACCGGGGATCGAACCTGCTCTGTGTCGTCTTGTTTCCAAGGCGAGCACGTTGCCCATTGAGCTATCCTCCCGAGACATGTAGGTACATGTATGTAGGTACTGATATTGTGAACAATGGATCAGTATTGCAAAAAAAAAAGGTACCTTGTAACATGATTGGATCGAAATGGGCTGTATCTGTGAAGCACTTTCCATTAGCAACAGGTAAATAATTCAAGTTCCAGGTGTCCCTTGCAAGCAATAGCAGTCGATTGGCAAACACGCCTGAGCATGGCCATATGCAGCTGTTCTTTGCATTTGATGGCTGTATGTCAGACTGAACATGGACACATGAGGTTTTTCTTGTATATGTTGTCCTTACATGCAACACTGAACCTGGAACTGTGACAGCGTTCCTGGCATATAATGACACACATGAGAATTTGAGACATTAGCAAATGAGAGCACATCATGAAAATATCAAGAAGATGTTGGGTGTTCACTCCTAGTCCACTTTTGAGTTGTCTTCTCATACCCAGAAAACGTGGAGGATGGATCCTTTCCTTCTGAGCGTTTAGGCTCGCTACTAGATGGTGGAAGCAGGTGTCCTTGCAAACTGCGTGTTTTACCTTAGATTTAACTTTGTATATGAAGGGGCATTGGGGAATTTTCAAAGGGCCAGCTTTGACCTTAAAAAGCAACTTGCACTGACGGTCCTAACAGTCTGTCACAGAGCCAGTGAACGGGACGGGTGTCAGACACTTTCTCGCCCCTTCAACCTTCCTCGGGGTCCTGCCTACAGTAAACGAGAGGATCTAGGGCGCACATTCTGAAACGCCCGGAAGGAAACTTTCCCCATCGCTTCTGCTCTTGAAACGGAGCTTCAGAGACGCACTGTACAGTTTTCTGGCTCTGCGTCCCCGCAGAGGGCCCGCGCGTTGGCTGCCAAGTCAATTTCTCATAATGTGAGATCAATAACTTATTTTCTGGATAATTAAGTGACAGAAGGGGGATATAATTACATCAAATGCTTTCAACTTTGGCGCCTGTGTGTAGCTGCTAATTGCGGTATTATCCGAGCCCTGCAGCACGGGCCTGCCCATCATTTCAATTAGCCGGGCCGTTAATATCCCGTGCCTTATGGTAACTGCCGGGGACCGTCCCGCCGCCCCTGGTACAGCGCCGACGTGTTTATGAGCTTTCAATTATCCATTTATTACCAATATAACTCTGCATTCATTAGCCAAGCGCTCCGGTCTGTCTCTCGTAAACAGATGCATGTTGCTCTCCGTGTCATTGCTGATTAATTGACACATCCTTGAATAGGATTTGGTGTATTTTTTTTATGTTTTTTCCCCTTTTTCTCCAGAAGTTATTCTAATGGTGAAGATTGAGCTGGCATTGAGGGGGATTGACAAACGAATGAGGACTGTTGGCCAGGGCTGGACTGGGAACAAAAAGTGGCACTGGAAATAGTTTGAAAAGTGGCCCCATATTTCTCTGAATGAGCGAGTACAGTGCGTGAGCCCAACCCTTCTATGAGGGGAATTGGGAGTATCCATCAGGAAAATCTTGAAAACAATTAGTCAAAGGTTACTTTAAAACAGAAAAATGGCTATATTTCTTATAGAGCGCTTAACACCAACACCAAGGTGTTTCAAAGCGCTATGGTGGAGAATAGGATTAATAGGTGAGAAGTGGAATGTACAAAGATGCATATGTGCTGGAATATTGCTCCAGATGGAGGGGTGTGTCTGCATTCAACAGTACACACAGCACAGCCCTTCCCACCCACACCACAAAGATATCCAGAACGACTCGTAAAGCACAAGCATTAGCAATACACATTCCACACACTAACAGGGTACACAACACAGCAAGAAAGCACAGCTCACAGAAACCCAGCGATACTCATAGACACAATGCATAACACACAGACATGAATGCATCACATTTCATTCAAAGACAACATAGCTCACAGAAACACATCAGTACTCATAGAAACACTGCACACCTTGCGGCAACACATCAAGCTTCACAGAAAGACAGAACAGCTCACAGAAACACATCACACCTTACAGACACCCTGCACACCCCACATAATTACGTGGTCACTCACAGGAACAAATCACAGCTCACAGAAACATAGCGACACTCATAGAAACACTGCACAACTTACAGAAATGCATCACATTTCAAAGAAAGACAGCATAACTCACAGAAACACAGCGTTACTCATAGACACAATGCATAACACACAGACATGAATG
Source organism: Ambystoma mexicanum (assembly GCF_040938575.1). Classification (NCBI taxonomy): domain Eukaryota; kingdom Metazoa; phylum Chordata; class Amphibia; order Caudata; family Ambystomatidae; genus Ambystoma; species Ambystoma mexicanum. The sequence goes on from NC_090932.1 coordinate 204,493,434, forward strand.
CATCACATGTCATTCAAAGACAACATAGCTCACAGAAACACATCAGTACTCATAGAAACACTGCACACCTTGCGGCAACACATCAAGCTTCACAGAAAGACATAATAGCTCACAGAAACACATCACACCTTACAGACACCCTGCACACCCCACATAATTACGTGGTCACTCACAGGAACAAATAACAGCTCACAGAAACATAGCGACACTCATAGAAACACTGCACACCTTACAGAAATGCATCACATTTCAAAGAAAGACAGCATAACTCACAGAAACACAGCGTTACTCATAGAAACAATGCATAACACACAGAAATGCATCACATTTCAGACAAACACAACATAACCCAGAGAAACATATTAGTACTCATAGAAACACTGCACACCTTGCAGGAACAAATCACACTTCACAGAAAGACAGAACAGCTCACAGAAACATAGTGACACTCATCGAAACATTGCACGCCTTACAGAAATGAATCACCTTTTAAAGAAAGGCAGCATAACTCACAGAAACACAGCAGTACTCATAGATAAAGCACAGATTATAGAAACACGTCAGGCATCACATCTCACAGAAAGACAGCACAACTCACAGAAACACATCAAACCACACAAAAATAAGTGGTAATTCATCAAAACAATATTCCCAAAGAAGGAACAGATAACTTCCATCCCTGGATGAGCTCACTCTCAAGACCCTTTGCGGTTTCAACTAGTATCAAACTTAATTAGCTCTCTTCTATGCAATATTATTGTGAATCATCAATCCACAATTCCTTGTATGGTTTTTATCAAGTGTCATTATTTATTCCTGACCAGTCAGTGTCACAAAATTATAGCCAATGCATTTCGGACTTCCGTCCATCATCAGGGCTGTTAACACTACTATTTGTAAACCAATGACAGTCCCACCATCATGTGATTGTTCATATGTGCAATTCATACCCAATTTTCCATCATTGAAAAAAATCCCAAAGAATCAAATATACATTTCACATACCAGATTATAGTTGTAATCCAAAGTGGTATTCAAAGAAAGCAAAAACAAAAAAAAAATGTCATTGTAGAGCATTGTTATTGTGCACTGTCTTGTTGTTTTAAATGTTTTTAAATATACAGTTTTTAGTCTACCTGTTTGTCTTCTATCCTTCAGAGTATATATTCACCTCTGTAGTATTAACTTCTGAGCAGCATGTATCCCCTGTGAATTAAAGCATTCATGTTCAAATCCCCTTTTGTTCTTAACTCTCCCCTTCCGTAGACCATCTAGTTATTTCCCTTGATCTCTTCCTTACCTCACGTATGCTGCACTGTAATGACGCGCTGGCTGCCCAAAAGGAGCTGCTGCCGTCTCTATTCGCATTTATAAACGCTAATCTCTTTCACGCATGCGCCCGATGTCCTGTACCGTACCGGGATCATCGTGTCCCCATGAAACACATTATACTGGACTGTTTATTAGAAGTAATCTCCAGTGCATTGCTTAAATAACTGCTCTTTTTGAGAACAAAGATGTTTTTAAATTTGAAGAATAAATGCTTGAACCTAGTATGTGTATTTATCGCGCGTGCGCGTAAAGTGTACACTATCTATTCGGGGTCTCGTGCATGCGCCTGGATCCCAAATGTAGTGTTACTGATTGTGTTTCTCAAAAAAGGAATATCAACAGTATCTGCCTTATCGTTCTGCTAATATTACAGTACCTATTTGCTTACATTCCTGTTGTATCCAATGTATACAGTGATCTACATTCTTAGATCGATTAACACTCTTTTTAACTCAATCCTCTGATGATTATGGGTGCTATCTCTTCCATTATCCTCATTTCATTCTCCTATTCTCAAACTCATTTTCCATAAGAAGTGTTATATCTACATACATGTCATTGCTTTAAACCTTGTTGTTACTGAAAATGTCCACAAACCACATATAAAAATCTCTTTTCCACATAAGGTATAAGCATTGTCTACATATATATATATATATATATGTGCATATATAGTAATCTTTAAGTTGTTCATTAAAGGGAATCCACTCGTTGGCAGTGTAACCACTGCCTTACGTCCCACAGGGGGTTGATTCCCTGCGGGACATATTGTGTACCCTCTATTCTTAGCATTTTAGGTATATTCAAATTATTGCAAGTCTTTTCCACATAAGGTTTAGGCTTTGCCTACATACATATATGTGCATTTATTAGTAATATTTAAGTTGTTCATTGAAGTTCTTCCACTCCTAGGCAATGTCTAACGTCCCACAGGGGGTTGAGTCCCTGTGGGACGTGTTGTGGACCCTCTATTCATGGCATATTGGGCATATCCAAGTTATTGGAAGCTCTCCATTAACCTATCTCTTGTATCTGAAAATCACAGAAAACACATTAAGTTCAACTCCTCATTTATACCCCCTGGTCTCAGGGAGTCAAGTCAAACTATCCAAAACGACTCTCCTTGATTTAATCTTTTTCCCAAGTCTTCATGTGCATTGTGTTGTTTGATAACTTCAAGAACTTGTATTCTCATCTGGCTGATGTTGTGTTTCATTAAGTTCCAATGTCTTGCCACCACTGAATTCACATTATTATTCCAAATACACAATCTGTGCTTGTTCCATTTTAGCTTTCCTGGTCTTTTCGATTGACCTAAATAATAAATGCCACATGGGCACTTGATTCCATAAATTATGTTAGGTGTATCACATGTCGCACATCCTTTCAGTTTAATTTTTTCACCTGTACGGGGGTGGTCTATGGTGTCTCCTTTTGTTATAAAATTACAGTTACTGCAGTGTAAGCATGGATATGTCCCTTTCCTTGTTGTCTCAGGTAATTTCTTTCCCGGTCTTGTTTTTACCAATCTGTCTCTTAAATTTGCGCTCCTTTTATAGGCAAAGGTTGGTAATTCCCTGAACAAATGTTCCACTCTCATGTCGCTTGTCAATGTACCCCAATTTTTCTTGATCACATTTTTAATCCTGTTTGTTTGTACCGAGTAACATGACACATAGACTATGTTCGGTTCTTTCATTTCCTTCTTAGTATCACTATTCGGGGATTTCCTCAGGCATTCTTTTGCTGCATCAATCGCTGAGCGTTTGTACCCTCTTGCTTCAAACCTTTCACCCATGTTCTCAATTTCGGTTTCACATGTCGTTTGATCATTAACAATCCGTTTTACTCTCATCATCTGACTGTAAAGCAGATTCCTGATTAAACTTGGTTGATGAAAGCTGAGAAGATGAAGTAGATTATTACGGTCTGTCTCTTTCCTGTAAATGTTGGTAAGGAAACGGTTGTTTTGAATTTGTATGGATACATCCAAAAAAATGTATTTGAGTTTTTCGAAGTCTCATGAGAAAATTGTATGCGCTGATCCACATTGTTAAGGTATGTGAAGAAATCATTGAGAGATTCCTCTGTACCGACCCATATTCCAAAAATATCATCGATGAACCTGACCCACATTGAAGTGTAATTTCTCGATTCCGCATGATCCAAAACATAATCCTTTTCGAATGTATGCATAAAGGTGTTTGCATATGTTGGGGCCATTGAGGCTCCCATGGCTGTACCGGATGTTTGTATGAAAAATGTATTTCTATATTGAAAATATGAATTTTCTGAGATAAATTGTAGTAATACCAAAATGAATTCCTTGATTGCCTTTAGATCTCCTTCCTTAAGGAGTAGCCATTCTATGGCTTCCATACCCAGATTGTGTGGGATAGATGTGTATAGGCTATTTACATCAAGGGTGAACATAATCGAATTTGCTGTGTATTTGTTGTTTCGCAATTTCTCCAGAAAATGGGTAGTATCCTTAATGTAAGTATCTGTTTTTTGTATCAGTGGCTGTAAAAATTGATCAATATAGTGCCCCAGTGGTTGCAGTATACTATCCACACCGGAAACTATGGGCCTACCTGGTGGTTTAGTTAAATATGTGTGTATTTTAGGCTATGTATAAAAATTCAGAATTCTCTGATGATTATTGGTAAGAAACGATCTTGTTCTTTCACTTATCCAACCTAGATCTTCTGCTTTCTCCAAGAGTTCCTCAAGGTTCTTCATTATTTCACTTGTGGGATCTTTTTCCAACTCTGAATATATATTAGTGTTCTTGAGTTGGTTCATACATTCATTATGGTAATCCTGACTGTTCATAATGACAAGTGCTCACCCTTTGTCCGCCGGACGTATAGTTATGTCATCATCTCCAAACAAACCTTTGAGTACGTTGAATTTCTTGGGTCTCAGATTTCCATACTTGGGTTGTTTAAATGAAACTTTTTTCAAATCTTTGAGTACTTGTCTGTGAAAAATGTGTATGGATGGAACACTTATTGGTGGCATGAAATTACTTTTCTTTTTAAATTCTTGTAGTTCTTCCGGATCTTGTTCTTTAGTTTGTGTTGTTTCAAGTTCATTGAAAAACACTTTCAATTTCAGTTTTCTAACCAATTTGAATAAGTCAATCTTAGTCTCAAACATAGTTGAACTGTATGTTGGGACAAAACTAAGGAACTTCTGGAGTAAAGTCACCTTGTTTTTGGTTAGTATTCTTGATGATATATTCACGACTAGGTTTTCTTCTGTCTTCCTCCCCTGGTCTCCACTCCTCGATTTTCTTTTACCCCGTCTCGTTCTTTTCTTCCTGTTTCTCGTCCTAAAAAAATTGGGGCTGCCGTAGAACCTCTTCCCATTGATGCTGTTGGTTCTGTTTGTCGTTCCGTTGAAATTCTTTCTCGTGATGAGCTTTGTTTATCCCTAGAATCTTCAGAGTCTGTGTTTGAAGTATTGTCTGTACTCCCCTGTTGTTGCTTGTTCTGAAATGGAGTAGGATATTTATCCATCCAAGCGTACACCTCAAAGTTAAGGTAGTCGTAGGTGTCTCTACGAAATTTCCTCACCTTTTTTTATTCAATTTCACTCTTGTAGGATTCTAGTTTGTGATTGATATCTACCATTATTGCTCATAATTCTTCCTTCCCAATTAATGTACAAAGTTCTTTTTCAAGTTCCCCAATTTCTTCATTGAGAGATTTCACATTCTTAGTAAGCTCTTGAATAGTCAGAAGAATCAAATCTAACGAACATTTGTTCAAACTCGCCTCCCATTTGCGCACAAATTCTTTATTTTCTTTACATAAAATGGGTCTCAAATTAATTCTCAGCCCTCTCAGGATTCTTTGATTTTTGTAATATCGACCAAGAGTTATTGCATGTAATTTCTTGTTTATTTCCTTTCGAATTAGGTATTCCAATTGTTTTATTCTCCTAATGGGATTAGGATCATCGGTCTTCGTTTTCCATGCAGAATCACTGATCTGCGTCAGGATTGCTGCAGCTTCTGCCGATGTGAAACCTCAGGTTTCTGCTCTCACATTTGTGTGTTGTTCAATGTCTTCAAATGACATGTTGTTGCGTGTTCCATCCATAGACATTTTTCACAGACAAGTACTCAAAGATTTGAAAAAAGTTTCATTTAAACGACCCAAGTATGGAAATCTGAGACCCAAGGAATTCAACTTACTCAAAGGTTTGTTTGGAGATGATGACATAACTATACGTCCGGCGGACAAAGGGTGAGCACTTGTCATTATGAACAGTCAGGATTACAATAATGAATGTATGAACCAACTCAAGAACACTGATGTATATTCAGAGTTGGAAAAAGATCCCACAAGTGAAATATTGAAGAACCTTGAGGAACTCTTGGAGAACTAGGTTGGATAAATAAAAAAAACAAGATCCTTTCTTACCAATAAACATCTGAGAATTCCAAATTTTTATACATAGCCTAAAATACACAAAAATGTGACTAAACCACCAGGTAGACCCATAGTTTCCGGTGTGGATAGTATACTGCAACCACTAGGGCAATATATTGATCAATTTTTACAGCCACTGATACAAAAAACAGATACTTAATTAAGGATACTACCCATTTTCTGGAGAAATTGCAAAACAACAAATACACAGCAAATTTGATTATGTTCACCCTTCATGTAAAGAGCCTATACACATCTATCCCACACAGTCTGGGTATGGAAGCCATAGAATGGCTACTCCTTAAGGAACGAGATCTAAAGGCAATCAAGGAATTCATTTTGGTATTACTACAATTTATCTCAGAAAATTAATATTTTCAATATAGAAATACATTTTTTATACAAACATCCGTTACAGCCATGGGAGCCTCAATGGCCCCAACATATGTAAACACCTTTACATATAAATTTGAAAAGGATTACGTTTTGGATCATGCGGTATGGAGAAATTACACTTCAATGTGGGTCAGGTTCATCCATGATATTTTTGGAATATAGGTCGGTACAGAGGAATCTCTCAATGATTTCTTCACATACCTTAACAATGTGGATCAGCGCATACAATTTTCTCATGAAACTTCGAAAACTCAAATACATTTTTTGGATGTATGCATACAAATTCAAAACAACAGTTTCCTTACCAGCATTTGCAGGAAAGAGACAGACCGTAATAATCCACTTCATCATCTCAGCTTTCATCAACCAAGTTTAATCAGGAATCTGCCTTACAGTCAGATAATGAGAGTAAAACGGATTGTTAATGATCAAACGGCATGTGAAACAGAAATTGAGAACATGGGTGAAAGGTTTGAAGCAAGAGGGTACAAACGCTCAGAGATAGAGGCAGCAAAAGAACGCCTGAGGAAATCCCCGAATAGTGATACTAAGAAGGAAAAGAAAGAACCGAACATAGTCTACGTGTCATGTTACTCGGTACAAAGCAACAGGATTAGAAATGTGATCAAGAAAAATTGGGATACATTGACAAGCGACATGAGAGTGGAACATTTGTTCAGGGAATTACCAACCTTTGCCTATAAAAGGAGTGCAAATTTAAGAGACAGATTGGTAAAAACAAGACAGGGAAAGAAATTACCAGAGACAACAAGGAAAGGGACATATCCATGCTTACATTGCACTAACTGTAATTTTATAACAAAAGGAGACACCATAGACCACCCCCATACAGGTGAAAAAATTAAACTGAAAGGACATGCGACATGTGATACACCTAACATAATTTATGGAATCAAGTGCCCATGTGGCATTTATTATGTAGGTCAATCGAAAAGACCAGAAAAGCTACAATGGAACAAGCACAGATTGTGTATTCGGAATAATAATGTGAATTCAGCGGTGGCAAGACATTGGAACTCAATGAAACACAACATCAGACAGATGAGAATACAAGTTCTTGAAGTTATCAAACAACACAATGCACGTGAAGACTTGGGAAAAAGATTAAATCAAGGAGAGTCGTTTTGGATAGATCGACTTGACTCCCTGAGACCAGGGGGTATAAATGAGGAGTTGAACTTAATGTGTTTTCTGTGATTTTCAGATACAAGAGATAGATTAATGGAGAGCTTGCAATAACTTGGATATGCCCAATATGCCATGAATAGAGGGTCCACAACACGTCCCGCAGGGAATCAACCCCCTGTGGGACGTTAGACATTGCCTAGGAGAGGAAGCTCTTCAATGAACAACTTAAATATTACTAATAAATGCACATATATGTATGTAGGCAAAGCCTAAACCTTATGTGGAAAAGACTTGCAATAATTTGGATATACCTTAGATGCTAAGAATAGAGGGTCCACAATATGTCCCGCAGGAATCAACCCCCTGTGGGACGTAAGGCAGTGGTTACACTGCCAACAAGTGGATTCCCTTTAATGAACAACTTAAAGATGACTATAGATGCACATATATATATATATATATATATATATGTAGACAATGCTTATACCTTATGTGGAAAAGAGATTTTTATATGTGGTTTGTGGACAGTTTCAGTAACAACAAGGTTTAAAGCAATGACATGTATGTAGATATAACACTGCTTATGGAAAATGAGTATGAGAATATGAGAATGAAATGAGGATAATGGAAGAGATAGCACCTATAATCATCAGAGGATTGAGTTAAAAAGAGTGTTAATCGATCTAAGAATGTAGATCACTGTATAAATTGTATACAACAGGAATGTAAGAAAATAGGTACTGTAATATTAGCAGAGCGATAAGGCAGATACTGTACATATTCCTTTTTTGAGAAACGCAATCAGTAACACTACATTCGGGATGCAGGCGCATGCGCGAGACCCCGGATGGATAGTGTACACTTTACATGCACGCGTGATAAATACACATACTAGGCTACTAAGCATTTATTCTTCAAATTTAAAAATATCTTTGTTCTCAAAAAGAGCAGTTATTAAAGCAATGCATTGGAGATTACTTCTAATAAACAGTCCAGTAAAATGTGTTTCGTTGGGGCACGATGATCCCCGGTACGGTACAGGACATCGGGCGCATGCGCGAAAGAGATTAGCATTTATAAACGCAAATAGAGATGGCAGCAGCTCCTTTTGGGCAGCCAGCGTGTCGTTACAGTGCAGCATACGTGAGGTAAGGAAGAGATCAAGGGGAATAACTAGATGGGCTACAGAAGGGGAGAGACGAGAACAAATGGGGATTTGAACATGAGTGCTTTAATTCACAGGGGATAAGTGCTGCTCAGAAGTGAATACTACAGAGGTGAATATATACTCTGAAGGATAGAAGACAAACAGGTAGACTTAAAACTGTATATTTAAAAACATTTAAAACAACAAGACAGTACACAATAACAATGCTCTAAAATAACATTTTTTGTTTTTGTTTTTGCTTTCTTTGAATCCCACTTTGGATTACAACTATAATCTGGTATGTGAAATTTATATTTGATTCTTTGGGATTTTATTCAATGATGGAATATTGGGTATGAATTGCACATGTGAACAATGGTATGATGGTGGGACTGTCATTGGTTTACAAATAGTGTTAACAGCCCTGATAATGGACGGAAGTCCGAAATGCATTGGCTATAATTTTGTGACACTGACTGGTCAGGAATAAATAATGACACTTGATAAAAACCATACAAGGAATTGTGGACTGATTATTCAGAATAATATTGCATAGAAGAGAGCTAATTAAGTTTGATACTAGTTGAAACCCGCAAAGGGTCTTGAGAGTGAACTCATCCAGGGATGGAATTTATCTGTTCCTTCTTTGGGAATATTGCTATAACCTGGTGCCTAGTCTGGAGGGTGAGCTCCCATAAAGAATTGTGAAACAACGAATGCAACTGTGGAATTTTTCTTCAAAATAAAACGGTGCCCACCCTACCCCCTACTTTTGAACTTATCAAAACAAATCACAGCTCACAGAATACTATAGAAACAATGCATACCTCGCCAGGCTGTGTCTTAACCGGAACAAGCTGAAGCTTAATAGCTAGCACTGCAGCTTTGTCTTGTTAGTCTACTAGTACAGGGATGCAGGTCCCACTGTATGCAAGTTGCCTGGGGATACCCCACCTGCCGGTACTCACATGCAGACATGTGAGAGACACTCACAGCTTCTTCAATATCAAGCCCTGCACCCCCCGCCCCCTCCCACCAGCCTGATGGATAAAAGTGACTCCTGCTTCACACCACTGCATGTGCGCACAGTTCACCGTCAAGCACCACACTGCGTGGCTAAACAGATCACTATTCACCTACAACAATGGCTCGGTCACAGTACACTGGAAGTGAACAATAATGCCTGCGTACACCACAGCCTGTCCCTGCTTCACAGCACTGTCTAGGTCTTGGTAGCCCTGGCTGCGTACAGCACTGCCCTGGTGTAGTGTAGACCCGACCCTGTGCAGCACTGACTGGGATAACTATACACTATCCCAATAGCTTAGCACTAAATATCAGTACTCTTGTGCACAGTATCCTTACAATGCACAGCACTGTCTGAGTGCACACGCACCCGTTCTGCACTGAATATTAACCCATCCACGAACATTACCCTCACAGCAGGGATCAGAATAAAGATCTGATAAGCAGGACCTGAGAGCAAGGTCTGGTGTGGGCTAGTGCACAGTGTGGTGTGGGCTAGTGCACAGTGAGCCCAAACCTGGCCTCCACCTGAGATGCAAAATATAACTCTGCATCCTTTATATATGACCCATTATGCTTTGGATGTTTTCTAGGTCAGATGTTCTAATGCTCCTTTGTTCGCATTCAATAACAGTGTGATGCTACATGGATGTGTCGGTATGGCACCAGTTGCCCAGGGGAGGCAAAAGTAGTGTCTGGCAGCTGTTGGTGGTATGCTAACCAGGATCTACTGTACTTCAGACAGGGGCTAAATAACACCCTTCCTGCCCCCCACCCCCTCAGCAATGTTAATTCCTGCTGTCTTGCAGCACCCTTCCCCTGCAATGCACTGCAAGTTGTGCACCATGGACTCTCCCTTTGGAGAATTGTCTTGGATGGGCGTGCCGTCATTTCTCCCTGGACAATCTGCATGGACGCACAACACACTACCTGTGTGCCCAGATCACCATGCACAGCACTGCATGAATACACTATCCACACACAGCACTAGCTGGGTCTGGAACCGTCTTGGTTTACAGCAATGCATGGGTACACTACCCTCAAGCACTACTGCCTGGGTCCTTGGTCTGTTCTTGGTGTACATCAGTGCATGGGTGCATTGCTCACATACATCACTGCCTGGGTCCTCTGTACTTTCTTAGTTTACATAACCGCATGTGTACACTACCTGCAGACAACGCTGACTGTGTCCTCAGTACTTTGTGGGTGTACAGCAATTCATGGGTACACTACCCACACACAGCACTGACTGAGTACTCAGTACTTTCTTGATGCACAGCATGGCATGGGTACATTGCTCTGCTGCAGCACTTTCTGGGCCCTTGGTGTTTGCTAGCTGTAAACTACATGCACTCAGGGCTGCCTGGGTCCTCTGTACTTTGTTGGTTTACTGCAGCACGGTATTTGTGCTATACCTGCACCCAGCATTGCATGGGCCTTCATTCCTATCTTGGGGTACAACGTTGCATGGGTACACTACCCACACACAGCACTGCTGCCTGAGTCCTCAGTACTTTCTTGGTGTACAGCACTGTTTGGGTGCCCTGATCTCATGCAGCACCGCCTGGATCCTCCGCCTTTGCTTGGCATACAGCACTGCACAAGCACACAGGACTACCTGGGTCTGCTGCACATTCTTGGTTTATAGCACTTCAAGGGTACACTACAAGCACCCAGCAAAGCAAGGGTCCGCAGCACTATTTTGGGGTAAAGCACTGCATGGGTATACAACCTGCACAAAGCACTGCTTGGGGTCTCAGTAATTTCTGGGTGTACAGCACTGCATGAGTACACTACCCATATACAGCATTGCCTTATTCCATGGCACTTTATCGATGTACATCACTGCATGGGTACACTACCTACACACAGTACTTCCCGAGTCCTCAGTACTTTCTTGATGCACAGGACTGCATGGGCACACTACCTGCAAACAGCACCGACTGGTCCTCTGTATTTTCCTGGTGTACAACACTGAATGGGTAAACAATCCACAAACAGCACTGCCTGTGTCCTCAGCACATACTTGGTGCACAGAATGATCCAAACGGGTGTACAGATAGAAAAGATGCACAGGGTATCTGCAAAACCACTCGCCCTCCGGCAGGAAACCAGGTCACCCAAGAAAAACGCTCCTAATAGCAACTCAGGGCCCAGACCATACAGCGAGAAGACATGGAAGGAATGGGGGTGGGGTGGGTATCATCCCCTGTTGTTCGCCACCTCCATATTTTCACACTGACTGTCACACTGACAGCCGCCCGTCATCCCTCTGAAGCAGCAAGAGGAGGCACCAGGAAACCTTCCATGCAACTAAAAAGATTGCAACACTTGCAGTAATGCATCTTGCAGCCTACTGCTTTGTGTCTATATGGACGGACGCTGTGCACCCTAACTTTAGGACTTAAGCCCACCAAGGGTCGGTCATACTCCAACACTTTTACTTATATAGATGGATGATTGATTGATTTCGTGGGTGGACAGACAGAAAGGTAGATGGATGGGACTGGCAAATGGATGGGCTTGGACGGTTGGACAGCTGGATATAAGGGTGTATGGTTAGAACTGATGGGTAGACATGTAGCACATACTGGAAAGGACATCCCCTTTGGGCACTTCCACAAGACAAATCTACGAACATGAGAGGAGGAGTTAGCGGCCAACAACAAGAGCGACTTTACCATGATTTACTTGAAAATTTAGTCACGCACTTCTTGCGGACCATAGCTAGTCACAGACTGCCCAAGGGTCAAAGTTACACCCCAATGGATCGCGTGTGACATGACATTTATTCCCCCATACCAGTTCAGAAGGCAAATCAAGATTTAGCTACTCCTACAGTCTATTGTCACCAGTTGATAGAGAATGGAGACGGGCATAGCAGCAGCAAATATTCACTTCACAGCTGAGCGGAGGCGGACCTGGCAGAGCCCTGCTTGTAGATTATATAGTCCAAAATAAAGAAACATATTTAGCAATCATTTTCACCTCCTCACCAGAAATCAAATAGCAGTGCCGGCCTGAGCACGCTGCTCGCCTCATTGTCACCTGTAGTCAGCACCACCACTAAGGGCCCGATTCTTAACTTGCGCAGTGAACGTGCTAAAGAGCACGATTCACTGCGCCAAATCAGAATGCCAAGGCTCCACCACTATTCTCAAGTGGGCCTGGGCGTCTTCGAAGAGCACGACAGTGCACCTTCAGCATTGCACCTGTTTTTTGCATAACGGGCGCAATCCTGAAATCTCGGCAGCATTTTTGTAAAATAACGACATATTTGTTATTTTGCAATAATGCTGCCGAGAACACAGGTGTATATGAAAACTTTCCTATACACCAAAGTAAGCAGCTTCAACATTGCAGGCTACAAAGTTGAAGCTGCGTGCTTTGGTGTAAATGAAAGTATTCATATGCACCCATGTGTTGTCTATGAACACTTTAATATACACCAAAGTAAGCAGCTTCAACGTTCTGTAACGTTGAAGCTGATTACTTTGGTCTATATGAAAGTGTTCATATACAACACACGGGTGTATATGAACACTTTCATTTACACCAAGCAAGGCTTCCTGTGGCACTTCTCCAGAATAACGGCACCAAAATGGTACCGTGTATGTGTTCGAATTTAGCGCAAAACTGGAGGAATGCCACAAGAATACCATTCTAAAGTGGCAGGTACCGAATGTGGCGGTTGATAGGTTGCTTTCTAACCCATCCTAGCAACCACCACATTTATTCCGAAAGTGGCGCATTCCTACCAACTTCGGAAGAATGCGCCACCTTCAGACTAGGTCTTAAGTACCGAAAAGGTTGTTAATGCTTTTAACAACCTTTTCGGTACTTAAGGCCCAGTTGAGAATCGGTCTCTGAGTCGCCTTGGCTGTGCTGCAGATGCGCAATGCGCATCATGTGATGCAAGCACAATAATCAGCAGACAGTCTAGGGCTGCAGGGCACGTGCGGTTCAGGTTCCCCTCACAAATGCACAGGTGTGAGCCCACCGGGTGACCCCAGGCAGAAAATAAATGCACCAGCCACAGCCAGTGTGGTTAGCGAACCACACAGCCTGGCCTGGATGTTTGCTTGTAATTATGTATCCTTCAAACCCAAGCAAGAAAAGAGGCCCTAGGTCTCAATGTCCCGGTGGGCCAATCCGGCACTGCTGGTGGCTGTGATCTTCGCTTCATAGTCTTAAAATAATAGTGAAAATGAACACTGCCAGTCAACAACCTGTCAATTTTCTCCAAAACTAGACATACAGTACATAAGGAAAAAATAACATGTTGTTTAAATGTCCAATATTGTGGCTATGCTTTCATCATTATGAGTCATAATGCAAAGGACACATTGTTGTGACTAAGCCCCTCCTTTGTTCGGGGGAAAGTCATGTGCAAGTTGACACGTGGCAGATGTGTCATCAAGTTAATAAAGGGCTGAGTGGTTTCCTGCTCGGCATACAGTATCTACTATGAATCCTGCCTGCAGAGTGTTTTATTGTGCACCGCCAGCGCTGCATGACAGGCATGTACCCACACCTCAAGGCCCTCCATCACTAGGGACCCGTACCACTGGGCCCCTTAACAACTGGTGACAAAGGTGGGATTCGGCCCCCACTGATCCTCCTTGATGGGCATGGCACCGAAGGCCAAGATGGTGGCCTCAATGAGAGACAACCTGTCCCTGCTAACGTCGTTGGTGAAGCCGTGGTGAAATGTGCTAGTAACGTTTCTGAAGCCGTGGCATACCAAGCGCAGACAAGACCAAGATGGTGGCCACAAAAAGAGCGCTTCGACAGTCCTGCCAGCATGGTGGAAAAGATTGCTCCTCATGTGGGGGGAGTTTGTGCCTGGCCAAAAGAGGACAAAGACTGGCCATTGCCAGTAGGCTGGCCTCTTTGGCTCTAGTAAAGCTCAACCCTGGTGGGCTGAAGCGGCAAGGAGGGTATTGTGACCTGACAGCTTCTCACCAGTGACATGTTATGGGAACACATCTTGTCTGGAGAAAGAATTTCTGCAACTTTTGCAGCAATTAACTTTCTTATTGCACTGTCTTGACGAGCACAACTAACTTGAAGATGTGTTTGTATTATTGTATTTGACTTGGGGTGTGATGTCATGTAATTATATTTTAACTTAGTTCATAACTTGTTTTTTTTTAATGTACCACTTGTTTGCATGACTCAAGATGAAGTCTGAGAAACGATTTTTAGAATGTATTTGGTATATTATGAATACGTTAAAGGTTGAATTCACAGCCACATAACAAATAAATAAAAAATAATAATAATAAGTTATATAGTTGATTACCTGCCCCTGTCTTTGTATCTATATGGGAAAACAAATAGAAAGTGCAAAACCAGAATGATTGAGCACAGGAGTTGTATTAAGGACAGGAATGAACAAGCTACTTTGGTTAAACACTTTATGGATAAAGCACATACTTATACGGACTTTGAGTTGATTATCCTTAAAAAAATCAAAGGTGCATCACAAGAAGAGGTGAATAGAAAACTACTCAATCTTGAACAAAGGCTAATTTTCATGACAACAAGTCAAATTAAGGCTTCAACGAGAATGTGGAGTGGCATAATCCCACCAGATAGACACACTGTGATAATCATCCTGGAGAAACACAGAAAAAAGTGCCTATGAATCCATTTATCTTCTAATTTTCTTACTGCATTCATTTTGTTTTTCTCTGAACCAATAGATTTCCTCATAGCTATATGAGACATACTCTATTGTGTATAGTAATGTATGTGAAGATACAATGGTAGCTTTGGTTGTCATTCTATGTGTACCATTTGACATGCACACGGACATGAATCAAGTTAAGAAAATATGTAGAGGCACCATGTGAAAAAGATCTGGTTTTGAAATATATAACTAATTACAATATGCATATGAATGATGTATTATGAATATGTAGCCGGTGTAAGAATGCCACGAGATGAGGGTTTAGGAGTGTTTTATCTTTATGAAAATTATGGTGTGAAATCTGATTATCCCCATGAGTGCTCAAAGCCTTTTGGACTCCAAGGGTAGACCTAGAGTCAGAATTATTGCGTACATTAGTTATTTCTGGGCTCCTCCATTATTCCTTAAAAACTCCTGCCAAGGTTTACAATCAATTGTCCAACCCATTAACCTCTTGTTGGCACCCACTTCATAATGTAGGGTATTCCTTTCCCTGCCCCGTTCGTCAAGATAATGACGTTGTTGTGTTGCACGCGATAAAGTCATTGTGTGGTTGAACGTAAATAACGGCTATTTTGAAGCAGAACTAGATTTGCAAACTAAGGAGCTGGCGTTGTTACAAATCCAAATTACTTTTCAACCAGGTAAGATTTGTACCAGTAGTCAGCTTACTAGTATTAAGTCCTTATGGGGCTATTTCACTGGCCGACCTAACCATGACCTATTGGGACCATGAGACAGGTGATTTATGCCTAGCTCTGATGGTTTTTCAAAATGCTTGTCCTGGGAAAAGAGAGTGATAGTTGAAGAGTACAATAGGACAACGCCTATAGCTAGCTACTTTTAAAACATCCAAGTAAGTTTGCAACTAATGTTAGTTCTTTTTAAAACTAAGACTATATTTTTTAAGTTTTTGGACTCCAGATCGCAGTGTTCCCCCTTCGTATGTCTGCATTCCCATTAGATTGAGCATGAGGCAAGGGCATAAACTAGCCGTACCACTGTTGAAACATATTTTACCTAGAGCAAGGTGCTTGTCACTAGTTGTAAGGTCAGATTTAAATATAAGGTTTTTGGAACAGGTATTTTTAGTATACTATTCGACTCCACAACTAAGGTTGTTGGTTTTTTTTTGTCTCCTAGGTTAGCGAGAGGAAGAATGACTGGCATTCCCCATTAAGGAAGCCAGTTGTAGCAACACTTAACAGTTGCATCAAGTCTTTGGAAAATTCAATCAAAGTGAACCTAATGTTATACCTTTTACCCTAGGGGTCATGGTTGCTTTAAGTCTAATCATAAGACACATGTAGTAAATTACAATTGTGCCTTTATTTTATCAGGAATTTATAGGAAGGCCAGGGCTCCAGGAAGTTTAATTCAGTGCCGGGTTCCCTTGATAATACACACAAGAAGAAAACACCTTCACCCCTGATAAATGTGCAGCATTTAGTTACCTTCATAGGACAGAAATGTCTCCAAACAGGTGTTCCTCTGCTCTTCCAGAACCATTGAGGAAAATATCTCCTCTCACGCCTCGGCTCTCGCTGACTTCTGCAACCACTCCTTTTCCACAGGCTCTTCCCTCTATCCCTCATACACTCCCTTCTGCAACTTCTCTTAAAAAAAGACACCTGCTGACCCATCCTGCCCGACTAACTACCACCCTGTCTCAACTACCACCTTTGTGGTTAAACTCTTGGAGAAGCTGGTCCTCCCACAACTGACCCTCCACACTGAACTTGTTGGTTGCCTCCGTGACCATCAATCTGGATTCAGGGCATCCAGAGGCATGGAAACTGCTCTCCTAAACACCCGTAAAGTCATGCTCACAAACATTGACTCTAACTCTCCCACTGGTCTCATTCTCCTTGCCCTCTCCTCTGCCTTTGATACAATCAACCATTCTATCCTCATGAAATGACTCCATGATACGCTTGACATCACTGACAGGGCAAAGGATTGGCTGACCTCTTTCCTCACTAATCGCCCCTCACAGTTGCAACTGGGCCCTTTATGCTCAACCACAACACTTTCTACCTGTGGCGTCCCCCACTGGCTCTTTCTCCTCTGGTTCACCTGATCTCGCCTTCTCTCCCCTTTCCAGTGCTATGCTGATGGCACACAGCTTTCCTTCAAACGTCCCTTTACCTCCTCCTCTTCTTCCTCTCTCATCCCTGATTGTCTGTCTGCCATTTATGCATGGTTTGCAGCTAACAATCTCTGTCTCAATGCCAGCAAGATAGAGACCCTTCTCATTGATACACCTACGTCCTCCTTTCCTCCTACCCCCTGGCCACCCTCTCTGGGCTCCCTACTCCCACCATCCCATGACCAAAAATCCTTGGGGTCATCTTCGACTTCGACTCTCTCCTTCACCCCTCACATCATCGACCTTACCAAGAAGGCCAACTTCCAGCACCACCTCCTCAGAGACATTCTGCCTCTCCCCACCTTACCCAAAAAGCTAAATGTCTCCAGTGCTCTGGTCCTCTCTAGGCTGGACTATTGCAACAGCCTCTTTCTCAATCTTCCTCTTTCCTCCCTACGCCCCCTCCAGCTAATCCAGAACAGGGGTCCAGGACTTACCCTTTGCCTCAAGCCCAGCCCAGAAATCTCTCGACTGGCTCCCGGTGGCTGCAAGATTCAAATTCAGGACCAGCTGCATCATCCACAAGGCTTTCTGAGGCCTGGGATCAAGCTATCTTCAGCTTTGTGTCCCCAAATACTCCCCTGCTAGAGCCCTCCACTCCTCTAATTATAAATCTTTGATTATCAAACACTTCGCCAAGCAGAGTGGTTAGGCAGGTCTACAATTGGCGGGTGCCTCTCTTTGGAACAAACTCCCTGTCCCTCTCAGACTTGAGCTGGACATCCTCAAGTTCCCGAAACTGCTCAAAACTCTGCTTTTCTCTAATTCTTTTCCTCTTTCGCTTCTCTGCTAATCATCCCAATCATGCTGCGAATGAAGGTCTGGTCCTAATGACTCCCACAGGACTGGGACCCTCTACTCAGTCGATACCATCACCCCCCCCACTGCACTGCGGGCCCCTGCTTGCCAGCTCTACATCCCACCCTTGGGAGCCGCCTGCACTAGCACTTAGGCCTGAGGCCTCCTCCTTGGCTCCTCTTGGCACTGCCGTCCTGGGCACCCCACCAGCACTTGTCCATTCCTGCCCTGACCCATCCCTACCTCCTGCACTTCTCTGAACTGCACTTGCACTTGCATGTCTGGATACCACAAGACCTAGTAGGATCATGACTGTATATTTACTGTTTTGCCAATGGTTTCTCTCCCCTGCTCCCCTCCCATTTAGCCATGTGGTGCTTTGAAACACAATTCTGAGGTGTAAGTGCTTAATAAATGCTCAATAAAATAAAAATAAAATAACTAAATATATATATATCAAAATACTTAACAAAAATATATATTTCTTGTCACACATAACACATTTTTTGCCAATCAAGAAAAAATATTCAATATATTATGAGCACTCAAAACCATAATCCATCCTGAATGAAAACATTTCCCAATAGGAATTGTGCAGGGTTTAGTAAACAAATGACATAAAACACCTAGCCCTCTTTACATTTCTGAGACACCATATTAACCCTTGTACTGGTTTGGATCTAATCTGCATGTCGAAAACACTACAAACTGCCATACAGTTACTCATTACAATCCATCTTAAATGACAGTCTAAGTGCAGCACCACAAATGCAAACATCCACAACTACGTTGCAATTGTGAAATTCTCAAACCTCTAGTTGAACATCGAAGCTAAATGAACAAGGAAAAATTCACATGTCGACACATCTGTGTTTCGACCTGTACACCACAGAGTCTGACTCAAATGATCACGCTCCTTCATTCTCCATTAGACCTTCATAAAGACAGACAGCAATTGCACCCGTATCCAATGATATCTACTTAAAATCAATCTTCATGTAACGGATGTACTTGGGACATCTTATTGGCATCATATAATCACCATTCCAGCTCTCCTTCCATTCTCATCCTTCTTGACCTCTCCTCTGCATTTGATATGGTCACTCATGCCACTATGATAAATCGGCTCTGTGATACACTTGGCATCATGGATCTGGACTGGTTGACCTCCTTCCTCTTGGACTGACCTACCCAGGTTGAACTGGGCTCTTTTCTCTCCACCTGCAGTGTCCCTCTGGGCTCCATCCTCTGTCCTTATATTTTCAACATCTTCCTGGCCCTTCTAGCCCATTTCAGCTCCACCTACTCTCAAACTTCCAGTGTTATGGGGATGACATGCAGCTCTCCTTCAAGTGTCCCTCACCTGCCTCCTCATCTTCCTCTCTCATTCCTGAGTACCTTTCTATGGAGTTTCTAAAGGCAAAGTCTGCTTTGAAATTAAGGTTAGTTTGATTTATTTATTGGGTGGGCATTGTCCTGGCTTGCTTATCTGTTGTACCCTTTGCAGCAGGGGCTGAATTAATGACCGATAACACTGCTGCACGAAGCCTTCTGCTGACGTGACCGTCTGAAGAAAAGCAGCGCACTTAAAACGATAGCACACATAGTTGTGTTTGCTAAATATATTTGTATCCAGCTTTTTGAGCCAGGGACTCCACAGTTAACTCTATGGCACAACTGTTTTATTCACCATATTCTCATTTAAGGTATGTAAAATTGCGTGGTGTTTTGGGCCCTTCTGACCTATTATTATTTATTATTTATTTATTATTATTTTTTGCATTTTTAAAGTGCTCACACAGCCCACGGGCATCGAGGCGCTGTTACAGGAATTTTTTGTTTTTTAGTTGCATAATTATTTTTTTTGTCTTAGTTGCGTATTTATAACACGCTTAAACACCCAAAGGTTTCTAAGCGTGGACCCGGGGATCGAACATGTGTTGCTTAGTGTCGTCTTGCTTCCAAGGCGCCCACATTGCCGCTGCACTACCCTCACGGGAAAAATTGGCGAGCGCTAATACTAAACCAGCTTGTTGATGGGTTTTTCTTAACGTAGGCCGGGTTTTGACCTTTTTTGATCCTAGTTCCATCCGGTTGTTTTTCAGGCTTGTGAATGGTGAGTACTCGCAACAGTGGTGTTGAAAGCGGTAGCTTTTGTGCTGCCACGGTATAGTGGGTGCCTTAAGGCTGGTGCGCTAGTTTGACCAGGTCGTTACTTTCAGGCATGCTTCCCCGATCACCATGACTAGCAGTGACTACAACCATCCTTCACTACCCTGGAATATCAGTTTGGTCTCTAGTAGCATGTCGGAAAAGGGCCTGTTCATGGAACCACCCCTTGCATGGTAGCTTTTGGTGGCTTAAATGTCTCCCCAACTGCATGTGGTAAAATGCGTCTCTTGCTTCATCATTACCACAGTAATGGCGTGTAACAAGAGCATATTATTGGCACATCCGATTGGGGGAAGGGGCTGCTGTTCTGTGGGTGGTTTGGGTCGTAACTTCATTACGTCACACTTTTGGTGGAATATTCAAATGCCCAGACTTTCCACTGGGCTAAAATGTGCACTTTTGCCAAGGCCGGGTTTTTGGGTTGGTGGGGTGGCCTTTCCCTGGACTGTCGCGGCTCTGGCTTGTTGACAATATCTTGGTGATCTGGTAAAACGTAATCTTTGTTTTTTTTTTTTCCCATGGATTATTACTTCGGCGAGGGTCGCAGCTACGTTATCTTTAGGCCCTTGATGAAGTGTATTAACGCAGTATTTTTCGCCACTAAAACTGCACACTAAACCTTCTTTACAAATAATGAACTGCCTTCAGGAGTAGGTCTGCAAGGAGTTTGTAATTGCAGCGTTCAAATCGCCGTAGTTGCCTGGTTACCTAGGTTTCACCGGCCGATGCCATGCGTATTGATATCGGGGGTGGGGGCGGGCACGCGCTAAAACACGTCCCAAACGAAAATAGGTCCGCATTATGCTCCCCAGCGCACCCACATTAGATTAATTGATGAGGCTGCATGGTAGTCACCAAGCCTAGGTAGAGTTAATCTTCGTTGTCTGCCCAGCTATCTGTCTGAACAAGAGGCCACTGTTAAGCTTAATGTAGAGAGTGATGATTATCGCCTCAATGTAACCTAAAGCTCCATGAAAGAAGTGCCTTGTTCTTTCAAGACTTTAATTGTCCCATAGATTGGAACAGCGAGAAGCGTGTTAACATCTTCTCAATTCACCCTTCACTATGGTGCAAAGCAACTAGTCTTGAACGAGCCCGCTTCCCCGGCACCCCTAGTAACTTCTCCACTGACATTTCTAGCAAACTCTCCATGGAGGAGGCGGCGCGAAGAGGGTTTGGGAGGGCTCACCTCGGATACATTGCTATAGATGCACTCTGAAGAGCACCACTGTCAATGAGCCTGCATCTTGAACGGTTTGCACAGTTCTAGCAGGCTCGCAGTTTGTAGGACTGGATATTAATGCCTCCTGCTCACTGGTTTTCTGTAGTAATGTGTAGGTTGGCAAAGTGGCTTGTGCAGGCACCACCGCTAATTATGCTTTTTGTTTTTTCCCTGAGGGTCTTTTCATTTTATGTATGGTGTTGGGGGAAGTATTGAGACGGGTTAAGTGGTGGGATTTCCCTCTTCAACTGTGACTGTTCTTGAGGTGGCGCAATGCGTTTTTGTAAGGGCAATGGCCCACTATAAAGGTCCCGGGAAGGTTTAGTTGCATTTTGTTGTTACTATGCACTCTATTGTTTTGATGCACTGCATAAAACAACGGCATCTTCTGAGGCAGCATATAGGGTTGGGTGATGTCCCAACTTTGAGAGACTGGTTACAGCAGACCACAATACTTGTGCTCTTCAACAATAACTGATGGAGCTCAGATCTGGGGTGTTCATTGACGAGTTGATGTGGGGGGGGGTCCTGCCATCCCACTTCAGGCACTTCACTCAGGTACGGGACCTCCTACTCTAGCGATGTCCATCAGTCATGTCGACCAGGTGTAGACTTGTGTTCAGTGACCCTTTTGGCCAACAATCAAACTATTCAAGTTGCCTAATTATACGTTGAGTCTTGCAACAGTACAACAGATCTGTGGGTACCTTGGTTTTCGCTTTCTATCTCCATTTTAGAAGGGGGTGCTTGCTTTCTTTCTCTGAGCGATGGTCAAATGCATGTGTCATGTCCACAAGGTATTTTGTGGCGTAGAACTGTGTGGGTAAAATGAGATCTTCGCGCTTATACCATTGTTGTGCTAACGTACTCCCAGATGTCCACCCTGCAACTTTCTGGCTAAGGCTACAGCGAGCCAGGCCAGCACGTGATACGGTTTTGTGATTTCTTTTACAGCATTGATATTCTACAGCGAGGACATAAAGACTTTATTTAATTGTATTTTTTTAAAATAAAAATCTGACTTCAGTCCAGTGTTCTTCTGGGCATGTTCTGTGTCCAGAAGAATATTGACAATGTACATTGCCATTGAAATGGTACATTAGCATTTTTATAATGTTTCTAAATGCTTACTCGAGCCAAAAACAAGTGCCATCGGGAGTATAGTAACTGGGAGTATAGTATGTTTAAGGCTTGCAGAAAGGAGCTTGTCAGCTGTGCAAGAAAAAAGATGGTTTCAGTTAGCATTTAAGCCAGGCCCTATGTTACCTGTTACAGAGGGCGGATGAGTGCAGAGGGCGGATGAGTGCATATGAAAAAAAAAAAAAAATGTAGAAGGAGATGACCACGTAGAAGGGGATGAGCGCATAAATGGGGAAGAATGCGTAGAAGAGGAAGAGTGCGTAGAAGAGGATGAGTGTGTTTTGCGGGCGAGTGCGTTGAGGGGGCGAGTGCGGAAAACAGATGAATGCATAGTGCATGCGTGGGGCAGACTAGAACGCGCGGACGGATTGGAGTGCATAAGTGCGTCAAGCGAACCGGAGTGTGTGGAGCAGATTGTGACGCATGGAGTGGATAGGAGTGCATGGAACGGACTGGAGCACATTGAATTGCGTGACGTATATAGTATATAGTATGGTTAAGAATGCAGAGATCGTTTTGAAAGAGCATACAACCCAACATATCACACCACCACGCTTACTCTCCCCTCTACACCACCACTCAACTAGAACACAGAGATACTATGACACCATTCGGTATAACTGTTCTCATACCAACATCTGCCGCATTCTACACATCACTCTAAGTAAAACACTGCTGGTTCCAGACCCACAGCCAGGCATTCTCCTCAGGCCTAACGCAGCCACACTTGGTCTGAATAATTCCTGCCAGACCGAACACATACTCCTGATCTCTCAACCACAACACCTACCGCTAAGAAGCAATTATTACATGAATACCCACCAGCTGCACACATACCTGGTGCTCACACGCACCTTGACTCTCTACTCTCTCTACTGACCTGAACTTCGGTTCCCAAGGGCGTTCAACCTACCAGCACCTTCAGACCATACCAATGGTATATAAGGCGCTATATAAATGCAAAATAACAATAACATTAACAATAACCTGTCTGTTATTCAGGCATGGTGCACTGCCCACAATCTCTGCTTAATGCTAGTAAAACAGACATCCTTCTCATTGGGCCTCCAGCTCCCTCTTTCCCTCCCACACTCTGGCCACACTCCATGGGCCCCTCCCCTCACCTTCCTGTGAGGCAAAACACCTTGTTGTCATCTCTGACTGCTCCTTCTCCTTCTCTACTCACATCACAGACCTTGCCAAGAAAGTACACTTTCATCTGCACCTGTTCAGAGGCATTCTCCCTTTCCGCATCTTCCCTCAGAAACTCAATGTCAACAGAGCTCTGGTCCTCTCCAGGCTGGTCTACTGCAACAGCCTCTTTCTCAATCAGCCTAACACTTCACTTCGCCCTCTTCAACTAATCCAGAACAGGACTGCAAGACTAATCCTTGACCTCAAGCCCAGGGACTTTATCTCTCCAGCCCAAAAATATCTCCACTGGCTCCCGGTTCATGCAAGGATCAAGTTCAATACCGTCTGCATCATCCATCAGCCTGTCTGGGGCCTGGTATCACTCTACATCTCTCCCCAAATCCCTCCCTCCTAAAGTCCTCCCATCGTCTAGTTTTAACTCTCCACAGATCAGCAGAGAGTGGGGGTAGATCTCTATCCATATCAGGTGCCTTCCTCTGAAATGGCCTCCTTGCCCCTCTCAGACTTGAGCCGGATCTCCTTAAGTTCCAGAAGCTTCTCAATACCTTCCTTTTCTCTTCTTTCTTCCCTCTCCCCATCCTTCCTAATGTCCCTGCCTTGCACTTAGTCTCCCCTGAGCAGCCCACCCTCATCTTGCTTTTGCCCTTTCAGGCCCCTCCACCCACAGTAGTCTGGCTGGGCCTACACTCTTTAGCCCTTTCAGCCTCTTACCTCTCACTTAGCTCGTTCACTCTCCTCCCCCTGCACTCTCTGCTTTCCCCTGGCCTTGTCCACCAGTCCTACCCTGGCTCTCACTTTCTTGCAGGCCCTGACCGGCATTTAGCCCCTCGTCTGCACTTCTCTTTACTGCACTTACACAAGCTGAATGTCACACGGCCTAGTAAGATCGTTTTATGTCCTCCCTTTTACCCCACTCCCTTGTCTTGTTGCACCTCGAAACACATCGTGTATAGGTGCATTTTGAATACCCAATAAACAAATAAATAAATACTTGGATGCCTTAATCAATTAACTTGCTAAACTGCTATCACATTTTCTTTGTATGCACTTCAGGGTTCTACCCAATCCAGCGTTTTTCTTTGATTTAGAAAAAGTGGTGCTTGCAATGTTAAACTAGGACCAAAGTGCAATGCGTATCAGCTGTGTCATTTCTTCACTGCTCTTGATTTACTTAAATTGAAACAGCAAGCCCTCATCTCACAAGCCGAGTAACAGTTATCCGGCTTGTGAGATGAGGGACGCGCTGTGTAAGGAACAAAACTGGGAACAAGATACTGGGCCTCATTACGACGCTGCCGGTCCGGAAAGAACGGTGGCGGTAAAACCACTGCCACCGTTGTTTCCGGACCAGCTGATTCAGAGTCCTGCAGGCGGAAGGTGTCACTCCCATCAGGTCTGACCTGGCGGGATTAACACCACCCGCCTGCAGGCGGACATGGAAACATCGGTTCTGTTAAAAGATGGAACCAGTGTTTCCATGGTCCCCATCCCCAAGGAGTCCTATTGGCACAGGTATCCTATTGGACTCCACGGGAATGGGGATTTACAGAATTTCGCCTCCAGAATTACTGGCTACCGGGGTTGAAATGCCGCGGTGATTCCGGCAATCACGGAGGCGGAATGGTATTACAGGTCGGGCGGCAGCCTGCCAGTTTTTCCGGCACGGCTACTGCCGGACTTGTAATTCGGCCCACTTTTTTAATTTAAGACATATTTAGACTGCACACATAGGAGGTAATGTCTCTGGATTTGCAAACCCAAATGCGAGTCGTGCAGCCAGAACTTCCCAGGAAAGAAAATGTCATTCTTTTATTGTCAAGATGATACATTCTCTCCCCCAAACTGCCATGACCCCGGGCAAAGTCCCATCTCTAGAAGATACTAGGAAAATATAGAAAGTTGTGCAATGGGCACTATTTGGGTCAGGATCGCAATACATCATTATCATCATTACTGCTAACTTATGACTGTATCTACGCCACCTTTGCCTCAACTGTTTATTACTCACTGTATGTAACTACTTACTCCTGTAACCAAGCTTCTTAAGTATCCGTGCTTTGTTCTGTAACTAAGTTCTCAAGTATTCTTGTAATGATCGCGCCCAGTTACCTGAGGGTTTGGTTCTGCGCTATATCAAATAATAAACAAACAAACAAACAAAACAAATTGTCAAAGATCTGTATGCACAGAGGTTTAAGAGCATTGTGGGATCACTTGAGCCCTCTGACATTGACCCAGGGTGCTATTCCAGATGCAAGGTGGGAATTGTCAAATATTTTATCACCACAGTCAGTTTTAAAGACCACTCAGCCTGGGGAAAGGTTTACATCACAAATAACGGCACCCCTCCCCCGAGGAAGAACCACAAAGCCTTCCTACACATCAGAATCAAAGTAGTTGGTGAGAACAAAGTCCTATGAATACAAGATAGGTCTGAACCTGAGGACAGCAAAGAGCTGGTGGAATAATAAAAGAACACTAGCTATGTTAGTACTATTATATACCAGGAGTGTAGCTGAATAATATCCTGTATGATTGCACTTTCTGATTCCCTTTGGTGGACACTCAATTTTCGAGGTGCCTTGGTAATTGGGGTATTGTTCTTTACCTTGACAGGGAAATGCAATGGTGTCTGCTGCTAATATGAAAGAGAGGTGTGGATGGAGTAGCGGTTGGGAACAAGGTAGCGTAGAGTGGCTGCCATGCGTTGATACATTTGCAGTGTTGCGTGTTGCTGGCCAACAGGAGGAGCTTGGTTTGTGCGTGAGCAGGCAGCCACGTAGAAGGTGCAACCCAACAGTCCCTTCTCTCTGCAGTTATGAGCCACCCGCTGGCTGCACTTGTGAGTAAACTGCACTTCCCCTTTCCCCTCCCCCATGGCACTTCTCCCCTTTTCTTCTTCCCCGCACTTGACCTAGTAAGATCGTTATTTTGTCCTCCCTTTGTTTCCCCCTCCTTGTCTTGTCGTGCCTAGAAACACTTGTGTACAAGCAGGGGTGGACAGGGAAGCAAAAGTGGCCCTGGAAAATAATGTTCAAAGTGGCCCAATATTAAAACTTTTCAGCAAGTCCAACCCTTTTACGAGAAAATGTGTAAAATTAAATAGGTAAACACTCAGGAGGAAGAGGGTTCAGAGGCCTGGCAGGGGTGGGCACAGTATTAGTGGAGAAATGATGCCTGGATCACCAGTGGAGGGGATGGCCTGGACGCCATGAACTAGAATCCCCACCCTCAGTGGTAATTGTTGATAACCCCCACCCAAACCCTGCTGGCCAATTGGCAATAGGTAAAACCCCCAAAGCGATATCATGAGAGCTCAGCCTGGGTCTGATGTGTGGGGCATGCTGCACAATTTGTGTACCTGGTATGTTTTACTGTTTTTAAGGACTCAACCTGCTTTAAAATTCAACGTTGTACGAAAAAGAATTACCCCTCAACCACAAAAAAGAAGAAAATGTAATTTATGAATGTGGCCGACATTTTGTATATGTCTGTGACTATTTTTGACCTAGCCTGGCCAGTGTACACTGTGTTCGTTCATGTGTTATGTGAGCTTCACAGCACATGTTACAGTTCAACTTGCACGTCACAAGATAATGGGCCTCATTACGAGGTTGGAGGTAGGAGGTAGCCATGGAGCTCCATGGCTGCCTCCAAAACCCTTTCGACTCCGCCCTAGTGAATGGAGCAATAACCGGCCCATTCACCAGGGCAATTCACCATTCCCATTGAGCCCCCAATGGGAATGGGGAAGGCGCTAATAACAGTACCGTTATTAGCTCTAGAGTCCCTTTGCGGGTCCCGTCCTTCACTCCTGCAAAAACCAGGCGTTAAGGAAGGACCCGCAAAGGGAACTCGTAGTAGGGAGGTAAGGGATTACTGCACTGGTGCCCTTACTGGTGCCCGTAATCCCTTACCTCCCACCTCGTAATGAGGCCCAATGTATTTAACATACCTTCCATGTATAACGCACATTCCAAACGGAACGCACATTCCAAATGGAAAATGATTGCGCTACATCAGGGGACCCGTGTCCAAAATCAGGAGACCCATGTAATGTGGAAAGTTAATGGAGGCAATAACCTGGCACCTCTACATTAATGTTCATACTCAATCTCCCTTCGAGTTCGGCCTTGTGCTGTGCGGTGCTTTCCAAAGACGTGCAGTGTTTGCCTCTACACACATTTCAGACACTTTTCGTGCCATTAATAAAATAAACCCGTAGCTGAGCCCATCTTCCGTGTCCGGGACCCTCTGTGTGTCTCCGCTTAAGTTATTGCTGAACACGGTAACACTTAGAAGAAGGCACACCTCCGATTCAGGCACTGTGGCGAGCATGAGTAAGGGTCTATGAATTAGCAGGGACCTGGTGGGGTTTGGCAGGTATTGAAGGCTACCCGAATGCCAACTGGACCCTGCACCCAGACGTGTCATCCCTCCGGTAGGGGCAGGACTTTTTAGGAGAGCACCACAGCGTGCACTATGTGCCAGGCGCTGACATTACGTTTTATGAGAGGACAAGTTTGCAACGACTGGAGAAAATGATGGAATTAACCCATTGGCTTTGCTTCGGGCTTTGCTAATGATATGTGAGCAACTGGCTTTAAACAGACATGAGAAGATAGGATCCAGAAGAAAGGCATGTTGCGGGGCACCTACTGTGCAATGGGAGGCCAGGCAGGGGGTGGGCAGTCTGGGATTATACACAAAGATATAGTATGAAACCTGCACTCATGCAATCTGTAGGTGCCACAAGGAGAAAGATAGACAACAGACAGAGCAGAAGTGTGAAAACATACAACACCCTAAAGAGACAGGCGAGAAGAGGAGATTGTCCTTACCGTTTTGTCCTGCAGGTGCGAGGAGCTTGGCTGACCTGTCATTCTCCCTCTGGCATGCTCTGCAAAGCACATGCTCATCATATCGCGCACAGCAGACAATCCAGGGCTGCAGGGCATGTGCAGTTTGTTACCCAGGCAATGCCCCTCACAAATGTGAAAGGACGCGCCAGGCCCCAGGCAGAAATGAAATCACCAGCCACAGCCAGTGTAATAACGAATTTGCTCATAATTATGTATCCTTCCTCCAACTTCCCAAGCAAGAAAAGAGGCCCTATGCCCCTGAGGTCTACCGGGGAAATTCCCGGTGTCCCGGTGGGCCAGTCCAGCACTGTGTACAAGTGTGTTATAAATGCCACATCATATCATATCATATCAAGTATACCAATCCTGTGGGCTTGAGCCAGGGCCTAACTGGTCCTCCAAAGGCCTTAGCAGGAAAGTTTGGGTCAAGGGAGGCCAATGAGAAGCACAGGCAGGACACAAGATCTCAGCAGTACGAAGGAAGAATGAGACAACTGGTCCTTCTGCTCCCTGGCGAATTCTAGCATCAGGCAGGAGAGCAGCAAGAGCCCTCTATTGCTAGTTTTGAAGACCACTCCAGGTCAAGGTACGAAGTCACAATTAGCAAGGGTGATACTTAGGTCTTTGGTGGCAAACTGAAGGAATGCTCTCTCCACAGAGGTCGCAAGGTCCAACTGGTACTAAGGGAGTACTGTGAGTAGAACCTTGCAGATAGAGCACAAGAAATAAATAAACATTGAGTTTCACAACAAACTGGCCACAGACCATTGAGGGGAGAAGAGAAACCTGGACATGACATAGAAGAGAAACCTGGACATGACATAGACTTCAATCAGGGCCTTAGGCCACTGGTGGAACCAGGCAAGGCGGATTTGCTGCAGCCAGGAGGAACTTCTTCACCCTGGTTCATCGTGCATGCATTTAAGCAGGATGCCATATTGATTCTCGATGTGAGTAGATTCACAGGTTTTGGCGACAGTGAAGCAAGAAGTAGGACATCAGGAACCAAACACAAACAATAGCGCTTGGCTTGAATCATACTTGGAAAGTGGCTGCAATTTGGGGGACACTGTGGACCATTCACAGTTCATTATTTTTCTTCTGGCTGTTATGCACTGTGTTTTCTAATAACATTATGTTGGCGTTGTGGCTCCTGTTGTAACTTTATTGTGTAGCTGCTGATGACGTCAAAGCAGGTATCGCGCAAGTGCTGCTCTTCTTGTTATTTTTGTTTTAGTTTGGCGTCGAGCTGCTGCACTCCACTGTAGTGCTCTTGAAAGAATGCATGACCTCCATTAGCAATCGATTCATACAGTTCCTATGGTAAGTGTTGCCAAGGAGGAATTCGCATATTCTAGACTGTATAGCTAGAAGCTCAATGTTACATTTTTTTTTTATATATAGGTTATTCGTCATGCCATTTTCAGCTGCAGTGCGCTGTTTGAGCCTCCCAGGTGCTGGTAATGTACAAGGTTTACAAATTAGTCTCCACACCATGAGGCTTTTTCAACATTTCAGTGTGTTGGATTATTTGTTATGTATATTCCTATTGTGACATACTTGCTACATGTATTTGTCCATGTTTTTATTTGTCACCATGCATTACAGACCCCTCTCACAGGTATGTGTGTGTTCTATGTTTCTAGTACAGTGAACATGTGCAGTATAGTCATGGTTTTATTTTGCCAACCCTGATGAAGGACTAGTCGTCCGAAATGCATTCGTCAAGTGTTCACCTAGATGTCAGTAATTTGGGAGAGGGGCATTTAAAAGAAGACGAGACCAATACATGATGAAATTATATGCAGGGAAAACTCCTTCCTCATGGGTAAAGCAAAAATCTCCCCCTCAGGCCTTATAAATCCCTTCCTCACCCATTCACTATTGGAATTCCCCAAGGTTCCACACTCTCACCCCTGCTTTTCAAATTCTACATATATATAAATGCAAAAATAAATTGCACCCTCATTCAACATCATCACAGATCTGGTATCACCTACTGCAACTATGCAGATGACACACAAATCATCTAAGAACTAACTTATGAACCACTCAATACCAAGTGCTCCGGTCATTAAAAATTGCACAGGTAGACGCATCGGTGACAGCAAACAGACTAAAACTCTTCCCTACCAACACTGAACTGATTCTCTGCAACCCTACAGCTTGTAACACCATCATAATCCCTTGCTCTAACGAAATGGGCCCAAGCCCAATCCTCCTGACCACAGCAAGTCATCTTGGAACAGCAAAGGATAACACCCTCACTCTTGATCCACAGATCAAAGCCATCATGTTTCTCCAAGATGCACATGCCATGCTCCACTTTACCTTACGCAGCCTTCACCCACAGAACCTTGGCTATAATTTATCTTATACTATCCAAGCGAGACTATGCACAAAGCCTCTATCTGGACTTCCCATCGTATTTAATAAAGAACACGGTGCATAATGCAGCAGCAAGAAAGCTTCTCAGAATGGAGTGATTCAAACATATCACACCAGCAATACAAATTATCCACTGGCTACCCATCAAAAAGGTTACCTTTAAAAGCCTTGTGCATTCCTCATTTTGCATACCATGGAAGGGCGCCCTCTCTCCTTCAGAAGTTAGTTTGTTTTAACACTGCACTCCCTCAGTGCACTAGTAGTGGTCATGAAAACTCTGAAACCCCCTATCCAAACATATCTGCAAGTGAATTAACTGACATTCAGGAAACAGCTTAGGATCTGGCTGTTCAACCAACTACTTTGAATGCCCCAGTCCACACAAACCACAGAGAACACAGCGAGCTTCTAATCAGCACACATGTAATGGGTACATCTGACCTGCATCCATCAACCACACGTTTCCACATCTGCATTCCTACTATCTGACTAACATATCCTTCCTGTCTTTCTGACAGAGCCATGAGCAGTGAGGCCACCATTATTGGCAGAGGTGTACTGTATAAAACAACCTTACATCATGTAGCATTGCATCCACGGGTATTTAGTTTGTAAATAAGGACTGACTTATGTGTCACTCATTATTCAGGGCCTCTTGATAGCTATGCATGATATAGTTATTGGAACAATTGCCACCTGATGGCTAGTTACTGGAGTACTTCTACTGTCATCCTGGCCAAACATAACAACAGGAAGTAGTTATTGGCATGGATGTCACATGGAGGAGTGCCCTTTGCAGACCTATTTACACTGACTGTGTATGGGAAAAGCCAGGCCCACAAAAGTGGCACCAGAGAGACATACAAGCATGTGTTCACAACATGGGAGTCATCATTTAGAACATATTCACATATCTGCTTTCAGTGAGTGCAGGGACCGCAGCCATCGAACCGAGTGAGAGGGGAGCAGGACACCTTTGAGGATGAGTGTGAGTGGGACAACCAGATAAACCCTCACCAGTGCCATCTGACCCCATGCTCAAACCGCTGCAGCATGTCCTGTACTACTTGCTATGTGGCAGAGCAGCGGCCATGGTATTGGGCATAATCGACATGCATATAGCCAGAACATCTGCATATGGCACGACTGCCAATGCTTGCATGAATCCTAGCACTGTGGCACAGTTGTAGAACATCCAGGAACGAGGCATCCAGAAATCCCATAGGCCACTGGATTACCTGAAGGCCTGGGCGTTGTCAGTGAGGGATATGAGGCACTAGGGCCCTTCAAAGAACAACTGGGAAGACATAACCATTAACCTTTTGGGAATGTTGCCTGCCAATTAGAGATACCAGTAGGTGATAGGAGAGTGCATGCAGGTACAGGCGTTGGCAAACTGTGAGATAGCCTCTTACATTATTTAGCTGGTTTAGGTGAGGTGTGCCCTGAATGAGCAGCGCTGTGAGTGGTACATTTTTACTCAAAGTGTATGGACTATGGAGCATGCCACACAGATTCCTGGTCAAAGGCCATGAATCAGTAGGGCAGTTTGAACGGGGTCATCCGTCATTAGATTGTTGTGGTCAACAATCAATTGTCTTCTGACTTCAGGAATTATACCATCAATCAGATTTGTGAGCACAAAAAATAAGTGCCCAGCAGGTGGCTGCACTCTGCATGTTGGAGGGTGTATTTTCTCGAACAAGCAATCCTCGTCAAACCCTTCAACACAATCATTTAACATCTAGGTAATATAGCAGTTGTTCCTCAAAAAGTACAATTATAATGAAAAAACAAATACACCACCATGAGTACATTGCAACAAGGACATTATTCTAGGACTGCTGGAGCTATGACATGGTCAGGATTTCCTCTATGTCAAGGGATGCGGGTTTGTTGTCTTTAGGGAGAGAGGAGGCTTAGCATTTATGGCAGATGATGTAAATGTAACGCGGTTAGAGCGGTTTCAGGATGCGCCTTCATAGCAGGTGATGTGGGTGTGGTTGTGACAACCTTTCTGGCAGTTTCCCGCGGTGTGTTGCAGTAATGACAGGAGTGATTACTATACGCCTTTAAGCTGCCGTTGTGTGTGTGTGTGTGTGCGTGTGTGTTTTGTGGTTGAGCATTTATGTCAGGGAATGAGGATGTGTTGGGGTTAAGGACTGAGTGGTGTGAACCTTATGACAGAGAGCGTGGATGTGCGGGAGTTATAGGGAGAGTAGTATTAATCTTTATAGTAGATGATACAAGTATCTTTGGTCTAGTGGTGGAGTAAGAGGAACCTTTATAGCAGGGGATGGTGGTGTGTTGTAAGGAAGGTACTATTGTGAACTTTCATTATGGGCAGTGTTAGTAGGCGAGACTTATATAAGGTGCATGACGAACCGTGCAGGGTATGAGGTGTGTTGAGGCTGGGGAGGGAGCACAGCGAGTGTTGTTGGGTGTTGTCTAAGATGTTGTGCATCTCCTCTTCATTCTTTAGAACTACATTGGAACCTCCTGGGTCAGTGCTGCATCCTCGATCCATGTGGTGGCACCGAAGGCGGGCCTTCATCATCACTTACCTCTTCCTTGCTCACCTGTGGTGGCAATGTAGCCCTGGGGTCTACTCCAATGAAATGGAGCTTGCGGAAAAGTAAGACCATGCTCCTCACCTTTTCAAGTATACTAAAGGGCCCCCACCACCTTTGTGATGTAGCCATGAGATCAGGCCTTGAGTATGTCATGTACATGATCTGTAGGGCTTTGCCTCCTAATGTGTGCACATTTTGGTAACGGGGTTTTGCTGCGGAAGAAATCAAAATTTTAAAAATGTTATTTGCTGCAAACATATGTGGGGATTGGGTTTAGGTGAGTCGCTAATGTGGAGGTTAGGGGGTAGGGTGCAGTGGGTCTCCCCTGCATACATCTCCAGCAAAGTAAAACAAATAGTTCTGACCAGATCACACAGAACCCAGATTTGTACTTCCCCCTTCATTCCGGTTTTCTGGAAGATGCATATGTGTGCATTAGTCAAAGGCATTGGTATATGCCCAGAACCACCTGTGAGAGGAAAGTGGAATGGGACTGTGGTCGGGCAACAACACAGTGACAATGCCCAGAGGGCTGATTAACACCATGAGACCAGTGCCATTACTATACCACATGTGGGATGGCCATGGCTCATCAATACCTTGTCCTTTGTCACCATTCTCATAACTGCACTCCAGATAATAATTATCTAGACGAAAGACAACAAGCAGAATCCTGTGTGGTAGCCAGGAGAGATTTCGCAACATCCGCCTTACATAGGGCTACGTGAGGAATCAGCCTATGTGACATTTGTGATGCAAAGCAGCATGTTTAATTTGCCATTACAAGTGCCACAAGAGTCACACCATGCGCCATAGGGGGCTAAGCAATTGACAACTATGCTGTGCATACCCTCTGCTATTTAGATTTGTAGTGAAAACTAGCAACTGGGGTGGGAATATTGCCTGGTGGAAAGAAAAGGAATATGGTTGTGGGGTAGTGGGGGTAAAAGGGTAATGTGCAATGCCGTACCAAGAAAACATCTATGTTCACAATGGTGTGCCTCTATTAAGAATGCAGAGCCTCCCATTCCGACAGTCCATGATGTTATGGGTTGATCCTGGAAAATGGGCACACATGATAATCAAGTTTCTAGTCCATGGCATCTGGTATTCATGTGTGTTGCAACTTCTTATGGAATTACAGCCCGTTCGAGGGGTGATGAAGCAATGGGATCTGAGTGCTGTCCAGAGTGCCATCTACGTAGGGAAAGGCAGCACATTTTGATGGGATTTGATTTGAATTTGATTTAGTTTATGTGTGCTGCACTAGCAACCCACAAGCATCAAAGTGTAAGGGAGCGTCTTGATCTTTTGTCAGATGGTGTTAAGATCCAATGTTATACAAGTTTCCCAACTTACATTTCATGGCTTGGTCATCAGTAAGTTGGCACAAAATGCATTCATGATTTTGGTCAATACCTGCAAGGATGTGTGATGAGATGAGCTATGTGCAATGCCCACTGTGGGCTGAGATGTGCCAAAGGTGTCATTCACATCAATGATGTGTTAAGACGTGGGAAATTGGGGCACATGACTCAGGCCACTAATATAACAGGTCCACATTCTCCCAATGTTTTGCTGCTTGTTCACCGACTACAATTCCCTGTAATGGCATGAGTCTACAGCAATGTATGTACAGACGGACATATATCACACACAAATGAGCAAGGACATACAAACCCAACTCGAGAAGAGACACACTACCTCATGAAGTTCAATCAATTAAAATTTGATTTGAATGGATGCTGCTGAAATGCTGCTGAAATTCTTATTTAATATATACGCAGCAGGTGTTATAATACAGGTGAAAATTGAACATAGGATATTCAACACAGTACATAAAACATACATAGTGTTACAGTGCCCAAATCAGCAATATTTGGGATTAAAATGTATATGCAATTACATTCTCTATATTTCCTAATAGGGATGACATGAGAGGAGAATGGTGTAATTGCTTGATTGAGTGAACATACATGTACAAAAATGAGGGTTGAAAGACAACAGAGAACAGGTCAACACAACAGTGTTTCGGCCTTTGAGCTAAACTTGAGAAGCTGTAGTTAGGTCAGCCTTCATCAGGACAGATCAATTATTATGCGTGAAGAATCCTATGTAATCGTAATCTAGAAGCACGTTGGCAAAAATCATCTGTGTTCCTATGTAATCAGATGGATGCAGGAAACCAATTCTTCAGCATGGAAGTCATACCAGTTGCTGGCCTGTGTGTAGGATAGGTCCAAAGGGTAAGTCCTTATTTCGTCGGGAAGCAGACTATGAGTGTCATTCTGGAAGACCACTGGAGCGGTCTGCAAACACGTCGATCCGCTGGTCTGTGAGAGAGAGAGATGGTCAGACTGCCATCCTTCGTGTAGGCTGACCGACTACTGATCTCTCTTAATGGTGAATCAGTCTTTTTTTCATTTTATTGTTTAGGTATTCCTTTTGTTTACGTGAAATACCATTAGCTTCCTTTAAGTACTTGTCTAGTTTATCCTTGAGTAATGTTGTATGTGATTTTATGTTGTAATGTGCATGAAAAATGTTCATAATTATGGCAACAAATGTGCTCGGATTGACAAGCTTTTAATAGACCAGGAAGACTTGATGCTAAAGAAGCTTTCTCTGCAGCAATTTCTATGGACATTTTTTATAATAAAAATAAAATAGGTTTAATATTTAGTGCGTGATTTGCACAATCTATTTGGGTACACAATTGAGCATACACTAGTTGCCATGTGGGTACTCAATGAGAACAATTAACGTAGGCAGGTGTTCTTACTGCAAATTAGGGTGCACATGCTCATCACAATGTGGAGAAACTTTAGGTTGTTCAATGGAGTTTCTACCATTCACAAATTGATGTTCTTAGAACCCGAAAAACCAGTGCTTGCCCAGCACCGCAGCACTGCCGAAACGTGACCTCACTATAGACCATCCAAAAGTGCACTGTGCGCCTGACAGGACATCCCCACATCGATACAAAATGTAGTCTCTTACTGACAGAGGCAAGTGAATCACACTGAGGTAAGGACACAACCAAAAACCACTGCTGGATGGTGACCATCAAAGCCAGACTGAGATAAGGCACCAACACCACTGCAATAGGAAATGTGACACAGATTGTAGAACCGAGAAAAGTTCCCCTCAGACAGGACACAGTATAAAGATTGTAGTACTGAAAGGGAACCCTCAGTAGAGGACTACTGCATGGACATCACACACAGGAGACACACCAGCACGTGATAGAGAAACGCAACCAGACCGCCGGACTACAGCTATGAACCACCAGACTAAGAACAACACCCACAGTTATATCGAAAGGTGGTTCTGTTGTTAGGACCAGTACTGATGAATTGCAACTCAACAAGGAAAGACCACCACCACCACTGCACACCGTAAATGTAGCACCCATTGCTGCAAAAATATTTGCACCTTAAGCTGAACAGGACACCTTCACTGCAATGCTGAACAAAGTGCAGCCTCATTATCGGTTGCTTGCCTATGAGCCACACTGTAGGGGTGGGTGAAAGGTGCACTTCACACAGGATAGGCAACTGCCTCTAAAATAATGTAAAAAAAACTATCTTTAGGGCAGAAACAAGTGCATCTCACACAACACACCACCACTTCAAGATTGAAGGCTGGCCCTCACTGCAGAACTGAAACAGTAGTTGCGCCCTGTCTTATATGGTGTAAGGGATTTCAATCAGGCACTCACCCAGGTCTCGCCTATCATGTAGCACACGATGAAACCCTTATTTATTTTTGTCTATAAGTTCAATATTCTGAATGATATAGCACTCACATCACACCCGTCTCAAAATACCCCCCAGGTCACACTGAACCAGGAATCGGGCTAGTTTGTAAAGGTAAAGATTTATTTATTTATTTAATATTAAAATCACACATAACTTTAATATCTATATATGTTTGAGGCAGCAATTACCTAACAGCGAAAATACAATTCAGAATATAATTCAAGCAATTGAATTCACTTATAATGATGCAGCATAGAAAGGACAGGACGATTAACAGTTTTGCTTTGTGCACAGATGGTGTTTAGGTTAATAGTTCTCCCTGCAAAGTTTGGTTTAAATACAAATGACTAATCCTACACCAATATGAGTAACCAGCAGGTATTCAGGAATGAAGACAAGTTCTAGAGTTTATAGGCAATCTTCCCTCCCCAAACAAGAGAGGACAACCATTTTGGCAAATGACACTTTTAAACTAACAGGTGAGAATGGCTTTGTAAAATAATGCAAAAGGGTGCAAAAATACTTAAATGGAGAAACGTTCTAATGAAAGCAACACTAAACAAGTCCTAACACACATGAGCTATGATATAAACAACAGTACACAGTTTAGATCAGAATGGGATAGAAGAAGCACTCTGAAATGGGCAAAAGACACATGCAACTTTGGCTAAATTGCAAATTCGCTGCAAACTTTTACTATGCAATATTGGAGAAAAATGGGTCAGGACACTGTTCTGTGATGTGGCTATTGGTTGTGGATGTAGCTAAGTGTATTAGGTTTCAGTGAGAGTTGAAATTTCGTTCCTATCTTTAAAACTGAAGAAGTTATAGAGGTTTTAGTGAGAGGCGTTTTAGCAAAATAGGCGCGAAAATGAAAACAGGAATTTGGTTTTAAAAATGACAGATGGGTTTTCTTATACTATATTAATGACTATGGTTTTGGATGTAGCTAAGGGTCTTAGGTATCAGTGAGAGCTGGAATTTCGTTTATATCTTTAAAACAGAAGAAGTTATAGAGGTTTTAGTGAGAGGCGGTTTTGCAAAATAGGCGCGAAAATGAAAACAGGAATTCGGTTTTAAAAATGACAGATGGGTTTTCTTATACTATATTAATGACTATGAAAAAGAGGATGCCACACATGAAACTTCACAGCTACGTGGCCAGCGCAACCAGTCACGCGGTGGATACTCATTTTGTGGGATTTACTTTAGTTACTCAAAATCACTAAGGAATTATGGTTCTGTAACACAGATGAGAGAAAAGTCAGCGCAAGAAGGTATCTAACAATACTAGAGTTCTGAATTAAAGATGCGGTGGGTTGAGATAGGGATAGTACAATGCAGATATACTATGGGTCACTGTTCTTCCTATTATACTTACAGTCCTTTTGTAATTAAATGGGGCAGTCAGCTCTGGTCATTGGGTGAATCAGGTCTTCCGGCAGAAGGGCACCTCAGGAGGGATCAGATCAGCAGTGCGGTTCTGGTCAATTTTGGACTGCGCCTCAGACTGGATTAGGGTGGGCCCTTCTTGTTACTGGACATGGTAGATGACAGGATGCAAGTTTCAGCGGGCAAGCCTTAATGGTAGCAAGCCAAGCTGAATTATTCTTTTGAGTTCTGGAGGTTTGCAATTGGGTCAAGCTAGCAATAGTTCAGCAATGCTAAGTCTGGATTCTGCAAATAAATCTGGATCTTCAAGGAATTCTAGAGTAAGCTTCCAGATGAAGAGTTCTGGAATAAGGTGCTGTGCGGACATCTGGATGAGTTCTGGAAGCAGTGTGCCTTATGTGTAGTGAAACTCCTATATTTATACATTACAAAGTTTATGGCATGGGCTGAACTTCAAAACACACCCCCATGTCTGTGAGTGGCTACAGGCATGTGGTTTGTCTTGGTTGGCGGTCTGAATAGAGCTGTCATCTTATAACAGGATTTAGGAACTCCCAAATTTATTTTTACCAAAACATAACTTTTGCACACATGTCCATTTCTAACATTATGTACCCTAATAAAATTGGACACACATATTTTATATTCGATTGTCTACATTCACATTCACTCCCCATCTTTGTGCGAGCTGTTTTTCTCATTCTACGGATTTTTATCAATTTTCACCATAACGGTTTGGATTAATCATTTCTAACTCGGTACATCTCTGGGCGCTTATCAGTGGATCATGTACATACAATCTTAAGTTTGCAACAGTAATAGTTTTGCCACAATCAGTGTTTTGGTGTATCTTTGGTTCCTTATGTAGTAAGAACTCCTACCAAATCTTCAACTGTCTAGCATGAGTTCAGATTTATACGTTTGTATTTTTCACTCAACTACTTATTTTGGCTTTCATGTTAAATGTCATAAAGTTCTGAGGCAAAAATAAGTAATTTCCATTCAAAATCCAGGCCAGTTTTTTTTTCTTACTTACAAGGTGAGCAAATGGCCAGTCCTTTGAAGTTCACCGAGAAACCTCCTCCACATCCTGCCGCTCCTTTAGGAGGATGGGTGTCCAGGCCTTCCTTTGTCCTTGGGTCAGCCATTAAGCAGCCATTAGCCTTCCTTTTTTCCAGGAAGTGTCAAGCTGAGATGCCAACTTTCCCAGGCCAGGCTGTCAGATCAGAATTAAATAGTGGATTAACTCCAGACTGGGTTACTGTTTAGATGACAAGGCAAGATTCACAATAAAATCTTATCTCAAGACATATAAAAATAAGCACATTGTATAAGGGATTTGGACATTTTAAAAGAATTAGCCCTTCACAAACA
Organism: Ambystoma mexicanum; assembly: GCF_040938575.1. NCBI lineage: Eukaryota > Metazoa > Chordata > Amphibia > Caudata > Ambystomatidae > Ambystoma > Ambystoma mexicanum. Next base: position 204,533,607 of record NC_090932.1, read on the forward strand.
TGCTTTAATAGGCAGATTTTGCAATTTTTATCAGGAAACAGAACATTTTTAAACTGGGGTTGACAGCTAATTTCCTGATGCAGCTGTCAGGCAGGAGGCCTGGATTCCTCTGATTGCCTGGATAATCCATGATTTCAGCACACTTTCCTTTCCATAATTCTCTGGGAAAATGACTGAATTTTTAAGGGCATTTTCGGATTAGGCACTTCTGTGGCCTTGTTTCAGGTGACAGATGACAGGTGACATCAGTGATTCCTGTTTTTACACCAACTTTGCCTGTGTGTGTGGCAGGGTGTGCAGCTTTTTTGTGGTTTATGAACCCTGTGCAATTTTGCAGATTTAGTGCGCACCGGGGTTATTGCCTCCATTTTTTGCAGTTTTCTTTCCCCAATGGCAAAGGGGTGCAGTGTGGCGCATTGGCGTGGATAAAAATATTCCACAATGGGGGGCACCTGCTCTGGTATTGTGTTGTTGGCCATGTTGCGGGAGGGAGGGTTCTGCTGTGTGATGAACACTTATTTTGGCCCTGCAGTGAGAGTGACCTTTACATATTCAGTAATGACATTCTTGTTCTCTCTCTCCTCAGATGACCGTTACTTGTAACAATTTCTCTTTTTTTCCTGTCAACATTCTCTCCCCAGCCCAGTCCATTCATCTGGGCTGGGGAGAAGTAGCCGTTTTGCCTTAAGATTCCATCTGCACCATGCACAACCTGCATCCTAAGTACGGTCTCACTGTCAGCAAAGTAGAAGAATTGGAAGAGAATATAAAGTCTAATGCAGGGGGTCATTCCGAGATCGGAGGTAGTCACGGTGCTATTTGCGCCATGACTGCCTCCAATAACGGGTCCGAGTCTGGTGTTGTTCAATGGGGACTTACCGGTGCAGTCCGACCCTGGTGGGACCGGTAAGTCCCCATTGAACAAACCATTCCCCATTCCCATTGAGCCCCAACAGGGCTCAATGGGAATGGGGATGGCGCTAATAACGGGCTCGCGACTTTTCCCGCAAAGGGACCTCGGAATAGGGCGGTAAGGGATTACCGGCACCAGTTTCCTTACCGGTGCCCGGTATCCCTTACCGCCCTACTCAGAATGACCCCCACAGTCTTTTTTTGTGGGACACTAAACAGATTGTAGAAGTTGCAGCTTCCATGTGAGAAAGGGGATCTCGGTGTTCTGGACTTTGCAAACTGTCACATGGCTTTCATGGCAAGAAATATGCTTCCTTTTTTATAGAAGATTCAGCAGTTGTCTGGAATCAAGCACAGGTAAGCATACACCCCTGTCGCCAAAAGCAGTTTTGAAGTCTGGATTTGCAAGAGGATGTAAATCGCTTCCACCGACTATGTTTTTGAAGGTATGCTGGCATAAGTTAAAAGAATTGACTATGGAGGAAGTTGTACAATCTTAAAATTCATCGTTATGGTTGAACCCTAGGATCGAGTTGGGGGACACTGTTCTGGACAAATTGGTTCCTGTGTGGGATCTGGTGGCTTGGAACATGTTTGAGAATGGAAAGTGGATAACTTTTAAGAGATTGGCCAATGAGAGAGGATTGCTGGATTGTGGATATGCAGTATACAGCAAATTGAAGAGGGCAGTTGCTAAGAAGATACCTCAGGGTTGCAAAGACATTGCAGACTGTCTACTGGAATTCCAACTGGATGGTCATATCACTTCTAAAGTATATAAGAATCCACAGAAATACAAGGAGACCAACAAAGATCTTCTAAATACATGGTCAGAAGTAATAGGCTCAGAAATGAGCTTGAGTAGATGGAACAATTTATGCAGGAACGTGAACTTGACTTCTTTGAACCTCAGGGAAAGGGTGAGGCGGTCCAAATCCTAAACAGAGTATACTCGACTCCTGTCAAGCTCTACGGAAGGGGCTTGCTTGATTGTGAGGCATGCTGGAGATGTAAACACAGAGTGGGGTTGTTTGAACATATGATTTGGGAATGCAGCGGGTTGAGGTTGTTCTGGAGGGAAGTAACAAAGACAATAAACAAGGTTTTAAAGCTTGACATAGATCATGACTTTTCAATTATTATTTTGGGGGAGGATAATCTAATTGAGGATTTGCCATGCCCATAGAGATGATGGTTCTATAGGTTATCATTATCTGCAAAGAAAAGAATACAGCAGGTATGGATGAGTGAGAGAATCCCCTCCAGTAGGTTATGGTTGAAGGATAAAATGTATTTATTGGAAAAGGTATTGCTGTAACAGACTCAGGAAAAACAGCTATTCGTGATGAAATCTGGGAGAGATTTTAGGATTTGTAAACAATGCATACATTGATGTGCCCTCTTCTTTTCTGCAGGGAGGTGTGGGGTGGGATGGGGGTTTGTATTGGTGTGAACATGTGTGTGATTTTTGTTTTGCCTTTCTGTCTTTAATAAATATGTGAATACAAATGTTTTAAAAAAAGATTCCATCCAGCCCCATTAAGTTCATTGAAACACGAAAGGTAAATGTGTTAAATAAAGAAAGCACACAAACGCTTAATACATCACTTTTACTCCCACACTGGTGTCTGTGTCCTTCCTTTCAAACGATGTAACCCTTCTAACCGGCCCTGAATTGTGCCAGACAATAGCCCAACAAATCCTTTGAAAGGCTATGGTGCATCTGGCATTTGCACTGGATGATGTGGCGATTGAGCTGGTCCATGGTAAGGATGGGGCTTGTCCCTGCTTTTCTCTTGATTCCAAGCACCTGATCGTTATTTCTACCACCTATTCAGGGAACTCATGTTGCCGAGGAGATCCCTTGTGTTTTATACGAAGTATCTGTAGTAATAATTATCACAACGTGTTTCCAATCCGCACATCCTCCATGATCAGTGTTTCTGCATGCAGCCTTTCTCTGCTTGGCAGGGCTTTGAGTGCGTGCTCTGGATTGCTCTCATGCCTACCTTGCAATCATGTTTGGAAGATTCTCACTAAAGTTGCTTCGGTTCAATAATTCACCATAGGACTTGCCTCTCTTTTTTTCCTGGGAGACGGCATCACGAAAAGTTGACAAGTTTTCCTGCTTTTGTCAAACATCAAATTCGTGGCATAACTTGAGTGAGAGAGAGAAGTTTGCTCGTCGGAGCAACCACAATGACATTCTTCGCACAACCCTTTACTTTATTTCAGTACCACAATTTCAGGTTGATATTTTACTGCCGCTTACTTCTCTACCCATTCTTCTCAGCTGTGGATCCTTGTTAGATATCCCAACATGAAATGAACCTGTAACATTTTAGCCCCTGGCTTGTCATGTTAGTTGGTTATTTACATATATAGTAAAACAAACAAAAAAACAAGATAGACGCCCTTTCTGTGGTTACCCCACATTCATTTGTAGTTGTATTTATAATGTATTAATTTTTCTTTTTTTAATTTTAGGTATTTGGTAACGGGAAGCTGTTGATCCAAGGAGTTGTGGAATGATTTGCAGAGAAAATGCATTGTAGCATTGTCTTCTGAAACAAAGGATACGTGTGTGCCCCTAGCCCAATTCGAGCCTGGCTAAGTAGGGGTGCATGCGTGTCCCCTGAGGAAAATATAAAAACAAAAATGCAGACTCCAGGGTGAGAAGTAGGCATTTATTTATCGTTGTGTTTATTTAGTGTTTGTGTGTTCAGTTTCATGGACATAACTGGACTGTACCATCAAGCCCACCAGGGTCAGGATGGAATGTAGGGTACAGCAAAATAAACAAAATGACCATTGGACAAAGCTCCCATGCCCAAGTGTGGGTAGGGCAGTAGAGAGAATGTTCAGCTAATACACCGTTATCATTGACGATTGGAGAAAGGAGGAGGAGGAGGACGAAGGCATATGCTCCCTGTGGGACTGTGGTCTCGAACGAACTTCCAGCACCTAAACATTTTTCAAACCAGGCTGTGTATGCCAGGTGCAGCACTGAAACTGCAGTGGGGCAAGACAACCTACCCAATGCAGTCCAGGCCCCCACAGAACCTGATGATCTGATGTCCCACACAGGAGGGTGTGGGGGCTAGACTGGATAGGCCAACTGTACAGACCCTGGTCTGTGTGAGCAGCACGGTCTGTAGAATACGAGTAGAGATGCCTGGACTGAGCCGTCTGGGTGGGGCAGCCCAGAGCAGGTCATTACCCACAGTGGACCGTCCCCAGGCCAATCTAGGTGCGCCAGAAGATAAGCCCTCCGCCAGAACAGACAAGGAGGTGCAGTGTGAGTTAGTGGGCCCACATGGAAAAAGGGGCCACTTGAAAGAAAGAATACATGGCGGGCTGCAGACAGTGAGAGCGGTGGCCACACAGAGTGTGGGACCTGCCATTAGACACTGATTTGGCATGGGTCACAATTGAGGTGGGCATCATGTGGGGCACGGGGCGACACCAATAAAAGAACAGTGATTGAGGCAGGTTAGCCAATTTTACAGCCTGCTGATGAACCCCATCCACCTTGCCAAAGAACAGCACCACATGTGCTGAAAAGTGGTGACTGACTTCAGCAGCCATCCCATGTTATAGAATGTATACAATTGTTCAGTATTGTTTGCACTGCATCTAAATGTGCATGCATTTACATGTGTGTTTGGGTTTATATATATAGTTATTGGGGAAGTTATGCAGGGACATTATTATATTGGGGATGAATATTGAACCGGTGTGGAAGGAGAGGTGGTGGCTTGCCCAAGGCCACCTTGGGATGGAACTACCCAATTGAACCATTGTCTGACCCAACTCCACAGTGTGTGGTTCCTAGCAGAGAGTTGGAGTCTGTTCCATCATTTACACCCTAAGGGTGAACCTTTGACCAAGGATGGTGGGTTGAGCTGATGGGGTAGATCGCTTCTCTCTGTCTGACACTACCCATTGTGGAGGACGACCAGTCAATCCTACAGAGGGATATCTCACCATGGGAATAGAGAAGAAGGTTTTTTTCGAGTGGAAAATGTGTGTATATAGAGTAATGTTGTTGAGTTTTATAAATAAAATGGGTTCCCCATTGGGATCCCATAATAAACCCACATTGGTGTCTGTGTCATATTGGGGATAATAAGGTAAGAACTCAGGGCAATGCCCATCTCCTGTTTTAACATATTGAATTTTCAGGTAGCGTTGCACCCTTTTCTATTTAGCTGCTCTATGTGTAGGAGGTGTTTACAGTGTAGTAACACGATTTTTACGTTCTTTAAAGTTATTTTCTTTTAAATACTCTGCAGTTATCATAATTAATTTAGTGTGGGAATAATGATATGGGGCACACACTGTAATTCAGAATATCATCGTGAAATTATTGTGAGATTCGATTGTTTTGCTTATCAATAATATTTCCTGTTTCTCTTTTTTCCTTTCCAGTGGACCTGGCCTAGCAGTTCGGGCTGGCCGCTCCCATTGGTGGCAGTAGCTGACTGATTTGCATATGTCTGGACCCCTTTTGCAATGGCGCAGACGGGCTAAAAAACTGTCGTGTGGAAGGTTGCCCAGAGCAATGCCAGTGGTTCAAATTAAATTTGAACCCTTCCACCCATCACTTTTTTTGGTTTTAATTCCTCTCCTTTATGCACACACTAGCCATCATATCCCTCATCATTTCCAGAATAGACTACACCAACAGTTCATACCTCAGAATGGCGGAGAATCTACTGAAGAAACTACAACATATACGGAACTCAGTGGCCATACTCCTCCTTAAACTATTGCAAAGAGACCCTATCACTCCTGCACTAAAGATGCTACATTGGCTGCCATTGAAAAAACAAATCACATTCAAGACAATGTGCATAACACACAGAAGAATCCACGGCCAAGGAGAAGAATTCCTGCAAAAGAAAATCACTGTTTTCCAGCTGGCTAGAAGACTTAGATCCAGCAACGACATCTGCCAGGAACCAATACAGTACACCAGGTAAAAACTTGGTGGGTCAGCATTCTCCCACCTAGCAGCAAGAACATGGACCTCCCTCCCTAGAGAAATTCGAAACATGCAGGACCATCTTAAATTCAGGAAACTCCTAAAACCCTGTCTTTTCAAATCAGAAACATATGAAAACGAATGAGCAACACCCACACCCCATGAAATGAACACACACCTCACAAGACGGAGGACTAAAGTTTACCACGACATGGGCAGGGAGTTGGAGAGACTGCCGAGTGGGAGGTTGAGCCGGGCTCCGACAGAGGGCCTTAACAGAGTCTAAAGAGGGAGATGGGAGCATCTTAGATTGAACCGCAGACAGAGAGATAAGAGTGAGGCCAGATAGATTGAGAGCACAGAGAAAAGGTCCCATCGCCCTACCCCGCCCCCTCCGCCCCCGATGCACCCAAAAGAGTCTGAGGAAAAAGATGGTAGGTGCACACCTGTGTAGGCCAAAGGGCAAAACTGGTGCAGAAATAAAGTTATTCAGGATACAATTTGGGGGGAGCTACTAAATAGCTTCTAAATAGCCCCACAGACAACCCACAACCGCACACAGAATAAAAGCGGGAAATACCTTGTTCTGACATAGCACCACAATAAGCGACACTATCATGGACATGTATCACAGGTGGCCATAGTACAGGAGATACGATGGAACGCCACAAATAATCAAACCCACTGATAACCTCATCCCTCACCTCACACCTCTCAAATTCTAAACACAACCATACCTTTAACACACAACACACCTCACACACTTCCCTACACCACCAAAACAAAATAAACCACACATAGCCTTGCACAACAGAACAAGACAGCTAGTGACCTAAAAATCACATCCACGCTCAGCAAGCGGCGTAAAATGAACAGAAGCTGCCAACAGCACATCACAGCTCTCTTGAGCCTTTTCCTCCTTGCTTTTCAGATCGGCCAGAGCAGCAGGGGTGGTGATAGTGCGTGCTATAAATATCCTTTAACATAACATAAACTACATGATCTGTGCAAATATATGTGTAAAAATACTCGGCCAAGCAACTGCAATCGTTACGAATGGGTGCAGTTGTTATGCACAGAATTGCCATTTCTCATCCATCTGCGAATTCTTAGCAGGAAGGTACACATTCATGTCCACTCTTTTGTCTGGCATTTTAGAAATGTGGGTTGATAGGCTCTTTAAGATGCCTCATGCAGATTTGCACTCCGAGCACCAGTGTAAATGCTGAGAGGCGCTAAATACATTATAGTCTAGTGTGTTTGCCGCAATGCAAAGCACTCCTGGGGCCAGATTAGAGAAACGTTACACTGATGCAAGGGCAAAGTTGTGCGGTATAAGCACTACAGCAATGTTTGCACTGTTTCTAAAAACGTGTGACATATTACAAAACCATTGCACTGTGACAAGTGCAGTTTGGCATGTTAAGCACCAGGGCAAACATGTCCCCAGAGATACACGTCCATGCATTTTTGCACCAGGGCAACGTTTGCCCTACTGCTAATAAGGATTGGTGTTAGCACTAGTGCAAACTTTGCACTGGTGCAAAAAAATGCATGTACATGTATCTCGGTTGCACTAGGGCAATGTTTGCCCCAGTGCTTATACCATGACAAACAGCACTCGTAATTGTGCAATGGTTTTCCAATACATCCCATTGTTTTTAGAAATATGGCAAACTTTGCCCTAGTGCAAATATCATGCAACTTTGTACTTACACTGTTGCAAAGTTATCTTAATCTGCCCCCTGATTGTTGCAAGGTGAAGTGTTTGCGCTGCTGCCTAGCCATCCATAAATGCGCAGGTGGCTTTTGTAAATAAGAAGGCATGTATATTTTTGAGAATCAAGGAACTTAAAAGGGCTCCTCATTGGCACCTTTCTGAATACCCGAGTATTTGTGAGTAGAACCCTGTGCCTCTTGGACTACAGCCTCAGCACAGTGTAGCTAGATGCGCCTCAGTGAAGCTAACATTTCCCATGCCTCCATCTGCCCACACCTAGTTCACCACCATGCCTCACTCGTATTGACTGGCAGGTGACCTGTATTGCCAGGCTCCAAGAGGGAGAGAAGCAGACTGGTGCTTTGTGTGGGATAAGAACTTGATGGGGGACTATCACATCCCCCAAACTATTTAGGGACTAGACCTGGATTGTGTCTGGTGCAGCCTCAGAATCCCAAGTAGCTTGGGCATTTTTGAAAGACATTCATCACAACAGATGCAATCGAGTTTTCACACGTGGAATGACAGGGAAAACATATATTTTAAAAGGAGCGTTAATTATAATTTATGTGCAGTCAAATAATTGGCTAAAATAAAGATAATCAAATGGAAAATCGATGAGGCTTTTAGTGTTTTTAAATGATTGGAAGGGAGAGACTTCAATATAAGATGTTCCAAAAAATCGAACATATTATGTGTCTTATGTTTTCCCTCTGGTGTTAGAAAACAATCCTATTCCAAATGCCAGTAACTGATGATGTGCAGGCCTGCGAGCGACATCTGCTGGAGAATAGCAGTACTGGCACTCATCAACTTCTCATTTACTTTAGAGCACCAATCCACTTAAAGGACAATGGCAAGGTTGCCTTCTGCTAGAGCCTTTATGACATATGACATACTACTAACATGTGTGTAGTGATGCGTGAGAAGTTTCAACATAGCCAGGTTGAAAGAGTGTCGCGAAATGCATCTAGCCTATGGGTACATTGGAATGAACTATGACCTCGAGTACAGTGCTGAGCACGCGCGCCGGCGCCATCAGGCAAGCGAGTAGAAACCCGTTTCCCGTTTCTTTAATCACCTTTCTGCCTGATAGCCTTGAACAGCGGCAGGGAGCGTGGCCTGCCTTATCGGCATCACTCGGTGCCAGGGACATGAATGAACTACCGCCAGAGAATGGATGGCAGCATCGGGGCGGCAGCTTCGCAGGGACCCAGCTCAGGAAATCCAATATCTAATCGGCTCTATCAGGAGGATGTCTTTGGAGCCAAGCCCCGCGATGTCGCCTTCATCTTTCAATAGCTGTAAAACACAGAGCGGAAAATCCATCCCTTAGCAGGAAAAGCAGCCTTTGTAATGATGCTAGGGGCCTGGGGATGGGCACTGCTGAATGACTGCCAGAGTCCGTTCCCGCGCCCGCAGAAAGGCAGATCTTCTTCTGAAAGGAACGTGATCGCAAAATACCAACCTTAAAGGGAGTTTTTTTCACTTGTCCTGCCACACAGGAGAGACACATTGTCCAGAGGAAGTCTTCTGCTCCGTGTAGAATATGAGAAGTTGGTGGTGCGTAGTATCCGAGCAAGGGTAGCAAGCAACCTGGTCATTGTAGTATGTGTTTGGGGCATTGCCCCACAATCTTTTATTCCATCTGGTCAGATTAAATTGCTAAAGCTCATCTTTTCAGAATATTTTAACCAGGTAATGAATAGTCTGTTAAACAGCTCAGCATCTCCAGCCACACTGTGGGTTCACCTGGCTGCCCTTTGACCCTTCACCTTCATAGACTTGGTTTCTTGCCTGGTAGATAGCCCACCATTCAAAAGATGCTATTGTGAAATGTGATTGTTCAATGAGCACATGGAAGATTCTGGAATGTGCAAAAGCTAGTAGCACTGTTCAAAGCGCTATATGACTTATAGGCCACTTCACATGAGAATTTGGGGACTATTCTTCCCCTCGGACTTTTTTTTTAGAAAAATAAGTCAAAATAGTAACACTGATCTACGCCCGGCAGGATTTAAAGACCGTTATTTTACTGTGGGGTTGTGGGGGGCAGGGGTGTGGTTGCGTGAGCACCCACAATTAAAAAATAAAAAATGGATAATGAGAGCAGAACACTGGTGCAAAGTGATCTTTTTATATTCCTCATAAAAAATCACACAGGGGACTGCATAACATCCTGTAGCCCAGGGCACAACTTAGAAGAACGCATTTAAAGTGGTAGAGAATAAATGTGGACATACCTCCCCTTAAATATTTTAGGTGATTTACCTCTGGAGCATACAATGCCCTGAGGGGACCTGATCATTTTGTAATCAGGCAAAAACATGCCATAGTTTACGCCATTTGCACTGCAAAGTGCAAACGGGAGGTGTACAATGCTGGCAGAAAGGCCTTTTCAGCTTTTGCACTTTGCAGTGCCAACTGAGCAACCACAGCCTGCTATTTGTGCATGGCAGGCAGCATTTACACTGGATTCTTAGGTAATCTGTCTGCTTTTTGCTGGTGTAAGAAACAGGCAGATACCAAAGGAAACCACAGCATTTACGCCAGGATGTAAATAACATGCTGTCGGAATGCAGGTTCATTTGAATGGTGCAGTGGATGGAAGAGGTGGAAACGTAAATTCCATTCCATGCCCCCTCTCCTCCATACAGATTAACATACGGTGTGGTGTAAAATGCACACGCACAATGCATGCATCTTACGCATACATTTTATGATACCCCATGATAAATAATAACCACATAGCAGAGGATACATTGCTCTTCTAACGCCAGTGCTAGGAATGTGGGCACATTGTTTTGTGTTGGAGGTGCCTTTATTCTAACAGTGGGACTTGGCACAGAACGATGGGGTGACCTTTTTACTCTGTGCCTTACTTCCCCTATACGTGTCAATGTGCATGCATGTGCAATCTAGTACAGGCATGGTAGCGTGCACGATATAGGTGGAAAGGACAATGCAAATATTTGGCAGCATTTACTGCACTGGGATTTTAAACTATCCCCGTCTTATTCTTTTAATGCAATATATAGTTTAGCCACTCTCCAGAGAGACCATGTGCAAAATGCAGATTCATGTTGCAACAGGGATGATTCAGCCCTTCCAGTTCCTTCAATTGGATAGTTCCCTATTCCAAAAGCTGGAGAACTGTGGATTGAGGGTAAAATTGTGATTCAGTTGCAAATAAACAAGGACATTCAATTTCACCAATTTCGTATGTTTTACTCATGCCTTTTCAGTAATGTGGTAGGCAAAAAGATTGCCCTAAATGCATAGTGAAACTGAAGGGGTTTTCCTGTTGGTTCAACCAGAAACCACATGCTCCGCTCCTTGAATCTCAGTGCATTTCAAATTAGTTTTTCACTAAAATTGTGTTTGTACCGGTCCTGAATGGGTTGGGATTCTGGTATGATAATGTCAAAACCATTGTTATGTTATGTTACTTTCATTTGTCAGACGCACGTACACCCGAGGGCATCATGGTGCTAAGGGGAGGTGAGGAGTATGTTCCAGGGAGCTGTTATTAAAAAAGCAGAGTCTTCAATTTCCACCAGAAGATAAAGTGGTCGGTAATCATCCGCAGGGGCAGAGGCAGGTCGTTCAATACTTTTGTGGTAACAACCAAAAAGGTGCGGCCCCCTTTGTGGGCTAGCTTGAAGCGAGGCACCACCACCTGTATGGCGGCTTGTGATCGGAGGGCACGAGTAGCCAAGTAGCGGGAGAACTTAGCTTGCAAAAATTCAGCTCCGGCACCATGGAAGGTTCTGTGCACAATGCACATGGACTTAAACATGATCTGATGAGCAACAGGGAGACAGTGCATTTGCCTCAGCAGAGGGGTCATATGAGCACCAAACGGAGGGCGAATGATGGATCTGGCTGCAGCATTTTGAAGTAGTTGCAGCCACCCAAGCCAGGTTGAGCCAGATAAAGTGAATTACATTAGTCCAAAACACTCAGGACCAAGGCAGCAACCACTGGGGCCTGGTTTACTGTGGGAATAAATGATAGAACCTTCCGGAGAATCCAAAGTTTAAAGTGGCTGGATTTACACACAGCACTGACCTGTTCATCCATAGTCAGTGTGGCAGAAATCTGCACACCAAGATTCCGCACAGACAAAACTGGTATAGGAAGAGGGCTGAGGCACGTGGGCCAAAAATCAGCTGTCCAGAACAATTGAGGAGTAGAAGTACCCACAACTAGAACCTCGGTTCTACTTCCCTTTAGTTTAAACCAGTTCATCGACATACATGTTCCCAGCTCCTCAAGGCAGCATCTTAGTCTGGAGGCCGTTTCAGATTTAGTTAGATCAAGGTGAACCAAGATCTGTGTATCATAGGCATATGAATAAAAGCAGAACTTGTGTGCTGCAATGAGGAGCAGGAGATATCTTATGTAGATGTTGAATAAGATAGGGGAGAGTGCAGATCCCTGAGGAACTCCACAGGAAAGAAGGGCGGGGGCTGAGCGGACAGGATGGAGAGAGACTGATTGAGAGTGATCTGCTAGGAAAGCTGTGAACCAGTCAAGGACTTGGCCAGAAATCCCTGCCTCAGAGAGCCTGGAGATAAGGAGAGAGTGGTCGACGGTGTCGAAGCAGCCGACAGATCTAATAGAAAAATTGCTCTGACACCACCCTGATCAACCAGACACATCAGGCTGTCCATTACTGAGTTTAGAACCGACTCAGTGCCTCTGCCATGCCGGAAACCGGACTGGAAAGGATCAAGAAAGTGGGAAGATTCCAGAAACGTAGGGAGAAGAGGGGAGACCAACGCTTCCTGAACTTTCATCAGAAATGGCAGAAGAGAGATAGGATGATAATTTGGCAGCACTTCAGGATCCAGTGAAGCCTTCTTAATCAGAGGAATGACCAAGGCATGCTTAAGAGAACACAGGATTTCCCCCGTTACAAATGAGATGTTAACGGCTGATGTGATATGGTTAATTAAATCAGTGTATGTCTCCTGCAGAAGAGCCAGAGTAATGGCATCTGCAGGGGAGGCGGAATTTAATTTCTGAATAGTGAGGAGAACATCTGAGTTAGAAAAGAGAGGGAATGTAGACCAGGACCCTGCAGTAGGAGGGAGTATAGCAGGAGCCATATCCTTCATGGCCGACATAGCCTCAGTTTTTATATTGCCTCGAATGGTCGCAATCTTTGGCAGGAAAAACGTGGAGATGGAGTCACAAAGCTCCTGAGTGGGAGGAATTGCAATTTGTCCCCTCTTGGTTGTGGACAGAGTTTGGACTAGGTCAAATAGGGCTTTAGGTTTGTTAATAGCCCTTTCCATCGTCTGCCCAAATTAGAGTTGTTTAGCATATACTATTTATTTATTTATTTGGATTTATGAAGCGCCCATCGGCCCGGAGGCATTGTGGCGCTGTTACAGGATATTCACTTAATGACACAGTACAGATAATTGTTAGGCAGTGATACAGGTAAACCTGGCAGTGTTGAAGGTGCCCCAAGGTTACAGAGGAACAGTACTAGAGGCAGTACATTTGGCAAATAGTCTACTTGAATAGATTCGTTTTTAGCACCTTCCTGAAAGTTGTGAGGGATTGTTCATTTCTTAAACTGAGTGGGAGTGCATTCCAGGCTTTTGGTGCTAAGTCTTCAAAACTGGTGCCGCCAGCTTTGGCGCTGTTAAAGGCTGCGACGGAGAGCAGGTGAGCGTATTGGTCAAGTTTTGGTCTGTACGCCGGGGCCTGGTGAATTCTTTCTGCTAGGTATGCTGGGGCTGTCTGAGCAAGGCATCTGTGGGTGATCGTGAGGGTCTTAAATGTAATGCATTCCTTGATAGGGAGTCAGTGGGCATCTTTTCTTGCCTGTGTGATGTGCTCTCTCCTAGGGATGCTTAGGGTGGCTCTAAGGGCGCTCTTTTGTGCCATTTGTAGTCTGTTAATGTTATTTGCAGAAGTTCCTAGGAGTAAGATGTTACAGTAGTCAAGTTTTGCGCCAATTGTGGCTCTAGGTAGGATTTTACTGCATTTATGATTTTAGTAGTAAGTGCAGCTGAGGATGAGATGGCACTGACTTGTCTGTCCATTGATAAGGTGGAGCCCGAGAGTTTTCATTGCAGTGGTGGCTCTGATAATTGAGTTCTCAATAGTGAAGGAACTGTATTAGTCGTCTAGTTTTTTTAGGGATTCTTTGGGCCTACCAGTAGGATTTCTGTCATTTCCCCATTTAAACAGAGACCATTTGCTGCAAACCAAGCCTGTATGCGTGCATATGTCTTTTTGACGGTGTCTAGGTCTTGTTCATCGATTCCTGTTAGTGGGGGAAGAATTTGGGTGTCGTCGGCATAGTTGACAAAAGCTGTGCAGAATTCTTCTAAGTCATTGAACAGGGGAAGGTTGAATAAATTGTAGCGAGTGGGGGAGGTTTCAAGACCCTTGTGGCATCAATGGGGGATGGCGAGGCTGAAGCCTGGTCAGAAAATACCCTCATGCCTCGGCCCTTTAGGAACGAGGTGATCCATGCAGTGGCTTCTTGTGAGAAGTGGGCAGTGTCCATGAGATGCTTACACAGAATCTTATGGTCAACCAATTCAAAGGCAGCCGATAGATCCAGGAGTAATAGGAGTGAGGTTTTGACTTTGTCCATGGCTTCAAGTAGTTGATTCTTAAGGTCTAGTAGGGCTGATTCCCTACCAGGTCGAGCGCAGAAGCCAGATTGTCTTTTACCTAGAATGTTATGAGTTTCCAGGTAGGACTGGATCTGTAGGTAGGCAGCCTTGTCAAGAATTTTCAGCAAGAATGGCACAGTTGTGCTTGGACGGTAGTTGTTTGGGGAGTCAGGGTCAAGGGTAGTTTCTTTCAGTAGCGGTCGTACCCAGGCTTCCTTAAGGGCAGGTGGGACTGTGCTGTTGGTGAATGAGGCATTGATAAAGGTAGTGATAAAAGGGGCTAGGGCTGTAGCACAGTCTTTGACTATATTAGCTGGGCATGAATCTCCTTTACATAGAGAAGGTTTTGTCTGTTTCATGATCTTTAGAACTTCAGGGATGGTAACTTATCTGAATGCAAATGGTGTGGGTTTGTTTGTGCCCAGAGGGGTGTCTGGAACTTGTGATATAGCAGGAGGCTCTATATTGCCACTAGAACCTCTTTAAGAGTGGTGTTGTAGATCTCTACCAGCTCTGTTGCATTGTTAGATGTAGGTTGGGCGAGCGCTGAGGCTTTGAGCCAAGGGAGGATTCTTTCAATGGTGAGTAGTTTCTTAAATCTAGCTAGGGTGGGTGGCACGGGTGGATTGGAGTTCCCTCCTGTTTTTGAGGGTATGAAGAAGTGCAGTAGACGGTGGTAAGTCCATGGGGCCTCATTACGACCATGGCGTTAAGGGTTTAACAGCGCTGTAAAAGGTGTCGGCGCCGTTAAACCCTTAACGCCTGATTACAAGGTCCTTTTGCGGGCCCCGACCTTAACGCCTGCTTTTAGCAGGCGTTAAAGTAGGGTGCCGCAAAGGGACCTTGGTGCTAAGTACGGTGCCGCAATTTGCGGCACCGTAATTAGCGCCTTCCCCATTCCCATTGAGCCCTATGGGGCAAAAATGGGAATGAGGAATGGCCCATGGTGAATGGGGAATTATCGCCCCGCCAACCTTGGAATGGGGCGGTAATTCCGCCATACACCATGGCGGACCCCGGCATGGACCATGGTGCTAATAGCACCATGGTTTAGCGCCGGGGTCGTAATGAGGCCCCATGGCGTGGGGTGTTGGAGCTAATGTCGACCGTAAGTTGTGGTCTACATCCAATCTAGTATACGACCTTTGGTGTGGGTCGGGTCGTTGATTAGTTGTTTAAAGCCTAGGTCTTGAATTGCTTTGGCGAGGGCTTTGTCTTTCTTGTCTTTAGGGTCTTTGAAACCTAAGTTGAGGTCACCTAAAAGGATGGCTCTTGTGTTTGTTTTGAGGTTGTCCCTTAGGATATGGGTGAGGTTTGATTGGAAGTCGAGGGTTGGGCCTGGAGGCCGATAGACAGTGTGTAATGTTATGGTGTCATTTGATGTAGGAGATATTTTTGATGAGAGCATGTCAAAGTTGTCAACCTCAGGGGTTTTAAGTTGCCTGGAATTTAGAGTCTCCTTGAGAATTAGGGCGACCCCTCCCCCTTTACTCAATGTTCTGTCTTGGCGAAGGATGATGTAGCCTAGTGGTAGGGTTTGGCAGATGACTGGGCCGGAGGCTTCATGTAGCCAGGTCTCGGTGATAGCTAGAACGTCTAAGTTTAGGTCCATGATGAGGTCGTGAAACTCTATGGCATGTGCTGGCAGGGAGTGTGCATTGATGAGTGCACGATGGAGTTGTGTTCTCTGGGTGTTCTCTAGTTTGGCTTTAGTCTGGATGCTCGTAGTGGAGACCATTTTGTTGGGTGTTGTTGGCATGTGGCTGGGTGTTGGTTTTGTCAGGTGGACTAGTGGTTTGGCTGGGTGTGTACTGGGTTTGGTTAAGAGGCGGGTAGATCAGGAGTCTAGCCTATGGTTTCTCTGGTGTAAGGATAGAGGGTAAGAGTTGGGTTGTGTATTGTGGTGTGGGATGGGAGTGGTAGTGGTGCCGTACAGCCTGGGAGTTGTGCTGACATGTGCTTGTAGTGGTGTGAGTGTGCGTATGGGTAGTGGTGGGAGGGAGAGTGTGGGTAGTACGTTGTGGGAGTGTGGGAGAGTGAGAGAGATTTTCGCAGGAGTGATACTGAGTGGGTTGAGAGGATTGTGGTAGTCCCTGTGCGTTGTGTATGGAAGGGCTAGCTGCTTTTTAAAGAGGGCTACAAAGCATGCACAAGCAGGTGGCAGACATGAGGGCAGCGCACCTTTATCAGTAGGCCGTGGGTAGATTATGAGAGGTGAGCAGAAGTGATGGGGCAGTGTGCACATTTAAAAGTGGGTAATAAGCACGTTAAAAGTAGGTAATATGCATATTAGAGTGAGCACAAATGTGGGCACATCAAGTAGGTTAGTTCAACATAAAATGAGCAATATGCAAGTTAAAAGTGATTGCATATATTAGGCACATCAAGTAGGCTAGTTAAACATGAAATGGGCAATATGCAAGTTAAAAGTGATTGCATATATTAGGCACATCAAGTAGGCTAGTTAAACATGAAATGGTCACTATGCACATTAAAAGTGATCGCATATATTAGGCACATCAAGTAGACTAGTTAAACATGAAATGAGCACTCATGCACGTTAAACTTGATTGCATATATTAGGCACATCAAGTAGGCTAGTTAAACATGAAATGGGCACTATGCACATTAAAAGTGATCGCATATATTAGGCATATCAAGTAGGCTAGTTCAACATAAAGAAGGCAATATTCACGTTAAGGATTGGGTACATGTGCACGGCACATAAAGGAGGCTGGTTCAACATATCATGCTATGGTGGGTGAGTCTGGTCACTTGGAGGTGGTAAGGAACGGTTCCGCTAGTACAGGGACCTAATTGAAGGGTGGTGCGTTGTGCGTTGGTGGGGTTTAAAAGGAGAAAAACTGCAGCAACGCATAAACATGGATGATATTACAGGGTTACAGCATAGTACTCATGCAAACTGCATGCATAGTCCTATAGCGGCAGATGAGACATTGACATTGTGATCATGGGTGTATAGGCAGGCGATCTTAGGATGAGCGCAAGCAGGTTCCGGTCAAGTCTGTTGGGTGGGCAGCAGGGTGCTAGAGTTCCACAATTATAGGTAAATATAGGTGTGCCTGGCTCGTAGAGTGGGAGGAGCAGAGGCTCATCGTTTAGTGGGTTTGATTGATGCTTTGAAGGTGGCGTTCGACTGCACTATTCTCAAACAGCATGTACCATGCTGAGGGGATCATACACTTCTTATTTCTTACCACATGGATAAGGTATATTTTCTACAAAAAGAAGATGTATTTAAAAAGTGTCAGGACCAAAGGGTGAATGACAGATGGTATATCCAAAAACCGAATTTCATACTTGAAAATTCCAAATTCTATAAAACATATAGAATTTTAACACTCATAAAATGATCATAAGTAAAACTAGATAAAAGACATATAAAACATATGCATCACAGAACACAAGGAATTCAAAAATGTGGGTTGGTTTGTCTACTATCTAAATCAAAAACTCCATGTGATACTTCACCTTGGAATTATTTCTCTTATTTCAAAACGTTGTTATTATCTCTGAAACCCAACTTGCACAAGTTTCTGTCCCTAGTACACAAACAAATGCAGGGCATTCATCAGGGGTATAGTTTTTCTTGTGTTTCTACTGGTGATAAATCTTCTCTATTATCACTTCTTGACTGCCACATATATTTGATGATGTGGACCCTGTGGGTTAAAGACACTTTTTTAGAATGTACCTATTAATGTTTATGATCTTATAAATATACCTTCACAAAAATCCCTGATCTTCCGAGGGGACTAGATCTGTTATACTCTTACATACCTTATAAAATGTGGGAAAAGTATCCACAGTCTGAAATACAGCAAAAATGGTAGTAGAGGAGATTTCCTGTTCTTATCACCCCAAAACTTCCTTCTATTCTACGACAAACAGAGAAAAACACTGAATCTCTGTGTTTTTAAAACCATTGAGACTACTCTCTCCTCTTTGGAAAACCTCTTACCTGTAGGGATTTATGGTGATGTGATTCCACACTTTTACTATGCTGTCATGTAGCTGGCAAACAATTGGTATAGGTATACTTCGTTGAAAAACTGGGAGAAAACAGAGAAAAAAAACACACTAAATGTGTTGGTTCAACACCAATGTTCTTAGCTACCGTATAGACCATATAGATTGTTAGCCCTTAAAGACAAGAAGAGATGAGTCCATAAAGCGCCCTTCAACACACTTACCTTAGAAGTATTCACTGTTCTCTCTGTGCATCTCTCTGTGCATCTATCCGGATATCAAGATGAAAGCCCAGGCAACACAGGCCTCAAATTTACTCAATTCTTTCCTTCTCAAAGCAGTAAGAAAACCCTTATATCCACATCTAGAGGTAAGGAAAAACCATACATTTCCTGTAAGTGGCGGTCTAATGGGGATTCAGGTATAAAAATGCCTGAAGGGATTTTAAAATAAATAAACTGACCCTAGATTTGCATTCTCCAAGTGAAAAAGTTGTCACTCGATTGCTATCGCGGTCCCTTGCTGCAAAAAATGACTGCTTTAAATACGGAGGTGCGTGTGTGCCACGATGATGTCATTGCGCAAATGCGTAATGACATCATTACGCAGTTGCTCAAATTGCTGCGAAGTTCCAACTGAAAATCCCTTTAAAATAGTAGTGAATTGTAGTTCTAGTGCGGATATTGCCGCAAATTTCCACACAGAGTGCTCCTAAGCAACAACAGTCAAGAAATGTAGATCCATTATGGATCCACTTCCTTTTTAATAAAACTTTTTTTGTATGTTGGGCATATCTAAAGTTGTGCCGGCTATAGGAGGCAAAAGGGTAAAATACTATTCTCAGATATCTTGCGCTACACATTAGAGCAACATCCCTTAATTATTAGCGGGAACAATATTATATATCATTATCCCCTCTCTCACTTGATCATAATAGGCCTGGAGGATCTTGTATTTTATCAGCACATAGATCCTAGTTTGGATTTGCAATTTTTAGGGCAGTCTATTTAATGTGGACACCATGCCTAGTGGGTCATACTATGGACATGGGTTCTATAAATCACAAATGTGGTAATTACAGTCATAATTTGTTGTTGCTTTAATGTCTACATCTGTTCTGGACATAGAATCTCCAAATCACACATTTAATATTAACAGTCATGATTTACAATCAATATCAAGGAAAAACAGAGAATGGTCTAGTACAACACAAAACCATATAGTTCTATATACTGTGAATTAACAGGGACTCATTATTTCCTCTATCTTCACAAGTCTCTCGTTTTCTCATGGCTGACAATGATGAAGTCGAGCATCAACTTCATTACATACCACTATTCTTAGTCCAATGTGACAAATAGATGTCACTAATGAGTAGATTGAGCACGGAAGTATCACCCATCTAGGCATTGTGCCACTCGATATTTTCATTAAGGCTGTGTATATGACTCTTAGTCAAAAAGATTAATTTCTGTTCCAGGTTTAATAACTTTGTATTGATTTGATCCTGTGCTTTCCTTTGGCATGCTTTAAGATGGTCCAATTAAAGTCATTACACTTATGATTTCTTTCCAGGAATTGTTTTACTAGTGGTGCTTGACCTACTTTATTTTTGATGCAACTTTTGTGCTCAATCATTCTCGTTTTACATCTTCTATTGATCTTACCAATGTAAATATACTGACATGAACATCTAATTATATAAGTCACATTCTCAGTATTGCAGTTCATATGTTCTGTAAGATTCCATTGTCTTTCCAAACCTAGATCTACTGTGGTAGTTCTCCTGGTCTGTACACACATTATGCAATTTCCGCTCGGGTGATGTCTTGACACTGGTGGTAAACCCCATAACCTTGTCTGGTGGGATTCTTTCTTTTTCCTGCTACTTATGTCATTCCTCATCACAAGTTTCCGTATCGTGGTAAGGTTTGTCGCAGTCTTCTGTCATGATTTTATTCCAGTTTCTGTTAATGATGCCTTCAATGTTGTAGGACAGATTACTGAAGGTATTAACAAAAAACAATGGTGTCCCTTTCTTGTCTTTGTTTCTATGTAGTTGTTGATCAAAGAGAGCCTCTCTATTGTTGTTGAATGCCCTCTTGGCAGCATCTTTAACTAGACGTTGAGGGTACCCACGGTTAGTCAGTTTGTCAATTAGAATGATCGCCCCATTCTCATAGGATTCATTAGTACTGCTGTTTTTCTTACTGCGTAGAAATTGACCAAAAGGTAAGTTGCTCTTTACATGTTGAGTGTGGTGGCTGTTATAATGGAGGAGAGCATTTCTATCAGTGTTTTTAGTATACGCTTGAACTAACAGAGTACCTTAATAATGGTATATGGAAATGTCCCAAAAATTTCACTAACTCATTGCTCATACTCATAGTAAATTTGAGGTACTTGTTTTGTTCATTAAGCCAACTAGCACATTGGTTTGCCTCACCTTTCTCCCTTTCCAGGTAACAAAAATACTGTCTATGTATCTGAGCCAACATAGAATGTTATCTTGGAAAAGATTCAAGTTCGGGTAAATAACAGTCTCTTCAAACATGTTCACATACAAATTTTCTAAATTAGGAGCCATTGTGGCTCCCATTGCTGTTCCCTCAACTTGTATGTAAAATTGGCCCATAAACTGAAAAAAAATGTTTGTGAGGGCCATCTCTGTACATCATTTGATGAAAGAATTAGGAAGGGAATGGTTGTCTTCTCTTTTCAAAAGTGTTTCTTCCACAACCTCCAAGGTGGCTAATTGAGGTTTATTCGTGTGGAGAACTTGTATGTCCAAACACAACAATAGGTTGACATTAGGATAAAATGCACTACATTCAATTCTGTTAATGGCATCAGTTGTGTCCTTAGCATAACTCTTCATACTAGGTATGAAAGGTCAGAGGTAAAAGTCTACGTATTGAAACAGGGGCTTTAACACAGAGTTAAAGCCTGAGACAATCGGTCTTCCTGGAGGTTTTTCCAGACTTTTATGAAGTTTCGGGAGAATATAAAATATCGGTACTCTGCCATTTTCTCTCATAAGGTATTCTCCTTCTTGCTTGCTGATGAGTTGTGATTCTACAGCTCTGATGACTTTACTTCTAATAATGGTAGATAACTCATTACTAGGGTCTCTATTGATCTTTTGATAAGGGTTTGTGTCCAATAGTAATTTCGAAACACTCTTCCACATAGTCTGTTTTATTCAAAACCACTAGGGCACCACCTTTATCTGCCTGTTGGATCATAATATCCTGATTTTCACCCTAAGATTTGAGAATAGTTTGTTCCATCTTACTCAAATTAGAATGTTTGGGAATACCTTTAGATTCAAGGGCCTGAATTTCCTCCACGACTTTCTTTTAAAAAACAATGGACTCCTCAGTGTAGGAGTTGGATGGAGCACAGAACGTTGAGGGATTTCTGAGTCCACTATAGTTGTTGCTTTCACCAAAGGAATTATTCTTAAAAATCTCTTTTAGGTGGACTTTTTTCATGAACTGTTGAAACTCAAATAGAAATTCAAACCGATTGTGATATTTAGATATCACATAATTTAGATCTTGGTTTAAGACAGACTTTTCTTTATCCGTAAGTGAAACAGTCGAGAGGTTCACTAACAACCCCTGCAACCCCGGGTCTGCATCCGGTATGAAGTCTGTTGTCTTTGAGTATTGCCTCTTTCTAAAAAAGGCTGGCATTGTCCGTTTCTGCTTCCATTGCTACCTCTTGAACCTCTTTCCCTATTGGATCTATCATCTCCTTCGCTGTTACTGCCACTGGTGCCTGCCCTGTTGTATTCTTCGTTGCCACTCAAACCATATGAGGTGTTTCGAAAGCGTACTCTAGGATTCCATTTTTGGTTTTGATTTTTCCCTGGTCTAGGGTCACCAAATTTGTAATCTTTATTTGTATAGACAAAAGCTTTTTCATGAGTAAAATTCTGTATGTCCTTTTTCATTCTTTTTACCCGTTCTGTAATCGTCTCAGTTTTGAAATCTTGCATCTCCTTCAGATGTTTCTCTAGACTACTCTTAAAGGCTTCTACCTCAAATTTCGTTCTAATTTCGTCTTCTAATGATTTTAAGTCAATTTCGATTTTTTTTGCAGTTTCTTGTGCTGTCTCTATTATTAAAATAAGCCAGTCTCAGCAACATTTTTTATAAATGTAGCTCCATTTCAGCTTAAAATCATTATTGTCCAAAAATAGTCTTGGCTCATCCTCACAATGAGTCCTTGTGGTAGAGACTGGTTTTTGACATATTCAAGCATGATAATGGCATGTAGTTCAGTTTGTATTAACCTTTTTCTCATCTGAGTGAGTTCATCCCATTGATCATCATTGTTTAGAATTTCTATATCTTTATCAAGGCAAATTATCGGCAAAGATTCCATGAGTTTACGTACATACTCATACTTATAGAGACCAGCAGGTGTTATCTTGATATAAGAATATTCATAGATATAATGTCTTAAGTGATGATTTTTATTCAACAGGTTGGACAGCTGACACGTGTTTCGACCAACAGGTCTTTCTCAAGGCCGAATGCTTAATCCTGTACATATAATTACTGAAGGTGGATAGATATCCAGATTTCCAGAGTGGGAGTTGAGTCAAAACCGCATAATGCGTTACTTAAATCATGTAGTGACAAAATGATAGCTGTGCGTCGCTTCAGCCAGCCTTTAGTGGCTTAGTAGAAATGTTATACCTGAAAATCTGAGGAACCAGGAAATAAAGGGGCCAGATCCCAGAGTAACATTACTCGGGGATCTGGCCAACTCCCACTGTGGAAATCTGGATATCTATCCACCTTCAGTAATTATATGTACAGGATTAAGCATTCGACCTTGAGAATGACCCGTTGGTCGAAACACCTGTCGGCTGTCCAACCTGTTGAATAAAAATCATCACTTAAGACATATATCTCTGGAAATTCTTATATCAAGATAGCACTTGATAGCACTAAATGGCTACCTGTGTAACTTGAGCATGTCTCTCTCACCCACCACAACCTTTTTGCTTGTTAATTCTTTCCAGATTTGGTGGATGAGCTGAAGGGTGAGGCAGGGTTGCTGCCGGTTTTAACATAGCCTATTCCATTAACTTTATACCTTTCATATCTACTAGAAGAGTGGTCAAGAGCACACAACACATATACCAAATCCACAACAATTTAATCTTCATACTCATCATTATAGGCTAGGCATTTTTCAGATTGAGAAGCCATCTCACAGTAAAGTCTCAAAATGGTCTCAATAGTGTCCTCTGTAAAGTCAAAAAAGAAAAGGCTATGGCTAGAAAAGCCACCACGACCTAATGGTCTCCAAATACACTATTCTGAAATGGCATGTACCATGCTGAGGGGATCATACACTTCTTACCACATGGATAAGATATATTTTCTACAAAAAGAAGATATATTTAAAAAGTGTATGGACCAAAGGGTGAATGATATATGGTATATCCAAGAACCGAATTTCATACATGAAAATGTAATTTTTTATTAAGCATATAGAATTTTAACACTCATAAAATGATCATACGTAAAACTAGATAAAAGATATATAACACATATGCATCACAGAACACAAGGAATATAAAAATGTGGGTTGGTTTGTCTACTATCTAAATAAAAAACTCCATGTGATACTTCACCTTGGAATTATTTCTCTTATTTCAGAACGTTGTTATTATTCTCTGAAAACCAACTTTCGCAAGTTTCTTTCCTAGTACACAGACAAATGTAAGACATTCATCAGGGGGATAGTGTTTCTTGTGTTTCTACTGGTGATCAATCTTTTTTTTATTATCACTTCTTGACTGTCACATATATTTGATGATGTGGACCCTGTGGGTTAAAGACACTTTTTTAGAATTGTCCTATTAACGTTCATGATTTTATAAATAGACCTTCACAAAAATCCCTGATCCTCCTAGGGGACTAGATATGTTATACTCATAGATACCTCATAAACTGTGGGAAAAGTATCCACAGTCTGAAATACACCAAAAATAGTAGTAGCCAAATGCAGCCAACTGACCTTGTGGAGTGTGGGATCGGTGCTGCAGCATTGCTGTGGCAATGACGGGCAGCGATTCCTGGCAACGGTGTTTGGCAGTTCTAGACAGGCTTGGGAAAGGAGCCTTATCTGTTGTCTTTGCTGGTGTCGGCTTGCGCCTACCGGAGCATTCAATTGGCTAATAAGCCGGATGCTGCAACCAATAGGGATGAGGATCGGCTTGTCAGGGTGATGCAAAATAGGCCCATAGACTATAGACTATATCAGTCTTATAGGCAGTGAGCGTGCTCCAAAAGAGAGATTTAAGTTTGAAGCTCAAAGCATGTATTGCTCAATATATCCTCATTATAAGGAGTACAGATGCCAACAAGGATGTTTGGCAAGGATGGTACGTCCAAGCTCTGAATGGGCATATTCATTACCCTTTCTCCTACTTTTTCAGTGTCCAATTACCCCTTTTACTAGCTCCTGTCCCCTGATATATGACCAACATTAGGTCTCCGCTTGACGAGTTTGGGGAGGGGGGGTGGGAACATTTTCACACATCAAATGGGAATTAACACCTTGCACTCCAACTGTACCTTAACTTTTTGTGGCTTGGTTTTGAGGAGATAGGTAGGCTTATTATGTAGTTCAAGGTGCGCGGGAGAAGAAAACAACCATGGCACATGGATTTTGGATAGAACTAGAGCAAGATAAGTTCCCACTTAGGTAAGTCCCATCCCCTGCACACTATTTGTGGCTGTCTAGCCAAATATTTCAAGGTTAGGTTTTAGAAATTCAAAGTAACATTGGAAGAAAATAACAATAGCAACCTTTAAACACCAAAAAGTGATAGAAGTAGTTTCTTCATACTGTAGAAAATTAATAAACATGCAACTTAATATTTGAATTTTTTCAGGATTTATTGATCCAAACGGAGTTGCCCAACGTGTTTCGAGATTAGTTCTCTTCTTCAGGGGCTGATAAAGTAATCATATTTTCAATCTATTTCAAAAGAGTCAAACATAAATCTGAATTCGAATTTCACCAAAAGCATTTATTAATTAATAATCTGTGCATTTCAAATAACTGATATCAAGACAATTCAAAGAGAATACAAAATACAAATGTTAGTCGTAACATTAATTCATATTTATTATTGTGATTAGACAGCCGGCACGTGTTTCGACCCCTAGGTCATCCTCAGGGCACAAATAAAGACAATAACTCAGGGTGTAGCACAGACCATCTGCACAACTATTGATATGAAATGATATGGCATTTATAACGCGCCTATACACAAGTGTTTCAAGGCGCGACGCAGCAAGGAAGGGGGAACATAGGAAAGACAGAGACAGCAATCCTACTAGGCCAGGTGTCTTTTAGATTGCGCAAGGGAAGAGGGAAGAGGAAAAGTGCAGAGTGGGAGGGGGGTGGGGACAGTGCTGTACAGAGGGTAATAGAATAAATAAACAATAGGAGAAGTAGGCCAGCTTGTGGCAAGTGCAAGGGTAAGTGCAGACATCGGGTGTCAAGTGCTGGAGGGGAACTGTAGGGGTTCAGAAAAACAGTCCCCAAGTGTGGGGGTTGCCATGGAGGCAGTGCAGGTGTGTAACCGGTGGAGGAGGAGACCTGGGCCCGAGATCAGAGGGTGGCCACGTAACCTGAACAGTTATAGGAAGGAATTCAGCAGGGCAGAGGAGGAGAGAAAGCAGAAGCAGAGAGGAAGGTTTTGAGCTGCTTCTGGAACCGGAGGTGGTTCTCAAGTTTCAGGGAGGCAGGTAGGCTGTTCGAGAGGGAGGCCCCAGCTGAAAAAAGAGATCTACCACCAACCCATTGCTAGGAAAAACGACTGACCCTGATGGAGTTGGAGGCGGATGAGCGAAGAGCTCGAGAAGGAAGATATTTAGGAAGAGAGAGTTGAAGGTATTGAGGCCCCAGGCCCCAGAAGGCTTTATGGACAATGCAGAGGGGTTTGAACTTAATCATCACAGCCACTGAGAGCCAATGCAGAGATTTCAGTTCTGGAGAGGAGGGAATGGGGGAACCGATGAGGAGAATCTCGGTCTTATTGACATTAAGGCAAAGATCATTGGCGGTACACCACTCCTGGATAGGAGACAGACAGTCAGAGAAGAGAGACGGGGATGAGGTGGCCGAAGGTAGCCTGAAAATGAGCTGAGTGTCATCCGTGCAGCACTGAAAGTTGGTGCAGAGAGCGGCAATGCGGTGGGCAAGAAGTACCAGGTATTGGTTGAACAGCCAGGTAGAGAGGTTAGACCCATGGGGGACACCACCTGTAAAGATAGAGATAGAGGAAAGTAAGGACCCGAATTGGACCTGGGAATGTCGATCAGAGAGGAAAAAAGAAAGCCACGTCAGGGCCTAACTGGTGATAGCCAGGTTATCACAGAGACGGTTGAGCAGGATGGTATGGTTGACCGTGTCAAAGGCAAAAGAGAGATAAAGTAAGATGAGGACACAATGGGTTTTGGAATAACGGTTTGAGAGCAGGTCTTTACTGATGTTCAGGAGAGCAGTTTCCATTCTTCTGGCAGGTCTGAAGACAGACTGATTGTCATGAAGACATCCAACAGATTTAGTGTGAATATTAAGCTGGGATTTGGCCAGCTTTTCCAGGAGATTGCCCAGGAAGGGAGTGATTGAGATTGGGTGATAGTTAATCGGGCAGGACGAGTCGGCAGTGGGTTTCTTAAGAATAGGGTGCACAAGGGAGTGCTTCAGGGGGGATGGGAAGACACCAATGGCGAAGGAGTGGTTGCAGAAGTCGGCCAGACCAGGAGCCAGGGAGTCAATATGGTCATTGATGGTTTTGGAGGAACAGGGATGAACCTGTTTTGATGAATCGTTCGTAGATCAGACTTGTTTACAAACCTCATCTGGGGAGAACAGGGTTAAGGCAGAGAAGGAGGGAGGAGAGGTGGCCGAAGAAGGGCAAAGGAAGAGCAGGGAGTAGAGGGTTGAGGGGGAGAGGAAGAGAGAGAGGACATGATGTCCTGCATTTTAGAGATGAAATGAGAATCCAGAGCCATGGACCTGGGAAGGGATAGGAAAGGTAGGGACTGCAGCAGGATTGGCCAGTTCCTATAATATTTTAAAGAGTTTGGCCGAGTTGTTAGATGCCGCAGAGACAGGGGCTTGGATGTGAGCTCTCTTCTTGGTGCGGACAGAGAGCTAGTATTGCCTTTGGAGCAGGCGGCAGGCCAGTTTGTCAGAGGGTGTACCAGAAGCACCCCATTTCCGCTCAGCCACCCTGCACTTGCGTTTGAGGGGCCAAAGGGCTAGGCTGAAAGATATGCGGAGCAGGAGCTAAATGAAGATTGGGGAGTCGTGTGACATCTTCCTGCATCTTCCTGCATCCCTGGTCGAGGATGAGCACTGACTCACTTACGTTGTGTCTCATCAGCTGATATTGGTAGTGATAGGCATGAAGCCTGTTCAGGCCCTGGTCCACATACGACAGGCCCATCCAGAACCAGGACCTCCTTTGAATGGGGTGCATGATTGACACCACCAGTCCTCTCTCCTTGTCATCACTCCATTACTCCTGAGCACAGTTTTGCTCTGTGAATAAATAATAATAAAGAAATAATAATATACAAGTCAAACTGATTTTTTATGTTAAAGAGTTCATGGAATGAACAACACACTCATCCACAATGCCCTGTACATTCTTTCCTCCACTGATAAAGATAGTTAGGCAGGTGGTGGCTTGCTTGAGTTAGGAAACAGACAGACAGAGAGTCAGAAATGCGGGGGCCCAGCAGATGTTTCAGAGTGGCTATCTGCTTGAAATGATTTATCCGACCCCCACTGAGCTGCCATCACACCCTACTCAGTTTTCACAAACAGAGTCAAAGCCTTCTTGAAATAAAGTGTTGGCTGACCCTATACACCTAGAGACAGCTACAATGGCTGGAGAGGTGCCACATAAGTCTACCTTGCATCACACCACATTATGGTAAGGCCGAATGGGTGCAGGGATATGAAAAGCTCGCAATCACAATTTCAGACACTTACGAGCCAAAGGACCAGACTACAGTATGTATAACACATGGGGACTTTATTTATTTAGAGATAAAACGGAAGTACATTTCTCCATTAAAATAGCTTACAAAGTTTCCACAATGCAGCATAGCTGTCAAGATTTCTTATGTGTAAATGGCCTCAAATAAGGTGTCAACAAGGGTAGATAAATTGGGATTGTCTAAGTATTTGATGGGTTCTTTATCCTGGGTGGCTCTAGGACTTTATTGACCAGAACATTGCTGACAGTGGCACACATGTCACAGAAACTTAGAATTTATTTTCAAATTCAAAACTGTTTAGTGGGAGCTTATGGCAAGCAGGATATGACAAGGGCTTCAAAGCCCAGCATTAGCAATCGTGAGGGGCTTAAAGCAAAGGGAACGCTTTAAGGATGGGATGAGGTGTTTCAGATGCCAGCAGAGGACATGTGCAACCAGCTAAATGGGGCGGTCTCCCTCTCTCTCTGTCAGTACCATCATCAGAGATTGACCTCTGGTCGCATCAGATGGTTAGCCATGCAGAGGATGCAGGCAATTCTGCAAGGACACGCTCTGTCCTCTAATTTTAAAGAGAAACATGTGGGAGGCAAAAATGGAGGAAAAAAACATGCTTAAAAATGGTTAATAAGGGCCTGACGCCAACGAAGATGGCGGTGTAGCCTGGTAGCTCCGTCCCACACATTAGTAAATACAGCATTTCCCCGCATATTCTGACACTTTACTTACCTTTTCTTCTCAGCGCCATGGTCCCGACCGCTTCCACGAAGGAAATTCAGCGCGGCTCCACGTTCGTCCTCGCCGCGTTGCGAGCTCCAGCATTCCAGCTCCGGGGACCGCCGCAGCCGCCTTCCAGTATCCGCCTTCACTGAAGTAAGTTTCGGCGTCACGTGCACTGTGACGCGCCAGCTGCGGCCTGGTCGGCCCTCCCTCTTCTTCAAAATAGCTGCCTCTGGTGCCGGCGCGTAATAGCAATATCAGCACAGTTTTCCTTAAGGAAAAAAAAAACAAAAAAAATAAAATAAAAAGTTGAACACGGTTTCATAAGAAACTTCACCAAATGCCACAATATTCAGAGACTATTTAGCTACAAACAATATCTCTGCAATACCCTTCCTCACAAATATGGCCCAGAATATTTATTACCACAATCTATGAGACTTTTTTGACTAAATAAAGGGAAAAAAATAAACATAGAAAGGAACACAGTTTTACTTCAAAGGATTTCTACCATATTTTGCTATTTGTGAGACACAACCCTTTCTATTTTTGTTCTTTTTTGGTGGAGACAACGAGCACATATTTGATCACCTTAACTATATGTGAACCACGAATTCAATTGCCCTCATTACAAGTCAGGCGGTGGACCATGGTTCTATTAGCACCATGGTCCATGCCGGATTCCGCCATGGTGGATGGCGGAATTACCGCCCCATTCCAAGGTGAGTGGGGCGGTATTTCCCCATTCACCATTTGCCCTTCCCCATTCCCATTTTTGCCCCATAGGGCATAATGGGGATGGGGAAGGCGCTAATTACGGCACCGTAAATTACGGTGCCGTAATTAGCACCAAGGTCGCTTAGCTTGTAAATTGATTACTGATTGTGAATCAGGCGTTAAGGGTTAACGGCGTCGACGGCGCTGTTAAACCCTTAACGCCTGACTTGTAATGAGGGCCAATATGTTGGAATACACATGGAACTGTGTATAACTATAACTCTAAACTGAACCTTACGGTTACTGGATACCCATATTAATTGGAGGCATTTTACTACTACAAGGCTTGTAGCACTCCCAATTCACGCCTAAGTTTACGCCTTATTATTCAACAGTGCTCCTATTAACCTCCTCTATCAGGAGTAGCACTACCTGTATAATATGGACATAACAATTGTAAACTCTGGGATATAGAGCCTCACATATCTGCTGTTTAGAGACTCTATAGATCTGTGCTTACTACCACAAGCCCTCCTCAAAACAGCTTCCATCTGAAACGGAACCTACTATTGCTTCACCTGTAGCAACTTTCAACAATTCTTTACCTTCCATCATTAATATAGCTAACCAAGCTCTTCACAATTGTTCATATATCCATATTTCACAGCTAATAACATGGCGGCCAACAAAAAAAACAATACTTCCACTACCAAAGAATCCAATACTCCCGCTTCCAACCTCAAGAGACCCAAAAGCGACTCACCCCCTCCGTTAGGCATCTCAGACCCTGCTATAGATGCCATTTTGTCAGAAATCAGATCACTCAAGCCCTTCATAGAGACTACAAATCTAAAATTACAACAGTTGGACGACAGATGGAAGGGCTTTGAGAATAGAATGGACGAGGTTGAGAAAAGAGTGGGTCTAAGTAGAAGAAACTACACCCAAAATAGCACAACTGGAAAAATCAATCAAAGAACTTCAAAAACACAATGAAGATTTGGAAAATCGCAGTAGACGTAACAACCTCTGTATTTCAGGTCTGCCAGAGGGATCAGAAGGAACTAATACCATTGTCTTTTTGTAAACATTTTTAACAAATCTGCTTCACCTACCTTCAGATTTAATACTTAATATTCAACGTGCTCATAGAATCAGCCAAATATCTACTCCCACCTCTCCTCGACCTCTGTCCAGAACACTGATCTTTTATCTTCTAGAATACTCCCAACTTCAGCTCATCATATCTGCAGCAAAGGATCGCAAATCTCTTATATGGAATGGTACTAAGATTTTCATTTCACAAGATGTTGCTAAAAGCACGGCCCAGCGCAGGAAAGTATTTCTATCCTTCGTCCAGCCTTGAAACAGCTCAATATACGTTATGGTCTATACCACCCTTGTTCTTTTAAAATAACATATGAAGGCCGTACCAGAATGTTTGAAGAACCAGCAGACCTAAGAGCATTTATACGCTCCATCAAATCTGATAACATGGACACATCCTCTCCTGCAAGTACCTCCACTTCTTTTGTTACATGAATGCTTTACTCTCTTTCTCTCCTTACTATTACAAATGTAATGCCATTATAATCCCCTATATGTAAGACGTGGGACGGGTGGCCTCGTGACATCCATCTTCCTTCCTGAGTCGCTCTATTTCCTTTTTGACGACTCAGCGGGTGTCTGCCTTCCCTACAATTTTATACTCCCCTAGCCTCCTTTTTTCATGTCTGATCTGTGTTCTATTTCATATTTCCAAGCCATTAAGTAAGCGTTTATGATCAGACTCCCCAACCCTCATCCTATAACCTCATGTGTTTTCCTTATGTGTCTTATTCTCATTAATTGTTATTCAAGATATTGTTCTTTGGCACCTATTATTTGTATTTATATGGTTTCATGCTATGGCTATATTATCATAATTTTTGAAATGTTACAATGATTTTCAAATGCTTCACATGGAACATCAAAGGTTGTAATAACCCCATCAAGAGATGTAAGGTCATCTCTCATCTTAACAAATTCAACCCCTCCATAGCAGGTTTACAAGAAACACACCTTTCTGAAAAAGAAGCTATGAAACTGAAGTCCTGATGGGTTAAAGAAATCATCTCCAGTCCTGCTGTCGCTAAGAAAAATGGTGTAGCTATTCTAATTGGAAAGAAACTACCCTACATAGTTCTTGATCAAGGCGGAGATACGGATGGGAGATGGGTTCGGTTCAACTAAAAATAGATTCTACATATGTTACCATTCTGAATATTTATGGCCCCACTAATCCTGATCCCAAGTTTTGGACTTCCATAAAACAATTGATACTTCAAAACAACTTTACCAATCTAATAATGTGCGGGGATATGAATCAGGTCATGGATCCTTTTCTTGATAGAAAATCTACTTTCCTCTTCAAAATCAACAAATCTCACAAATCCTTTTTAGGATGTTTGGCCGAAACCGGCCTTATTGATACATGGAGGATTTCTCACCCTACCCAACTTGACTACACTTTCCACTCTTCCCCACATAACACTCTCTCCCCCCTAAATTATATTTTCTCCACTAAAAACCTTACAGGCACTATCATTGATTCTAAAATAGATAATATCATTATTTCTGATCATGTCCCTGTTTGTACCTCTTTTAATCTTTTAGACGTGCATAAACCGTCATCTCGCTGGAAGCTTAATAACTTTCTCTTACAAGACCCTCAATTCATTCTATCCATTGAATCTTTTGTTCAACAATACTATGCTGATAATATAGACGGTGACACATCGGTTGTGAATAAGTGGGATGCCTTTAAGGCTGCCTTGAGAGGTCATATCATGGCCTACTCAGGAAAAATGAAAGCTCTACGCAAAAAGCACCTAGATGATCTTTATTCTCAGATAACTATAGCTGAACAACATTACTATAGCGACTCCTACCGTACTAACCTGCGTCAAGTATTGACCATATGCTTCCTAATTAATAAGGAGATCACGGATCTTGCTGCTGGTACTATTCTTAAATATAAAACGAAAATATATCAAACATCCAATAAAGCCGGGAAAGCTCTAGCCTCTTAATTGAAAACAAAAAAAAGAGAAATTCCTTATCTCCCACATTAAAGACTCATCTTGCACCGTTAAACACCACCCAAACGATATTCTCAATTGCTTCAAAGATTTCTATACTAGCCTATATACTCCTGAAAATACTATCCCCCATAATGACATCACATCCTTTTTTGATAATATAAACAGATCCTCGTATTCTCAATAAGATTTGTCCCATTTAGATAACAAAATTACCCTCCCAGAAATTTCCAAAGCAATTAAAGGCTTAGGTAAAGGCAAAGCACCTGGTCCTGATGGTCTTTCTACTGAGTTCTTCGATTGCCTGTCTCACTCCCTCATTCCCAAGCTTTATAATCTATTCTCTTACTTTATTTCCCAGAAAACCTCCTCTGGATCCTTTTCAGAGGCATTACTCATACTCTTCCCCAAACCTGATAAAGATCCCTCCTTACCAGGAAATTATCTGCCCATCTCTCTTATTAACGTAGAAAGCAAAATCTTTGCTAAAGTTTTAGCCAATAGGATCGAGTCTTCTCTTCCTTCCCTAATAAAACCTGATCAAGTTGGCTATGTTAAAGGGCGTAACATCTCTTCCAATGCCAGAATACTTTAAAATGCTATTCACCTATAAAAACAAAAATAAACAAGATAAACAGGGCTCCGCTGTCATAGCACTAGATGCAGGAAAAGCCTTTGATCATGTCAATTGGGACTTCATGTTTCAGGCCCTTCAATGGCATGGTTGTGGTGACGAGTTCATCTCTCTAGTCAGGTTACTTTACTCTTCCCCAGAATCTTCAATATGTATTAATGGCCTTACCTCCCCATTTTTTTCCCTCAGCAGAGGCACCAGACAGGGTTGCCCCTTCTCACCTATTTTATATATCCTCTCCTTAGAACCACTATTAGAACTAATCAGATCTAACAAAAATTATCCCAGGCATACCTAGTGGTACATCTTATATAGAAATAGCTGCTTATGTAGATGACATTCTCATTCTCATTAAGAACCCTAAAATTCACCTCCCACATTTACTCAACGTACTATTTCAATTCAGTTCAGTATCAGGTTACAAACTTAATAAAGACAAATCAGAAATTATGCCCCTCAATCCCTACTGCCTTAAACATGAAATCGACTCCTTTGGTTTTAAATGGTGTAGTTCCTCTAGTAAATATCTTGGCCTAAGATTTTCTCCTACTATCCATGACACCATAAAACTTAATACACAATCTTTATTAGATAGACTAAAAGAATTAACATCCAGATGGTCACCCTTATATCTTTCATGGTTGGGACGTCTTGATACGATTAAGATGATGCTATCACCAATAATCTTATACTATCTACAACTCCTTTGTGTTCCAATATCTCCCTCCTTTTACAAATCTATTTACTCCATATTACTTAATTTCCTTTGGGGTGAGGGCAAGAGCAAAATAATAGCTTTAATCAAATTGAAAGCACCCTACGACAAAGGAGGAGTCAGGTTTCCTGATTTTAAAGCATACCACTCTGCCTTTCTCCTGAAACAATCCAGAAGTTGGTTTGCTTGTCCCGCGCTATCGGATATCCCCATAGAAAAGCAGTTGGTGTGCCCGGTAGAAATAACTGATCTAATTTATGTATTTAATCATTCCTCGACAGTCATATCAGACCCTATTAGAGCCACAATATCTGCCCTCCAAGTCTTTTTATTTCAACATTCAAACTCTCCAAAAAAATGCCTTTTCCCCTTTTTATGGCATAATAGTAAGATCTTGATTAATAATAGAACCCTAAACAGAAAATCCTGGTTGAAAAAGAGTATTAGATTTATACAGCAAATCATAAATGGGTCCACTATTCTTTCTTTCCAACAGCTCACAAATCAATTCCACATTCCCAATACAGAATGTAATTTCTATAATAAATTAGTTAGCTCTTGCTTAGATGAACTTCATGGCTCTTCAAATGATATCTTAACTCCGGATGCCATGAGACTGCTACAACTCACAATGCTCTCGGACATTAAGGCTTCAAAATTCTACAACATTCTCATCACATCCCTAAAGATATGCACAATACGTCACAAATGGGAAGATGACTTTGGCTATACCTTAGATGACCATACATGGTCTATGCTTTTCTCCAGAATCAAACATATCTCTACCGCAGCTAATATCTCCCAGCATTTCTTCTTCTTTATACACAGAGCATTCATTACAACTGCTAAACTATTTTTATCCAAGATAAGTAACACCGATAATTGTTGGTCATCTGGAGCTGCCTCAGCATTATATATACATATGTTTTTTATGTGTCCCTATACTTACAAGTTTTGGCAACAAGTGTGGAAATACCTTAAATTTATTTTTTTCACCGATATACCACTTTCTTTCATAAATATTGTTTAGGGAAGTCTTGCTATAACCACCCACTTACCGTCTGGAGCTGCGACACTTTATGATCTCTTTATATGTCTCGCTATGAAAAGCATAACTGCTAATTGGAAAGACTCTCATTCCTTGTGCATCAAAAGTTGGTGGAATAACATATGTCTCACCCAAAGGATGGAACTGTGCATGGCAAATAATCTCAATTCTATACCTAAGTACAATGCCAAATGGTCATTCTTTATTTACTATCTTGATCACTTTAATGTAAACACAGAATGTAATTTTGCTTAATATCTAACACTCCTTGAATGTTCCTAATCTATCTTTTTTGTTTTTCCTCTCTTTCATTTATCTCTGAATATTACTCCTGATACCTTAATGAATATTTTGAACATATTCTAATGCGCCTTACTTCTTCACTTAGCCACCTAGACTCCCCTCCCTCCCCTTCTCCCCTTCATCTCTTGTTAGTCTTATGTCCGTCCTATGTTTGTCCCCCCCCGAATTTAATCCATAGTTATGTAGTAATCTTTCTATACTATTTTGTGCACAACACATGGCTATATAACTATTTCTGGTTTATATCTTAACTACAGCAATACTTTATACCATAATTATATAAGCAAAATAAGTTTACAGTGCAATTGTTTACCTGTTCTCTAGATTGCATTTGTTTAATGATTGTCTATCAATTGTTTATCTAATGGATTACTGCATTATGCTTCAGATATAATGTTCTTATTATTGCATACTATATACTTCAATAAAAAATAATGAAAATAAAAAAATAAAAAAAATGGTTAATAAGCTAAGTATATTATCAGACCCATTGTGGCAGCCACAGATACAGAGACTTAGCCATCACAACTTGAAATCTGCGTAATACTTTATATTATATAATAATAATAATAATAATAATAATAATAATAATAATAATAATAATAATAATTATTATTATTATCATTATTATTATTATTAATATTATTATTATTATTATTATTATTAGGGTATTTATTGAGCACGGACCTAGCTTTGGCAAGCAACAGACTGCTTTACAATCCTAGAAGGGGAAGAGCGCAGTGAGGGAAACAGAGAAAAAAGGAGCAGGGAGCTTCCAGGGGATAGCGAGGGTGGGCAATTGGCGCCAATGGATCTACAAGCAGCCCAGGGTGAGACAGTGGGGAGTAGATCATTGATTCTCAGCTATGGTGGGGTGTGCAGTGTGTGTGGACTGGGGTGTGATGGGAGAGTTAATCCATGCACAGTAAGGTCTTGAGCTCTTTCCTGGACTGGAGAAGGAATGCAGCAAGTGTGATGTTGACATGGAGGAGGTTCCGGAGTCTTGGAGGGTAGACATAGATGGCCTGTCTTCTGGTGATTTCCTTTCCTTACAAAGTACAAATTAAATTATTATAAATACATTTCAATGATATCACCATGTTATGCCCTGAAGAATTGTTGGCTTTCAAAATGTATAGGACTTAGAATTGCTCTCACTTTAGAGTACCATCATGTGTGTTGCTCCGGATCCCACAACAATAGGTTTTCTAAGTCGTCAAGTCCCTCTTCACCTGAGGAACTAAGCCCAGTGACCTCATGCACTGCTTCACAAAGCTACAGAAAGACAGTGTGAGGAGGACTCTGGTCTCCAGGAAGGTGTGCATGATGTTTCAAGGTTCATGTAAATATAATCAGTAAGTTGCATTCCAGGATGCACATCCTTTAGCTATCATGGGCAGCTCAAGCAAAACGTCTGCTTCACAGTGAAAGATAATGAATCAAAAGACTTTTGGATGGCACATTTTTTGTGTTAATGTAGTTGCATTCCAGCCTGTCGTAAAATTAGGAGAGTCTGCGTGTGTCATTATTATCCCCAGCCAATAGTGTATGCCACACTTCAATTTGGCGCTGTGGCCACCAGC
Source organism: Ambystoma mexicanum (assembly GCF_040938575.1). Classification (NCBI taxonomy): domain Eukaryota; kingdom Metazoa; phylum Chordata; class Amphibia; order Caudata; family Ambystomatidae; genus Ambystoma; species Ambystoma mexicanum. The sequence goes on from NC_090932.1 coordinate 204,570,709, forward strand.
GACTCTTGAGTGGGTTGGCTGGAGGAATTAAAATCTGACGCAGCGGTACCTGTGGGCCCAAAATGATAACCAGAAGTATCCCAGTTCAGTGTAGCTCTTCATGTTAGCAGGATCAATCCCTCAACACAGAAGAGTTTCATGCCCCCTCATGGGTTCCTGCTAGTAGTCTTGATGACCACTTTTTTCAATATTTCACACCATGTCAGCTGTCCATCCCCCTCTCGTGGCACTAGAAGATATCACCCTCCCATGTGTTAATAATTCAGTCAGTAGATATACATAATTCCCACTGAGGTGTTGACTAAATCGGTACTTGTATGTTTGTCTTGTTCATAAGGTGAATTTCTGATAAATACTGAAGAGATCGAATTTAGTAACTCTAAGTTTATGAATCATTCTCATTGGTGACACAAGTTCGGTACCAATCTGAGCCACTGTCACTGTTCTCTGTCTGAAGCAGGTCCAATGCGTCAAGTGTGAACTTGACCTGATCCTCCTACAGCTGTCATGCTACAGGAACATGGCACAAGACATGCCATTATGTCATCAATGACATCATCTGGAGCTCTGTCCATGGTTAATTGGGATAGAACGAGGCACGGGAGGATAGCTGAAGGGCAACGTGCTTGCCTTGGAAGCAAGACGACACAGAGAAACCCAAGTTCGATCCCCAGGTCTGCGCTTAGTAACCTCTGTGTATTGTGTTAAAAATAACCTATCATATATATCAAGGCGATATGGGTTATAGTGTACTTCAAGGTTCCCTACGCCACACCATTCTCAGAGGATTCTTTTTCGGAGTAGTGTAACCGTATTCAGGGCAAAATGCACTACTGGAGTGTTCTTAAATGGAACTGCTACTTTCAAAATACACGGTAGACCTCCTGTGATCGGGGAAGTAGCCTAGGCTTTCTATGCACTGTTGGGGTCAATTGTAGAAGAGCATTGGTAATGCTCTGAACACATAAAGGGTTGTGCACTCAGACATACAGGTGTCCAAGCACTCAAGCTAAGGGCAAAAGGCGATGCAGCCAAGGAAGAGTATGCCAGGGGCATAGCAGTGTGGATGCTCTCTTAGACATTGATATGAAGACCACTCGGGAGCACGGGTTAAACCGTCATCGCCTGAATAGCCAATCACCAATGATTACTAGCTGTTTGAATCAGGTTCTGGGAAAGTTGAGCTATTCAAACGTGAAAGTGTCTGTTCCAGAGCTGAGAAATTAAATGACAACCTGGATGGACAGGAGGTGTGTCTTCCTTTACTCTTGCCAGGGCTGTCCGTGATTACATCACGTAGAAGGTGGGGACAGGAACACGGGGGGAGGAGGGGCAAGGGAGTTGAAGGAAGGATGGGCACTGTGACGAGTCAGAAGAGGTCATGGGGTGGAAGTAGAACCCCCATTCAAAAAGAGGTGAGGAGGCTGGGGGACATACGGTGGGCTGTCTTGTGCAACCAGAGATAATGGTTACAAGGGACCCCCCCCCCCAGTATTGAAAGAAAGGAAGGGAGACGGAATGGGTCACAGGGAGTGCATGTCCATAGGGTCAGGGTAAACTGCTGATTTTCGGGGTGGATTCAGAAACAATGTCAATGTGAGGTCAGAATAGGGGATTGGGTTCAATGAGTGGCGACAAGGGAAGAGAAATATTGAGGGTTGGGGCTGGCCCCCTCCTCTTACTCAAGCCTCATCCCCCCACCCACGAGCTGGATGCCCTGGCCCCAGAGGCATTGGATGCCTCTGACCCCTACGCCGTTTGCAGACTCCCTTTAATTTGTTTTATGACACTCTTGAATACGCTCTATCTGAGCTCAATAACACTTTATCGCGCCTCCTTGTAAACCTAGAAATGCTAAAACGAGGTATCCTTCTTATGGTTCTAGATAGCACAGGGCTACTTTTCATCCTACCTCCATCAGAAGTGCCCGAGAATGCGGAAGTCAAACCATAACAGAGCATAGAATAAGGAGGTCAAAATGAAACTACTTCCCTCATTACGAGTTTGGCTATATCAATAGTGCTAACACTAACACATTTCTGTTACCGCTGGCAGTAACACTGGATGACCACATGATTAGAAGTTAGTGTTAGTCCCTATTCTGAAATCCCATTTGACTTGATTGGAGCAGGGTGAGATTACTGACTCAGTAATATGTTTCTGCCATCATTCTTTGTGGAGTTAACACCTCCACTTACAACAAGCAGGAATTGTTCATGTCCATGGATTTCCAAACCCATAGCACATCAGAGCGATGAATCAGACACCATTTATAAATACTGTTTTACTGTGTTTACGGTATCCATAATGAGAACTGATGTATCCTTAGACAATATTTTCTAGACATTTTGAATCAAACCCTGCACCCCCCCTTCCCCCTGCCTGACCCCCTGTGTTCTCCGGTTAGTAACCATCCCTCTTCCTGATGATTATTTTTTCCAGTTTGCTTCAATTTTAGTTTTGCAATTAGGCCTTTGCTTTAGTGCACCGAAAATCCAAAACTATTGCATTAGAGTACAGCTATGGAGAAATGCCATATGAAGAAGGACACGAAGCTTGTACGTTTTGTTTGGTTATTTGCCCACCTATTGACACCCCATTACTATGTTAATCCCTATGGCAATTCCCATCCGCTTCCTGCCATTACCTACAGAAAACACATCCTTCTGGGATCTCTTTGAGCTAACTTGATCAAACCTTGCCTCCAAACATTTTGCTCAACGTGCTTGCCAGTGTTATTTCAAAGTAGTCTTCTGAGAGGTAATGACTTAATTGGAGCTGCAAACACGCTACTGACTGGTGTAATACACATGTCTTAACCATGTCTGCCTTCAGCCACTCGATTTATAAGCACTATGGGCCTCATTATGAGTCTGGCAGTAGCCATGCCGGTAAATACTGGCACGGCTGCCGCCAGAGTATTTTTTTACTGGCACCCAGCAATGGGGATGTACCAGGGCATTCCGGCTCTGAAACGACCCCGTTATTCCCCTTCGCCGGGGGCCTGTAAAAATGACTCCCCATTCCCATTGAGTCCCGTAGGACTCAATGGGAATGGGGAGGCCAGTAGCACCGGCACCGTTAATAACAGTGCCGGTGCTACCGTGTAGGTCTGCTCGCGGGTGCCGCTCGCAGACCTCATAGTTTGCCGGACCGGCAACAATGGTATTGGCAAGCTTACCGGTACTGTTGTTACTCACCGGCAACCTATGTGTTAACTTCCCTGAAGTCCTGTTATAAATAAGCATTGGCAGCCAACATTTTTGGCTTGTGTATAAGTATTAGGCATTTGCTAGGTATTGCCATAATATGCCCAGGTACTCACGCCATTTTACACCAGCTGCTATCAAAGAGCAGTTGATGTCACTACGGTAGAGCCTAGCAAATGCATTTCCCATGCCTATGCAAACGCCAAAACTGTTGGCACTGCCAATGCTTGTATTATCTCTTTTTGATTTTCACTTTTTTTCACATTTGTTGTTTAAACTTTTGTCTTTTCAAAATTCTGTTTTCAAATTTCTATTTTCAAATCCAACACCAGATACCAAGAAGTTTTGTCAACCAAGAAGTTAATGGGGTCATTGCACATATAGTGATTGGTAGAAGACGTTCCCAGACATATACAATGAGCGGGCTGTCGAATACAAGAGGCATACATAATGCATGCATTTGGCTCATAAATCGGGCTAGTCTGAATAATATGAACAGACTCAATGTGCTTTCATTAGCCCTGGTATTTTGGAGAACGGGGTCAGATATAATTAATAGCAGTTTTGATAGTAATTATGCTTTGTCAAATTGTAACATATTTTTGTATATTGACCGTTAATGGCAGGGGCAACATTGTCAATGCATGTAATGTACTTACAAAGAATTTTCCAAAAAAGATGAAAATGTACAATATGGTTAGTCGCCAATGGATATAATAAAGATGTCCACAACTGTTTCATTAAAAGCAATGTGCCTACCAGTGCCAGACTCCTCACAGGTGCCGCGAGGGCTGCAGGGAAGCCGGTCCACAGCAGGCTGATTCCTAGCAACCCATAGTTATGCTATGGTACTATAGCTTTATATGCACCATATCACAACAGCTGACGCTTCAGAGCACCTGGGCCTAAACCTGGAGTGGGGTAGTGTACCCTCTCCAGTGTTATCCAGACCATAGTATGTGAAGAGAACATGAGCATGGAAAGTGGAGGGGAGCATAGGGGAATAGATACAACACACCCAAGGGAGTAAGGGACGTAGCAGCAGAAGAACATGTATGATAGGCTGGGTGCATGTCTGTCCTGCTGGGTGGCCCGTAGCTCTAAAAGCACAGAAGGAAGCGTCAGTCCTGAAGTGCAGCATTAATTGGTCTGTGCTTCCAGTGCAGACTTGGGGAGCTGGAAATCCTCCACAATGCAATGCTTGGATGCGCACAGGATGCACTGTCTAGAAAATAATTCATCCATTGTCATATCCAGCAATGACGAAAAACAGCACCAGCTTTAACATTCAAATGGATGAAAAAACGTCCACTTTAGGCTTTTCAGCTTTTTTCTGACATACAAATCTGTTTTGGGCAAGCTTTGAATTCACTGGGACAAAGTGCGAGATTGAAAATCCTTAGAATGTTCCTTTGCATTTCCTCTGGATGGAGAGTGTCCCATGACAACACAGGCCACACTGCCATGTAAACGGGGGACATGGTTCAGCTATCACCCTGATACCCAATGGGCCTCCAGGTTTTTCAAAGTGGTTGCACTACAGTCTGTCATTACATCAGACAATGGAGCTATTGTGCATAGTGACGAATCTTAGAGTCTTGTGCGTGTCTGTCTGTTTCTCTCTTGACACAGTTTGCTGGTGACGTGCACCAGTATCTGTCTAAATGCCCAAACAAAACGTGTAATGAAAGTAACTGTTGTGGGACCCTTTTCTCCAGTGTAGCTATCTTCTGTCACTGGATCAACAGCATCAGGCACAGAAATAAGTTGTCCCCACTAGTGAGTTAGTGTCAGCAGTTCTGGCAAGCCAACTCTCTCCACTACCCACGCAAAGGCTCACCCTCTCGACCTCCTTAAAGAAGAAGTTACCATTCTGTTGGGAAAGTTAATGTTAATGTTAAAGGACATTTGTACCGCGCACTATCACCACCGTGAGAAAACGTCCCGCTTCTAGAGGTTTCCTGTTCTTCATGAAAGTCTTTTCCCATAAGTGAAAATGCACGCCCATCACTGGGGATGGAAAACAACACTTCTGTTTATTACAAGTTGTACAGAATCCAATGATTTCTATTTTTTGCTCCTGGTACTCTAGTTTTGGCACCAGTCTGATGTGCTGTCACACGCAGCCTATAATGGACCAGCATGAACAGACAGGCAGTCGGTTCGAAGGCCAACATGCAAATATGAGATGACATGACATGAGATTACCAAAAATGAAGGATCAAAAATAGACCTTTAACAATAACCAGGTAAGGGAAACAGTTAGAAAAAGGGGAAATACTCAAATAAGGTTAAGTTAGCAAAGATAATGACAATGAGAAAATGAGTAGTGAGGAAATATGTGGGGGCATTTAAAAGGGGATCACATTTCAAAAGGATCAACCTTTGGACGTCGACTAAAGGATTAAATCTATAGGATCAATGCATACTTTGGAGATAATGGCCTTTAAGGTCCACTTCGATCTAACTCCATAGTAAACACTCCATTCAGATTGCTTTCATGCATGTCCCCAACATTCCCTCTGATTCCCATCAGTCAAACTTCTTTTCTAGTCGCATGCTTTGGGACCTCTCTGCTGTCTTTCACATTATAAAGCACAGTGAACCACTCTTAAGTCTCCAGGAACTTGATTTTCACAAATCAGATGTAGCCTGAATTGCCTCTTACCTAGTAGGTCACTTCAATATAGATTCAAGGAACCTGCAATCGTCAGATGCCACCCCTTTCCCGTTTGGCCATCCTCAGGTAGTGTTCCTTGTATCTCGGCTTTTCACCAACTATATCTATGCCCTTCGGACACTTACCTTGTTCTTTAGCATTCACTGTAGCCACTTTGCAGACCACATGTCAATCTTTTAATCTTTTCCCCCTTCAGAGCGGCGATCTTGGACCAGATTCCAACTGTCTAACTGCAATCCGTCACTGGATGGCTTGTCAATGCCTCAGGCTAAATTCTTCAAAAACAAAAGTCTTCTTTCTTTAGCTCCCAACACCATCTCTCCCCTCTCCTCTCCCACCTCCTTCCTTCTTAACCTTTTTTGTACCTCACCCAAGACTCACAATCTTGGGATGCTCTTTGCTAGCGACCTCTGACTGCAATAATTCATCACTACCACTGCCTGTGCTACTCGTATTTACCTTCTCAACTTTTTGAAAAACTGTTCATTTCATACTCACCCTCTTTACAAAGTCTAATCTCCACCCTCATGTTTATCAAACTCAACTACTCTTCATGCCTACTCCTCAACTTTGCTACCAACACTCCCTAAAATCAACACATCTCCGCTACCACCTCTATCTACTGACACTGTTCCGGTTGACTCTCCTTGGGGAACCTTCTTTCGAACACTATACAGAGTGATCAAAGGTCTTGCTCCTCAGTACCTGTCTGACTGTCTCTCTGTCACATCTTGTTACCCCCTATTTCTCTGCACTCAGCCTTTATGGTCCATTTCCTTGTCCCTCTTCTTGATTCTGCAATTTCTTCCTGCATGCCTGCCTCATTCAAACCCTCTGTCTATCTGAATCAAAGCCAGCTGATGTTAAATATCTTCAAAGCCTAGCTTAAACTTCACCAACTGGCCAAATGGGAGACCCTCCCACTCCCTCCTCCATCCTGCCTACCTTATCCACTCAATCCATCCATAGTGTAATTTTGTAATTTGTCACATGATTCTATTTAGTTTGCATCCCTTGCTCACCTAGGTAAGTTGTTCCTTTGTAAACCACCTGCCATTTTGTTTTGTCCCTGATCGATGGCTCACTTTGTTCCCACCATCATAAACTGACTCAACTTTTGTTCCCATCTGTGTGCTACTGTACTGGCACACTTCTGGGCAATGTGTTCCAGGCATCGGTAAAGTGCTATTAAAAGTCAATTCTGATCAAAATTGACATACATGGTCTTCAAATAAATACAACTATAAATATAAGTGCAACACATTAGAAATGACAGGAAGTCCAGCTTTGCAAATCCGATAGACAGCACTCTAATTTTAGGTCATCTGGTGTTTGCATGTCAATTGGCCTTCAGTCATACATTCAAATCATTCTTTAAATGGAGGCTGGCAATATTGTGAGGCATGCAGACTCTATCCGGTGCTGTACACCCAGAAAGTAACCTCATACACACAGTGAGGGTGATCAAAAACGTGTTTTAAGCTTGAAAGTATTGTTGATGTTTTGGCCTCTGCTTTGACATAAGGCAAAATAGTCATGCCTGCCAACTCTACTCTCGAATCCTGTTGTAAGTATGCAGTCTACATCTCAGGCAAATTTGCCAAACTCCACTTTTAGGTTTATTTGGTCACACTGTTGCATTACTAATTGTTGAAATCAAAGAAAGCAGCTAAAGAATAAAACATGGCACATATACCTTTTACAATGAGAACTGCCTATGGCTGCCCACATGTACTGTGAATTGTATGCAGTACTAGGCAAAGTGTGGAAGGAACCAGAATGAGTTCACTAAAACTAAACGGGTTGAATACAATTAAATTGTGTAATAAATACAGATAATAGTACAGAATTTAGATGTAATATGAATCTGGTATGACACATTATTAAATTCTGATATTATTACTACTATTATTATTATTAGTCAATTTAATACGCGTGGGACAATGAGAAAACTGGTACACTATCAACATCAGTGTGAAAATAGCTAATTAATTTAATTGCAGACCATTTACTGAGCTACTGCCATTTTTAGTTTGGGCTAGACACATATAAGCCAATATTATTACAATAGAGTACAGATAGGCAGGAATGCCATTTGATGACGGTTACAGAAGAATGACATGTGAGGAGGGACACACAGTATACAGGTGTTGTTTGGGTATGAACCCACCCATTAACTGCCCATTGCCATTCCCACCCATTCCTGCCTTTCCTCGCCCCAAAACTCCTCCTCATGGGAACTCTTTGAGCTCGCTTTAATCAAGCCTTACCATCAGACTTTGCACTCGAAGTGCCTTCTGGGTTTTTTATCAAAGTAGTCTTCTGAGAGATAATGACTTAAGATTTTAACATGTAATCTCTATATTAATATCCGGATAACTCAGGATAAAACTAAACCCTTATTTGCACATGTTTTGACTGAAAAGGGCTACTTTGAAAGCTTTGCGGCTTTGAAAGAGTGGAGAAATGATATTGATAGTTTTCTGGAAAATATAGAATTTACGTGTCATTCTACAGATAACTTTGCTGGCAAATTTAATGACATAAAAAACAAAGCAGCGATCTGGGATTGGAATGAAAGATGGGTCTATTTATCTAAGAAGACAAGATATGGTAAATATTCCAGACAATGCTTGCCTGTGGATACCCCTTGTAATTATATTTTAAAAAAACGTGCAAAATGATGAGGTTAGACACTTTTGAATGCTTTTAAGGTTCAACCAACTCCTGACATTTATGAATCTGCGTGCTTGGATTAATTAACCTTATGAGGATCGGCACTGTATGTGAAGGATTCCAACCGGGTGTCACACACCGGACCAGGATCTTCACCCTCAGCCTTAGATGCAGCACACAATTAGAATGCTTTTTCTTTAATTTCAACAAATTTGAATTGAAACTGATACCCAACCAGTTTCACACCCATTTTTACAAATATCCCGGGTCACAATGGACCATGAACCAGGCCGATGGTTGGTAACACAATATTTATTTATTTTAATTTCAAAGAAAATCACACCATTTTTATATTGGGCAGCTATCACCAATGGGGTGATAATTACAATGAAAACCACTGAATACACTTGGGCAACCTTCTACAAGAACATCTCCAAAGCACAAATGAAAAGGAGCACTTTTTCAATTAGGATAGATAACGCAAGAGTTACGATTTCCCCCTGAAATGTTCCCTCAACCCACAATTAATCTAATTCTGAGTGGATAGAAAGAAGCAGCAGGTAGTCAGGGATATGTGGCAGCAAACAGAATCAACCCTTTGCAATGGCCTAACATGACACTCGGATTTTAACAAATAATTAATTATATGTGTAATTAAATAATGATGTACATATGTTTTATCACAGTCTCAGGGAGGTCATTTCACTAGCAACTATATGTTAAGGTATCACCAAAGGCATACAGTTCACAAAGCAGGTTGAAATTGAAAACACAGTGCAATCAAATCACACATGGAAAAGTTGCATTATTTCTAGTTTGCAGTTTTAAATGTCAAAATATTTTTTCAGAAAAACTGGTCAAATACTCTGAATTGGAATGCGGCTGGGGGATAGAGGCACATCACAGGGACAATATAGAAGTGAAAGGATGGCTATATCTGAAGAATTGAATAAGATTTTCAAGGTGGGATGAGGTTCGATTTTAGGAAAATAAAGCAGTTAAAAACGAAAATCGGTTTGGAAGAAAAGGAAAAGTTTTACTTACACAATATTTAATGGCTATAAAAGAGGAATGCCACCTTTGAATATAAAAGTTATGCTGCATTGTAACCCTTCATGCAATGTACTCCTTTTCTTTAGGGAAAATGAATTAATTTAATCAAAATATTGCTAAGGAGTTACAAGATGGGGTGAATGAAAGAATGGCGCTAACACTAGAAAAACAAGGACAGGGTGCACAGAGTATTAGCACAGTATAGACAAGCTATCAGGGTATAGATAGGATTACTTAGAAAATAGGGCAAAGACAAAGGGGTCAAGATGGGGTATGCTATGTGTTGGTATGGGATGGGGAAATACAATCAGCGGTGGAGTTTGGAATTTGGGACAGCCACCCAAATTCTGTACTCAAAAGGTTCTGGTCACCGGATAGCAGCTCTCCCGGCAAAAGGCAGCTGGGTAAAGGTCTAGTCATGGCACCGCGACGCCTCTGTTGGATGGAGTGGGTAAGCAGGGCAAGCAGGTGGCACTGGAAAATCCCAAAGCGGGTTCAGCCACCTTTCCTCTTTCTCCCTGAAGTTAGTGTGATTTTGTTATGGGGGTTTTAGTGCTGAAGGGTGGTTCTCTCTGGATAGGAAGGCCTGGGTCAACTATCCCTTTTCTGGCAATGGGGTCTGGAATCTTGCAGAGTGAAGGTGGAATATCTGGATACGCAGGCACTGGAAAATTCAGAAGAGAGTGTCCAGAGTTCTGTCAGCCGCCCTTATTTATGAGGCATGGTGACATTTTCAGCTTATTGTTAGGCAGTACTGAGCTAGGCCTACCCCAAGACCCGGATAAGTCAGCCAATGTTGGTTGCCTCCTCTAGGAGGTGACTCAGTTTATTGGGTTGTACTTTATGATGTGCAAAGGCTTTCGCCAGTCCTTCTTGCCAAAAATCAATCTGAATATATATATATAATTTATACATTTGTACATAGGCAGATTACATATTTTACGTAGAGCATGACAGTCTAATTCTCATGTTTGTGGGACTTTGTTTCACCCGTCTAATAGTTTTTCGTAATTTCAGTGATAAATATTCAACCTAAAATTTTATAACTTTATACATGGTTATAGATTATCAGAAGGCATGTAAGTATTGAACTTCAGAGTGCCATCATGTACACTTTCCTCAGAATATCCACTTTTCTGCCATTTCTGTTCCAGCTATGGCATTGAAGGCTACCTCGTCTTGTTTAAAAACCACAACAATTGCATTTAAACTGTTAACTTTTTACATAACTGCAAAGTTCTGTTGCAGAGATAAAAGTCTTAAAATGTTATTAATAAAATCGACTTTTGAGGCAATGGTCAGCATTGTTCACCATATACGGCCATAGTTTACAAGGCTGCACTTGAGCTGGCTTTCAAGCTCCCAGTAGAAGTTGCGGGGACATGTGATTTCCTATTTCACATGTCCGTGCCCCAGAATCTCTATTGTAAGAGGCCTTAGCCCAGACAAAAGTCTGACGAGTCTGGGCTGTTTAGTGCTTTTGGTCCATTTAACGTTTTTAAAGGTGACAATTAGCATGCATGTGTCCTAGAAGTTAATGGTGGTTCCTTTTGGGGGAAGGCCTCAGTTTAGTCTGCAGAAAAACCTGTTCTGGAGCTCCCAAAGCAGCCAGCTAATGACTTTGATTCTTGATTTTATTATATTTTGTTCTGAATTAGAAACACGCTTGTTAAAATAAAACATCCCATATATGTTTCCCAGCACAAACGTCTTTATATTGTTAGACAAGGGCAGGGCCCTATCGAATACACTTTCAAAACAGGTATTTTTCTTATTTGCAAAAGTACATTTAAACATGGCGTGAGGCCTGTTGGCATGTTCTTTTCAAAAGGTTCCATCTGAATTCCCCACATTACTTTGCATCCATTGTCAGTTTCTTTTATACAGCAGTTTGTTTAAAACACAAATCCACTGAAATTGACATATGCCCAGAGAGCCAGGGCCTCTTTGAAGCATTGATTTTTGACATTTTGTAGCCCAAAAGTCAAGCGTTTTCCTGCATGGCTGAAAGCAAAGCTTCTTTTGATTTCCAAGTTCTGAACAACAGCCTGTCCTTCAGGGATACTGCACTCTTTTTCTGGTGCACAATGTAAATATGCATGGGCATGGCAGGATCTCACTGATAGACAGTAGTGTGGTGATGAAGAGATGAACATAGCGTCAGGGCAGCATCCTTTTTTCAGGTAACATATTCCCTTTTCAATGGAACATTTTAGCAAGCAGCAGAGCAGTGCTGCTTTGATTCACTTCTTTTGGAGCGCTCAAGAACACACACTGGCACCTTTTTCGGTGTGCTCACTGTTCCAACTCACCCAATAGGTGTTTGGCCAGATGGTACAGCCATCATTTTGCAGCTGCAAAACAAAGTTTTGATGTGGGGCAATGGTGCTCCAAGGAGCGAGCGCAGCAATTTTTCTGTTAAGTGCTGAACTGCAGCTTGATCATGAATGGGGATTCTGCTGAGTGGATCAATGTACCCCACAGTAGATTGTGCAAAAGGGATGTTGAAACCCCTACACATCTTTTTACTAATTGTGAAAAGCTAAAGCCACTATATGAAAGAGTTTATTGTGATCAAAAAAACATACAGCAGGGAAAGTTTAACCCCACAATGACTGCTTAAGTAAAACTACTAAGATTTCTTGTCAAATTTCAGAGGGGGCCCCACGAAGACTAGAATCCCATTCTAACTGAATAGCTCAAAAGACACTGGTGCCATGCCTGATTCGGAATCATCTTATTATCCCATTTTATAATCTTCAGACTCTGATTTCCAGAGTCTGGTAATTCATGATACATGGACCCTAAATCCCTAGGCTTCCTCTGGGAAGCCTAGGGATTTAGGCCCAGTATCCTCATGCCCAGTTTTCACCATGTTAGTAACCTCACCAAGATGGTTGCTTGGTGACTGAGTGAAACTGGTTTCTGGAAGTATTTCTAGTTTTTAGAGTATAGTAGTGGCTGTTGCTGGTGCAGTGTAGTCTCTAGGAAGGGCCGGGTGGACCACTTCCATAATGCCTTCCCTGGCCTGGCGCTGGGAACATGCAGTACACAGAAACTGTGATTGTTACAGATTCCAGTCAGTTCAAATGTGTGCACATTGTGTTTAATGCAGGTGTCAGTTTGACATTCAGATCACACATTCTGTGCCTACTCTCGTTGTGGGAGGGCGGGAACCCATCCCTCCTTGTTAAGCATCTGGCGTTGGCTTCTGGAGAAGCACAACACGCTGACACCTGGGATCGCCAAAATCCCTGCAAAGTAGCCCACCCAAACCCATCAAATGTACCCCTCTGCCCTGACCCATGTGCCTTCTACGACCGATCCACCTTGTGCAACTCTTGATTTAATTCTTCCGTAAAATCCCACGTGCAGCCGGCTGAAAATGGCTGTCATGTTGTTGATCGGTTGCTAAGCAACTCCACTCTTCGATCGGACCACCTGATTGGCTACAGCCTGTATTTGCTTACCCTGCTGCTACTGAAAGGCGTGAGCTGGCCTACTTCCGAAGGCCACCTTCTAAAGGCTCAGGCCTGTCTGTGCCTGTCAGGGCCTAAGGGGCCCTGGGCCACCCCCCCTGCCCGTCTCCCCCAGCAACTACTTTGCAGCACCCCAGCCAGTACATCTCCACCACATTCAGGTGCCTACTACAAAGCCTACGTGCCTCTACCGATTGTATGCTACCTCATAAGCACAATCAGAAGTGCTACTGCAACTGATTAGATGCACCCATGGACGCAAAAGCCTCACTGCCTACCATAAAGTCGTGGAACCTGTGCACCTGATACAAATTTAAACAATTGTACTCTTATGATACCCTTGACTTCACAGTCCAACATCTACAGCGTTCTCATTACAGCACCAACAGACTCTTGCTTTCTCCTCTCACCACAGTCTCACCTCCTGTGCCCCCTGCTAGACGTATTGTGTACTCACTGGGACTGCACTCATCTAACCTTTATACTGTTGCACATTACGTATTATGTATGCACAAATATTTTCGCAACTTACCCACTCCCATTAGTCACTTACTAAATTGTTAACGCAAATGTGACAACTACTGCACATGTACTGCTTACTGCTTATATACCTAGATGCTTATGCCGCACTAGTCTAGTCATTGAATGCTGCCATATCACATTGATTGCTGCAGCATTGTTGGATTCTGCCTTTACCGGTAGTACCTTATTGTAATATCTACAGTACACTGTTGTTCCTACAGATCTGGTATCTAGATGTTTCCACTATACAGTGGCAGGCTCTGCATGTTGTACTCAATCATGCATACTGTACTCTTACAGGCTATAGCACACACAGCCACTCTTGACTCACTAGACCCTTCATCTTGGAACTTGTCAACAGTTGCTTAACTGCCCAGCCCACCCACCACCATATCTTACCTGTAGCGACTCCCTGCGCAAGTGATATGTGAGGTTCCCCACTAGCACTAACGCTCCTAGTAATGCAATTACTAGCCTACTCCAACTATCATTTGGAGAAACCTACGAGGCCCAGCCCACCTTTGGATATGCCAACCTTTAAAGATCTGCCTTGCTCTGCAGGCACCTAGATTCAATTAGGAGAGGGCCTAGCCCGCCTACGATGTGCCCACCACCATCCCATCCCATGTCCCACTCCCTTCCTCAATACAACTGCACCCTTGCCATCTAACCACTCCCCACCTAATAATCCACTCCCCACTTGGAACCGAGAGAGGCCACACACATATTCCACTGCCCACCCACCCATCACACTTCTGCCTGACGGACTGACCAGACTTCACCACCTTTCTGCGCGGACGGCCCAGAAATGGCACCTTGTCTCCTCAGCTCACTCAACACCTGCCTCTCCCCTCGGAAACCCCTGCCATGTCCGCTACAAAAATGCTTGCCACACACCTCACATACTTCTTGTCTTACATGTCCCATTGTTGAAAACACTAGAAAATTCAGACTATCCTCGCACTCTTACCATTATCATTCCCCACATTTTACCAAGACACAACTTCACTCTACCTGCACCGCCCAATTGTCCAAGATCCATAACCCCCCAGCTGCAGTATTAACTCCCCACCTTAATAATAATAATCCTGACCTCATCAAAATAGCCTCCACTCCCGGCGCTACTCAACTCAAGCCTAACCTGGCAATCCATAACTCTAAAGACCTCACCAAGGATCATCCATATACAAGACCTCAGCCAATGAGATCCGTCAACTAAATGGGACACTCATTAATGCCAGTTCCATCACACCCCATGCCCTAGACATTGCAGACATCATTAAAACTAACAACATTGGTTTCCTAGCAGTCACAGAAATGTGCCTCCACACAGCCTCCGGCCCTCAACTCTCCCTAGTAATCCCAGAAGATTACACCATCTTCAGGAAGGACAGAACAACAAAACGGGGCAGAGTAGCCTTACTAGCAAAGAAAACCTTGAATATAAGAACCTCCAGTGAACCACCCTTCCCCACCGGAGAAGTCATTTTTAAAAAAAAATGGGCGTCACACATACCTGCACTCTCACATTAGATATCATCGATAGGCCCCCAGGTGCCATCTCCTCATTTGAAGATGACATCACTGCGCTGTGCAATTAGCACATAATATATACCACACTCCAAAGCCATCATATTGGGCGACTTCATCTTAGGGCTGAATGACCCAAAGGATGCTCTTGCAGGCCTCCTGGCAAATTCCAGGAAGGCTCAAGGTTACACGCAAAGAATAAGCTCCCCTGCCCATGGAAAAAGTATGCATATTAGACTGGATTGCTGACACTAATTGTGTCACTGACATCCTCTCTAACACTGATACCCCCTGGTCAGATCATAACACTATAATCTTCACCAACACTCTTATCTCTAAATCTGAAATAAATCACCTAATAGCACCTACAGGTCTGTCCAGAAGCATATAAAATATCAGCCGTAATAACATGCTACCTCTCTTATCACCGTTACTGGATTTAACACACTCTGACAATTACCCATCGGTCTTAGTCAGTCACTACAATAAAATCATGTTTGCCGCTATTGAAAAAGTATCCCCTCTAAAAAATAAAAATGCCAAACCTACAGCACATATCAATCGATGGTTCTCCCCTGAGCTCCACACCATGCGTGCAACCATAAGGTTGGCAGAAAAAGACTGGCTCAAATCTCCAACACCTGAGAACAAAACCTACTTCCAGACCCTAGCCAACAACTACAAAAAGGAAATTATCAAAGCAAAAAGTGAAGTCTACTATCAAAGAATCTCGAACGCCCAGTCTAATACCAGAGAATTATTCACTATGCTCCGTGAATTGGAATCACGAGCACCTACCACAGGGCATTCTATCAAAGATGAACAATGGTGTTCGAATATTCAAAAAGCCCTAGCAGATAAAATCCCATTACTACAACAAAAAATAGTACATAAAAAATCTAAACTTAACCTTCATGCCACTCCCTCACCCACACCTTCCGCACTTTACTCCCCCAAAGTTAACAAATGTACCTTTATCCCCTTGTCTACGTCTGACACCATCAACAGCATTAACGGCCTAAACCCGTCCAGATGCAAAGGCGACATTTGCCCTGCAACTTTGATAAAAAATGTGTGTCTGAATTTGCACCATTCGTTACCAACCTCATCAACAGCTCATTCGCCATTAAAACAGTACCTAATGACCTAAAAGAAGCCTGGGTTTTACCCTTTTTGAAAAAACTTACATTAGACCCTAGCATTCCTACCAACTTCGATCCCATATTACTGGATGCTATGCCACAGATTCCAAAAATCTAAACGAAATATATCAAGCAATCCAGGTGTGGATGGCCCTCAATGAGTTATGCCCTAATGATGACAAGACCAAGCTAATCCTAATAGATAATAAATCCAAGGTCAGCAATCTCTCACAAAAATACAAATCATTCAATATCGACAGCAACACAATAATGGTCGCCAATGAAATAAAAACTCTTGGTGTCTACACTGACCCATCTCTCACCTTAAAAAGCCATAGTCTCCTCTGCTGCCTAGGCGGCTAAACTGATAATAGCTAGCAGACCTATCTTGTCTTCAAACAACGCTATCACGTTAACAAGAGCCCTGCTACTGTCCAGTATTGACTATTGCAACTCCCTATTTTCTGGAACCAGTATCAGAAATATCAAAAAACTGCAAACTGTACAAAATAATGCTATCAGACCGGCATTGAATATTCCCTTTCACAAACACATCTCAGCTACCAGGCGAAACATACACTTGTTACCTGTCCATGATAGGATCACATTTAAAATCCTCATGCTCACACATAAATGTATCTACAATAAGGCACCAGTGTACCTTAACAACCTGGTCTGAAAAACTCAATCCAACAGGCTGACTCACTCACCCTACACCAACATGCTCATCACATCCAGATATAAAAGACAGAAAGTGGGAGGCTCCAGCTTTCGGTGATGGCAGCAAAACCTTGGAATTGCCTCCCTACACATCTTAGCAATGACACCTCCATCTGGTCATTTAGAAAAAATCTCAAAACTCTACTATTCAGATCTGACCTTACACAATAGCTCTTAGCAGCATCCACAGCAACCCTTCCACAGACATCAGGACTTAACTTAAGTATACACCTCTAACCATCCTGACCTGTACTAGCTGCTTCCTCTAGCTAGTGTGGAATTCTTGACTGTGTAATGTACCGGTGCTCCCATTGAGTAAAAGTATCAATAAGTGTAGCCATATTCTTAAGATTCAGCGACTAGTTGGCATAAATTCTTGCCTCTTCGCTAGTGTATAAAATACATATGTGTAATGTACTTGCATGCCTTCTGTTCAACTGTACCTTCCTGAAGCGTTGAATAAACATAACCATATTCTTAAGACTTAGTGCCCAGATACCTCTGGGCTGTTGTGCGCTCAACAAAAGTACAAATAAATAAATAACCATCACAATTCCCCCTGCCAGAAACCTTACTCATTTCATATATGTTTTGTCTTTATTTCGGTGGCTTATGTCCTTTTTGACAAGGGTACAGGTAGAGAGCAGGGTTTGTCTATTTAGGGCATGTAGACTGGATGTTCCTCTTCAAGAGCTTATTACATAGAATCAACTTTACTGTTTTATCTTTCTATGGCCTATCATTTTGGGCATGCCAACATACTCAATTATGGTGCTAATGTGGTCTAGAGTTTCCCTAATGCTCTGAACATATATTACTATATCACATGTTTACATATAGTGCTTCATGCTTGAACCTTCCCACTTCTAAATGCTGTGACAAAGGTGGAATTAAAACCAAATGTAATGGTACTCAATTTATCAACCTCAGAAGGATCAAAATATAAGCATCAATAATTCCATACAAAGGCTCAGAATTATGTCATAATCAGATTCAGGGCTTTCTGGAAACACACAATTGTCTTGGTCATAAACAGTCAGGTGTTTGTAAATCTCATGGCACTGAGTCCACCCTACAGGATCTTAAATCTAACATCTTGCAGCACTTTGAGGCCAAAGTTTTCTCTAACAAGGCCATGGCTGAGAGTTATTTGGTGACATGCAGGGTGCCACAGGGGGTGTGTATCCCCCCCACTTTGTTTAACATCTTTGCCACTCTTTAACATGCTGGATAGGGAGGGCCCCCTGTCTGCTGATGATACTCAGTGTCTGATCAGCTTTACTGGGGACTGCACCAAAGATACGATCTCTGTTAACCATGTGTGTTTGACATCGAATCCTGGATGAAGGATAATGAGTTAGCGTTAAACGCTAAAAAGACTGAGCTTTTCATTGCTGGCACTGTTGGCCAGACAAGGAAACCTGGGGATGAATATCAAGCCTTTGACATCACAGGTTGCAACATTAAGATAGTTATGTTATATCTTTTATTGAAATGTGTACAACACACAGTCACCCAAAGGTATTATGGTGGTAGAGAGGACGGAAACAGAAGCCACCATCCAGCAGCCGCTATCAACTCGAACAGAGATTTTTTTAAGAGCCTTTCTGAAAGCCCAATGATTAGGCAGTATTTTTACTGCCAGTGGCAAGTCATTCCAGAGTTGAGCAGTAGCAACTGAAAAAGCCCGACCACCAAAGTGCAAACGGTGGAAAGAAGGCACACATAGCAAGCCCGTCGTAGCAGAACACAGAGAGTGGCTAGGGAGGTATCAGGTATCAAGCCCCCAGTCCATGCAGTGCCTGATGGACAATGCAAAGGGCCTTAAGCTTGATACACTGTGCCACCGGAAGCCAGTGGAGTGGGCGCAAAACTGGGGAGATGTGTACCCCATAGGGTGACCCCATTGCCACCCGGGTGGACAGATCTTGCAGGTGTTGGAGCCGTTGTACTATACCCTTAAGTTGATCAAGGTGCAGGGAGTTACAATAGTCCAACCGGCTCACCACCATCGCCGTAACCACCAGGGGATGTAAGAAGGCAGGTAGCATGGGAAGCACCTTTTTTAGTGTTTTAAGGTGGAAATGGACAACTTTTGCCCACTGCCAATACTTGATCATTCATAGAGAGAGAAGCTGAACGGACCACTCCCAGATTCTTCACCACAGTCAGTGGAACAGAGAGGGAACCAAGAGAGGAAGGCCAGAAGGAAGACACCCAAAGTGAAGGATCAGGGAGAGGAGATACCACCAACACCTCTGTCTTGTCTCCATTCAGCTTCTGCCAGTTGTGTTTCATTCACTCACCCACGGCCGTCAGGCACTAGTAAAGGCACAACAACACCTCAGCCCAATCAAGATCTTAACGGATCAGGATCTGAGTGTCGTCGGCATACAAATATCACTGATGCCGAGGGAGCGGATGAGACACACCAAAAGCCAGATGTAGATGTTAAAGAGAATAGGAGACAAGGCAGAGCCCTGCAGAACCCCACAGGTAAGGCGGCAGAAACCCAAAAAGAAGGAGGGAGAGAAAGCACCCGAGTGTGATCGGCCAGGAAAGATAAAAACCAGGCCAGCACCTGACCAGAGATGCCAATCTGGGTCAGGCGAGTTTGCAAGGTGGGATAGTCTATGGTGTCAAAAGCTGCTGACAGATCTAAAATAATCAGGGCGCCAACCCCACTAGCATCAAACAGCCTGGCCATGTCATCCTGGACCAATACCAAAACATTTCTGTACCCCGGCCAGGCATAAAGCTAGATTGGGCAGGATCAAGAAGTTCAGAAGATTCCAGGAATGAGGATAAAAGAGGTGAAAACAGAGATTCCAAAAGCTTTGTAGGAAAGAATAAAAGAGAAATAGGTTGTAAATTGGTAAGAAGTGTTGGGTCCAGTGAAGGAATTTTCAGAAGGGGAATCACTGTAGCGAGTTTAGGTTTGGACGGGGATAGCCCCTGACTGGCAGGAAATATAAATAGCTGTTGTATATTCTGTAAGTAGCTCCGGAAAGATATCTTTTGTGTCTACCAAAGGAACCACATCTGAAGGAGAGCCTGACTTTATGTGTTGTAAGGAAGTAGAAACCATAGCCTCAGTGAAAAGAGGAAAGGAAGACATCCCTTTAGTTCAATTGAGCCACTCGGGCCTGGTGGTTCTCTCTCCGGAATAGGTACCATGGTGGAAGCTGAGATAGTCGTGCGAATGGCCTCAAATTTTGTCATGAAAAACTGGGAGAGAGAGTCTCAGCGTTCCTGAGAAGGGCAAACCGTGGAAGTATATTTATCCGAGGAAGACAATGATATAACCACTGCAAATTGAGCTTTTGGCTGACATAGGGTAGATTCCATTTTCTGGGCTAAATACAATTTCTTGGCTACAATGATGGCAGAGAGATATGCTGCTGAGCATGCTATAAACTGGCCTCTAAAATCGGGGTCAATAAAGTGAACACCCTGGGGGTGGTATTGGATTAGGAGCTTTCCATGAAAGCGCATATCAGTGGCCTGGTGTCCAGTACAGGCTACTACCTGAAATAGTTGCCCCAGATTAGGCGAGAAATTATTGGGGCCAGCATTGACTAGTGATCCAGCCTTCTTCAGGATATTGGAAAAGGGGAACTGGCAAGACTCCAGGTCATTCAAAATAACGTGGTGAGAGTGGTGGAGGGTCGCAAACGATTGGACCATGTCTCTGGTGCCAGACAAGGTCTCCTCTGGCTTCCAGTGGAAAAGAGAGTGATCTTTTGGACACTTTGTATGACATACCAATGCCTCCACAGACATGTCCCTAGATATCTCGCTCAGAGAGTGGTCCGGTTGCCAGAGAGAAGAGTCCTGAGATCAAAAAACTCTAATCTTCTGCTCATCCCCAAGGCAAGATTGGCCATGGTTGCACAGAACTCCTTCGCCCACACAGCCCCCAAGCTATGGAAGGAGCTTCCACCTGACCTGAGGGCTTGTAGGAGCTTTCTGAAATTCAAACAGGCACTTAAGACACTTGTTTTCTGCTAGATTGTTTGCCCATAATTGTCCTGCCTTTCGTCCTGATTTGTTTTTGTCTTATCTGTCTATGGGATTTGTTGATGCGCAGTACAGATAAAACAAATAAATCAGTGTTGTCAGTGTTGACTTAAGTGTGATTTGTGTGATTCTTACTACACTTCAAACATGCCCGACAAAAATCATATCCCAAGTACTGTCTTTGCTTCTGTGAAATATGTACTAATCTGCGGCACTTGTGACACTTATAAGCTAAAACTATTCAATTAGCATACAGATAGGGAGAAATACACAGGAGGAGGGGCACACAACTTGTTTTGGTTGTTTGGTTATGTACCCATTGACTGCCTAGGGCTTTTCTAATCCCGTTCACCATTCACCCACAGTTCCTGTCCCTCCCCACCCAACACACCTCCTCATGGAAACTTTCTGTGCTTGCTTTAATCAAGCCTTACCATCAAACCTTTAACTTGAAATGCCTGCCAGTGTTTTTCCCAAAGCAGTTTTCTGAGAGTTAATGGGCCTCATTCCGAGTATGGCGGTAAGGGATAGCGGCCACCGCTAACGAGAGCGGTGGCGGTAATCCCTTACCGCCATACTCCGAGTTCCCTTTGCGCCATGGAGGTTTTAACACCTGCTTTTAGCAGGTGTTAAAAACCATGGCGCTAAGGGACCTTGATGTTAATTACGCCACCGTAATTTACGGTGGCGTAATTAACGCCTTCCCCACTCCCATTATGCCCTATGGGGCAAGAATGGGAATGGGGAAGGGTAAATGGGGATTGGGGAATTACCGCCCCGCCAACCTTGGAATGGGGCGGTAATTCCGCCATCCACCAAGGCGCTGCCGGTCCGGGTACGGCGTCAACCAAGGCGTTAATAGCGCCATTGGTTAGCGCCGTACTCGGAATGAGGCCCAATGACTTAATTGGGGCTGCATATGCACTACTGGTCTAATACAAAATGTTATAAGCAGGTCTGCCTTCAGCCACTGGATTTATAAGCACTATCCATGTCCTTCACTGAAGTCCTGTGAAAAACAAGCATTGGAAAAGCCACCAGTTGTGGATTGTGTATACATATTTGTCATATGCCAGTAACAGCCATTAAATGCCCAGCTACATGCGCCACGTTTCACCTGCTATCATCAATGGCCAGTTAATACCACTGTGGCAGTGCCTAGCAAGTGCCTTTCCTAAACCTGCACAAAAGCCCATACTGTTGGTATTGCCACTGCTTGATGAAGTTGTATTGGTAGTAGATCTTCCTGAAGGTGGGATAAGGGCCGAATAGAAGCTCCTGATCAATACTGCATGATCTCTGCACACAGCACTGATAGATCAGGGATACAAGGATAGCTGACAAGAGCAGATCTTACCAGAGCCTGACATTAATTCATGTCGCTCTGTCTGGCACAGACGCTATGGGCAACAGGTTTTCACTGCCACACTAAACCCAAAATGAGGCAACACCAGTAACCAAGATAGGAGGAAGAAACAGGAACTAGAATGGCAACACAGTTCACAGTGAAAAATACAAATATGTAAAAGCACAGCATCAAACAACCTAGAAGAACTGCAGAGGAAGTAGGGGGGCAGAGAATGGGGCAATGCATGAGTGACATTGAGACACAGAGGAGAAGAGTGCTGCCTCCCTTTAATAGTGCTGGAAATGCACCCTAAAGCAGAAGCAATTGGTGGGTGTTTGATGGCACATACACATTTAGCAACGTGAACGACGAGAGTGCCTTTGGAACCCGTAGGTAATGCCAAAGAAAAGGGTGTGGGCTGTTGGGTTGGAGAAGGTGCATGGGGTTGTTGCAGAGCCCCAGAGAAGAGTTCTGTGCAGGGTCCTGTACAGCAATGTTGGAAACTGCAGCAGCACATTGAAAATGGGTGTTGGGATCTCCTGTGAGGATAGGAGTGCCGGAATGGAAATGTCAGAGCATCACATAGTTCAGTGTTTTTTTTTTGTCCAAAGAATCAGGGAAGCTACTGGGATGCTGTAACTGCATGCTTAAATAGAGATTGCAGCCACACCATGACCTGAACACATGTGCCAGGAGTGGCCAGGCTGAGCTGTGAAGCCACAGAGTGTGCAGTCTGTGACGTGTACAGTGAATGCACGGTTTCTGGGAGCTTCACAGCATGAATGGTGTAAGTACAGGGTCATCTTCCCGTTACACTGTCAGCAATCAGAGACATTGGGCCTCATTCCAAGTTGGTCAGTAAGGGATACCGGGCACCGGTAAGGAGACTGGTGCCGGTAATCCCTTACCGCCCAATTCCGAGGTCCCTTAGCGGGAACCGTAAGGGACGTGTGGTCCCACCACATGTCCCTTACAGGTCCTGCTAAGGGACCAGGGCACTAATAACGGGCTTGCTAGTCGCAACGGGGGGCTCCTATGGGGGCTCAATGGGAATGGGGAATGGGTTGTTCAATGGGGACTTACTGGTCCCTCCAGGGTCGGAATGCACCGGTAAGTTCCCATTGAACAAGACCGGACTCGGACACGTTATGGGAGGCAGCCATGCTGCTAATAGCACCATGGCTACCGCCCATCTCGTAATGACCCCCATTGACTACAAGCAAGGGTTAAGATCCGGATGAGGAGATCACAGGCGCTATGGCATAATTGGAAGGATATGAAGAAGAGGCTGTACTGAGAGTATTGAAACATCTACTCTAAAATGGCTCCCAGTGGCAACGTAGCAGAAGGGAGCCTATCTACTTCTGGGTCATCTGGACAAATTACATTGGAATAGGAAGGGGGGAAGGGGACCTGGTGAAGATAGCTTTGAAACGTAGTCCTTCCTTCTGATTGGTTATGCGCTGGATGGTACTATACCCAAGTTTGGAGTTGTGGTTCGTGTCTTGTTGTGCCCACGTTTAACAGTGCACCTTTTATTGTAATTTGCTGCCATGTATTTGTCTAACTCTTCATGCTTCCTTCCTCACTCCCCTTGTCATCTCTGTAATCGAGCTTTCTGCTCTCACCAATGTTTCCTTTCCTATGTTTCTCTCCTTCCCTCCCATGGCATTCTAATTTGCCTTGTCCTCTCACATCCCCAAACCACTGGAACATCTACTGCATCATTCCATTCTCTTCCTGTGATTGTTTATTTGCAATATGCCTGTTTGCCTCTTGTCACTTGCACATATGGTTCTTCCCATGAGTCGGGAAGTCTTACTGGTCAAACTGGCTACAGTCTTGCGAGTGGTATTTGTGTGATGACTTAAGTGGAGTGTGTTTGCAAGTGCAGTGAAGTGCTACTGCAGTTTGGCAGTTAGTTACTGGAAACACTGAGTAGATGAGAACTGTGTTTGATAGCCATTGCCCTGTCGTTCGGCACTCTGTATTTCTGCCTGCAGAGATATTAAACCGCTGTGCCATGCGTAGCACAAACACATATGCAAGTGCAGTGAAGTGCTACTACAGTTTGGCAGTTGGTTACTGAGAACACTGAGAAGCTGGGAACTGTGTTCAATTGCTGTTGCCTTGTTGTTCGACACTCTGGGGTTCTGCCTGGAGAGATATTATCCAGCCACGCTGAACTAAGTGCTACTGCAGTTTGGCAGTTTGCAGTGCAGCAGTTGCTGTGGAAAGACAGAAACACCGACTTAGGTGAGTCCATGTTGCTTTTAAGATGTTTGGTATTATCCACCACCTTGCACACTCACATAACATGATGGGAAAGCTTAAGCAAAAAAGGCTGTTACAAACTCTGTTCCAAGAAAATGGCCAAAACGAGGTGTAGTATTAACTGCTCAGCCCAGGGCTCTCTTGGCATGACTGCTATTGAGGTGGTAGAGATGGATACATTGCTAGTGCTAAGGCCAGTGAGTGCAGATGACCCCAAATTGAAGATAAAAGACTATGTTGGTCAGGGTGAGCCAATGAGGTCCAATCATACAGTTTTGGAAGGTATGAATGAAGAAATAGACGGATCATACATTTCAGTTCTGGAGAACAACTCGCTGCTGAATTTCTGTTATTCCCTGCAAACAGAAATTGGCAACAGACAAAGGTATAAATGCACGGGAATGTGGTAGTCTCTCAGAAACTCAGTTACCTGGTGACAGACTATCAGTCTGTCCTGATATATTTGTAGAACGCTCCTGTGTTCTTTATGAGAGCCAGAGGACCGTGAGTTCCACAAGAGCAGAATCTTCTATGGGCATGTTGCAGTTTACAATAAAGAACTTCCTGAACCTTTGTAATAAAATAAATGAAGCATTGTGTGTGCAAGCAGCCACGCTTGCACGTCTCATGAAAATACACACGGATTCTTTGGGATTCAGAAACCCTTTCAAACATGGTGGGTAAATACGACGACCTTGGCGATAAAGTGGCCATAGCGGAAGTGCCTACGGTTGCCATTTTCGACATCCAGACATGTAGAAGACCCAGCTGAACAGCGCAATAGCACTATAACCGAAGTCTTTAACACCGAGGGAATTTGCATTACTTCGAAGGAATGGCGGCGGCTAAATAAGCAGAATATTTTAAAGTCCAAACAGGATAAAAAGAAAGTTGTCAACAGCACTACCAATAACTAAATGCTTAATGATCCTCACCCAAAAATAACTATCAGCAGAAAGGCAACGCAAGAAGCAAATCGTCAGCATAAAAGAGAAACTGGGAAAGATGGGGACTTGACCAACTGGGTGATGAAGGCACCTTTGCCACTCAGCACGTTGGGTGATTCTTTCGAATCTGCAGGCCTGGAAACGGTCATGGGGCATATAGTCAGACGATACAAAGCATGAATAGTGCATTTACGAATATGCCGGCCCCCCATACAATGAGTGTGGGGGCCGGGCCTCGGGGGTCGGACAGGCCCATTCCTAATAATAACAGGATCACTGAATATGGGCCACAGAGTGGTGGTGCTTCGAAGACGTTTGCTATCAGCAATCTATTTCCAGGGAGCAACAATAATTGGTTGATGTGTTCATGCATATTGCGTCTGTTCAATTTGATGCCCCCCCTTGATTGTGTTGTTATATAGTGATATGGATTACATTGATGTTGACAACCACGCTGAAATACCGACTACAATGGTACACTATTACACTATGAAGACAATCGGTTGAATTCTGGCACATACGGCAATTTTTTTTTTTTTAAAATGGGATACGGTTTACTCATAGCGGCTTAACATAAAGAAGGCATTTGATACGAATTGGGCACCATGACCAAAGAAGGCCGACAAGTGGCCAACGGAACCAGTATTGCACAAGAGAACACAAGTCGATACGTGGAGTGAAAAAATGATGTGCTTGCGTGGAATACGCGTGGTCATGGGCATTTTACTAGCAATATTGGGGAATATAACTTCATCGTGAATTATGACATATTCCTCATACAGGAATGCATGCTGGTTGACAACAGCATTCTATTCAGATGGGTGTGATATTTTTTTAAAAAATATGCCAATAAAGGCCTCTTGGATAGAGCGGCTGAGGGCCTCCTTGTTGGGGTACTTACTCGTATGCATACCACTGAATTTTAAATTATATATATCATTGGTTATTTATAACACGCTTAATACAGAAGGGGTTTCTAAGAGCGGACCCGAGATTCGAACCTGCGTTGCTCTGTGTCCTCTTGCTTCCAAGACTAGTGCTTTGCCGCTGACTGAGCTATACTACCCAGAAATGCCCATAAAGTGTTGGCAGTAGAACTAAACCTTGTTGGGGATGTGCACATGAAGATACTAGTTCTAAATGTCAATGACCAGCCTGGTGGAGACTGCACAGACAATCTTCATGAAGTAATCCACAGTGTGTTCATGAAATGGTGGTTATCAAACCAAACTGTGTGATTCTGCTGGGTGTTGATCTCAATACCTTTTTTAAGAACAACACAACAATAGTTGAAACAGAGAATGTTAAAAACAGAAGTATCATGACACATAAAATATAATGAGAAAGGGAAACTCTGGCCAGAATTTTTAAAAGAATGGAATTTCACCATGTTGAGCGGGCACGCTACGGGCTATATACCCGGTTAATACGTCTGGTTTTATGCTAATAAGTGTGCCACTCTAGATTACGTTTATGTTAATATGGTCTTGCTGAACCCAGTCCAGCAGCTTGGAGTAAATAAGTCTAAATACAGGGACCGCGTGATGATTAATTTGCGGGTTGAAATAGATTTCACACATGATACTATGGTCAAAATAAGAGATTTGGATGTTAATAATGGGGGCAGTAGAAGGGTCGGAAAGGGGCATGAAGTTGTCTCGGGCACCAATGATAAGTGGCCCACAGTTGTAAATGGCAATTCATTCCTTTTGTGGAAGACTGTTTAAATAGTACCCAAGGGGGAGTTTTAGATCAAACATGATGCCGATTCTGCAATTTAAAGAATATTTATTCAGCAACGATTGTCAAAACTACTAGATACATAGAGAACTAGCTCATCAAACTGGCCCACAAGGGCCAAAGAAGTGGCCCACTTTGACCAAAGAAACTGCCCAATACTAGCATTTTGCAATTTTGATTCAGCCATGGGTCTCTTGCCCTATAGGCCTGACCGTACCTGGGCAGTATTCAGCCATGGGTCTCTTGCCCTATAGGCCTGACCGTACCTGGGCAGTAGACTACGTTGGACTGACAAGAACTTTTAGGCATTCAGTATTCTTGGGGTCTATGATTAAGAGGTCACTCTAAAACCACAGCAGACTGTGAACTGTAATGAAATTGCGCAATGGCTCACTGGGCTGGTGGAGTCTGTTCCCGTGGTTGAGGGTGCTTACAAAGTGCACAAAGGGAGGCAACCTTCAGTGACATATGACTTTGAGATTAGAACGACAAAGTGCAGCCTAGGTCAGGAAATACGGCATATCCAAAATATCCAACCACCTAGGGTAAAACTGTTTGAAATGATGAAAACCTGTAAATACAGATAAGATAAATGGGTCAAAAGAAGGAGGGACTCGATTAAAAACATGTGATGGCAAAGTCTGCTTGTTGCCGTTAGCAAGGGTGACAATAAAAAAAACTATGGGAAAGCTGGACAAAGGTCAAGGGTAAACAGGATAGAATGGTTATCAACCCAATCAGAAAGGAAATCTGGTGCAAGTATATAGTGGAGAAATAATGGATTAGGGAGCATTACTATGCCAGACCACCTGATCACTCATTGAGTACCATACCCTGACTGTGTCCTTAACATAATACAAACATGGACGAAATCCAGGGCCCCTGGTCTGCAGGGACTAGCTGACAACATTATTTAACAAGATAGTTAGGGAAGGGATCATCTTGGACCCATAGAAGAAATCCATATTAATACCAGTAGTTAGGAGAAATGGTAGGGATGACCATGGGAATTAGAGATTCCACACTTTGCTAGACTTCACAAGAAGGTTTTTTCTGCATTCTTATTAAGGGAATTACAACTATGGGCTGATGCAAATACTTAGCCGATTTCAAACAGGTGTTCATGCAGGTTCAGCGATCACTCACAATATCTTGACACTAAATGCACTTATTCGACCAGCCTTATGAAAGGGCAGCCCCCCCTCTCTACATTTCATGCGTTGATTTTAAGGCTGATTTTGATTCAGTTTAGAGACATTCATTGTGGTAAAAGCTACAGAAGTGGAACCTGGATGAGGGTGTGCTTGGTTGCATTAGACAACTGCACTAAAATATCAGTGTTCAAGTTAGGTTGATTTTCATGGGTGCATGCACAACGGAAATGCCCACTGCTGTCGGACATAGGCAGGTGTGCACGCTTGAACCCATGATTTTAAACTTGTATTCTCCGGACCTCCTAAGAAGACTGGCAGACATTAATAATGTGGCCCCTAAAAGGGGGCATAGCCATGTTAGATGGCTGTTTTATGCCGAAGGTGTGCTATTATTTGACCACACGTATATCGGGCTGAAGAGATCTGCCACTGAGCTATGTTCTTATGCTAAGGAGAAGGGTCTCAAATTAAATCTAGAGAATACAAAGTTTATGACCTTTGGAACTGGCATAGGTGGTCATTGTACACTGCTTTCGACAGAGGGCCCAGTGAACAAGTTACTACTTACAATCTTCTTGGCTATATTGTAGGAAAGTCAGTAAATAAGAAAGACGTTTCAATAGCTGGTAAACAGTCTAGAGCGAACACACTTATGCCAATGATTAAGGAATGTGTGGAACAGATTGGCGGTTAAACATTAAATGGTGTGATCTTGGCTTATACACAGTCAGTGGTTCCTGCAATATTATATGAACTGGAAACCAGTTATTTAACATATTTAAAATGGTTGCATCTAGTGGAAGATATAATATGGCGAAGGGGCTCATGTCATTGGCTGGAACACTCCAACTTAAGCATGTGTATTATATGTCAAGACAGTGAAGAACCCGAGTTGTACGCTCTTAAATCTACTGGGTAGAAATACGGACCAATCTAAGGTGCGTCCCCTGAGAGAAATTGAAATACTTAATCTGAAAGTATTCAATGAGATTGATTGGACACCAGATTGGGAAAATAAATGTTATGCTATGTAAACGGTGGTATTAGATTAGACATCACAGCCACATAGCAAGTTAAAATCTATGACAGCATGTACCAGACACATGTGCAGATACATGAGACCACAGAAATGCCTTATAATGTCACCTTCCCATCTCTCAGAAGGTTTGTACTGCTGATAAGATGAAATCAGTTGCCAACTTGATCAGTTATTGGGCACATAATGGGCCATACATGGAACCAAAGGTTGTGTATCCTGTGCAAATGTGTTTATACATTTGAAACAAATAGACACATTCTTACAAGCTGCTCCCACCGTCACCCCCGCCCGCCCACCCCACCATTGGGAATGTACATATGGACTATCTTGGAAAATCTGTACTGAACCCTGCGTGGATAGAAAAAGGAAATGTTTTGGCAGCAGTGTCTTAGTTGGAGAGTTACCTCATCAATCACTGCACTGTTTAATATCTGGCAATTGCTATAACCAAAATTAGCAGCACATTCTAATTAATCTTAATTATAAATCCCCATAGATGTAATGTTGGCTACTTGATTTAATTTAATAATTGAATAACTATAACATGACAGAAAAGAATATATATAAAATGAAACACATGTTATATAGTTGATTCTTGTTAGAGTGTCGGATTAATTTACTTGAGAGGATTGATCTTGGGCTGACATGTATAACGGTTGTATTGTGAGTATTGATTAAGCTGCAAGTTATTTATTATAAATTGTTGGGTCTGACAAGCTGTAAGATTTAGATTATATGTACTATAGTGTGATACTTATTGATAGGAAATCATGAAATGGATATGTAAAGAAATGTTTTTTTTGTGGTTTTAAAGATTGGTATTGTTGATATGACTTTTATAGATGTATTTGATATGAAAATTTCAATTTGAGCTAAAGACATTAAAGAAAATAAATAAAAACGGATTTTACGCCCTCCTTTCTTCTTTGGTTCTTGTCCATTCTTTGTTAAGGTGGAGGTTTTCCTTCACATTGTGCATGGAAATGCGTCCCACAGTCTCTAGGTTATTTCTCCATTTTATGCGGAAATGGAGTTCGACTTTGTTAAAGGCCTTATTGTTAATGTACTAGTGAAGCACACACATGGAATTGTGAGCGATTCTGTGCAGAGCACAGATACATTGCCACCAAACATTGCCACTGTGCCATGTCCACCCAAAGAAGAGCTAGTTGAGAAGTACAAATCCCGGTTTAAATCATTATAATCTGATTGTCTTTTTGAAAAAAATGTTACTGTACAGTGTACATACAAAGTATGCCAACCCTAACCCCATCCTGGGTGGCGAACAACCTGGGTGTCATCTTTGACTTCTCTCTCTATTCACCTCAAATCGCTGACCTTATCAATATGTGTATGTATATATTTTTGTTGTAACTAAGCTTCGCAATCTCATGCAAATGCTGCGCACTGTTACCTGAGGGAGGTCTTGCGCATTACAAATAATAAAACAAACAAACAATAGTTCTCACTTTCAACTCAACTCCTCGGGTACTTTATACTTTTCCTCACCTTCCCCCAAAAAGTCAATGTCTCCATAGTTATGGTTCTCTAGGGCTGCAAAGCTTGCGGACAACGAGGACAAACCTCGGGGCCTTGAAACGCGCCAAGCGAGGCGTTGCAGATGGGAGAGAAGCCAGTTTGCATTAGCAGAGTGAGGCCTAGTACAAAGATGGAGTTGAATATTCAAGTACTCACAGATGGCTTTACACAGGATTTTGCAAATTAAGAAAGTATGCTCATGCAGAGTGAAGGTCAGCAGCTTGGATTTTTTGCTGGCGGGCTGGAGAGTCCCACGACTCGCACTGGCAGTATATGGTTCTATTGTTTTTTGACCTTGCGAGACAGGGATCATGCCGAAAGAACTTCATTTGAAGGAGGGGTGCAATAACGTAAGAGTCGATAAGGCTGAACATTCTCAAACTACACAGAGTTTCATGTTAGTTCAGTATATGAAAAATCGTTGCGACAAACAGATTGGGATTTACAGACTGCATTATGCAGAGACAATGGAAATGGCAAATATAATGTAAGTAACTCTTTATACGATTTTATACCGGAATATAATAACAATAGCATTCAGTTAAAGACAGGTTAAGTTGTACTTGTTCGTTCTGTGTGGCATATTACAATGAAGAGCAAGTAAAACATTTGTGGGATCGTCTTTCTACCGGGCACATGGTCATGCATTTGCCCATTCGACACGCATGCAGACAAACAGTCGTTTCTCAGTGGTTCAACGTTAATAAATCATTACATTGTGTGTTAACCTCGATTTCTTTCGTCAGTTTTCGCATTGCTTTTAGAGCCGAACATTCTCCATTGCACTATCCTCGCAAGCAAAAAGTTTCACCTCGGCCCTAATAAATAAAATGAATAATAGTAATAAAGATCGGCTGGCAAGACTAATTTCAATTTTTATGTTTTCAAAACAGGTACATCCTACCGTACTACAACTGCCACCTATTCCAGAACCCAGCCGACGGATTCTTCAATCGCCAGCTGCAGCTTCTTGTAAACAACTGCACTACTTTGACTATCTTATGGGATGATCGCCAAGGGCCCATATGCCCTTACGCAGTACTAGCGGCTAGAAGCAACATATCAACTTTTACAGTGGCCTAGTGCCTAGTTGATGGAACAGCCTTGCAATTCAACGTGCAACCAAAGTGCTTCTTTTAACGAAAACTAACACCCTGTGTACCATAAAGGAACAGCGCGTGACTCACGATAAACTTTAGCGGATTTGCAAATCGAGAGCAAAGAAAAAAAAATCCATTCCGATTTAATATGCCAATTGCTGAATATTCTCTAAACATTTAATGTCAAATAAATGTACTTTACCAAATGTACAATCTTGCTGTTTGATTTTAAAGTACAGTTTCATATTCCGAATTGTGGCGCGCTGTGTTGTGAGTTGATCTGTGTTGGTTTCCGGGTTCTGTGTGAAGTCGCGTAGAAGACGACTGGGCGTGTTTGCCTACGCAGCACAGTAACGTCACGGAGAGCGGTGGGGAATATGAATGTTTTGATAATGTTAGGGTCAGGGGCGGAGGATATGATTTAGTGCCGCAAAAGCAGGTCACACAGGGCGATGCAGCAAGTGATAAGATTATCACAAAATGGCGGCGCACTACTGCCTGTTTTCGCGTGTGTTTAATGGACGAAAACTCGGGTTAGGTCCATAGGAAATTTTTCTAATATCGACCAACTTAGGCTTAAAAACACATGGCCGACCCGTAGGGACAATACAAATTCCTGACCAAACCATTCCTTTAAATCAGGGAGTCCAGGTCCCACTGATTAGGAAGACGAGTAGAACCTATGCATATAGGGACCCTATACAAATCCTTGGCCTCAATGCAAAATGAGATGTGACAACAAGAGAGCATATGCCTCTACTGCAAGAAACCATGTCATTGTGTAAGTAATTGTCACACCTTCACGGGAAATTCCGTGGCCCGACCATAAGCAGCAGGTGTGAATCAAGACCATCTACATATCAACCTGTTCTAAACAAGAGACATTGGGCCTCATTATAAGTGTGTTGGTCCAGAAACAACGGTGCCGGTAAGCCTACCGGCACCTTTGGTTCCGTACCGGCACTGCACACTATGGGTTTGTCTGCCAGAGCCACTGTGCGCGACAGTCTGACCCTCTCGGGCCCAACGGCCATGGTAAGCAAGCCGTCACGGAAGCACCGGCACCGTTAATAATGGTGTCGGTGCTTCCTTGGTCCCCATTCCCATAGAGTCCCATAGGACTCTATGGGAATGGGGACTTACAAATTGCTGCCGCCTGACTTCATGGACTGCCGGGCTGTAATCCCCCAGTGTTACAGGGAAGTTAGGCAATGGTAATTCATTCCGAGTCCGGGCAGCAACACGCTGGTAGCACCAGAAGGGTTACCGCTGGACTCAGAATGAGGCCCATTTCTTTGTGCAAATAATTTTTGCACTAATCTTTGGGACTATGTTAGCCATGACCCTTATGTATTGAGCAGCTTCCGGAGACTTTATTGATAAAGCTTTTGCTTGTTGGATTATGATTCCCTTTAGACTTAAGTCAGACTGTGAATCCATTAGTGCAGTGGATGGGAGACCTCTTTGTTTTCAGAAGATATATGAAGTTAAACAGAGTCCCTCATTTATTTAGTTAGATGTAAAGAAATCCTCAGATTTCCCAGTTGTTTTCGGGACTTCAAAGCTTCAGAAACATAATCCTAGCATAATTTGGAAGGCCAAGTAATAACCTTTTCCTCACAATGATGCTTACGGGAATGTATCTTGTTGCTAGGCAAGATATGCAGTAAGCCGATGCTAGGAGCTATCAAATCTGAAAAAAGAGGAAGGGGTTCAAAGATGTATTATTAGAAAAAGTTACAGAACAGCATAGAGATGACAAATGCCCTAAAAGGTCTTGCAGTTAGGGACACGGTGCCCATGTTTGGATTCATTGCCTGACACTGCAAGAGGACCTTGAGCAGAGGAAATATTTGGAAGCCAGTGTTAAGCTTCAGTAGACACTCTACTTCCCTGCCAGGAGCAGCAATTTCTTTCATTGTCCCCAAGGTGGATGGGTCTTTTAAGACCATGTGAAGATTATAAGAACACGTATTTGATCACAGTAGGGCACGGTTATCCCTAACCATTAATGTTGGTAGTCTTGGGTCATTTGCTGACAGAAACATTTTTAACCAAGCTAGATTCGCGAGGAGCTGGTAATTTCGTCAGGATCAGGCTGGGGTTGAATGGAAATTGTTATTTCATTCACAGGATGGTCATTTTAAGTATTTGGTAATGCCATCTGGGCTTTGCCATGATGAGGTGCCATTTCAACTTTTTAGCAAATTCATATTTCATGATCTACCTGATATGTTCATTATTTCTTAATGATAGTCTAGTCTTTTGACATGCTTTGAAGTAAGAGATATCGGGTGGGTGAAGAAGGTTAGTTTGAAGCGGATTCTGTGACACTCTTATGGTGCTTGATTTCTTCAGCAGGAATAAAAATAAATGAGAAAAAGTAGAGACCTGCATTAAAACACAAGTTGAACTGACCACAGTCCACCCCAGTAAAATATATAAAGAGGGTTAGGGGCTTCTTCAATTTCTAGAGAAGTTTTGTCCAATGTTTTCATCAATTACAAAGGCTGTTGTTGAGCAAGGGACAGCAGGGTTCCACAATGGTGTGGACCACTGCTGTTGTTCACAGGCTACTGTTGAGTTAACAAATAAAGATCTAACGTTTGAGTGCCTTTCACTGGTTAGAGAAAGCCTTCACTTTAGTTCACATTCTTAGGCATCAATATTTGGAAAAGCGATTTGCATGAGAAAAGGGTTTGTCGTCTGTGGCAACAGGGGCTATTTTTCATCAAGACAAAGGAGAATATCCCCAGTACTGCCTGCACCACTGTACTCTGTACTACTGCAAATTATTTATGACACGGCCCACAGTAGCGGCCGTGTCGTTAT
The DNA here is from genome assembly GCF_040938575.1 of Ambystoma mexicanum. Lineage (NCBI taxonomy): Eukaryota > Metazoa > Chordata > Amphibia > Caudata > Ambystomatidae > Ambystoma > Ambystoma mexicanum. The sequence continues at coordinate 204,605,713 of NC_090932.1, forward strand.
GGTTACATTGCTCAACCTATAGGAAGACCACTTTTTGGCAGGCTTATAACTTCCCTCCCCCTGGACGAGTTCTCAAAAAACTTTGCAAAAAAGTTGTATGACCCACTGTGAATTTATTGGGAAAGTTGTGTGAGGTTATGTGGAGGGGGAGAATGTTATAGGGGGGTCCCCATTGTTATTTGTTTTCATAGACTGAATGGACAAAATCTTAGCGCACGTATACAGCCAAAAGGCTGAATGGATTTTAACAAAATTTGCAGCAGGAGCGGGGGCTTGTTTCCAAAAGTGTGCTTTTGTATGTTTGGTGGAAATCCGAACAGTGCTTTCGTTGCAAAGTACTTAAATGTACAGCTAAAAAAATATGTGATATCTGGCTGCTCGCTCTGCGGTCAAAAGTCTCATTGGCTTGGAGTATGCCGCATTGTAGGTGAACATTGGAGGCAGGCAGTGGTTGGCTGGAGGGAAGCATGCTGTGCGTCACAATTTTGGGTTACGCCGACATGTTCTATCCGAGGACAGTGCAGCACGGAAAGGGCCTGGCAAACATACTTTACGGGAAGAAGGGATGGAAAGGGTGGGGGAGTGAGAAGTGGTTCATCTGATATATCTCATTAGGTGGAAGAAGACGGTGAGGTGCCCGCAGTATCTATGCAAACTGCGCCAATTCGCAGGTACCTCCACAGGTGACTATCTTGTGTGGTGAATGCAGCCAGCCTTCATTACGGCATGTTAGCTTGTGCGGCAACCTCGTTTCGTGGTGACTGGTGGCAGGTCAATTGCAGAAGGGGAGTGAATTGCACATGACATGAATAATTTAACATAGCGTGTACTATGGTGTGTTGGGTGTGGTAAGTCCATAGCCCCTTCCATGCATGGCTGGAGGCCTTGCACTGTCAACTATGTGCACTGGTTGCAAGTAGGTTTGACATTGTTGCCTTATGTGTGCGATTTGTCAACATTGCATACATTGTTGGTTCCGTGGTTCCATGAGTGTGGTGCTTGTTAGCACATCCTACAGTGTTTAGTCCATGGCTGGAGGTGATGGAGTGAACACTCCTGCAGTGTGTCAACTGGGTACAATGTTCAAAAACTGTGTGCATAGAAGTGGATTGGGTCCAACTGCATATTTTATTGCCTTGGGTACTGTCCATTGCGCTGACTACTGTACTGCACTATGAATTATTGGTTTTGTGCACTTAATAGAGTGCTGGGAGCGGGGCAAATGTTGTGAATGAAAGTGGGTAGGGGTACCGGAGGCTGTGTTATGTTTGTAGATTCTGCTACCTGTTGCATGTTTCCATGCATAGCTGTATTACGGTGCAGAGGGTGGGTAGCAGTGCCGGTGGCTGTGGTACATTTGAGGATTGTGGTACTTAGTCACATGTTCGCATGCATGGCTGCATTATGTTACGTGGGTGTGGCCAAGGCCTAGACTCTTGGGGCATGGCCAAAGGTCGAAGGCCGTAGGCCATGCACCCAAGAGCCTAAGCCTTGATCACACCCACCACAGCCATGCAGTTTTCACTCTGCATCTCTCCGAGGGTGGTGACCTTTAGAGAATGTTGTGGAGGACATTTTATACTTGGTAGAGCACCAGAAGTGAGCTGACATGCATATATTGTTGGTTTCATGGGTGTTTTGATTGTTAGAACATCCTACAGTTTTCTGTGCATGACTGGAGATGCTGCAGTGACAAGTCCTGCAGTGTGCCCACTGGGTGCAATGTTGGAATACTGTTAGTATAGAAGAGAGAAGGGTTGAACTGGATCTTCTATGTGCTTGGGTATTCTCCTTTGTGCAGATTGCTGGGAGTAGGCCCGATGTTGTGAAGATTTTGTGGTTTGGTTGGCAGTGAAACAATACTTTGTGATTGGAAGTGGGTAGGGGTGCTGGAGGCTATGGTATGTTTGTGGATTCTGCTAACTGTTACATGTTTCCATACATCGCTGTGTTATAGGGCGGGGTTGGGTAGAAGTGCAGCTGGTTATGTTACGTTTGTGGATTATGGTACCTGGCCACATTTTTGCATGCATGGCTGCATTATGTTGTGCTGGGTGTGGGCAAGGCCTATACTCTTGGATGCATGGCCAAAGTTGTGATGGGTGCCACCGGTCTGGATGATTTTGGATGCTGCAATCATGGATTATTTTGCAGAACTTTCTACTGGAGGTGCTTTGGAAGGACAGGCAACATGTACTCGGAGTATTTAACGGTACCTATGGAGTGCTGTACAGAAATGATAGTGTTGGATTCAGATGTCTTGGATGTGATTGGTGCATGCATGTGTGACTATTTCACAATACCCAACGATGGAGTGCTGCAAAAAGAACAGTGGAAAGGGAAGAAGGACTGTCCCTGCTTTACTGGGGTACGGCCCTCGCTGTAGCTGGGAAAGTGCACATGACACATCCTGCCCTTCTGAGCATGGTGGGCATGGAAATGGAACTGTGGGGATTATCCAATCAGGTGTTCAGGGTGTGGTTCACGGGAAGGGGCGGTACTATTTTTTTCCCAATACTCTGTATAGTGAGGTTGGCAGAGATGGAGAGACACGCAGTGCTAATCGTGGGTGATATCTTTGTGCAAGATCTGCACAGGTATGCTGTGCAACGAGGCATTTCTGCTAATTTTGGGTTGGAAGGAGCAGAGGCTTTGTGGGGCAGTCTCTATGAGTGCAGTTTCGGCGGTAGGGTTCACCTTTGCAGATATGAGGCCTCTGTCGCTACTCTTCAAGTTGTCATGGTGCATTATGGAGCTGTATATTTGGGTTACATGTCATGGGGACATTTGCTCTGTCACCTGAAGAAGTTGATGAATGCAGTGATGCAGATTTTTCCCACTGCCAAGGTGGTTTTCTCATGGAGTATGGGACCATGATGGTGTAATTTGTCCCCAGCTAGAGCTTGGAAGGTGTCTTATAAACAGAAGCATGTGTGAATTTATGTGCACTGATGGGATGTTCTCCACCTACTATAAGATCATGAATTCACAAAATGTGCACTGTTTCTATGCAAATGCCATTTCTTTGACCGCCATTGGCAAAGCTATTTTCTCTTACACTGTGCAAGAAGCGTTGACCAGAATTCGATAAAAATGTAAGGAGGATAAGAAAACAGAAAGTCATATAAAGAGAAAAAACAAAAAAGGGTCTTTGCAAGCATGGAGAAAAAAATCTCTTTTCAGAGCCACTACTAAAGATGAAATGCGCTACCCTGTTTCTAATCCCTTCCCCTCCTCCTGTTCCTAGCCCGAGAACTCAGCGGAATCTGCGGTAGTTTCAGGATTACACGTGCCACATCTGGGCCTTTTCAGGATGGCATGCATGGAAATGGGACTATGGAGGCTAAGGCATTGCTCAATACGGTTTCTGGTTGTGGTGTGTATGCAAAAACTGTGGCAGAAGGTCTATTTGTACAGAGAAATGCAGAAGCCTATGGTTGAAGTGTGCAAGGTAAGTGGCAGGCATCCTGTTTCATGCATGCACTGTATGTACTTGTTTTACATTGCTAAGATACATTCAGTGCAGCTTTTGTGCAATATTTTAAGAATTATGTAGGACGATGGGTTAGTACAGAAACAAATTCATGGCATTGTCAGAAGGAAAGAAGAGAGTTCCTGTTTGGATATTACAATGGCTGATATGGGTAAATGAAAATGTTGAAAGCATATACCATTAGAGTGGCACTTGATGGAAGGTGATGGGAGAAAAACCAGTATGTTATTTAACCCTTTAAGTGCCATGGGTATTTCCCCACAGTGCCAAGGCCTTTTTTGGTGATTTTGGTATGTGGCCATTCAATGCCATGTAACCTTTTTGTTTCATGAGATATCTTGGCCCCTTTTTTTCCACATGTAGGCGGTCGTAACGCCACCCAAGAATCCTAGGTTACTGTAGGGGGGGGTGAGAGAAAATATCCAAAAAGGGCAAAAATGTGTTGTGTTTTTCAAAACATGCAAATAAAATGATGTACAAAGAAGCCTGTGGTTTTTTGCTTGTAAGAGCTAGGAACAAATGGTTTGCTGTGCTGAAATCCCGGATGTCCTGGCTTTCAAAACAGGTTGAGTGGTAACAAATAAACATTATTTTGATGTAGTTTTCAACTGTGGTGTGAGAGGTAGCCGATTTTGGCAATTTTTGCCAATTGGAAATGCATGGACGGAATGGATGAAAAGGGTAGGAAAGCCGAATTGGAGGACAGAAAGGCATACATTTCTGAAAAGTAGACAAAATTCCAATTTTAGGAAGGGGTGATTTGCGTAGGTCAGGCAACAACTAGGTTGGGGAAAATGCCATAGATTGGGGGAAAAGCGGGAAAATGACCGAAAAAAAGATATGTGATGGATATGGTTGGCTTGGTATGTCATTGGCTTCTATACATTTTGAGAAAAGCAATGCTCTGCTACATTCCCCCGACTCTTGCAGTTAGGAAAGTACACATTCTTTGTAGTGTTTCACAAAACAAGCAATACCACAAGCCAAACACTGAGCCATGGTACACAGGAGTTTTATGCTTATGGCCTGAACAGACATACTTAGCATGTGTAAATCAGGAAAACCAATGTGGTGAGGAATGGCAAGCATACATTTTTTGAAAGAGCACAGGCAGAGCATTTCAAGGGTAGGTGACTTGAGCAGGTTACAAAGGTTTATGGTGCCTAAAGCAGCGACTAAATGTAGGGCACATTTGGGAAATGAAAGGGTTGTGTGACAAAGGGCACCAGCAAATGGGTCAAAACGTTATGAAAACCACACAAACCCAACAAATGTCAAACCTTCCCGCGTCCCCACACATGTCCCGATGAAAATGGTACTTCACATGTGTGGGTGCACCTACCTGGGCGCCAAGGGGAAAGCCGAACACACCCCTAACCCCAAGTCTTTTCCGACATCTGAATTTCACGGTTTTTCCAGATGGCCACACCATACAGATATGGGCCTCGGGTGTCAAAGCCACCAAGGAAAACAGGGAACCCTATGCATTTCTGAAAAGAGGACAGCCGTGGAAATCCTCAGAGGTCTAACTTGCGCAAATCGGCCCAGAATTTATTACCCAGAAACCCTGGCAAAGTCTGAAATCTGTCGAAAGAAATGGATTTTCTGCACATTTCACTCGGCTCACCCACCGAAACACGCTGCCACCAACACATGGCCTACCGTCCCACGTTCCCACAGGTGTCCTGATGAAAACGGTACCTCACATGTGTGTGTGCACCTACCTGGGCGCCAAGGGGAAAGCCTAAAAGACCCCTACCCCCAGGTCTGTTCTGACAGCTGAATTTCACATTTTCTCCAGACAGGCACACCATACAGATATGGGCCTCGGGTGTCCAAGCCACCAAGGAAAACAGGGAACCTCATGCATTTCCGAAGAGAGGACACCTGTGGGAATCTGCAGAGATCTGACTTGCGCAAATAGGTCCAGAATGTATTACCGAGAAACCCAGGCAAATTCAGAAATCTGGCCAAAAAAAACACATTTTCCGCACATTTCACTCGGCTCACCCACCGAAACACGCCACCAACAACACATGGCCTACCGTCCCACATTCCCAGAGGTGTCCTGATGAAAACAGTACGTCACATTTGTGGGTGCTCCTACCTGGGCACCAGGGGGAAAGCCTTAAAAACCCCTACCCCCAAGTCTATTCTGACAGTTGAATTTCACACTTTTTCCAGACGGGCACACCATACAGATATGTGCCTCGGGTGTCCAAGCCACCAAGGAAAACAGGGAACCTCATGCATTTCCGAAAAGAGGACACCCTTGGTAATCTGCAGAGGTCTGACTTGCGCAAATCGGTCCAGAATGTATTACCGAGAAACCCTGGCAAAGTCAGAAATCTGGCAAAAAAAAACACATTTTCCGCACATTTCACTCAGCTCACCCAACGAAACACGCCACCAACAACACATGGCCTACCGTCCCACATTCCCAGAGGTGTCCTGATGAAAACAGTACGTCACATTTGTGGGTGCTCCTACCTGGGCACCAGGGGGAAAGCCTTAAAAACCTCTACCCCCAAGTCTATTCTGACATCTGAATTTCAACACTTTTTCCAGACGGGCACACCATACAGATATGGGCCTCGGGTGTCCAAGCCACCAAGGAAAACAGGAACCCCATGCATTTCCGAAAATAGGACACCCTTGGGAATCCGCAGAGGTCTGACTTGTGCAAATCGGCCCCGAATTTATTACCCAGAAACACCGGCAAAGTCTGAAATCTGGCAAAAAAATGCATTTTCTGCACATTTCACTGGGCTCACCCACCGAAACACGCCACCACCAACACATGGCCTATTGTCCCATGTTCCCACAGGTGTCCCGATGAAAACGGTACCTCACATGTGTGGGTGCAAATTCCTGGGCGCCAAGGGGAAAGCCTGTGAGGTACCGTTTTCATCAGGACACCTGTGGGAATGCGGGACAGTAGGCCATGTGTTGTTGGGGGCATGTTTCGGTGGGTGAGCCGAGTGAAATAAGCGGAAAATTCATTTTTTTTGCCACATTTTGGACTTTGCCAGGGTTCCTGGGTAATAAATTCTGGGCCGATTTGTGCAAGTCAGACCTTTGCGGATTCCCACGGATGTCCTCTTTTTGGAAATGCATGGGGTTCCCCGTTATCCTTGGTGGCTTGTTTCCCTAAACCCTTTGGGGGTTACAAGTGGGGTAGCCTTTTTACTTTTGTGCCCCGGTAGGTGTACACACACATGTGAGGTACTGTTTTCATCGGGACACCTGTGGGAATGCAGGATGGTATGGCATCTGTTGTTGGCGATGTGTTTCGGTGAGTGGACACACGGAAATGTCTCTGAAATTGGCTAGAAATAAAAGACAATTCTCAGACATTTGGCTCTGGTCACCCACCGAAACACCCCGCCAACAACACATGGTCTACCTTCCCGCATCCCCACATGTGTACCGCCTGGGAGGGATCCACTTCCAGGGAAACACCAATGTTCTGCTGGCAAGGAGGGGGGCAATTTGTGGCCTGCCCCTGCAATTGTGTCCCAGCCCACCAACATGTCTGCCCAGATGGCCCATTCCTGCTCACACCGCCAACAATCCAGCCCCATTCTCACCCACCCCACTGACAGTGGGCCCTAACCATAGAATAATAAAAAACAGTAATCACATAACGTTGCAGCTGCTTGCGTAGAAAAAGATTAAAACAAAACAAAAAACATGTGTTACCTACGGTCACACCAGCAAAAACAAATCATTTTCAAACATGCCCCCTCCTTGCAAGGCATCCCAGGTGGTCTACTGAACCTCACCCCCCCCCCAGTGAAACCCAATTTGCCCCTTCCTACGGGCAGATATCTGCCTCCAGGCAGGCCTGCACGAGGTACCCTTGCAACCTATTTTGGGTGGGGGGGACAGGGCCCCCAAAAACTGTGGGACAGGGGGTGGTGCATCACATGTAGCCCTCCCAGGGGCAGATAAGGGGGTTTTTCCTGCACTCCTCCATCGGCTCAGGCGTCCTTTCCTAGGACCAGATATCTGGTCCAAGGGAGGGCTGCATGACATGGCACCCACTTCATTGGGGGGGGTCAATGCCCCATCCCAATAGAAAATTCCCCGACCGTTTGGGGTGCCCCACAGCCCCCCTAAATTGCGTTCCACCATTTTCCCTTTTTTCCTTTGGTAACCCAACTCCCCTTGGCGCAGAGGGGCACATTGGTGTGCCAATCTGGCCCCGGGGTTCCCAAACCTTACTGCCCCACCCACTGGGAGGCCTGTCCCACAATTTTTGGTGGCCCTCTCTCCCCTCACCCAAAATGGGTGGCAGGGCACCTCATGCAGGAGTCCCTGGGCCTCCTACAAACGGCAGCGTGAAGTACATACCCCTACATTTGGGGTGGGGGGAAGAGGGCCCCCAAAAATTGTGGGACAGGCCCCCCAGTGGGTGGGGCAGTAAAGTTTGGGCACCCCGGGGGCAGACTGGCACACCAATGTGACCCTCTGCGCCATTTCCCTTTGGGGTTAGGGGGACAGGGCCACCCCCCTTTTCTGTAAAATAAATCCCTGGTGGCTAGTGCTCCCCCACTCCCACCCAAAATTCCCTTTTGTTTTTTTGATTTTTATTTTTCATTTTTTTCATTTTGCCCCCTTCCCTGGGGGACGATGATCAGCCATCTGCCCCCAGGGGTGCCCCAACCTGCAGGCCCCATCCTTTAGGGGGCCTACACACTTATTCCGGTGACCCTCTCCCCAATTGGATGGAGGGCCACCTCATGTACTCCTGCCTGTGGGCATAAATCTGCCCCTGGGGAGGGCTACAAGGGGTGGCCCACGTTTCCACTTGGTGTGGGAGGGGGAGGGCTACCACCCTTTCAGGGGGGCAAAAAAAATCCCACGCCCCCTCCCCATTCCATTTCATTTTTTTGATAATTTTTTTGCCCCCTTCCCTGGGGGCAGATGATCAGCCATCTGCCCCCAGGGTTGTGCACATATGTGCACCCATGCTCTGGGGGCTGGGGGGAGAGGGCTGCTTACTTTAAGCAGCTCCCTCTCCCCCCACGTCACAAACGCATCCCTGGTGGTCCAGTGGCATTGTTTGGCGGCGGACTGAGCACTCTGCGCCTGATCCGCGTCCAGGACACAGAATCTCCCCTTTCCAATGACACCTCCCTCGATCTCCGGCTTGAAATACAGCGAGAGATCACGGGCGAGAAAGGTGAAGACTCAAATTCTATTTTCACCGCAGCAGCCCGAAATGGCTGCTGCGGTGAAAATGACTTTCACTTTCATGTCGGCGTGCTTTACGCACGCCGATGTGAATCTGAAAGTAATCTAGCCCCCTGGCAGTGAGGAAGGACCTCCCCCTCACATAGCCAAGGGGTTGGATTACTGTTTTGAGCGATCCCTGCTTTGCAGGGATCGCTCAAAACAGAGTGCCAAAAAGGACAAGCTATCTTGTCCTTAGCTTCCTGGAGGGAATTCCAAGGATGAGATAACTCGTCCTTTGCACTTAAGGGGTTAAGTATGTTATGGACGTTTAGCGGCAGATATCGTGTTCAGAGGTACTTATAACAGAGTTGAAAACATACTGCAGAAAATGTATTCATACCTGTACTTTGTGGTGATGGGTGCCCATGTGGATGAATGTGGATGCATAAATCTTGGATAGTTTCACTGAACTTTCTACTGGAGGTGCTTTTGAATCACACAACACTTGCAGTTTGAATGTGTAATGGTACATATGAAGTGTTGTATAGAACTGACAGTGTTAGATGCTCACATCTTGAATAAGATGAGTGGATGCGTGTGTGACTATTTAACAGTACCCAATGAGGCAGTGCAGGACAAAACATAGTGGAAATGGAGGAAGGACTGCTCCTGTTTTACTGGGGTGCGGCAATAGCAGTAGTTGGGGAACCACACGTGCCACATCCTGCCCTTCTCAGCATGCTAGGAATGGGACTGTGGGGATTATCCAATCAGGTGCTGAGGGTGTGCTTCACAGGAAGGACGGTAACATTTTTTATTACTCTGCATAATGAAGCTGGCAGAGATGGAGAGATGCACAGTGTTGATCGTGGGTGATGCCTTTTTTGCTAGATCTGCACAGATATGCCGTGGAACAAGGCTTTCATGGCAATTTCAATTCGGAGGGAGTGGAGGCTTTGAGGTGCAGTGTCAATGTGTGCAGTTTTGGCATTGTGCTTGAACGTTGTAGAGAAGTGGTCACTTTGGCTACTGTTCATGTTGTGGTGGTGCACTATGGAGCCTTGCATTTGGGTCTCATGCCTTATTGACGTGTTTTCCGTCAACTGAAGAAGTTGATACAAGCAGTGAAGTGCATTTTTCCCACTGCGAAGGTGCTTTTCTCATGCATACCACCAAAAAAAGTATTGGACTATTCCAATGTATTTTGTCGCCAGTCAGATGTCAGAAGGTGTCTTATTAACAGAAGCATGTGTGATTTTTTCAGTGCTGATGGGATGTTCTCTTGTGACAATGAGATCATTGGTTCTCAAAATGTGCACCTTTTCAATGCAAATGGCATTCCTTTGTCCACCAGTGGCAATGGTACTTTGTTTTACAATCTACAGGCTGCATTGAAGACATTATTGTAAGAGTGTGAGGAGGAGAGAAAACAAAAACCCCTATAAAAAACAAAAAAAGGTGTTTCTTTGAAAGCACCCAAACAAAGAAAAAAAGGCTCTTTTCAGTGCTACCACTAAAAACGAAATCCCCTACCCTGGTTGAAATGTACTCACCCAATCCCGCACACAGCACAAAAAGTCAGCGGACATCGCGGTAGGCCGATGATTACACATGCCACATCTGGGGCTTTTGAGGATGGCAGGCATGGAAATGGGATTCTGGAGGTTAAGGGATTGCTCAATAAGGTTTCTGGGTGTGGTTTGTATGAACAGACTGTAGTAGAAGGTGCATTTGTAGAGAGGAATGCAGTAGCGTACGGTTATGGCTGTGTGTTTCAAGAGTCAGACTGTATGGATTTTGGGGGAGTCTTAGATACATTGATTGAAAGTGCATGCAAAACACTGTGCACTAGCTGTTCATTTTGGACTCTATCATGTGGATGTGCACTATTATGGAGTACGTGCAATACAGTGGCTGAGTGTGGTTCCTCTTTGTGACACTTTGGTGACCCACAATCATCCAGACATTACTATTTTTCATTGTGGAGGGAAAAGTTTAGGACATGTTACTGGAATTTCTCTGCAGTTTGTGATGAAGGACGCAATTGGCCAGGTCATGCGTATGTTTCCAAACTGTTGCATCATTTTTTGTAGCACTAAGCAGACACGGATTCTTAGTTTGGTCCACAAATGAAGAAAGCGAAGCACATTGCCAAGAAGGCTATCTGTGCCTTTTTCCGACACGTGACCATGTCCTACTTCCACAATGAAAATATTACGTTTCATTGCACAAAGATTTCTTTTTCTCGCACCAATGGTATTTATCTCACTTATCCTGGCAATCAGGTTTTTCTGCAACCTATTCAAAATGCATTGCTGTCCTTTTTGGAAGTACAGCAACCATTTCTCTAGTAGGTCTTGCACGCTTCATCCCTTCAAAACACAAACACAAGAAGATGCATCTTTTTACCGCCACCCCTTTCTACCTGAACTGACTGCAATGTTTTTCACAGAGCCATGCCTCCCATTATTTGCCGTGAAATGTGTGGAGCGTATAGACTGCACGGCGGTCTGCATCCTTTCATTGGCAATTCAATTTTTTTTTACCTCTGGAAGCAGTTTTTAAAAAACTTTTTTCCTTTTCCCGTTGTTTTGAATGTTTCTTGGTCTTCTAACACATGACACAGATGTAAAGGAAGGAAAGGGAGGGTACAGAAGGGCCATCACCCACAACGATAAAATAGGGCAACTGCACAGAGAGGAAGAGGTTGGGTGGCCTTCACTTAAGTAGGTGGCAGTCATTGTCATGCTCTCGGACCGAACATTCCCAAGCACTTCGAAGTTGCTCCCTCCTGCACAGTACCGCATCACAGTACATGCACAATACAATGACCTTTGACAGGTAATGGTTTGCTGCACAGCATATGCTCTGCAAGGGTGCTTTAGGGCTCCGCTGCCCTACAGGAGTATCCCTGGTTTTGGCAGTAGCAGATGCGGAGAATGGTGTAGAGCAAAGTAACCAACTGCATTGTTGGAAGGGCAGTACCCTGCGCACTGCTGCCTAGTGTTTCGATTTGAGATTTTGTCGCATGGAATATGGTCACTTGATGGTACGGCATTAGCTGTAGCACCAGCATTCACAAAGATGAGTAAATTGTGAAATACAAGAATGCTTTCAACACAGAGAAACGCAGCTTCATTACGTGGAGCAAGAACATAATTATTCAGGCAGCCCCACACAGCCACAGTACCTGTGACACCACCACTGATATTCATTGAGAGTCAAAGGTTCTGCTGTTGACTTAGTTGTCCTTACATTTAGTTATATGGGAGTAACCAAGCAGCAGCAGAGGTGTCCTTTTCCAGACTGACCACAGACTGTCAAACTTGCAGTGAAATCTGTCCCCTAACTGTACAAACCGCAGGTGAGAACTTGACACTTTAACTCAGGGTGCTCAGTGCAGAGACGCTTTGTCTGTTTCACCGGTTATGGAAGGCAAGCAGCACATTAATCCAATTACTGGGCCATTTAACACACCCACTGTACACTGGAGGATGTTGTTGCTTGCTCCAACTGGGCGTCAGGCAGCCACGCCTGCTGCAGCCATAAATTGGTAGGTTTGGACAGCAAAATGCGTAGGCAGTAGGGCTGCTTTAAATGCTGTAGCCTACCACATGAATCGATAGGGTTGGCGACAGGGGCGGTGTTACCAGGACATACGTATGCGCCTAGCTTTGGAGTGGACAGATGTGCGCTCCCACAACTAATTAAAAGTACATTAGAAGATGCAGACATGCAGCCAGTACTCGAGTCGGATGAATACCTGCATTGTGATTACATATATGCCGGGCAGGTGCAGTACCCCTAGGAAACCTCAATTTTGCTTACCTGCTGCTATCTCAGCAGTATTGTGCACCACAGACTCACCATGCAATTTTAATACAAAAGGAAAAGCCACTTACACACTCACCAACACTTTACATGTACATGTTTAATGTGTACGATACATAGACACTATTAGGAAAGGGAAAGGGTAGAACAAATGTAAATACCTACACAGGGGGATTTGGGATTTTAACAAGTTCATCATGAGGGGAGCCAAGGATTGAGGTCTCATCGTAACATGGAAAACAGACGTGGGGTCTTGAAACATCAACTACTGAGTGTCCTGCGACTTAGACAGTGTCAGCTGCCTAGTGAAGGTACGGAGAAAAGAATCCTTGCTCCGTTTATTTTAGAGGCATAAAAAGAGCAAAAATGCTCTACTTCACATAGTAGGCAGCGCCAATAAATACTTCACACAATCTTTGATTAAAGCAAGAAAACTTGTATTTTTAGTGTAATGCCCTTAAGTGAGACACATGTTATGGCAGGTCCTCTGCCTTTTTCAATCAGGGCTGTAGACAATTTTACAAATAAAAAATTAACACATTCAGTTATCATCATAGCAGTAGAAAGTCCATATGACAGTGAAAAAATAATAAAAATAAAAACCAAACATATAGACCATGTAAATAATGAAACCAGTAGTGCATAACAATATATAACCATTCAGAGATATATCAAGACAGAGATATGGAAAGGGGGATAAGGGGTGGATAATGTGGGAATAGAAAAGGAGAATACCACGAGAAAAAGAAAGAAAAAATGTCAATTAGGAAATAATTAGATTGACAAATTCTGAGATATCAGTGTTGAATTTGAAGATTAGAACAATTAACAAATGTAAGGTGAGGATTTGCTTACCCAATATTAGAATCAAATATTCAATTTCAAATAGTAATAAAAGAAGCCAACAAAGGTGGTAATATTGTAATTATGAATCAAATCGATTATTTGAAAATGGCAAACAACCACCTATCCACACCAGGATGCTATGAACAACTGAAATAAAATCCACAAAAACACATCAGTAAAGAAGTAGCAGAACAAGTACAAATATTGCATCTAAAGGGTCTAATAACAGATGATGAAAACACCTGCATGACGATTAAGCAACCAACCATTCCTACGATCTATTTCTTACCGAAAGTTCATAAAACATACGACCAAATACCAGAAGGTAGACCAATAGTCAATGGCATAGGTTGGGTGACTGAGCCAATTTCAGAATATTTGGATTATGCCCTCAGACCTAAAGTATCAAAGTTACAAGCATACTTAAAAGAATGAACAGATTTAATCAATACATTAAATCAAATCATTTGGCAATCAAATTTCATTCTTTCAACCTTGGATGTGAAGGCATTGTACACATCCATCAAACATGAAGCTGCAATTCAAACTCTCCAGTACACATTTAAAGAGGAACCGGCATCTCATTTCCATTTTGTGACAATGCTCAAGGAAATGCTCTCACTAACTTTGGAAAATAACATCTTCACATTTGATGATGAATTTTACAAACAAAAAATAGGAATAGCAATGGGGGTTAAATATGCCCCGCTCGTGCCAACCTATTTATGGTTATGTATGAAGATATGCACATTTATACTTACCCATCTTTCAGAAAGAACGTGATTATGTGGGCCCGCTATATAGAAGATGTTCTCCTGATTTGGAAAGGGCAACAGGAGGAGCTAGATCAATACATGCAAAGGGCCAACTACAACAATTTAGGAATCATATTCACAGGAACCAACAACCCAACAATAATCAACTTTCTAGATCTAACAATTTATGTGGAAGATAACAAGCTGCTAAGAAAGACTTTTTGTAAAGAAACAGAAGTCAATTCGACTTTGTATGCAACCAGCTGCCATTTTGGCCTAGTCAAACACAAAATTCAAAAAGGTGAATATATTTGAGCATGCAGAAATTGCACCAACCAACAAGTATTCGAACAAGAATGCAGATTGCTTTACCAAAGATTTAGAGAGAGAAGGTATAAGGCCAAATATATAAAAACAGTACAGAAAAGGCAATGAGCTTAACCAGAGAATCAACTTTGATCAACAAAACATGACCATTGGACCATTCACAAGACAAAGTTAAATGTATTACTACATATTACAGCAATCATGGACTCCTAAGAAGAATTTTACGAAAAAATGGGCACCTCCTGAAACTTACCAACCGTCATATTTCGGAAAGCCAGAACTTTAAAAATGAATCTTAGACCTTCAATGTTGCCACAAGAACAGAAACCTACACCGACTTCATGGTTGCCAACACCAACAGCAGGCTTTAGAAAGTGCGGGACATGTACGATGTGCAAATATTCACATGAACCCACTAATAAATTTAGGGACAATTTTGGAACAACAATACATATCCAGGATAACATTAATTGTAGATCTAAATATGTTGTCTATGCTATTATTTGTATCTGCCAAAAAATGTACATAGGCAGCACCATCCGTGAACTAAGGACCAGGATACAGGAACACCTGTCCTTAGTGGGCCGTCAGGATGGAACATTGCCCCTATCGGTTCATTGGCAAATGTTTCACCAATTGGATGACAAACACAGCATCAGATTCATTGGACTTAGCAAAGTACACCCCACAGGCGAGGTGGCAACACAGGATTGCGTTTACGGCAACAAGAAGCATGCAGCATTTGCAGATTCAGATCGACCACCATTGGTTTGAATTCAGATAATGAGATGGGAGTGTTCCTGTAAGACTGAACATTTTTGTGATGACCATTGCAGACATGATCACACAGTAACAGAGAACCATTTAATTTACCATTTGTGCTTTATAATTGCATTGTTCTTATGGTTGATCCAAGCACGTAATATTTTATATAATTGTAACATGACTCACCTGTTGATTATTTACTTTCTTGTCATAAGTTAGACTTCAACTCTTATTACAGATCCAGCGTGACTATATTCTTTAAAATATGTACATTTATCGCACATTAGCAAACATATATCTTCACGATACTATTGCTCCTATATGGATGTTGATATTTACCATCCAAACTAACTTTCTGAAATGAACTGTGTCACTATATATAATTGGCAGTTTTCAACATTACTGCGAACGCAGAAGTGTTTTGATGCATAAACATGTTGAACTTTGATATACAAGCATTAGTCAGTTTCCCAAAATATGGTGCTAAGCAATGCTATGGCCGATCAGCACTGAAGAGGGACTGTGGTTGCCAAGGAAACCTAAGCACAACACATAAACTTCAGTACGCCCGCGTGAAAACTGTTGCCAACGTTTGAAGAAATCCATAGGAATGTTCAATGTTCGCCCTGAGCTTTTTGCGGTCTTTTTGCCTTTAAACATGTTGCACTGCTTGCGGTTGCTTCAGCAACGCGGAAGCATCACAACGGCACTGCAAGAACTATCACGGTGCTTGCTGTTTATATCATTTGTGTACACGTTTTGAACTAAATGATTTAGTGGACCAACAGATTTAAAGCTCACCGGACATCTAGTTACCCACAATGGTGTCTTTATACGCAATTAATAACAATACAAGTGCATTATTGCTTGCATAACTTTAATTTGCCTTTTATCAGTGCACTGACTAGTGACATTCTGGTAAATACATAAAATGTACAGTTAACTTTTGATAAGCACGCCTAATGTCTTGTGTTAAATGCACGAGTTACGGAAAACGGCATGACTGCATGTGACTAAATCAAGGGTGCCCACGACCACTCTAGGGTTATTTTATACAGTACGTGTCATGCAGGGCAATGTCCTTTACCTCCTCCCTTAACTCCTGCTCACCTCTCTCTTCTGTTGAGTCTGTGGACTGTTCTGTTTCCTTCTTCTTACAGAGTCTTCTTGTCTTCTTCTCTTTCTTATCCTCGTTACAATGCAAATAGGGCGTTGCTCCTCAGAGGCCGTCGTGACCGGAGGGAACCAGGTCCCGGAGACCCCCGAGAAGCCAGTCCTAAACAGGGAAAAAGCTGGTTGGCGGAAAAAACCCTGCAAAAGAGGTCTCTTTCTTCTTGAAGAATGGTAGGTAAGAAATCCGAAGTAGAAAGTGGTAGCTGTTGGGATAGATTCCACTCTTCTTCTGATTGTAGTGATTAAGAAACAGATGATAGTACCAGGGTATAGTACTGATGGAGTATAGGTCTGCCGTAAACAAAAGCAGTGTAGCTCCGCCGTTGGCCGGGAAAGAATGAAACTGTCGATCCGCTGTCCGGCTAGAAAGGAGTACAGCCGCGGATCTCTGTCGCCAGGCCAAAAGGAAGCAGCCAGACGTAAGGTAAGGAGTACTGCTCGAAAAGGAGGAAGGAGAGGTGTGCCAGAGATGCGCGGTTACCTCTGAAAAAGCGCTACAAGGTAGAGTGATAGAAAGGCACGAAAGGAAGCAGAAGTCAGCAGTAAGATTAAGAAAAAGGGAAGACACGAGAGTAAGAGAAAGGGTAGCGCATATAGTAAACAGGTAAGTGACAGAATAACTCTTACCTCCTCCGTGAGTCCTGACAGCTATCGATATACCCGCACCCGAATAGCGGAAGACACCTAGGAAGTGCAAGAAATACAGAAAAGCAATGGAAAGAGAATATAGTAGTAGGATACTGATTGGAAAAGTACGTGAACAAGAGTGTTAGAAGTTTCCTGCAAGAGAAAAAACGACGATACAACGCATTGGTGCAATGATGCATGTGACGTATATACGTCGCGGCGGCCATCTTGGAATAAGGCATAGACCGCTGACTGGCACAACTCATTCCATCTTAGGTGTGTCTCCATCGGCTCCATACCTTCCATGGTTGATGCATTACAGTACGTTCCATGTCTTGAGGAAATAGTGTAAGTCACAAACAGAGTAATATAACATAGGACTATCTGATTTCCTAATCTCATAAGACGGTTGCCTCTGTATGCATTCCTCTCCCATTCACTTCCCATTCCGCTTTTGACCTACTCCACCATTTAACAGAGATATTTTTATTGAAATACAACAGTTATTAGAATATCAGCTCATGACCATTCAAACATGCTTTTTTTCAGGTGGGATTTAACCGGTTACTTAGCAACCATTTGAAATTGAATATTTAATAATCAAGATTCTAATATTGGGTAAGCAAATCGTCACCTTACATGTGTTAACTGTTCTAATCTTCAAACTTGAACATTGACATCTCAGAATTTGCCAATCTAATTTTTCCTAATTGACATTTTTCTTTCTTTTTCTCGTGGTATTCTCCTTTTCTTTTCCCACATTATCCACCCCTGATCCCCCTTCCCATATCTCTGTCTTGATATATCTCTGAATGGTTATATATTGTTATGCACTACTGGTTTTATTATTTATTTACATGGTCTATATGTTTGGTTTTTATTTGCATTATTTTTTCACTGTCAAATGGACTTTCTACTGCTATGATGATAACTGAATGTGGTTACATTTTTATTGGTAAAATTGTCTACAGCCCTGATTGAAAAAGGCAGACGACCTGCCGAAACACGTGTCTCACTTAAGGGCATTACACTAAAAATACAAGTGTCTTGCTTTATTTCAACCTTGTGTGAAGTATTTATTGGCGCTGCCTACTATGTGAAGTAGAGCATTTTTGCTCTTTTTATGTCTCTCATCGTAACATCTCTTCTCACAGGGATGTTGTTGGGGATGGTGGGCTGGGAAATGGGGAATGGGTTGACGTGAAGGTAGGTGGTATTTCATTTCTCCAATAATATGTCCTTGTACAACATCTTTTAAGGGGACTAAATTGTTTAGAAAATGTTCTATTTAGACGTCCAGGCTGTATAGGTTGCCTTTAAAGCGTTTCCTTCATTTCCTGTGGCCATATGCTGTTGTGCAAGAGGTGCCGCCTCTGATGCATTGCTTTCATTTCCAGTATTTCCTGTTAACGATAAAAATATCTGTTAGGTGTATATGAAGCAATGCATATTAACTGTCTTACTTTTCAGACTGTACTGTGTACCAATGGCGTTACTATCGTTCCTCATTTCGTGAAGAGGGACATTCTCTTCAAGCCATTTTAGGGTGCTTTGCACTGCTGCATAGAAATAAAACTATCATGTGTTTCACTGTTGTACACTGCACAAGCTGTGCAATTATAGGAGAGGCTTCAGTGTACTTACCACGTTATAGTGACGTTCTGCTCTCAATACTGTGTAGTCCTTAGTCTGCCCTTTCCTTCTTCATTTCCATGCAAAGCAGGAGTGCGGTAATATTGTTGGATGCAGACGTCACTTCGCTTATTGGTATATTCTATTATGGTGTACACTCTATGCTTTTACTTTCTTTTGTTTCACAAGTACAGAGTTTGCAGACCTACTCAATTTTGCCTTGCAATGCACATACATGGTGCTCTGTGTACATGTGCTTTCTCTTTGTTGGATGCTTCCACTATGTAAGAGAACCCCTGCCTTTTTTAGCAATTTGAATGCTAGCTGCTATCCGCGAAGATACACACAGTCCACGGTTAGTGTGCCCATCGGCATGCAGACATCAATTTTGTATGCTGTATGGTACATTTATACACACTAGGGATATCCTGGTTAAAACCTATGAAATTCAGTGAAAAAACATTGTTAAAGAGACGTTATGGTTCAGTTGCCCTAAGAAAAACCTATCACATTTTTTCTATCAACTAACTGCATATGTTATGTCATCAGTGATGGCATCAATGAGATTTGTGATGTCATCAGTGATGTTATCAACAACATTTGTGATGTCATCTTTCATGTCATGGGTGTTAGTCTTAGCAGTGTACAGTGGTGGCGCGAGTTATGGTTGCTTAGCTAACCATAACTAGCAAATTTGTGGGGGCTTTCGGTTTTACATGCAGCCATAATATGCATAGGTTGGTATTACTACAGAGTAACTGCAATGTTCCTGTAAAAAACTTTTTGCACGAAATTTGCTAGGTTTTTCTTAAGGCAACTGAACCATAACGTCCCTTTAACAACGTTTTTTCACTGAATAAGAATATGACTTATAATCACATTTGCTACGCATCTTGTTTATTGCTTTAATGTAGTTGCATCTACTTCACGAGATAGTGGGCAGACAATATTGCCCAATGCATTTCAGACCATCCTGGGTCCTTCATCATGGTAATATCTGTCTGCAGATGTGCCAGGTAACCCACACAACATGGTTCGGAATTGTACCGAAATGAGTTATGTGGCAAAGTTGGATTCTAGATGCCTTCAAAAAATTACCTCAGCCAGAAGAACTTTTCCATTTACTTTTTTTCTCAAAGTCTGTCAGGTTCTGAAAAGCATCATTATATGATAAAAGATAATGAATGCTTAGCCATAAAATGAGCGTGTTTGAAATGGCAACATTATTTTGAGGGGACAATGGGACCTGTATAAGTATGGGCCAATTATAAGAATCATAGGTACTTCTCCACTATGAAGTGTACCAATCATACACATGCATAATGAGTGGGATTCTTCTCTAGGTTTCACTTCATTGTTGCATATTGTCCATGAGAAAGCCATGGGAAAAGAGATGCCCAATTTAGCCTAGAGGAAGGGGATATGCATAAAGATCACTCACGACCCATTTTTCTTTTGTACTCCAATTATGGGGGTCATTCACTACAATACAAAAGATTTTAAGGTATTTTGTGCTGAAGAATTAAAGACTGTCAACAGAAAAAGTGGGCTAGCCTTGGGGCTGGAGATCAGGGAAAAGGCGGGCCGCACATATTCAGAAAAAAAAACCTTATTTCTTTCTTGTTTGGCTTCCCAGAAGCATAGCTTTGAGCTTTTGTCATGACACACCATTAGCAGGACTCACTGCAATTTCCTATTCAATGAAACTAGTATTACGCTCTTTTTGGTGACCATAATCGAAAAATCTGATAAAAATGTATGGCCAGTTATGTGAAATAAGTGTTTCAGTTCACCCTCATCAAGAAGTCTTTTCCCTTGTCTCAAGCCCAGTAAGTTATGGCAACAGAATTACAACGGATTGTATTATGGGGTTACCAAAGTCTTAAGGAAGCAATGCAATCATGGTAGTGGTAGACACACTAACAACCTGGCACATTTTACTACATTAGAAGAGCTGACCACAGTAATGGCATTCACAAAGGTATTTCTGTAAGAAACAGTGAGATTGCCTGGCCTACCTGCCATCATAATTTCAGTCAGGGGGTGACAATTTCTTTCTAGGTTTTAGGGGTTTATCTAAAACACTTTACAGAAGGAATAACACATCTCGTGGTTGCCATCACCAATCAGATGGGCAGACTTGCATTGTTTTGTGATGCTATTTGCATTGTTTTCTAATGGTATTTGGAATCGCTGGGCCAAGTCGTTACCCACAATAGAAATCTCTTACAACAATTTCAGTAATGCCTCTGTGAGTACCACACCCATTTTCGCTACATTTGTGGTCCAGCCAAAGATATCTGCAGTAGCATTTCAAACATTTTCACATTTAGCTGCCAGGACGATCACTGACCTGTACTTGACAAAGTGGTACCTGTTCGGTATATTTCAAGACGCTCTCCAGTTAAAGCATCAAATGAAAAAGGATCGAATGCAAAAGGATCGACACAATAGGGCTGAAAACAAAAGGATCACATTTTTTTTTTCATTATATATATTTTTTTGGTTTTCGTATAGGTAAAAAAAATGTTTTTTATCCAAAAAACGGGGTTGAAAAAAATGAAAAAAAAATGTTTAAAAAAAACAAATGTCCTTTGACCATTCGACCCTTTTTTTCAATCCTTTAACCTGTAACCGTTCAAGACGCCAGTGGGAGCCACCTAGCGAGATCCCGACTGCCTGATAGATGGTACAGATAGACCGTGCACCCAGAAGTTGACTCCCAAAGGAAATCCTCTCAGGGAATAAAACTCTTGTGAAGAATAAGATGACAGATTCCTCAAGCACCAGTCGTAGACTTCTAAGAAATCAGGAGTCATTGTACAGTCGGAGAAGTTCAGGGGGAGTCCAGCAGTAATAATAATAATAATAATAATAATAATTTAGCATGTATATAGTGTTCCAAACCCTCAGGCATCTGAGCACTGCTTATTATTACCCACGGTGTCTAGTGCTCATTTATCGAACTCGGAAGGATGAAAGGCTGTGTTTGGCCCTGCCGGGATTTCAAACCTACGTCAGCAGGCTCTGCACAGATGTCAAAGCGAGCGCTCGACCTGCTGTACTATTGACCGGCAAGGAAGGAGAAGGACTGGAGACAGGAAGGGAGCAGGGCCAACAGGAGAGAAGATGAAAACAGTGAACAGTGCAGCTGGGAGTAACAAGGTAGTGTCAAGGCTCATCAGAGCATAGCAACAGAAAGAACATACCTCCTTGCTGCATAAATCCTTTTGTGGCATCCTCGAAATCCACCGGGACTCCAAGCGCATCTGTTATGGTGGCAGCAATCTTGGATTGTCCATGATGTGTAGAACCTCATGCCCGAGGTCCTTGGGAGGTGGCATCATGGATGGGGCATATTCTGCTGTGAACAAGGCTCATATGCCAGCATTAGGATTAAGACAGTATGACCCCTCCACAAGATCGAGGACCCATGCTTCACAGGATGGGCCCAATGATAATGCTGAACCAATGCAGGAGCATGAACTGTGGGTAGGTTTCCAAGACTGATCGCACAGGCCTCATCCCTTCCAGACAACCAGGAAATGGAGCCATCCACTCCGATATAGCAAATCTGAGTTGCTAAAAATTCAATTCCGGAATCCATAAACACAGGGGGTGGAATGGCCTTCTTCTTTCTGTCAAAGCTTCCTTTGTAGCATAGGTTAAGCGTGTCATTTGTCTTACATATTTTATTTCATGAAATACAATATTTCTTACAAATCTACAGGCAGTTGCCTGCCTCGCATTACTGACCCCTCACACCGGGTAATTTATTTTGGAAGAGGTCAAGGACCTTGATAGGTAGGCAATTGGGTTCTCCATTCCATCTTCAACCCGTTGCTTTAAAAGAGACCCAATCGCTCTGTTGAAGCATCGGATTCCACGTTATCGGGCTTCATGGGATCAGGCTGCTTTGATACGGGTTTTGTGGTGAATGCTCTCTTTAGATCTAGAAAGGCATGTACAAAAGCTTTGTCCCTGAAAAAAAGTGATCCTTTCTTTAATAACTTGGTTATTGGCTGAATTCTTTGGGAGAAGGTGGGAATGAATTTCTGATAAAAGTTGGAGAAGCATAGGAATCTCTGGATATCTCAGACTGTATCAGGAGTAGCCCATTCAGGCACTGCCTTCACCTTTATGAGATACATGCTGGTTCTTTCTGCTGATCGAACATATCCCAAATACGAAATACTATTCTGTTGGAAGGAAAACTTTTCAGGATAAGCAAGTAGATGGTTCTTCTTTAGACAAATCACTTCAAAAATATGCTGTTCATGTTCTTTTACAGTTTTGGACAAGATTAGGATGGGATCTAGGCAGACCACTATGAGTGCATCAGTAAGTCCCTAAAGACATGATCCATAAAGCGCTGAAATATCGATGGTGCATTTGCCAGACAGATGGGCATAAATTGGTAGTCATGATGTCCAAAAGGCATCCAGAAGGCCATTTTCCACTCATCCCCAGAACATATCCATATGAGTTGATATGCACCTCTCAAACCCAACTTAGTGAAACTCCTGGCACCCTTTGTGGCCTTCAGGATGTCAGGAATGAGGGGTAAGTTGTGCTCATCCTTTACTGTGACTTTATTAAGTCTTTGATAGTGTTCAATACACAACTATAATTTCTTGGTATACTTCTCGGGAATGAAGAACAATGTGGACCTGGCAGATAATTTTGTTTCCATAATCAGGCCATTATATACATTTTTCTACAGTTAGTCCTGTAGTGCTTTCTTCTCTGTGCTGGATAGAATGTACATTCTCCCAAAAGGCAGTTGGACTTATGGAAGTAGTTTAATGGAGCAGTCATTGGCCCGGTGAGGCAGTAACGTCTTATAGTAGTCATTGAAAAACACAGCCTGAAATTGCAGGTATTGCTCTGGTACCAAATTGATACCATCTGCTCTGGTAGAGGTAGACACCCTTTCATCCAGGCAGGTATGGGAATGTAAATCAACTGTTCTTTGGTGAAGACAATGTAATGCAATATTCTGACCCTACAAAGAACGATCCAGCAGCCCAGTTGATGTATTGGTTATGCGTTTTAAGCCATGGTAAGGCTAAAATGATAGGGTAGTGATCAGCTTTTATCAAGTCGAACACAAGATCTTATTTGTGAGAAGCAGTACATGCAATCAAAGCTTTCATCTATTTCGTTGTAGGGCCCGACAGAAGAGGCTGTCCATCAACTCCTTCCATGGGAAGGGTGTAGCTTCTAGGCATACAGGGATTTCATGGAATTTGGCTGAGCT
The DNA here is from genome assembly GCF_040938575.1 of Ambystoma mexicanum. Classification (NCBI taxonomy): domain Eukaryota; kingdom Metazoa; phylum Chordata; class Amphibia; order Caudata; family Ambystomatidae; genus Ambystoma; species Ambystoma mexicanum. Next base: position 204,629,603 of record NC_090932.1, read on the forward strand.
GTAGTCAAGGAAATTGTCAGTAGCTCCACAATCAATCAGTGTTGTAACAATGGCAATTAGAACATATTCATTATCTATGGAGACCTTAAGAATCACTGTCATCAAATTCACGTTTTCTACAGTAGAAGTAAGGGTACTTGTCTTAAACTTCCGGATCATCGTCCCCTTCATAATTGGGATGTGGAGTTTCCCGACTGAGAGGATAGGAGCAACGCCACAATTCCAAACCATATGTTCCCTGGATGCGCAATACATGTACAATCATTGCACACGTCTTCGGCTTCATTCCTTGGTAGACAATGGAACATGGGTTGATCCAATCTGCACAGGTTCAGTTTCACTTGAAGTCCTATCCATGGTATGTATGGGTTCAACAAGATTCTGAGGTGCTTGGGTTTCTTCCTCTTAGTGTGCCGCACTTGAATGCATTAGTCCATTTGTATCACAAGGGTAATTAATTCTGCCAGATTAGAAGGCACAGGCATTTGTGCTTTGCCGTCCTTTAAATTGACAGGTAGACCGCATCTGAACAGAGCCATTAGCACATTGTCTGGCCAAGCAGTATCCGCAGCCATCTGTTTAAACTTGGCAATGTAGGACAGAATGTCTGGGTTTCCTTGTTTACAAACCAGAAGGGATTCTGGAGAGTATAGTATCAATAGCATATGACCAAATATATCTTTGAGGCTATGAGTGAATCCTGGGTAGCTCTCCATAACCTGATAATTAGTTGTAACCAGAGGTGTTGCCCGAGCCAGAGCACTTCCTGCTAGATTGGATATCATGTACCCAACTTTCGCTCTGTAAGATGGGAACAAAAACTGCTTAAAAGTTAACTGCACTGTACAAGCATCCAGATATTTTTATAATTTCATTGGGATTCTGTGGTATTTTCCACCGGGGAGAGAGTCTGGAGTGACTTTCAATGGAGGGGCATTGCGTGTAGTGACCATTTGATGTAAGGCTGTATTCTCAGTCTTAAATGTCTTGCCCTCCATGGTCAATGCTGTGGGTTGCATTCCAAGGCCCCAAACTGAAAGTCCCTTTCACCCGAGAAACAGGACTTTTTAACAATAACACCAAAAACATCTTTGCATGTTTAGCTGCAAAGGAAAACAGAAGATCCCTCTCTCATGAAAAGCAGGATTGTTCAACACAAGCACCAAAAACAGCTCTGCGTGTGTGATTGCAAATGAAAACTGAAGGGCAATATGAATAAGGCCTACCTGTCACTACCCAAGGAAAAGCTGCATTTTAATTCACAAAGCAAGAAGAAAAATCAAAGGTCCTTTTCACATATAAGACATGATTTTTAAACAATGTCACAAAATGGCTTTGCATGTGTGTTTGCAGTTTAAATGTAAAAAATGTAACCCTGCTAATATTTGAAAAGAAAATCCCTGTTTTTTTCAACGGAAAAGCTTCTGTAGTCTAGAGACAAACCCTTTTGTTTGCTGTGGAACACTTCACAAGGAAGTCCCCAACTGCAGGTCTGAATTTTACATCCCCCACCCAATTATAAAGGCAATAAAGCGTCCTTCTAAAGCTGTGGAAAGCTCAGTGTTCCCTAGACTTGCTGGCTTTGAAGGCAGTGACTGCAGGACTAGTTCCCCTTGTCTGGAGCATAACCAAAAGGTGTGAAAATGGAGCCAACCAACTTCAAAGAGCAAGCTGCAACTACAAAGAGAATAATAAAATCTCTGGTTACATGCTGACCCTGTAAGACCATATGCTCTGAAGGCAGGAGAATGGACATTTTCCCACATGAAGATTCACAATTAATTTGAAAGGACTATTATCATTGAGGGCTTTTTCTCACCAACCATAAATCATACTGAATACATGTATGTTTTATTTTTAATGTAGATTCCAGGCAATTGTGGAGATATAAAATTCATCCACCTGCGACTCCGGGAACTGTAATGGCCATCTAAGATGGGTTTCTGGCTGATCTGAAAGCTTCCAAATATGAGAGTTGCTGAATGGGTGGAGGGAAAAATTCAGAATATTGCTAATAAATTACATATTCATAACTATTATGCGTTTTGTGAAAATGGCAGAAAATTGCCAAACCGTCATGCAACATGGTGTGTTCTTTTTTGATTAAATTCCCCACGATTAGCTGAAAGGGATACATATACACATATATAAATATTTATATATTATGATAGTTACTAATAAATCACAAAGTTTTGGATACATAACTAGTCTTTGCTGAAAATGTGAAAGGAGAACAAATGGTGATCACACATGGGAATTGCCATGTGTTGCTCCAGACCCCTAAACCAATCCTGAGAGGGAGACTGGATTTGGGAGGAGGGAGAAGGGTAACTGTCCAACCCTAGTTCTGGGAACTAGTGCAGGGTACGCCCCGAAGATTGTAAAATTGGTGGTGCCATTGCTGCTATGTAAGGGAGACTGCACAAGGAGGAGGGGACAGGGCTGGTGAAATTTACCATCAGGAAACCTGTGGAAACTCACCATCTGACAGCTGTAAGGAAACAGGAGATTCCTGAGAGTGCATCTGGGTGTAACTGTCTATTTCAAGCAAGGCCTCAAAGAATACTGGGTCCTATGGTGGAGAGCGGGAGGCCATCTTTGAGAGTGGAGTGACTAGACCCATGCCCTATCTTTTCAGAGTGTCCTGAGATGCAGCTGGCTTTCCTGAACTTTAAACAGAGGCTTCTATGTAAGTAGAGCTGAGCCTTGGGAGACCAAAAGGTGGGGAATTAACTTGCCTTAAATCCTTAGTGGGCGGAGGTGGCGGCAAAACTGTGTAGATCCTTAGCCTATTTAACTAAACATATTACCTTATTGAATTGTCTATTTGGCAGAACACTACAGTGTGAATTTTGTTACAATGTGAAATTAATAAAGCTCAGTTCCCAGTTTAAATATTTAATTGAAGTGGAATTTGTAGAATCTGAAGAATTGGGATTGTGTTTCTTTCAATTCACTTTTGTGATTTATTTATGCTGAGGGAAGTTGACTGTGTTGTGCCATGGATAAAGTGATGTTTGACATTTTAGTGCAAATTTCTATTACTTTTAATTTAAACAAATACCAATATATGTCCTGTACACTGTCCTGGTTCTTGGCTCATTGTTAGCTCTGTGGGATGGATCCAAGAGGCATGATATGAGTCAGAGATAGGGCTAAATAAAATAATCTGTTAAACAGTTTGTTGTGAGACACCTGGAGGGGGAGGGAAAAAAATCCCTTTGTTGAGGGTGGCCTCTCAATAAACCGTTAAAATGCCTGAATAGCTGCCACTAATTGTTGCAACTGGTCCATCGTAATGGTGTTGCTGTCAGGACAAGCACTGACCTGCACTTGGGGGAGCGGCACCTGTTCAGTATGATTCAAGAGGATAGGGGAATCCACCTAGCGAGGACCCGACTACCTGATAGATGGTACAGGCATACCGTGTACAGAGAACGGGACTCCCAAGGGAAACACTCTTGGGGAATAAAAACCCTTATGAGGAATTAGATGACAGACTCCTCAAGCACCAGGAGTAGCCATACGCTTCCAAGGAAGCAGGAGTCATTGCAGAGTCCAGTAGGAGGCAATGAAGGAGAGGGACTGGAGCTGGGCCAGCAGGAGAGAAGGTAAGGAACAGAGAACAGAGCTGGCAGTAACAAGGGCACATCAAGGCTTATCAGACCATAGTAACATAAATAACAGAGCTTCCTTGCTGCTTAAATCCTTCTGTGGCCTTTCTGAATGGCACCATTCCTCCAGGTGCCTCCGTTATGGTGGTCACCATCTAAAATGGGTCCACAACATGCAGATTGTCAAGCGTATGATCCATGTGTGGTGCCATCTTTGATAGGGCATGTGCGGTAGGGAACACGGCTCGTACACCAGCGTTAACATCGCGACCTAGGCTGCGTTAGTATTTTGACACTGTCATCCCTATCACAGTTTAATACCTTAAATTAGAGTTTAAGAAATATCACTTGTCATGTTTGGAAGGCAAGATCAGTGTAAAAGGAATTAAGGGAGTTAGATGCCTACACCCCAATTAATCATAGGGCGAAACGTTTGGCTAGCCACTAATTAGCTAAGGTTATCAGGATTTTTTCAGAAATGTGCAGTTTGATTTGTGGGGTCATTTCCGACTGTAGAATCGGTCCAGTAGCTGTATGGTTTTAGTTGCTCATATCATGGAAGATGCATCATTCTTTTTCAAATATTACTGTTAATATCGGTCACTACACCAATTTGTGAATGAAACCCGCCACCTCTGCTTATCTCAGATCATTTGATTTGGATTCCCATGTGGTTAGGGAAAAATTGCAATGCTTAGTGGATTTGAAGGGTGTAGAATGGATGACCACACATGAGGACCTACATGGTTTACTGATGTACCAAGACAGTCGCAGCTATTTCAAAAGTGTTTTCTGGATAACTCGTGAACTGAAGGGATGGTGGGCAGGTACCATCAGGAATCAGAGACATGGACTACAACCAAGGATGAAGAACAGGGCAAGGAGATCATGGAAAGTAAGGTATATTTGGAAACATATTAGGAAGAGGCTTTAATGAGGCTATTGCAGCACGAATTGAAGATGGCTACCACTGGAAACATGGGACACTGGAAGGCGGCCTATCTACTGCCTGGTCATGTGGAGAAATAACATTGAAATAGGAAGTGGAGTTGATGAATGTTGCTTGACAACATTGATTGTTTGGCAGCCATTCGATTCTTGTGCCCCTGCCTTGGAATTGTGTTGTGTGCATCATAGTGGCCGTGTTTTGCAGTGTGTACCCTGTGTAGTTGTGTGCAGGTGTGCGTTGGTCTAACTCTGGTCCCTTGCCTCCTTATATCCCTTGTCTACACTGTTTCTGAGATTTCCGCATTCACCAGTGTTCCCTTTTCCGTGCTTCTCTCCTTACCTCTCTGGTGCTCTCTTTTTGCTTGTCTGCTCTTGTCCATGATTGGAGTGGTTGGCAAATATCTTGCACCATTCTGTTTCTCATGCACTTCTCCACATGTGTGTGCTGGTTTGTCTCGTCACTTGCATGATTGGCTCTTTCGGTGAATATGGGAAAGTAATTGCTATTTCACCCACCTTTCCTTTTTGGTCAATGTCCTGTCTTTCTTAAGTTAGGTTGTTTTTCTTTGCATAGTGATAGCAGTGTTTTCACCTGTGCCTGGGGTTTTTCTGTCTGGTCCTTCTAGTTCTACACTATGAAGGCCCTGGGAGTTATATGACGTTGACAAAGAAACTGCACGTCCTCCTGCTCTCTACTGGGTGAGTTCTTCCTCAACCACGTTAGGACATTGTGTTGTTTCTCTGACATACAGATTATTTAACTAAAGTTTAGTTCTCCTGCCTTAAAGGGAGACAGTGAAGAACCTGTACACCCAGCCCTTGTTTCGTTTGCCTTTTTCCCCAGAGTGAATCATTGGCTTAGTCATGTGGATGATTGGCACCCAATACTGGTTCATAACAACCACACATTCACTGAGTGGACATCTGCAACAGTGTCAGCCAATGTGTTGGTGGTCACCGCTGCAGCCCCTCGGCTGCAACCTCCACCATGCATTTGCATGCATTGCACCGATGATACATCTTTGATTGGTTATGCACATCTTTGTTTTTTATTTCCTTTCAAACAAACTTTCTTCTTCAAATAACCATATCCCTTTTGTCTCTCAACACGTGTTTCTCCACGTTTAACGCACGTGGTTCATCAGGAGAGTTTTCAATTTTTTCAAATTCGATAGACAAAAGGGATATGGTTATTTGAAGAAGAAAGTTTGTTTGAAAGGAAATAAAAAACAAAGATGTGCATAACCAATCAAAGATGTATCTTTGTATGATTTAAAGTTCAGAAAAGGAATACCGGAAGCGCACTCCAAGGAAGTGTACAGTTAAAAAGAATTGTTTGTTTAATACTGCAGCAGCCGCAATATACACTTCAACAGGTGCAGCATCCAGGTAACAAATAAATCATTCATTACTGCACAGTAAGAAATCGCCAATTATAGGAAATCAAAGCCGCAAAGGACTGCAAAACTTATACAAAAATGCATTGCACCCGATGTTTGCTTGCACACAGAACATTGTGACAATCCATGCAATCGCAGAAATTCCACTTAGAAGGGGATTGGCAGGTATCTTGGCAAGCTCGTACTTGCAGTGCCAGGGCATGGCACACAGTCCAGATCGTGTGCAGGTGCCTTCTCACATGTGTTTCCACCTCCACAAACTCTACAATAAGAAATTTATTTTTTCCAAATGCGTCCTGGTGCTGTGCGCTAACTGTTAATGTCTTAATATTCCACTCTCATGGTGACATTAAGAAGACCATAAAGTTCCAGGTCGTTTTTTTTGATGTTTCAATCAATTCTTTATTTCTAGTATTCACTTTCAGAATTTAATTTCTCTTGTTCTTCTCTCATTTGTATTTTCTCTCTCCTCTCATCTCTGTTCTCTCCCTACAGTGTTAACATTCTCTGTTTTCTCTCTCCTGTACGTAGTAATTAAATTGACTTTACTTGCTCCTGGCTTAACTTTCATGAACTCTTTTAATAGATAGTCTCTTGTGATACACTTGTGTATAGGCGTGTTATATAAAGGTCATATCATATCATCATATCCTATTGTCTGCTAATGTTGGTGCTTCATTTAATTCTTTCAGTCGATAGGCTCTTTGCACAAACCTCGTTTTTAATATTTTCGTATGTTCATTGAACGCTTCTCCAGTGCTGCAATTCCTTTTCACTCTACAATAGGTCTGAAGTCCTGCATTTGAAATTGGAGCTGAACAAATCGTCAAGTATCGAAGAAGGCAGCAGCGAAGCGGAGCGGAGTGGTGTGAGAGTGGGCAGTCTGTGGCAGTCTAATGGCGTCTAGGGCGGATGGGGGAGAAGCCCTGGACCTGAGACACAACACCTTTGAAGATGAAAACGAACCACGAAGGCTGCGGAGTGCCAACAGCGCCTCTACTCTTTTGCTGGCCCCCCCATCTTCCCCATCCTCTAACAATACTCAATCCACGTTACAATCTACCATTTTATCCTGTGCAGGCTCTCTGAAAAGGCCGGGAGGCAAACTACAAAACATTCCGTCAAGAAAGCTGCCCAAACTAACTGTTCAACAGCACGCCTCTAAACCCAACCACCCTACTCAGAAGCACAAACAACAACTTTTACCTGAGGAATGGATTGAGCATTCCGCTGGTTTCTCCATGATTGAGGACGCAGCCAGCAAGTCGAAACGATTGGAGCAACACGGCACATTCGATCCAGAACCGGTGATGGGCTCCAGCCTCAGGGGATCAGTGGCGCTTCGGCCCCTGGCTGCGACGGCGGGCAGCATGGAGGGTCCTCCCCTCGTAGGGGGAGAGGCCTCCCATATCGGGACCCGGGAGGAGCTGGGGTCGGGTGGCGCCTGTGAGGAGCCCCCAATCGGGCTAACTGCGGCTAACTGCGGCTCCGCGGGACAGCGGAGCTGCGGGGAAGCCTCGTTCCATCAGCTGTTGGAGGCTGGGGTCGCACGCGGAGGACGATGCAGCGGAGCTGGGCTGACTGGGGCACGGCACCCCGGCCCGGTGGACGACGCGGAGGAGCCGTCCCTCGGAGGAGGGGGGCCACCCGGGTCGAGGGCCGGGGGGAGCCGTGGCCGGGCCGCCGCGGTCCCGCTGCACCCGCGGGGGACTCGGAAGTGCTACAGAGTCCCGACGAGGAAACCGGCGTCTCTGGGGTGGAGAGGCCTTTGTACTCGGCTTCCCATGGCTCAGCTGCCCCGCAGCGCCACCAGGTGGTTACAGACATCATTACAAAGTCTCCATTGCAAAACCTAACAAAGGCTCAAGTCCACAACAAACTTTCCTTTTCACCAGCAGAATGTGTCGAAAATATTACTTATGCAAAACTTGACCCGAAGTCTCCAGTGGGGGGGGCCAAGACCGTTGAACATCCGGACGAGATGACTTCAATCTCGCCCGTACCAACATCTTCTCCTTTGGCCCCCTTAATTCTTGAGCCTATTGAACTCGAGGCCGTTAAACCTACAGATCTGAGAGGGGGCAACAAACAGGGGGCTCCAATTCGTCACCCACATGGAATCCCATTTAGACTACTTTCAAAAAAAAACTTTGATCTCCCTACAAATTCTAAGCGATCAGCAGCAAAAAAGCCTCTTAGATCCTCTACCTCAGTAACGCCATCGTCGAGTCATCGCCTGGAAAACTCACTAAAAACGCTCTTTCACAGACAAGCCAAAAAGAAACTGCATCATCCAGGGCTTGGGGAAATTTCGGACGCAGATCTATTAGAAGCTCTTCTAGAACCTCTACTCATTGTATCATCTAGCTCCCAGAAGAATCCCCCTAGCACTGAGACCTTTGTTCCACCAGTTCATCAAAGGGAACATCCAAAAGACACTTCTTTTCCTGGACCACCGGGCTTACCAATCATCTTGGAATTACAAGAATCTCGGCCAGAGAAAATGGCAATTTCAACATCCTTGCCAGTGTACAATGAGCCTTGTAGTGAAGTTCAGGAGTTTCACAGTGAAGCCCCAACTGATTTGAAGGCTGTGCCATTAACTGAATCAATACTGGGAAGTAAGAACTCTCTACCCCAGTCAGTCTGTTCCACAAATGCTCCACCAGTGTCACCGGAAATAAATAGCGGGGGGCAAAACGACACTGCTAGTCGATCTTCTCATATTTTTGAGAAAGGTAATTTTGGGTCTAAGCCCACCCCCTTGGTGGCTCCCTTGGAGAGTGAAACACACAAGGAAAACGGAAGTAAAGAGGCCTTGTTGGATCTCCGGGAGGGCCCCATTTCGAGGCCGCCGACTTCCCAACAGAAATCAAAGGAAGCATCGCGGTTATGGTCTCCGTCAACACCTGTGAGTTCTGCATCTAACAGAAGACCAAGTGAGTCTTCCTATACTATTCCGAAGGAGACTCCGTCAAAAAAAGCGGACTTCATGTACATTATGTCTGCTGTAACAATTGCATTAGCACCTTTTTGCAAGCTTTATGAGGCAATAAATGACTCCCTGAAAGATCAAACATCTATCTTTGCGATGATGAACTCTAAGCTTATTTACTTAGAAGGCTATATCAACGCTTTAGAGAAAAGAAAAAATGACCCAATTGGTACTTCGCATGTTCACCAAGTCGAGCCCATGGAAGTCCTTACAGGCTTAAGAAAAATCAACAAAGATAGGCCAGGGATGGACGTAAGCACTCAAACAACAACACCAGACACACTGTGCCGGGATGCCTCCAACAAGGATTGTGGGACAAGGCCAAAATCGGGTTCAACCTCCTTGTCAGTTTGCCTCAACACATTGCCACTCAGAGCAAATCCGATAACTAACAAGTTGGGCGATAATGACATGATGTGTTTAGATGATATTCTCCCACAGAAAGAACAACTAGAAACGAAAACCACCCAAGGCCTAAGCAACAAACAACTGAATCCAGAGCCGCCACTCGTGGGGGACTTGGATATGAGACCTAAGCAACAGACTCTTAACTCGCACATATGCCTTAAAACGGCCCCTTTGTTTAAAGCAACCTCAGTGATTCAGCAATCTGACCTCCTACAAAAGGATCCCTTACCAATGAAGACTCAGCAATCTGACCTCCTACAAAAGGATCCCTTACCAAAGAAGATTCAAAACTTGGGAGGGAAGAAATCAGTGTCAATAAATGCGATAGATACAGAGAAACAATCAGAAGTCTTACCTCAGTCACCTAAAACAACAGAAGATTTTCTTATGCAAAAGGATTTGATGGATATAAGTCAACACTGGGATGACTGCCCCGACAGTCAACAGAAAGGGGAGAATCTCCATCTAACTATTAGGTCATCTAGTCATCAGACAGTTACTAGAGACCTCTCAGATTTCACTTCATTAGATGAGCGTTTTAAATCTCTACGAAGCATTCATGGGGACCAAACTAGAAATCCTATTGAAAAGCGTTCTGAACAAAATCGAGATCTGGTATCACCTTTACACCGGCCTCAAGTGAGACACAGATCAAGAGTTCACACGCAAACAAAATCTGACATATCAGATCACTCTAAGGATTCGATGTACTCCCACAAGAGAAAGGGATTTCAGGAATATAAACACCATGAGAGTGGGGACTATAGACCTCACCATACGAAGAAGTCACATCAAGACTCTAAAAACCATAAGATGGACCCAACGGCCAAAATTCGTCAACGGTCTGGCAACCAAAAATATCTGGTCTTAAATAGACGTACAGTGTTGAGACTGCTACATAGTATCTCTTCTCTAAGAAACTTAAAATCAGAAGATCTCAAAACGGTGGAACCTTTCCACGAGGGTCATATGGCACAGTGTCTCCTATATATATCATCAGCCGACGTGACTACCTCGTTGTCAGCAGCAGCGGAGGCACTATTCAAACAAGGTTTCAAGCTAACACTAATTAGACAACCTACAACAGACCATGACAAGACAAAGGATCGTACAACGGAGGACAGATCGAATGAAGAACGCCAGAACATTAGCTCAAAGGCAAATCCCGCAAAGAAACCAGCAACAATCTTAAAGTCCAACACGGTCCACTCCACGCCTCAGGGGAAAGCCATTCCCCCTAGTAATTCTCCTAACATAAAGGCGATCATAACATTAGAGGAGAACCAAAAGGTGACTCAAGCTAGACCGTCTCTTGAATCTTCTACATGGGCCTGGCTTCCAAAAGCTTTATCTACACGCCTTCATAAATAGCCATCAGAATACACTAAAACTGACCAAGAGCACCACCGACTGTCCCTGGCGACCTGGAATACAAGAGGGTTTTTACACTTAACAACTCCTGGAGACATCAATTTAGGGGACTATGACATCTTATGTCTCCAAGAAGTTTGGTTACAATCTAAACCAACATTGGATGGCTTCGAGATCGCTTTCTCAGAAGCATTAACGGGATCTAAAGGAAGACCCTCATCAGGACTAATCGTTGCAGTCCGGATGGGCATGGGACTAGAAATAACTAAAATAATCTTGAAGACCCCTTACGTCATCGCGGTACTCATTTCTTGGCGACGAAAGGAGGCTGGGGAAGAACATCTGACATGCACTCCCCTGTTGGTGATGTCTATCTACTGGAACCACAAAGGGATGCAACAGACCTTACTGTTTGATACAGTGACCTCTACTTTGGACTCAGTCTACTTAGAGTTCGGAACATGTGATGTTATAGTATGTGGAGACTTAAACATTAATTGTTCAACGGCTTGCAATAGTACTACAGGTCACGCACAGAGTAATCCTTGCAAACAAGGCTTAGCCTGGCAGAAGCTAATGTCGGCCAGACATCTTTTTAACTCTGCAGCCACTCTTCCCGATTGTAATTCTTTACCAACATGGAAAAGAGGCTTGTCCAACTCAACAATAGACTACATATTTGTCTCTGATCTCCTCTTAGCCCGGCTGACAGACTTCAGAATTAGCCAGACCAGCCAAAGCGATCATAATTTGCTGGCTATTAAATGGGCCTCTACAAAACTAGATACAGACCATTACCCTGGAAGAATTGAACCGGAAAGAAAAGGCAATCGGGTAAGGATCTCACTGGCCAACATTCAAGCAATCACTCGTTTGTATGGAAGCAGTAAGGAGGCCACAAAGGTTGATTACAGACCACTCTTGGAACCCTACAGAGCCACGATAAAAAGATTGAATGGGCCAAAAACATCCCAGAGCCATCACGCACATAATTTTGGCGCCCTTTTGGTGGCACAGAGAAACATCCTCCGCAGAGCGAACAGGATGGCTGCAAGAAACAACACGCCCGCCAACAGGGCGCATATAAAGGAGATAACAAGAGCCTATAAAAACTGGCTACGGTTCTACCGTTTAAAATTACATCAACAGGACTCTGAAAATATGCTTGAACAAATTAGAAAGTCCAACTCTAGAGACTTTTGGAGCCTGGCTAACCCACAAGCTAAAGAGGCATCTACAATGATGCTAAACAGCATTTCGGAACTAGCATGGACTGGGTTTTATTCATCACTTTTCAAATCTCCAGATCCCGCTGAAGGCTCTCTATCCCCTCAGACGACAGCACGGTGGGTCGACCTTTCCGACAGAATGGATATTTTGAATAAAATACTCAAACTAAAGAAATCAAGGGCTCCAGGGCCTGATGGTCTATCTAATGAGAATTTGAAATCTGCACCAGAAGAATGGGCAAACCTGCTGAGTCTAATTTTCTACAAATGTACTATCTCCCGCTCAATCCCGCCTACTTGGACCTCAGCAGTTATTATCCCTATATTCAAAAAAGGAAGGAAGGACGACCCTAGAAACTTTCGTCCGGTGGCCCTCCTAGATGTTATAGGGAAAGTTTATGGTTCCCTTCTGCTGGATCACTTTAATCAATGGGCAAAAAGAGCACCCTGTAATGACCCTCTCCAATCAGGGTTTAAAAAGGGAGTAGGAACTAGTATAAACATCTTTATCCTCAGCCTTTTAAAAGCAAAAGCTCGGGAAACAAATCGGAACCTATTCCTGGCATTTATAGACCTGACCCAGGCCTTTGACTTAGTCAACCGAAGAAAGCTCTGGGAAAAACTCATCAGTTGGGATTGTCCCCAGGAGATTCTGAATCCCATCAAAGCTTTGCACGCTTCTACATCAATGCAGGTACGATTGAACACCAGTGGCCTACTCTCGTCATCCATAACAACTGACAGAGGGGTCAAACAAGGCTGTCCACTAGCTCCAGCCCTCTTCCTGTCTTATTTTGGGGACTATAAAGATATTTCAACTAACACACGAGCATTCCCCCCAGAATTGGGTAAAGAAAAGATCCCGAGACTTCTGTATGCAGACGATCTTATCCAATTGGACCAGACCCCAATTGGCTTACAACGGCAGTTGTCTGCACTGACTACATACACAGCCGCCAACGACCTAGAGGTAAATAAACAAAAAACGAAGATAATGGTGTTTGGAAAAAACCTAAAAAAGACAAAGAAGAATTTGTGGTACCTAGCCACAAACAAAATCGAACAAGTGACTGAATTTAAATATCTTGGAGTCCTTATTGACTCCACGGCCAAAGATTCAGCGATGCAACACCATCTTTCGGAAAAAATGAAAACTCTCGCCTCACAAGCAAAAATATTGGACAACAAATATGGTTGCTTCTCATTGTTGCCCCTAATTAAATTCTATAGGGGCAAAGTTATTCCAACTATTACCTACGGAGCGGAGGCTATGCCATCTTTACCCCACAGCTTATGGGCTAGATTGGAGAGTCTGTTCTGGCGTTCAGTCTTGAATCTACCATCTTCCACTCCGATCGCCTTGATAAGACGTGAACTTTCCCTCTCTTCTTTAGAGTCAATAGTGAAAAGAGCGGCAGTTATGTTATATCAAAAGATAAAAGATCCTTCCTCCTCAGCAATTTTTCTGATGGTACAGGCAGAGATGAACGCAAGTAAATCCATGTTACTATCAAAATGGGAGCTAATGTGCCTACAGCAACTTGAAATCTGCGGAAGCTCCATGGAAGAACTTTTGGGTAACCCGGCAAAAACTAAAACACGAATGGAAGAAATGGACTGGATAATTACACTGGATAAGGCATCTGAGTACAAACTAGCTAGACATCTACCTCCAACAATCAGAAAACTGAATGAAATTCAACCTTTCTTGATAAGGCATCCAAACAGGAAAACTGGGAGCACTCTACTACGTGCAAGGCTAAACTTGTTACCCACAAACGAGATTCTGTACACAAGGGGCCTTGCAACAACGAATACGTGCCGTTTTTGTAATAACACTGAACAAAGCGAAACATTACGGCACCTTTTATTACTGTGCTCAGGCACAGAGAAATTTAGATCACCATACATACTTCATCACCTACAAAATGCCTATCTAAGGGAAGAAGACCTCTGGTGGGAGCGCCTAATAGGAGGCTTGAGAACATCTTGGTCTATCGCAGCTACTAAAATCTTGGACCAGATCTTTGCACATTTACCTCCGAGCTAGGGGGACTGGACATAGATAAATAGATAGACGACGGCAGTGGGGAGTGTCTTCTACCTTACTTTCGTGTTGCTGTAGATTTATTCTCGTGTTGGGAAAATACGCTGTGAAACTTTATGTTCATCTTCTTGTAAAAATCACTTCGGTGATTATATACTCGTATAATAAAAAAATAAAAAAAAAAAATAGGTCTGTCAGAGTGTTCTTTGGACAATGTGAACTTTAACCAGACCTACTCATCTGAAGGCAGCTGGCCTGTTTTTAAGTGACTGTAGGATACATTGGTGACCACATGTTGTTTTACATTACAGAGTGCCACGGCCGTCATGTGCAAGAACGTCATTGATAGACACTTACCATTCCCCCCAAGTTTAGGAAGCATTTTACAAGTATTTGTTGGAGAACAAAAAACTTAGAAAGTGCTGCATTGAGGTCATTCTGGAAGCAGTATCTGCGTGCGCCTTTACATAAGATAGTTGGGGGTGTCGGATTTAAGCAGCGCACCATTTTTTTTTTTAAACTTTTATTTTTGCAGGCAGAGGTTCACAAGGCACACACATCAAGGCAACACATGTGTATAACATATTATTCTCAAGCAACAAAGTAATCACAGTACAGCAGACATAGTAATAACATCAGGGCGGGCCTTAAGCAGATGATATAAGGCCTCATGATGCGGGGAGTGTCCCCTGTGGGGCAGGGGACAAGTCAGTCGTGGGTGTATTTTCACTTTGGTTATTAAGATAAGTGTTAAATTCAACCCAAGTGTTCTTGGGGCGAGAGTGGGCGGGGAGCATGGCCAGGTATTCCTCCTCAACGTTTCGCGACCAGGTGAGCAAATTCAGCCATTTCTTAAAGGCCGGAGGGGAGGAACTTTTCCAGCTCTGGAGTATGCATTTCTTGGCTATCATACAGCTTATGTTTAAAAATTTAGCCAGACGTCTAGTGTCCTCTGTCCTCCAGGCCCCGAAAAGGACTGCTAGGGGATCAGAATCGACCTCGGTTTCGGTAATCTCGGTGAGTGTATTTAGAATGCTTTCCCAGAATTCAGATAGTTTATTACAGGACCAAAACATATGTAGATGGTCAGCTCCCTCTGCTCCACAGCGAGGGCAGGGGTGCACCGTGGTACGGGTGAACTTCGAAGTCTTGTGCGGCGTGTAGTAAAGCCTGTTTAGGAGTTTGTATTGCATGGCCCGGTAGCGGAAATTGAGAGAGACCTTTTGGGTATGTAGGCACATTTTCTCCCAGACTCTGTCGGAAATTTCTAGGCCCAGTTCAGCTGCCCATTCGTCGCGTGCTCTGAGCGCTGGGGTCGGGGTGGTGTCTTGTAGGATCTTATATAATGAAGAGACGACGCCGCGGGCGCCGCCCGAGTTGGTGATATATGCGATCGCCGGGTTATCAGGGGGCTCATCTGGGAATGAGGGCCATTTAGTGCGAAACGCTGCTCGGAGCCTATAATATTGGAGGGTCTCTAGAGCGGATCCGGTGTGCCCCTGTTTCCATGTTCGAGGGTTAATGAACCGGCCTTCCGGATAGAAATCCGACAATGCCCGGTATCCCAATGCGCCCCAGTGACGGGCAAGAGCAGTGTCATACGTGGGTTCTAGGCCCGGGAACGCCCATACCGGGAGCCATTTATAGTAAGGGTAGGAGTCGGATGACAGACACAACAGGCGTGCCCAGGCACGCAGGGTTGCACTGATTGGATCGATAGGGGAGTTAGATATATAGTGCTGATGCAGTATGAGGGACATTATGTTAGTGCCGTCGGCTGCCAGTCGTTCCAATTTAACATGTGGGCGGGCAGGAGAACCGGGGTACCAATGAGTGGCGTGTTGGGCCTGGGCCGCAGTCCAATACAGCATCAGGTCCGGAGCAGAGATTCCCCCTCGATTGTATGGAAGCACCATATCAGTCCACTTCTTGCGTACAGCGCCGGAGTGCCATAGGAACTGTGCACATAATGCATGTAGTTTGGAGAAGTATTCCATTCCAGGCCATACGGGTATGTTGTTGAAGGTATAAAGGAGCTTAGGCAGCAGAATCATTTTAATGAGGGAGAGACGACCTGTCATGGATAATGGGAGGGCGCTCCACCGTGAAAGCTTGGTTTCAACTAACTGTGCTACAGCTGAGTAATTATCGGTGAGCAAGGTGGATTTGGTTAGGGAAATTTGCACACCCAGATATTTGACACCATCCGGAGACCAACGGAGGGGGTATTCGGTGGTGGGTTGTGTGGTGGATTTGGTAAGAGGGAAGATCTCAGATTTCGAGTAGTTAATCGTGAACCCGGAGTGGGTGCCGATGCGAGTGATATCTCTTAGTATAGGGTCAAGATGGGCCGTGGGTTCCCTGATATACAGTAGGACATCGTCGGCATATAGGGAAATGATTTCGGGATCATCAAACAGTCGTATTCCCTTGCGGGCATGGCGTGAACGGACATAGTCCGCCATCGGCTCTATTGCCAATGCAAAAAGGATCGGGGAGAAGGGGCAACCCTGTCTGGTACCTCTGAAAAGTGTGAAGAGGTCAGATGTCAGTGAGTTAGCTCTTACTCTTGCAACAGGGGAGGTGTATAGTAGTTTGATGAACCCGATCATGTTCGGGCCAACGCCCATTGTTTCAAGCACCAGCCACATATATCTCCAGGAGACCATATCAAAGGCCTTTTGGGCGTCCAGAGTGACCGCTACAGCCTGGACGTCCTGGTCCATACGGGATATAACGTTGAACAGCCGTCTGATATTGTGGGAGGTGGACCTACCGGGGACGAAGCCTGCCTGGTCCACGTGAACCAAGTCTGGCATAATGGGTAGAAAGCGGTTCGCTATGATCTTAGCAAATATTTTTGTGTCGAGGTTCATGAGGGAAAGAGGTCTGTAAGATCCGCATTCATTGTCAGGTTTACCAGGTTTGAGCAGCACCGTGATGACAGCTTCGCGCATGGAAGGGGGAAGGACGGAGACACGCAGTGCCTCGTCCCAGATCTCGAGGAGCCTGGGGGCCAAGATAGCGACGTGCTCCTGGAAAAATTCAGTGGTAAGCCCGTCGGGGCCCGGTGCCTTTCCTTTGGGTAGATCTGAAATGGCCGTCACTATCTCGTCCAATGTAATCGGGGAGTCCAGTTGGTCCCGGGTGTGAAGGGATATCTCAGTGGTGGGGATCTGGTCAAGGAGCTCGCGCATGTGTTGTTCGGTGTGTTCGGTAGGTTGGGAGTAGAGGGATCTATAGAAGTCAGTGAATATGTCTAAAATACGTTGGTCTGCCCATTGTGGGTTGCCATGTTGGTCTTTGATGGAGGTGATCTGCGTCCGGCCAGATTCCCTTTTAACTAGTGTTGCTAGCGTTCTCCCGGGTCTGTCCCCCTCCCCATATTTCCTTGCGGCCTGTGGGCGGCTGAAGTATTGGATTTCGTTAATGGCGTGTGTATTATATATCTGGAGTTCAGCACTAATTTGGGCGAGAGTGCCGGGGTCAGCAGCCGTGGTACATTGGAGCTCAAGTTGTTTCAATTTGGCTTCGGAGCGCCCAAGGGCAGCTCTTATCGCTTTCAGCACTCCAGCCTCTCTGGAGATAGACATTCCCCTTATATACACCTTGAAGGCGTCCCACCTCACCGCAGCTGATGTATCTTGAAGGGAGTTACACTCGAAGAAAGATTCGATGTCAGCCAGTATTCCAGCCTTAAAGACAATGTCTCTGAGAGCCTCGGATTTAAAGCGCCAGGTGCTGAACGTCGGGATGGGCATCCCCAGTTCCACCGTGACTGTGATTGGGGCATGGTCCGATAGTGTGCGGGGTAGGATCCAGTAGCCCTCCACCCTGCCCATAATTTCCCTGGACACTAGGAACAGGTCTATCCTAGACGAGCTGTCATGCACAGACGAGTAATAAGTGTACTCCCGTCGCTGGGGGTGCAGTGTCCTCCAGACGTCGCAAATTTCCAGTGTCTGTATATGGCTACGTAGCTGACGTGCAGCACTGGACAGAGCTCTGGTGGCAGTACCAGTCCTATCTAGGACAGTGTCCAGAATAAGGTTCAGATCACCTCCCCATATAATTGGTACATCCACGAAGCCCAGCAGTATGGTGGCTACCGCGCTAAAGAATTCGGGAGAGTCTATGTTGGGGCAGTAAGTGTTGACCAGAAGATATTCCTTATTAATCAGAGTGCAGTGTAGTATAACATAGCGTCCCTCCGAATCTATGTAGCTTTTATGCAATATGAATTTGATGGATTTATGAATCATCGTTAGTACGCCCCTGGACTGGGAGGAATAAGAGGTGAAGAATCTAGCGGGGCCCCATGATGGGGCTAAGGTCCTTGGGATGTGACCATTGGAGTGTGTCTCCTGTAGAAATAATACCCTACAGCTATGCCTATTAGCAAAGGCCATGATTTTACGGGCCTTGGTGTGGTTGCTTAGACCCCGGATGTTCCAGGACATTATGACAGTAGGCATTTCATTAGTGAGTAATTAATCGCACAATGCGTGGCTCAGTGAACATCCCATGTCCAGGGGTAGTGTGAGCCCAAGTAGTCGGGGCTGAGAGTGCGCTTGGTGCCCTTCAGTGTACGTGCCGCGAAACCTCGTGTGCCTTTTTTTAATAATTCCCCCTTCCCGCCCGCCACCCTCACCACCAACCCAAGATTAGCAGTGTGAACATTCCCCTCCCCAAACTGTTCGCATCTGAGCCGTCCCCAACTTGGCTCAGACTGTCCAAAAGCCCAACAGGGGCTTACCCGCAACAAGGGTGTATCCAAGAACAGTGCAATCGCAGTGGGGTGCGCCGTTGCCGTGCACTAGCACGCTTGGAACCAGATGGTTCCGTTACAGAACGAGCAGTGTCGGCGGTCACTCAGTGTATGGCCCCGCCTATCTAAGTGGGAAACAGGGACCAGCATATGCGTCGTAGCAAATCAATAACAATTCAAACATTTACAGCAGCCACATGGCGGATGCCCCCCCATCTCAAGTAGGGAATAAGGGCTGCCGCAGAGGCATCCAGGCATTACGATATAAGCGACAAGTGCAGTAATTATTAAAGGGAAGGCCGGATTAATGATGCGTTGGCCCCATGGTCGGGAGCCAGGCCACAATACAAATGCATGCAGTAGCGAACCACGACATCATAATAAACAAAACCATGTTGCCAATAGCATATCACAACTCAGGGATCAGTAGACTCCGTTAGTTCCGTTGGGCCACATCGTGCGCGTTCAGATGTCGCCAGCGTGGTCATCTCCCGGATTGTGGAGCGGAATTTGCATCTCGATGAATTTTACCGCCTCATCTGGGACGGTGAAAAAGTACAGTTTGCCATTATGGGTGATCTTGAGCCGTGCGGGGAACAGGATGGCATATGGGACGTTGCGCTCCCTAAGCAGTTTCTTAACGCCGAGAAATTGACGTCTCTCCTGCTGCACCGCCACCGAGAAATCCGGGAAGATTCTAATGGTGTGGGCCTCCAGACGTAGGTCGCCCTTCTCTCGTGACAGGCGGAGGATGAGGTCCCTGTCGCGGTAGTTGAGGATTCTAGCGATTATGGGTCTAGGGCTGTCGCCCGGTTTAGGTCGCGGTGATAGGGCCCGGTGGGCACGCTCCACCGTGAAGTATGGGGAGAGGGCCGGATTATCAAGCAGGCCTTTAAGCAGTTCCTCCACAGAGTCCTCCATCCGCCCTTTGAGAGCGTTCTCAGGGACCCCGATGATGCGCAGATTGTTCCTGCGTGAACGAGATTCCAAATCGTCACATTTCGCCCTTACACTCTTCATGTCCCGCGACAGGGAGGCCACAGTGTCTTGGAGCATGTGTATAGCGTCTTCGTTAGTGGAAATTCTATTTTCGGCCTCTGTGATTCTGGATCCCACCTGATCCACCCGAGTCTTGAGTGAGGCAACATTTGCATTGATGTCGTCAAGCTTTTCGTGGAATGAGGCGAAGTTTTTTGCCATCGATTCCATTAGTGCGGTAAGATCTGGCGCCGCAGCTCCGGGAATGGTTTCATTATCGAGCACCTCGTGTGGGGGCGACATGTGGACCGCCTCGGCTCGAGAAATCGCCTTAGCGAACCTGTCCATGGTACCCCCTTTGGCAGTCCCCTTGGAGCGGCTCGACATTGCAGGAAGTAGGAGTCTGGGTGCTGTGTGATCGCAACGTGGGGGCAATTGGTGGCGAGGAGGAGGCCACTATGGAGTGGAGGGTCTGCAGCAGGTATGGCAACGTCGGCAGGTAGCACTAGGCGCAGTGCGGCGACCAGCTTCCGTGGGTATGTAGTTAACCGCCCAACCGGTCAGTCGACTTGTGAGGGGGTCCCAATTTCAGGAAACCCAGTTGCGCATCCGCCAGGGGGGCAGGGGCCCTCTTTCAACGTGAGCAACTCTAATGGGTCCCCAAGGTTGTTATTAGGCAATCCGGGGGGGGAAGGGGAAAGGCAGCCGCCGCGGGGACAAAGCTGGCAGATGGCCCCAGCGCAGAGCTCCTCACCTGTGGGCCGCAGACCGAGCGGGGAGAGATCAGCAGGGAGCTCAAGAGTTCCAGTGGTGGGCAGAACACCCCAGCGGCTCGGCAGAGTCGGAGCGCCCGCTGTAGGGCGCCGGGCGCGGCACCTCGCAGGCGGTCAGGACGGGATCCTCGCCGCAGGTCCAAAGTGGAAGGAAGGGGGTGCAAGCCACCTCGGCGGTCCCGCTCGCCGCCCCCAAGCAGCGCAGAACCGGAGCACGCCACACGCGGGGGCGGGGGTCTCCGTCAGCCCGGGGCCAGCCAGGAGCGGACCAGCCCCGGGGCAGATGTTGGGTCCGGAGGCGCCAGGTCCGAGGCAGCAGGCGGAAGGTCCAGATGGCGGCACCCAGCTGGTCCGCAGTAGTCACCGCGGCACTCCGCAGGCCCGGAGTCGGCCCCCAGCGAGGCGCAGCGTGGTGGTCGGATGGGGGTCTGGGGTGTCCGATTCGCCTCGAGCTCAGGAGTGCAGGTAGCCCTGGTAGTCACCAGCACAGGGGGCCAAGTGAAAATGCCGGATTATGTCCGGAACCGCCGATGCAGCGGCACCCGGCCGGCTCGCAGCAGTCACCGCGGCACTCCGCAGGCCCGGGGTCGGCCCCCAGCGAGGCTCAGCGTAATGGTCGGATGGGGGTCTTGGGGGGTCCGATTCACCTCGGGATCAGACGTGCAGGTAGCCCGGGCAGTCAGCAGTACAGGGGGCCAGATGAAAGTGCCAAATCATGGACGGAACCGCCGATGTAGTCGGATAATCAGCGGCCAGGCACGGAGCTTCCAAGCTAAGCAGCCATTCTGCAGGCTGCTCAACAGCGCCCCCGAAGCAGCGCACCATTTAAGGGAGGAACCCGATATCAGAAAATGGCAACATCAGAGATAGATACTGCATTGTATACAAGTATGCACATCATTGGCGACCAGGCTTCGGATCTCATTGGAAGCCAATGATGCTAGGCAGCTGGGTCACCTTCAATGAAAACAGAGACTTTAGGATTAGCGTGATCGTGTGTGCGTTTCACCCCTTTGCATGTCAGGCTACAGCACAGCTCTCCCTGAAACCTAGGAAGTCTCGATGATACTGTGCGTTGTTAACACAGCGTCTCAATTAATGTAATTCATCTATATATGCAAGATTGCTTCGGGTAATAATGAGGGCACGTGCTAGTGAGATTTGCTGCCATGACAATATCTGAAGGATATAAATAGAAATAACTAAAGGAGCCAATTCATATGTACATAATAATAACTCAAACCAAGGGGAAAAAAAAGTCCAATATTTTATTTACAACAGCATGTAAAAACCTGCAGCATTCACATCAAATATAGCCGCAATGCACTGAATAATCGAGCATTAATCAGAGCACGAAAGAACCGTAGTAGACAACTGTGCACGAGAATAGAAATATGTAAACTACATGCAGTGGAATGTTTACATATGCACCTCAGATGATTCCCATTTGACATTTTCTGAATGTCAGCGTGGAAGTTGTACTTCTGCAGTAAATACCCAGAGGGGGAAAAACAAAAACAAAAACGCATTGGCCCAGCAACTATGTAGTTACAACACTGAGTAACTATATCATAATTGTAGAGCAGCCTGGTCAGTCTTTGAGGGCTGTGGAACTCTTTACCCCCTCCCGGTGCTGGCTTCCTGAGGCTCTCAGCTCATCATCTTCCTTCTGTCCTGGTCCTGCCTCTGTTATCCCTCTCGGACCACTGCTAGTGTTGTCACGCCATGCCCTGGTCCCCTTTAAGCCATATTCTAACTACGCTATCCTCATGGCTCTTCCGCTTCAGGGAAGCTGCCTCAATCCATCACAGGCGGGGGGGGGGTATCTTCTCTAACCTCTTTTATGCATTCATCACGGTGGATGGGGGACACATTCATGCCGTGACCTATGCACTGGAGACATCCCACTGACACCCTTTTTTTAACGTATTTGCTTTTCTGCCTCCCTCAGGCCTTACCTCCCCCCAATTTCTTGTTTAGTTCCACCCTGTCCTGTTCCAATTTCCACTATGCTAGGTTCCTGTGCGCGGTGCTCAGCATGACAACGCAGCAATGATCACACGGACACAGAGCCTTGCAGTCATACGTCTTCTTTATTCTTTCTACCAAACAGAACTGAACTTCCCTTTTCCCTGCCCCCTCCTGCGTCACTTCCCTTCTCTCCTCCCGCCTCCCGTTACCCCGGAGACATCAACATGACATCTCCCCCCTTTTTAAACAGTTACCAGATTCGTCGCAACAGGCAACGGCCTGGTGGGCATCTAGTCCATTTCCTCGATCCATCGTCGAGGTCTGTTCCGGGCCCTCTGCGGACGTGTCTGACTCCGCCCTGGCGACTGTCCATTCTCAGCATTTTCCATCCCCACATCTGGCTCTGATTCATCCGAGTCCCCTTGATCTCCTTGGTAGGGATCATCGAATCATAGTCCAGGGGAGCTTGCACTCTCCCACTCAGGCGTCTGGCACCAGTCTGTGGAAGTTCCTTTGTGCATTGCTTATTGGCCCTGCCCTCTGCCTCGCTCCCATCCCGATCCCCGCACTTATGTGCTGGATCGGTCGCCCGCGCAGCAGGTAGGAAGCTGCTCCTGCATGGAAGCAACTCTCCTGTGAATTTTTGCATTTAATATTTTATACTTTTATCCTTGACTACTGTGCACGAACTAGTAGCAATATTGTGTGTTACACTTGTTGTGGTTTTATATTGCCTGCATGAAAGAAGGATCATTACGATCAGAATGATTGTCACGGGTCGCTCGCGTTAGGCAGTGCCGTGTTCTTTTATCCCTCCTGTGACTTAGACGACTCCTCGAGTCCTCTTTCTTTGTGCATTGCTTATTTGCCCTGCCCTCTGCCTCGCTCCCATCCCCGCACTTATGTGCTAGATCGGTCCCCCGCGCAGCGGGCGGGTGCAGCGGGCGCGCCGCCAGCGCGCCGAAGGCACACTTAAGGCAAGCCCGTCTGGGCCCGTCCGTGCCGGGAAGGGCCGCAAGGAGACGCTAGATAAAGACCTTCTGATCTCTCTGGCTCCCCCTGATACTAAATGGCCTACTGGTTGGAGGACCCATATATCCACCACTAGTCTGCCTCCCACTATCACGGAACCTTTGAGAGCCGCCCATACTCTATGCCTCTTAAATACTAGATCCCACTCGGCGCACGCTGGTGAGAACTGGGACCTGCTCTCATACAGGCAATCAGACATTTTGTGCCTGACAGAAACCTGGCTCACTCCGAGCTCGGCACCTGCCATAGTCCAAGCTGTCCCCTCAAATTACTGTATCCTACACCAGGACCGTCCTCCCCCTAAGCGTGGTGGAGGCACTGCTGTTATTTTTAAAGACACACACACGGTTACCCAGCTACCTTGTTCTTCCGCACCTAGTATGGAAGCTCTCCTGTGTTGATGCATACTTTCTCCTTCTAACAGTATTCACCTCCTGCTTATCTATCGCCCCCCTCGTCCCATTGGTCGCTTTGGGCTAGACTTTGCCGATCTCGCTGCCGACCTTAATCTGCAGTACTCCAATCTGGTGATACTAGGTGATTTTAACCTACATTACAATCTACCCAGATCAGATGAACTCAACTCCTTCTTAAACAGCATTTCTGATCTTCACTTCTGCCAACTGATCCAAGCCCCCACCCACCTTCATGGCAACATCCTTGACCTGATATTCGTAAAGGATACCCTGCTGGTCCCCGGTCCGATTGAGCCTGTGACCTGGTCTGACCATCACCTGGTCACATGCTCAGTTCAGTTAGTCCCCCCTCCCTGCAAGATTCTTCCCTCCAAGAAGCCTCTCCGTTCTTGGCGCTCGGTCGATCCTAAAGCACTTAGTGCCCTGATAGCTTCCAATTGTATCTCCCTGCAACCCCTCTCACTTGCTGCACTTTCTCAGACACTGACGACTGCTGCCAATCTTCATGCTCCATTGAAACTTACTCAAGGCCGCAGACTACTGTCTCAACCCTGGTTTACTGATCTATTAAAAAATGCTCGCCTCCAACTTAGACAAGCCGAACGCAAATGGCGGAGTAACTACGATCCAGCGCTTAGAGACCTGTACAAGATCAACCTCTCCACCTACTTAGCCAGCGTTAAACTCGCCAAATCAACATTTTGTGCCCAAAAAATTGAAAATGCTTTACTTAAACCAAAAACCCTATTTTCTATTGTTCACTCCCTTGCTTCCTCAGAGTCGCTGACCTCTATGGTTAAGCCATCTCAAAAACTATGCAATGACCTTGCATCCTTTTTCACCACCAGAATTGATGTGATTAGATCTAATATTGCTAAATATCTGACGACACTGCCCCCTGACTCATCCGCTCTTACGGACTTAATTTTTATTCCTATGCGGATGACACACAGATCCTGAACCGGCTTGATCAGGATCAATCTGTGGTCGCAGCTCGTCTTCATGATTGCCTCAAGTCAGTCGGTATTTGGATGGACCAAAATCCGCTCAAACTGAATGGTGATAAAATGGAAGTAATGCTTGTTGGCTCCCCTCCTAATCCGTCATTATGGACCACCGCTTTTTGGCCCACATCGTTGGGTCCTCTACCCTGTCCTGTAAACAAGGTAAAGAATCTGGGGGTTACCCTCTCTGCATCCCTCTCTATGTCAAATCAGGTTTCGGCTGTCTGTCAGTCCGCACACCACCAGATCAGGGTTCTAAAGAAGGTGCTACCTA
Source organism: Ambystoma mexicanum (assembly GCF_040938575.1). Classification (NCBI taxonomy): domain Eukaryota; kingdom Metazoa; phylum Chordata; class Amphibia; order Caudata; family Ambystomatidae; genus Ambystoma; species Ambystoma mexicanum. The sequence continues at coordinate 204,654,831 of NC_090932.1, forward strand.
TGATCCCAGAAACCATGCGTCCCCGGGTGGTGGCGGCTCTGGTTCTCTCACGGCTGGCTTGTAATTCCTTGTACTTATCTCAACTGACGGGTTTGCTACAACGCCTCCTACGTATGCAAAATCTGGCAGCCAGACTGGCCACTGGGCCCCCTATGGTGCCCACATCTCACCGGTACTTCGCCGTCTCCACTGGCTCCCGGTGGCACAGCGTGTTAAGTTTAAGTCATTATGCTTTGTCCACCGGGCAGTTCATGGCTTAGGAGCGGAATTCCTTCAAGCTAAATTTTCCCGATATATCCCGGATCGTGACCTTCGCTCCTCTACAACCAACCTTCTTAAGGTCCCCAGGTTCAATCGGGAAAGACATGGCGGCAGAGCCTTCTCTATTACTGCAGCCAAGCTCTGGAACACTCTGCCACTATCACTTAAATCCTCGGCTAATCATCTGGCTTTCCGGAAAGCCCTGAAGACCACCCTGTTCTAACGCGTCTGTCCTTGTTGAGCTCGCAGCTTCCCTACCAGCGCCATGATGCCTCTGGGCGACCTTGCGCTTTACAAATATATATAACATAACATAACATAATATAAAGTGGGACGAGTTTCTCATGACAGATCCCTCCGAACCTTGGGCCGTGATCATGGATCCCTTCTTTTGAGTGACAAGTAGGGGTTCCTCGCGAAATGCTGACGTGTGTTTGTGCGTCAGTGGTTGTCTGACTGCCACCACGTCTCCCACCTCTATTTGAGATGTCCATGCCCACCAGCGGGTTTCGGCATACTCCTTCATTCGGGCTTTTGCTGCTTCATCACGCTCACGCACCTCCGGGTCCAGAGTAGGGGGTTGGCTGATTGATTCAGCCTGGGGAATGCGCGTTTGTGTGTTCCGTCCAAACATTAGTTCAGCCGGGGTTTTCCCTGTGGTGCTATGAGGTTTCCCCCTGTAGTCCCGCAAAAGTTGGTTTAATACTTGTTTGTAGGGCTGTCCCGTCAGCTGGGCGATCTGTAGAGCTCTCTTCAGGTTTGCCATAAACCGCTCGATCATCCCATTGGCCTGGGGCCAGAGGGGAGTGATCTTCCTATGATGGAATCCAAAGTATTCTGCAAACTGGGCGAATTGATGTCCACAAAACGGGGGCTCATTATCTGTCTTGAGTACCTTGGGTACTCCATATGCTGAAAACACGTGGTCTAGAGCAGGGATGACATGGTGAGCGGCAGTTGATGGTATTAGTTGAACATTCGCGTACCGTGAATACTCGTCCATCACGGCCAAGACATACTTTCCTCCTTCAATAGGTCCAAAGAAGTCGCCCTCAACTGCCTCCCATATTCTCTGCGGGAGCTCTGACATGACCAATGGTTCTGGGTAGCGATTCAGCGTGATGAAGCAGCATGTGGGGCACGCTTTCAGCACCGCCTCTACCAATGTGTCCATGTGGGGGAACCGTGCCTTTTGGCGGAGCATTTGTTTGGTGGATGCCATGCCCCTGTGCGTCTCGTGGGCGAGTTTGTTGACCTTTGCTCTCATGGCTTCTGGGATTACCAGTTAGCAGTCCTTTAGGAGCAAGTGATCTTCTGACACTGCAAGCTCACGCTTCACTTGAAGCAGGCGTTCCACGTCCTCTCGCACCTTGCCTCCCACGGCTCTCCCCCTTTCTTTTGCCTTTCGCCATAGTCCAGATTTCAGTCCTTCACAGATGATGCGACAGGCTAGGTCACTCTCGGTTTCTCTGGCGAGTGCCTCCATGTCGACTCCCTCCGGTGTGGTCTGGTGAATGAGATACTGTAGGTACCTATTGGCCACTGACGGTTCAGGTGTGCTCTCTTCCCGTGGTCTCTTGGACAGGAAATCTGCCGGGTTGTCATCTTTTCCCGGCCTGTGTATGATCTCAAATGCGTAGCCTTGTAATCTCAGGCTCTATCGGGCAATTCTTGGAGTCATCTTAGCTTGGGGATAACCATATAAGAACAATAGGGCCTGGTGGTCTGTGACGACCTGGAACAGTTTTTCATACAGAAACAGGTGGAAGTGCTTGCATGCCCATCCAACTGCGAGCCCTTCTTTCTCTGCTTGAGAGTACGCCTGTTCGGTGGTGGACAGGCTGTGGCTGTCGTAGGCCACTAAGTGTTTCAGAGATGGGTCCTTTGGGTCGAGTTGCGCCAGGATGGCTCCCAGTCCCACGGGGCTGGCATTGACCGTTAATTCAGTCATCCTAATGGGGTCGTAGTATGACAAGTTTTCCGCTTTCGCGACTCTCTCTCTCATTAGCTCAAATGCCTTTTGACAGTCACTGGTCCACTCAAATTTCACGTTCTGATGCGTTAGACGTCTGAGTGGCTCGCTGACAGATGCAAAATCTCGAATATATCAGTTACAATAAATGGCTAGTCCCAGAAACGACCAAAGTTCTGACACATTGCTTGGGGCGGAGGTTTCATTAAGTGCCGCTACCTTCTCCGGGTCAGTGGTCATTCCTGACTCCGAGAATATATGTTCAAAGAATTTTAGTGTGTCCTTACGGAATTCGCACTGATCCCTGTTCAGAGTGAGGTTGGCATTGTGAAGGGCCTTGCATAATTTCATCACGGTCTCGTCGTGCTTATTCACATCTGTGCCGAATACTACTATGTCATCCGAATAGTTGAGGCAATTTGGGATGTTCTTAAAGATGCTATGGACCTCGGCCTGAAATGTTTCTGCTGCCGAGGACACCCTGAAGCTAAGTCTCTTATATCGGAAAAGGCTGACGTGAGTGACAAACACTGTTATGTTCCTGCTTTCGGGGTGTAGTACTAGTTGATGGTACCCCTCTTGTAGATCGAGTTTGGAAAAGACTTTTGCCCCATTCAGCAGGTGAATCATGTCCGTGATGCGGGCCGCGGAGTATATTTCCCTTTGGATGGCTTGATTCGGGCGTTGCATATCTATGCACAGTCTTATGGCCTCGGGTCCCTCTTTAGGGACTGGGACGATTGGGGACAGCCATCTAGTGGGTCCTGTGGCCCTTTCAATAATGTCTTGTTTGAGTAGTTTCTGGAGCTCATCCTCGACTTTCTTTTGTATGTTGACTGGGATCCCGCGGTATGGTTGGGCTATAGGGCGTATGGAGTTGTCCACGTGAAGCTTGACTTGCCTGTTTTTGAGTTTGACAATTCCTTGTACTATTTTGGGGTACAAATTGTTTATCATTTTGACTGGGTCTATGTACTTGTGGACCATGATGTTGTATAGAATGTGTATCAAGCCCATGTCGGCGGCCACTTTAAAGGTCAGGACACAGCCACTGTCTGTCTCTGTGGCCAAATCATGTATTAGTACCTTCATTTCATGCCCTTTGTAGCGACCGAGCCGGCTGAACTGTCTGAGACACTTCGGGGGTGTCTTGGCCCCGTATGCATATATGTCAACGGTTGCTGGATGCAGTTTAGGTTTCTGTGGGATGTCGGTGTAGACTTACCATGTTGACTGTGGCTCCCCGATGAGCTGGGGTCGGAGTCTGTGGGGGATTGTTCCACCATGTATCGTACGTGGCGCCTTGATCTGTGCTCGGGTCTTGTGGGCATTACGAACCTTCTTCTATCTCTCCTTTTCTGCCGGTCTTCTCCAGAATCTCTGTCCCTTTGTTCGCCGGTGGGTTGCCTCTGGGTGGTCGGTGTGCTTGGGGCAGGGTTGTTGTATGATGACCCCCCGTGCTGGCCTCTCGAGCAGGAAGGGTTGTCTTTTGGTGGGTCTCACCCCCAGTCTCGGAACAGTCTATACACAGATTTGAAATGGCCTTCTTCGCCACAAGAGGTGCAGCGTTGTCCGACTGCGGGGCATGTTCCGTCGTGTGGATATTCAAACCCACATTTGTAGCAGAAGAGCTCTTCAGTTGTCCTCTCTGGTTGTAGTTTATTTAGGATTTCTCCTGCATTGGTGTTGCCAAAGCTCTCCACTTGTGAGTCAAAGGCTCTTTCCACTCTTGCTAGCGCTAGGATTTCCCCCAGCGTGCAGGATTTTTGAAGTAGCTTCCTTCGGAACACTTGGGACTTGCATCCTGATATGATCTACGATCTCAGGGCTTCAGTGTTTGAATAATTTGCGAAGTCGCAGTGCTTTAGACTGGTGCGCAGCCGCATCACATATGCGTCCATGGTTTCCCCTTTTGCCTGCTTGGTACTGTGAAATAGGTGTCTTTCATAGTCTACATTAGTATGCGGTGCAAAGTACGCTGCTAGCGCGTCTTTGAGGTCTTGGATCGAGTCTATTGAGTCCGGGGGCATTTCGTCAATAATATCACGTGTGGCAGATCCAAGGAGGCACACTTGCCTGGCGTCTGCGACTGGTCCGGTGGCATCCATGTACAGATCAAAATCTCTGATCCACTTGGTCCACCTGGGACCCATGTTGCTGGTGTCCATCACATAGAATGCTCCCGGCATCTGAGCTGCCAAAGCGTCTGGTAGTTGGTATGGTACATGATCTGGTGTCGGTGCCACTGGTGCTGGGGGCCCATTTCCTTGAGCTTGTGCTCCTTGCCCATTGTCTTGGCCTGACATTTTGCTTGGTGAAGTGGCCACTTATTTGGTTGAGTGTTGCTGACTGCTCCCTCTTCCTGATGGCCGCTGCTAGGGCACAAGCACCATCTGATGAGTGTGTGGAGTATATGTATGCAGGTCCCTTGTGCTTTCTCCCCCTTTTCAGGGAGTGGCTTTGCCTCTCGCCGAGGTTGGATGGCCACTATGTATGGCACGAGCACCATCAATGTGTCCAAAGCCCCTTCTGGGGTTTTTACAGCACCCACGTGCTGGAGGCCTCTGTCCTGGGCCTGTTGTGTGATCAGTGGCAGGGCTTCACTTTTGCTAATGGTGCTCATACGCCGTGCTCCTCCCTCATCCTGTGCAGGCCTGGACCCACGTGGGGCCCTCCCCTCAGTGGGATACACGTGCGTTGTGTGCTCTGGGCTCTGCGGGATGGTGAACTCGCTCCTCCGAACGGGCACGTGTTGTGCTCCTACCGTTGCAGCTGCGGCTGGGATTAGCGGCCCCTCCTCTCGACCGATCACCACCGCGGCCTGGGCTGCGTGCTGTAATACGTGCTGGCTGGGCGGGTCCACGTCTTTGGGTGCTCCGCTCCTTCGTGTTTCTTGAAGGCGGGTCGTGGTGCTCTCCTATGAGAGCTGCTCCGCTCTTCCTGTCGCCCTCCTTGTCCCCATTGTTAGGTTCTTGGGCGCAGCGCTGAGCATGGCAACACAGCAATGATCACACGGACACGGAGCCTTGCAGTCATACGTCTTCTTTATTCTTTCAACCGAACAGAACTGAACTTCCCTTTTCCCCGCCCCCTCCCGCATCACTTCCCTTCTCTCCTCCTGCCTCCCGTTACCCCGGAGACATCAGTGTGACACACTATAAAGAGTCCCGTAGCATCCTTAATGCTGTATGGTGACCCGCTGCCAGATCTGAGATGCTGCATTCTCTCCCCAGCAATCGTGTTTGTACTTTTGTGCAGTAGGAGTCAGTGACAGTGTCGGGGCCTTTTAATTATTTCAGTTGAAATGGGCCCCAAACCTAAGGGCCAGAGAACCTGCCTACTGTTCGCAGTTTTATCACACTGCAATATGAAATTTATATTTAGGACATTACATTTGCTTTTACTTTGCGTAAAGTACAGGCTACCTTTGCAGGCTGTCACCTCCCTGGCCTTTTCAGTATTCAGCAGGGTTCTTCCTACCTCGGTGCCTTTTTACTCAGATTTTCATGTCATTAGCCCCTTATCGACATAGAGTCATTCTGCAGACATTTTGTGTTTCATCTCCCAGTTTGCTTCCCAACCCTGGACCCTCTGCCCCCTCATGATTAATATTATTGTAACTGCATTTCAATTGAAACATCCCATGGGTGCCTCAGAATGTTATTCCTAGTTGCAGCCAATGCATTTATTTATTTATTAACATTTTTAAAGCGCACAACAGCACGCAGCTCGTGGCACTGTTACAGACAACATTCTTAATTGCAGTACACATACTTAGTTACAAGAGGAATGCATAATACATACTTAGTTACATGAAGAGTGTGTGAGAAGGGCTGGTGGGGGAAGGTGGAAAGGAGAGAATGGCTAGGTTAGTTGAAGAGTGTGGTTTTAGCACTTTGCGGAAGGCTGGGATAGAGGCCTCGGCTCTGAGTGTATTGGGAAGGGCATTCCAGAGTTTAGGTGCTATGTGTGGGCAGCTAATCCCTCCGACTTTGGCCCTTTTGATGGGTGGTATGCGCAGTTGGTTGGCTGTGCGTACCACCAATAGGGCCCCCAATTCCAAACATCATGTTGAAATTGGTCCTACCAGCCCTGACATATATTCAACCTGACTTGGTAGGATTTGTTCATTATTTATGTTTTACTAATGACATAGAGCTTGGTCAATGACTGGAACATTTTATATAACTGTTGGTCCCATATTTCTATATGTATTCATCAGTAATCCTCCAATCTTGCTGCCTCTGCAACTTCACAGCACTGAGCACAGGTGGAGAGATGCCTTGGAATGCCAGTCAGCCATCTTGAGCTGGGCTGCAAGTCCTTCTGCTTCAAGGAGTACTTGGGCTTAAGACCCACTAGAGGATACATCATTTGCATAATCATCACTGCTAAGATCAACACAAGAATTTAGTGTCCGCACCAGTCTGAGATGCTCTTCATCTCAGTCAGAGGCACACTTAGACTCTGCATCAGTTAAGGTGATATTTAAATGCTTCTTGAACATGGCGGTATAAGTAAAACTGCATTGTGCAGACACTTTTTTCAAAGATTTTTGACCAGGATATGCTCCCATAATAGCGTCAACATGGACAAACAAATCGAAATATAGACAAATTTACTCTGTGTAGTGAGACGTTTCAATGAGGGTGTTCTCTGCCTCAAAGGATGTCACCAAATGCACATATGCTTCTCAAAATCAAGCCGGTACTGTGTGGGATGTATTTACCCATGCATCCGAGCCCTACCTCAAAACTGTGCAGTATTGACATGGAAAACATCATGATGGCCAGAGCTTCCCAGAAAATGCACAGGGAAATGCATGAAGAATAGGCTGCCACTCATTTTTGCCGATGTTATGGGCACAGAAGGGCACTGCCTAAAACCACCATTGGACTACCCACACAGTAGTCTGAAACCATTGGGAATGGCAATGCTGATTGCTAAAAGCAAACCCATAACCTTTGGGAATTCATTTTCTTAAATCCCAAAAAGGGGTGCAGTACCAGTACTCACCACTATCAGAAAGCCGGCATTTTAAAACCACCAGATTTTGTAGAAAACTGAATAAATGAACCCAAAGCAAGCCAAAGAAAGACTTACTGAGAGGTGGATCCAATGTAAAGTTATATTCTGAAGTGACTTGAAGGTTTATAACAAGACTGGCTGAGCTGTGGATTTCAGCAGTTTAAGTAAATTTGGACTGAAAGACACTAAAAATCTAAATGTTTAAAAGAAATGAGTGACCTACTTTTGAGTGTCACATAGGTTGCAATTGTTTAAATGTCATAGTTTTAAACTTAGAATCAGCATTCTAGCTGCATATGTAAAAATGTTTAGTTTTATTTGAATGCAGAAACTGGGGAACAGAAATGACATGTTGCTAAAAACTGGCTTAAAGAGATTCCAATTTTGCCTGGCAACTACCCCCCATCAGGAGTGAAACTTGAGTCACAGCTGTGTTCCCAGGCCTATCTGCCTTTTGCTGGCCACACTAAGGATATGCCATCTCTCTGATAATTGAATTAAGGGGAGCCCCCACAGAATACAGGAGCTCTGAACAATGCAACCCCCTTCACCCAGGCAGATGGTTTATTGCAGATGTCGTAAAACAGCTTTCTCTTGGTAGAAGCTGGGAGGGGCAGGGTCTCTGAGCTTGGCAGAAACTGGAAGGACTGGTTTCTGTACCATGTGACATGAAAAGACACACCTCTATAGCCAGAATATGGTTTTAGAAAAAGATGGATCATTCATAGAGCGGACTTGTGAAAATTATTTAAATGATGCCATAATTCTTGTGATTTTTCGGTGCACATTTTAAGACGTGTTACGACCCGGTGGTATGTTCAGGGGGGTTTTAGCGGAAAAGAGGATATTACTCAAAATGTGTGCATGTGAAAAATCTGACACTTCATCAACTAATGTCCATACTCCTTGCGCACATGTGTGTAAATTTGGGTTAATGTCCGATATTGCAAAATCAGTTAAAAAGTGAAATATGTGCCATTTCTGAATGCAAGCTCTCAGGAAGAGCAGATTTGGACAGGGTATACCGCCTGTGATATGTGAAGGGTGCATGTAATTTTAAACAAATGTGTACCTGTGCAAATATGTTTTTTGAGCAAATATAGATTGTGTGTAAAGTTGACAGGGGTGGGTTCTCTGTATCATAAACAGACCTCATCATGATGACACTTCATTTCATTCCCCCAATCAGGGGAGAAATGAAAGCTTGGCCAATGACAAGTGGAGAGGGGTAGAGCCTCGTGATGCTGCACACACACCCATTTTAAAAACAGATAAAAGCAGACAGACAGGACAGATAGGGACCTTCAAATCCATTTGCAGCTGGAAGCTCTGCCGGGAAAATCCATACTTTACCTCCATCAACCTTCAGAGAGCTAACATAGAGACTTCAATCTATCCACCTTCAGAGAGACCCAGACCAGACCGCTGTTAGCAGAACCAGAGAGCTGAACCGGAGTCCAGTCCAAAACCTGACCAGATCCGTGGCGAGGCCCAGTTAATTCAAGAATATAGTGTGAGTACCTAGCAAGACTGTGCAGAACCAATCTCTTAGTTAAAATAATCTAATCCAAGCTATTTTAATCTAAGTAGAACTGCCTCCTAACTGTCACCTGTCATTTGCAAAGCTGTCACCTGTCATTTTCTAGTTGCAAGCTGCACTTGTCACTTTGAATTTTAACATTCCAAATCCGAAAAACTACCTTTATTTAATCGCTCATATCTCCGTGACCGTTTGTCCTAGAGACTTGCAGTAACTTTCCTTTCAAAGCTTAGAATCTCAGCTTTTCAACGAACCGCATTCCGATTCCCTATAGTTTTGCCGCAATCGCGAAAAACGCACTCGCGAATTTGCCGCGATTTGCAAATTTCTCAACGTGTGAAAACAGCAGTTTTCTTGCTTTCAGTTGCCAAAAATTCGTTTAACCTGCTAGTTACTCCTAGATCCTTGCTAAAGTGAGCCTGAACTCATCCCAAGTATATTTCACTCACCCTGAACCTCCTAGAGGGAATTAAAAGCATTTTAGCATATTTTTCACTTCATTGCCAGCACATATAAAAGCATTTTGGGCCTGTGTTTCCAACTTCTGTAGTCTAAACTTGCTGGGGTGAACTGAATTACAGTTGATTGCATTTCTGAGAACTGTGTGCTCTCCTTCCATTTCCTTGCATTGCATAAAGGGGGGAGGGGATTGCCAGAGAAAAGTGATTACATTGTTTTGTTGAAATCATATTGAGTATTTTCTGTATTGCATTTTCATTCAACATTACATCCATCTGAACTTATATAAAGCATTCTCTACCACCTTCTTCTTCTGTTCCTATTCACAAGTGTGCTAGTGCCAGATTCTCCGTTGTTAATCTTTATCATATCAGATTAAGTGTGATATCCAATTATTAATTTATTATAAAGTGTGATATATATCTATATTGTTTAAATTATCAAATAAATCTTTTAAATTTGCAAAACAAAACTACTTCTTGGCTCAGTGGGGTCAGGGGGATTCCGAGAGAGGGGTGTTATATAGGGGTAGTCATCCAGAACGCATGAACTGGACATAAAGATATATCAATAAGGGTTTCCATTCAGTATCCCAGACTAGGCATTGACTTAGCTGTAGTGTTGAATTGAATCCTCTTACAAATTGGGGGCTCGTGCCGGACGTTTGGGTTAGATCTACCATTTGTGCAGATTAATACAGCGTGCCAGCTGACCAGATACACATATCCGGTCGGATCACCACGCTGTGTTACGCTGTAAAGCACTCCTCAAAGGAACGCTCTTAGGAAAAGGTCTGTTTTGCAAAACTAAAATACTAATTTCTGTAAGTCAGGACAGAGACCAATCTCTAGAATGACGACCTTAGTAGACATGAAAATAGCCAGAGAGCACTTCTTACATAAGTTATTTGTGAGAGGTGAGTGGACTCACCAGGACCGCATGGTCTGGTTGCAGGCCATCACGCAACAGGTCACTGAAACAGGGTCAGATATATGGGGAGATCAGGGTCCCCTACATGTGGCCCTGAGTGAACTATACATGGCTCCTAAAGCTAAGGATGAACAAGACAAGATGGTTAGGATAGCGGCATACCTGTACCTATATATGGGAGACATGCAGGATAAATGTACTGAAAGCCAAGATCTGGCGAATAAGCGACAGATGGCGTTAGAGAAGGTCCAATCTGACCTGGTCTCTTCTGAGCAGAGGCTGCAGGGGAGCCAGGAGTCAGAAAATGAGAGTAGACAGCACATCATTAAAATAAAGAGGGATATGGACATCCTGCAACAGGAAAAGTCTGACCAGGATACCAGATTTCTGGCCTTGCAGAAGGAGTACCAAGAAGGTTTGGACTCCCTACTGCAGAGCCAGAAAAAGCTGGAGCAACAGTTAGACTTCAATAGGGCATGTGCTGAGCAGGTAGTCACCCTGCAAAGCCACCTAGATAGGGAGAAGGCAGAGAGCAATAAACTGATTTTGAAAGACCTGGATACCCAGTCAGAATTTGACCAGGAGCGCCAGAAAGCTGGTGCCTTCCAAAGGCAAAGGGACGACCTGGCGGCACAGATGCAGGCTCTTAGTCAGGAAAGGGATACCTTAGGCCAGGAAGTCTGCCACTTAAAAAGGAAAATGGAAGAAAATCACCTGGCCCTCCAGGGACTGGGTGACCTCCAAAAAGAACACCATAACTTGTTAGAGCACACCAGGAAGATGGAGGATGCTCTGGCAAGAAAGGAGCAGGCCAATAGGGACACAGCTCAGGAGGTAACCCTCCTGCAGCAAAGACTGGCCCAGTGCTCCAGGACCAATCAGGAAACGCAGAGAGAGAATGAGGCTCTCTGCCAGCACAATGATAGGCTCCAACAACAGGTAGCGATGCAGGAGAGACTGATAGAGTCTAGTAAGGCCTTAACTGTGGAACTGAAGGCGCAGGCTCTTGCTTTGCAACAGGGAGCAGGGGCGGATAGAGACCAGGTTCGCTGGGAAAGGGAGACTCCTGAGCATAACCTCAGGAGCCCTAGTACCAGAGGCCTTTATCTCTCTCAGTCCCTGGACTCTGCCACCCCCATGTCCCCTGGCGCACATGAGCACAGGGCCACAGGGATGGCAGATTACTATCCAGCCAGAAGCATGGGGCTCATAGGCCAGTACCACCCAGGAATGGAGGGGCGGGCATCCGGGTATGGGCACCCAAGCACAGTGCAATTTGATGGGGAACCCCAGGTGAGTAGGCCCATTAAGGGCATCCTGAAAACCTCTGCCCAGTTAGGTCAGTGGGGGGGGTACCCATCAAATCCTGGCAGCAAGGAGGGATCTGAAGACTCCTCTGAGCACCACAGGAAACAGGAGACCAGGTCCCCACATTCTGCCAGCCATTCCCAGGCTCGCAGAATCCGGGAAAACCTGGAAGATCTGACGGGAACCTCTGGGAGCAGTGCCTCTGAGTCAGAAGATGAATGGACCAGGGTTACCCGAACCAAAAGGGCCAGTAAGGCAAAAAGGGCCTTACTTAAGGACCCCTTAAAGCAGATTAAGGCGATCAGGAGCGTCATCACGCCTTACCATAAGAACGCTAAGTATTCTGTTTGGGAGCACTTAGAGTTGTTTGAGCAAATGATGGAGACTTTCCATTTGAAGGACAGCCAAAGCTGTATTCAATATGTAAAGTGGACCTTCTCCCCGGAATACTCCAGTATCTTTGCATGGCTGGAGGACCAAAATCATTTAAGATGGTCCACCTATAAGACGGCCATCTTGAAACATTTTTCTGTTCACAGAAATCCTCAAGAGGCTCGCAAGGCAGCCTACAATTTGCAATGTGGGGAGGATCAGGCCCCACAAGAGTTTGTGCAAGAACTGAAACGTGCCTTTGCGCAGACCACCAGAAGGGTGCGCACAGACAGCAGAGAATTTGTCAATACATTTTTCCATGCCTTGCCCAAATATATAATGACCCAGCTCTTGAGAGATTTTCATGAGAAAAGATCTTTAGAATGGGTCATTGAACAAGCCACCCGCATCTACGAGGTGCAGAAACCGGTGGAAAACAAAAACCAGCCCAAAAACCCCAAAACTAACAGCACCCCTGCTGCTGCCAAGGTGGCAGAGGTAAAGGTCACCCCCGTTTTGGATTTGGAGATGGGGGGGCCTAAAAACCTACCTGCACCTAATAATGCTAGGCCCAGAAGGTCCTCGGGCCAGTCACAAACAGGGAGTCAAGGAGGTAGTCCCACAAATGGGGTCCCTCGCTCTCCTGACTATGTAAGTCCCCGTTACAAGGGAAGTCGACCCATCCTGGGTTATGTGTGGACTCCTCCAGCCCAAGGGGGGGATCCAGCCAAGCACCTATCCCAGGGAACTTCCCTCCTAACTTCCCACCGGAGGGCAGAAATTCTCCAAATCCTGGGCAGAACTTTTTCCCCAGGTATCCACCCAACTTCCAACCCCAAAATCATCCATCCTTCTTTCCCCAATTCCCTGAGCCCAGACAACCTAATCCGGGAGAGGGGAGGCCAAGGGTGGAGGGGTATCCAAATCTTCCCAACCAGGGGTACTACCAAAGAAGGGATAGCTACCCTTCCCGGGATCAGCCCAGGGGAAAAAACAGGGCCCCGTATCAGCCTGAGCGGGTTTCCCAGTTAGAGCGCCAGGTTCAAAACATGGCGCGGGATCTGGGTCACATACTGAGGGCTCAGCAGAACCCTCAGATCGGCATGCCGGCTCAGCACGCACCCAACTCTGGACCTGGTGCCCCAGAACAATGACGGGGGCAGCACCCCGATAACTCACCGGTTCCCAGGGAGGAGGCACAAAGGGAAGGGGGGTGTAAAGCCTTGGAGGAAGCTTCCTTCCTCACTTGTAAACAGCCCCTGGAAACCCAGGAACCGGAAACAAAATCTCTTGCCCCTGAAAGTCTGCCTCCTAAGGAGCAGAGGGGGGGTAGGAGAAACAAAAGACCCAAACAGACTCAGTTTGAGGAGGAGGTACAGATCTTCCAATTTGAGGGAGAGGGATCCTCAGAGGATCCTGGGAAAAGGATCTTCTCCTTCAGAGATGGGGCAACTCCTCCCAAAGAAAAATGGGTCCCTAGGGATGCAAATCCAGACTGGGGAGATGGGGAGACTGAGCTACCGCCGCCCACCATCTCATCCCAGAACCAACAGCAAGAAAATCCCCTGGTTCAAACCCATCCTGGTGACTGCCTCCAAAAAGGGGGGGGCGGCCCGGAACCGGAGCCAGGGGAACCCACAATGGCTCTGATCTCCAGTTGCCAATTTTTTCTTTCAGATTCCCAAGGCTCTCCACAGAATTCTGCCCAAATCTCTTCGCTAGCGATGTCCAAAACCAGAAAGTTAGCCCACCAGTTGTCCAAAAATGTGCATTATCTGTGCCCCCTTGAGGAGAAGGAGGGAAGATACTATGCCCCGGTACAAGTACAGGGGCAGGGTACAATTTTGGCACTGGTGGACACGGAATCTCAAGCTACCCTTCTGTCCAGAAGGGCCTTTGATGAACTGAATGCAGGAAGGGGAGAGAATTACCAAATTCCTCTCACCTCTCTTCCTGGACAACTGCAGAACTTTGACGGGAAGGAAATTCCCGTTGAGGGGACTGCAGACTTGGACATTAAGATCGGGCGACACAAGGTGAAACACCCGGTCATAGTAGTGACTCCAGAGGGCACCCCTTGTTTACTGGGGAATGACCTCCTGAGAAGGTTGTCACCCCTAATAGATTGTGTAAACAAGGTCCTCTGGACCCAGACTAGCCGACCAATAAAATTAAAACAGAGTGTCAACCATGTTAGTTTAAACGGCACCTGCCACATGGTTGAACAAAAACCTGACCAAGTAGAATTTCACTTCCAGAATAGCCAAATTCCAGACGTGACAGTAATAGCAGTAGGACAACAGACTGGTGATGGGGGGTCCTCTCTATTTCTGAAAATCAACCTTCCTTCCAGTCTAAAGTGGTACTCCACGCTGGAAGGAAACACTCTGAGATTCTATACTAATCCACAATCAGAAACTCCCACTCCTACAGTCCAGAAAGATGTGAAATCAGCTCAAAGCCTGGCTGATATTCAGCAAATTGGAGAGCAGTTGTTCATCCCTGTTCAGTTAAATGATGGGAAGGACTCTGTTCTCGCTCGAGTGTGTGTGAACAACGGTAAGAGCTTCATCAGCGAAGCCATGTTCCGCCAACTCCCAAAAGATCCAGCCATTCCCACATTCAAACTGATAGACAAATGGGAAATGGACCTGGAAGCACCTAATTCCAAACATCTCCTGCCAAGCAGGTGTATGCTCAAAATCTCCATTGGCAACAAGAGCATAGTCCACAATTGTTGGGTCGTGCGAGACGTCCCTGCCGCCTTTTACTTAGGCAGTGACATTCTCAATCGCTTTGCCATTAGTTTGGACCTAATAAACTTCAAAGCTTGGTCCCGATTAGCGGATAATCCCATGGGCTTTGATGATCTAGAAAAAGCATTTAGGTCAGCTCAATTGCTACCTTATGCAGTTGAAATTCAGATTAAAGAGGAAGTCACCATCCCAGAAAGGACCCGACAATTCTCCCTGGAAGTGAAAGTTAAAAGAGGACAATATTTGAAAAACCCTGATGCTTACATACATCTAAACGCTTCTCTCCAACAGCAAGGGTTGGGGGTAAACCCAACACCATTAGTCATCATAGAACATGACACTGTTCCAATAGAGGTGGATAACAGCGACTTAAAGAGTATTACTCTAGCCGCAGGCACCATTATTGGAATGGCGGTTGATGACTGACATTTTTCCATAGATTTAGGTAATGAACTGTTAGGGCCAATCCCCAAGGACTGCTTTGACAGTGACAGTGATGACAATACAACACCAGACAGGATTTTTACCCGGCATGGGGGGAACTTCCTGGTGTACACTTCTTGCCCTTATGGTAAGGAAGATGTGACTTGTGACTTCAGAGGGGATGAGGTGATTTTCCAGGTCCATGAGGGCTGCCTTTCCCACCTGAAGCCTCCGGTCCAAATCAGCACTCTGACCAGGGACTTCTCCACCCAGCTGGAGGAGGCCGCTGAGATAGCCAAACCAGAAGTCTTTCCAGGCTTCAGGCAGATGGTGGAAGAGAGAGTCAACCTAGCTGATGCCTGTGTGACTCTGGAACAAAAGCAAAAGTTGAAACAAGTTTTCTTGGATTTCCAAGATCTCTTTGCGGTAGACTCATATGACTGTGGTCGCACTGACATCCACACAACAACAATCCCCATGGACCCTGGCATGACTCCTGTGTTTGTGAAGCAATATCGCTTGCCTCTCGCATCAATGGAGTCCCTTGCTGAAATAATTAAGAACCTTGAGTCCCGGGGAATAATCCCTCCAGTCCACAGCACCTTCAATAATCCGGTGCTGGGAATATTGAAGCCAAATGGCCAGTGGAGACTCTGCGCTGACCTTAGGGAGCTCAACAAACGGGTCCATACTTCCCGATGGCCTCTTCCCTACATTGACCAAGGGCTGGCCCAGATCCAGGGGTCACAGGTATTCACTGCAATAGACCTGACCAATGGATACTGGACTGTGCCTGTCAGTAGGGAGGACCAATACAAACTGGCTTTTACCTTTGGTGGCCAGCAGTACACATGGACCCGGACTCCCTTCGGATACCTTAACTCCGGTAATGAGTTCAATATTTTCCTAAATAAGGCCATGCCCAACCTGGGTGCGAGGGGTAACCTGGCTTATGTAGATGATGTCCTCATCAAAAGTTCATCTGTGAAAGAACACATAGCGGAGATCCGTTATGTTCTGACCCAGTTGAGGGCCGCCGGAGCAAAACTTTCCTTTCAGAAAGCACAGTGGTGTAGAACCCGTGTTAATTTCTTGGGGCATGAGATTACTCCTCAGGGTCTCTGTCCCCAGGAAAAGAAAGTGGAAGCACTTCAGAAACTGAAAGACCCCACAACTCTGCGGGAACTAAGGAGCCTCCTTGGACTGACTAATTACAGCAGAAAGTTCATTGAGGGCTACGCAGAGATCACCAGACCCCTGATTCATCTCCTGAAGGGGGGGGTCAAGTGGGAATGGGGTCCAGAACAATCCGAGGCAGTAAGACAACTCAAAAGAAGCCTCTCACAAGCGCCTTGCCTAGCTTACCCTGTCAGAAACAAGGAGTTCTTCCTGGAGACGGGGTTCTCTAATACGTGCTTGACGGCAGTATTATACCAAAAGCATGACAAGGTCAATAAAGTAATCTCCTATGCGAGCAAAACTTTATCCTCTGTGGAGGAAAAATTCAACGATTGTGAGAAGGCACTCCTGGCAACGGTGTGGGCATTGAAGAATTACCGCCCGTTTATCCAGGGGGAACACATCATAGTGGAGACTCCACACCAGCCTCTGCAACATCTCCAAAGTGACAGAATCCGGTCCGGAAATGTGAGTAATTCCCGAAATACTTCCTGGATTCTGTCAATGCAAGGCTTTCCTGTGGAGGTCAGATATGGCCAAAACAAGAAGAGTCCCCTCGCGCAAGGTCTGGCTGACTTGCATGATTGTGCCAGAGAAAACTGTCTCGAGGACGAAAGGCTAAAAATCAAGGACAACATGGAGGCATACCTTAATTCCCCACACAAAGTCTTTGAAGAGGACAAGTGTGAGGGAATGCCCACTGTCTATGTGGATGGATGCTCTTACCATGTTGACAACGACGGGGAGAAAGAACTGGTGGCTGGCGTAGGGAATGCATGGGTGAATGAGTCCCCAGAACCCTCCGCTGGATACAAAATTGGTCCCCGAAGTAGTCAGGTGGCAGAATTGATGGCTGTGCATCAGGCCATCCTCACTGCTGTCCAGCATCAACTCCACGAACTGGTCATAATCACAGATTCGGATTATGTACGGAACGGGTTCGTGGAGCACCTGGTTAATTGGAAAACCAGAGGCATGTTATGTGCTAACAACAAACCCTTGAAACATGGGAAGTTGATCCAAAACATTGATGATCTGGTCACCTCGAATGAGATGACCATCTATTGGAAAAAGATCAAGGGCCATTCCAAAGTAGAGGGACCAGACAAAACTGGAAATGACTTAGCTGATCAGCTGGCCAAAACCGGGGCCATCCAAGGGGATCTAATTGAGATTGAGTCCCTGTTGGGGGAGATCTAGGTCGCTGCTATCACTAGGTCCCAGACAAATGCTCACAACGACCTTTCAATTGCACAATGGAGTAAGGAGACCCCTGATGCTGATTTAATTACAGCTCAGAAAGGGGATCCAATAATTGGTAAGTTTTACCAACACCTTGAGGACCCTGAGAACTTTCCCCTGACGGATACCGATTACATTGGGAAAGAGGACCTAAGAGTGTTGATGAAATGTCCAAAAATGTTCCGAATCCAAGACGGTTTGCTGGTAAGGAAATCCAAAGCTGGCCACGATCAGTGGGTGGTTCCTACCTCATTCCGAAGCCTGATGTTAAGTCACGCCCATGATGCGGCCACCGCCGGTCATAGGGGGTTTCACACAACACTGGAAATCTTAAGAGAGGTTGCATACTGGCCACACATGGGGCAGGACCTCGACCAATACTTGAAGGGGTGTCTTGTGTGTGCACAATTTCAGCCATCATCCCTCACGCACCGTGCGCCTCTCCAAAAGAGGGGGATGACACTGCCATCGTCAGATTTACAAATCGACTTTGTAGGCCCCGTGATTCGCTCTGCTAGGGGGAATAAGTACATGTTGACTGTGACATGCTTGTTTACCAAGTGGGTGGAATGTCTCCCAGCCCCAAATTGCAAGGCAGAAACCGCAGCTGCCTTGATGATTAACCACATCTTTTCCCGTTTTGGTCTACCTCAAAGGATTGAGTCAGACAGGGGTAGCCACTTCACCAGTGAAGTAATGACAAAGATGTGGGAGATACTGGGGGTCAAAAGGAAGTTGCATATTGCTTACAGGCCAGCTTCGTCTGGGGCAGTAGAGAGATATAACCGGACAATTGTGAGCATCTTAAAAAAGTTTGTGGCAGATTCTGGGCCAAGTTGGGATATCCGATTACCTCTGGTCCTAATGGCCATCAGATCTACCCCTTCATCTGCAACCAAAATGTCACCATTTGAGTTGATGACTGGACGCAAGATGGTGCTTCCTCAGCATTTGCTCTACAGGACCCAAGAGCAGACACTGATAAATGCCTCCACAACTCATGAGTATGTGGAGAATTTAAGGAAACACCTTCAACATGCTTTTGCTTATGCTCAGCGGAATCTAAAAAGATCGGCTGATAGCATGAAGACCCATTATGACCTGAAAACTTCCAGGAAGGAATATCAGGTGGTGGACCGGGTCTATCTATACAACTTCCAAAGAAACCAGGCAAAACAGCGGAAATTCTTGCCTACATGGAAGGGACCCTTTGAGATCATCGACAAGATCTCCCCTGTGGCCTACAAGATCCGCATCCCCAAAGGCGGTTTGGCAGAGGGGGAAGACAAGTGGGTCCACATAAACCAGTTGAAATGTTGCCATCCCAGGCACACTCTGCAACAACTGGAGGAATCCTCTGGAATCCTAGCGGGTACTGTCTCAGACTAATTCAGTTCCAACTATAAAACATACCACATCTAGTCTCTAAAATATTGTGATTTGCATGAAACTGTCTCTTAGTTATACTGTTTTTGTTCAAAATAAGAGTGTAATGTTTCGTTATGATGAAATGCATATGCTGCCCCACTATCTCAACAGTGGTGGAAAGACGTCTATGAGTAGGTATTGCCGCTCTTCCTTTGTCGTCCTAGGAGAAAGAAAACCTGGAGAATGACCAAGGAGGATGATCCGGAGACTGGGAGGATGACGCAAGGGGGCCCAGGGTACCGCCCAATATTCCCATCAGGACCGGCGAGGAGAACCGATCGATCCGACCGGATGGAGAAAAAGATGCTGAACTGTGCCATCTATTGGAAGAAGATGAGGAAACATCCTAGGTCTTGCGAGTCCCATCAGTGAAACCGAATGGCCATCGCAAGAGGGGGGCTTGTGGGATGTACTTACCCATGCATCCGAGCCCTACCTCAAAACTGTGCAGTATTGACATGGAAAACATCATGATGGCCAGAGCTTCCCAGAAAATGCACAGGGAAATGCATGAAGAATAGGCTGCCACTCATTTTTGCCGATGTTATGGGCACAGAAGGGCACTGCCTAAAACCACCATTGGACTACCCACACAGTAGTCTGAAACCATTGGGAATGGCAATGCTGATTGCCAAAAGCAAACCCATAACTGTTGGGAATTCATTTTCTTAAATCCCAAAAAGGGGTGCAGTACCAGTACTCACCACTATCAGAAAGCCGGCGTTTTAAAACCACCAGATTTTGTAGAAAACTGAATAAATGAACCCAAAGCAAGCCAAAGAAAGACTTACTGAGAGGTGGATCCAATGTAAAGTTATATTCTCAAGTGACTTGAAGGTTTATAACAAGACTGGCTGAGCTGTGGATTTCAGCAGTTTAAGTAAATTTGGACTGAAAGACACTAAAAATCTAAATGTTTAAAAGAAATGAGTGACCTACTTTTGAGTGTCACATAGGTTGCAATTGTTTAAATGTCATAGTTTTAAACTTAGAATCAGCATTCTAGCTGCATATGTAAAAATGTTTAGTTTTATTTGAATGCAGAAACTGGGGAACAGAAATGACATGTAGCTAAAAACTGGCTTAAATAGATTCCAATTTTGCCTGGCAACTACCCCCCATCAGGAGTGAAACTTGAGTCACAGCTGTGTTCCCAGGCCTATCTGCCTTTTGCTGGCCACACTAAGGATATGCCATCTCTCTGATAATTGAATTAAGGGGAGCCCCCACAGAATACAGGAGCTCTGAACAATGCAACCCCCTTCACTAAGGCAGATGGTTTATTGCAGATGTCGTAAAACAGCTTTCTCTTGGCAGAAGCTGGGAGGGGCAATGTCTCTGAGCTTGGCAGAAACTGGAAGGACTGGTTTCTGTACCATGTGACATGAAAAGACACACCTCTATAGCCAGAATATGGTTTTAGAAAAAGATGGATCATTCATAGAGCGGACTTGTGAAAATTATTTAAATGATGCCATAATTCTTGTGATTTTTCGGTGCACATTTTAAGACGTGTTAGGACCCAGTGGTATGTTCAGGGGGGTTTTAGCGGAAAAGAGGATATTACTCAAAATGTGTGCATGATAAAAATCTGACACTTCATCAACTAATGTCCATACTCCTTACGCACATGTGTGTAAATTTGGGTTAATGTCCGATATTGCAAAATCAGTTAAAAAGTGAAATATGTGCCATTTCTGAATGCAAGCTCTCAGGAAGAGCAGATTTGGACAGGGTATACCTCCTGTGATATGTGAAGGGTGCATGTAATTTTAAACAAATGTGTACCTGTGGAAATATGTTTTTTGAGCAAATATAGATTGTGTGTAAAGTTGACAGGGGTGGGTTCTCTGTATCATAAACAGACCTCATCATGATGACACTTCATTTCATTCCCCCAATCAGGGGAGAAATGAAAGCTTGGCCAATGACAAGTGGAGAGGGGTAGAGCCTAGTGATGCTGCACACACACCCATTTTAAAAACAGATAAAAGCAGACAGACAGGACAGATAGGGACCTTCAAATCCATTTGCAGCTGGAAGCTCTGCCGGGAAAATCCATACTTTACCTCCATCAACCTTCAGAGAGCTAACATAGAGACTTCAATCTATCCACCTTCAGAGAGACCCAGACCAGACTGCTGTTAGCAGAACCAGAGAGCTGAACCGGAGTCCAGTCCAAAACCTGACCAGATCCGTGGCGAGGCCCAGTTAATTCAAGAATATAGTGTGAGTACCTAGCAAGACTGTGCAGAACCAATCTCTTAGTTAAAATAATCTAATCCAAGCTATTTTAATCTAAGTAGAACTGCCTCCTAACTGTCACCTGTCATTTGCAAAGCTGTCACCTGTCATTTTCTAGTTGCAAGCTGCACTTGTCACTTTGAATTTTAACATTCCAAATCCGAAAAACTACCTTTATTTAATCGCTCATATCTCCGTGACCGTTTGTCCTAGACTTGCAGTAACTTTCCTTTGAAAGCTTAGAATCTCAGCTTTTCAACGAACCTAGAACCGCATTCCGATTCCCTATAGTTTTGCCGCAATCGCGAAAAACGCACTCGCGAATTTGCCGCGATTTGCAAATTTCTCAACGTGTGAAAACAGCAGTTTTCTTGCTTTCAGTTGCCAAAAATTCGTTTAACCTGCTAGTTACTCCTAGATCCTTGCTAAAGTGAGCCTGAACTCATCCCAAGTATATTTCACTCACCCTGAACCTCCTAGAGGGAATTAAAAGCATTTTAGCATATTTTTCACTTCATAGCCAGCACATATAAAAGCATTTTGGGCCTGTGTTTCCAACTTCTGTAGTCTAAACTTGCTGGGGTGAACTGAATTACAGTTGATTGCATTTCTGAGAACTGTGTGCTTTCCTTCCATTTCCTTGCATTGCATAAAGGGGGGAGGGGATTGCCAGAGAAAAGTGATTACATTGTTTTGTTGAAATCATATTGAGTATTTTCTGTATTGCATTTTCATTCAACATTACATCCATCTGAACTTATATAAAGCATTCTCTACCACCTTCTTCTTCTGTTCCTATTCACAAGTGTGCTAGTGCCAGATTCTCCGTTGTTAATCTTTATCATATCAGATTAAGTGTGATATCCAATGATTAATTTATTATAAAGTGTGATATATATCTATATTGTTTAAATTATCAAATAAATCTTTTAAATTTGCAAAACAAAACTACTTCTTGGCTCAGTGGGGTCAGGGGGATTCCGAGAGAGGGGTGTTATATAGGGGTAGTCATCCAGAACGCATGAACTGGACATAAAGATATATCAATAAGGGTTTCCATTCAGTATCCCAGACTAGGCATTGACTTAGCTGTAGTGTTTAATTGAATCCTCTTACAACTGCAATGTTGAAACACTAACACACACATTGTGGTCCCTTCTGCAAAATGAAGTCTATGAGACTCATTATGAGTGAGCCGGTCTGGTAAAAATGCCAGAATATATGCTACCTATACCGGCTCTGGCATTTTAACCGGACTGGCTCACTCCAAGTCTGCCAGTAGGGGCTGTGAGCTTCTGGCAGGCCTGACCTGCCAGGAGTTCAGACCCCTCACAGGCACTGGTATTACAGGTGCCTGGTATTGCGGCAACCCATTCCCATGGAGACCTACATTAATGGGAACTTAGTGTTAATACCCCCAAGAAGGAAACCTTCTCTTGTCTGGGATGTCATAATTGTAATAACATGAAGAAAGGCCACACAATTAGGTACCCACACACAGGTAAAGAAATCACATTACGTAATTACTCCACATGCATGACCACAGGAGTCATCTACGCTATACAATGTTCATGTGCCCTACTTTACGTGGGCCAGACAACAAAAATGGCTAGAGATAGATGGACAGAACACAAATCTAATGTCCAAACAGGTAACGTAAAGTCGCCTGTTTCACGTAATTTTAATGAAAAGTGCCATACTATTGCACAAATGCAGTTTGAAATAGTGGAGGTAGTCAAGCCCCTCCACAGAGGGGACAAATACAATACCCACTTACTCAAAAGAGAAATGTTTTGGATATATTTGTTAGACACAGTTAACCCTAAGGGTATGAATGAGGAGTTCAGCCTCAATTGTTTCATCGAAAAAGTCTTAGTACCTTTTTTTCAGACAACATTGGTGTACTGAGAAAATGTTCCTTAATGTTACTGTATCTCGTTGTCTTAAAAATTGATGGGTGCATCTATACATGTTGTCTTTGGTGTTGTTTAAAGAGCTCGGTATTTGATATATATGTAATGTTTTCCATGACTCTGAAAGACCTTTTTTTAACAACATGCCTTGAGGGCAGTGTACTGCAATTGTTTATTGGAATCTATAACAGTAAGACATTAAAGATTTTAGGGGGGTTGATGATATCGATAACTGCATGCACATTGGTTTCGAAACATATATCAGACACATTACGTATTGCAGCATAACAATGACTACACATGTAAAAGCGCTGACTGGGGTCATCTATGGGTTAATTAAATGGGGGACTTTTATTCAATCCAGTATCAGATGGTAGATAGTGAATTTGATCAGTTGACACATGGAAGGATTTGAGGGGCCATGTGCTTCCCTACTTGAATTCATGAACGCAGTGGCCGTTTGGCTCTAAATACCCTGAATAAGAGGTGGCTCAACATTTCAATGTTGGGGTGTCGATATTGATTTGGGTTTGAGAGCGATGATTGGCATAATTGGATTTAGATATGATGGTCAGGATCAGCGGTTTGTTCTCTTGAAGATGGCTGCAGGAATTTCTGGTTGCTGGCTATGAGCAGGTTAGATGTTTGGTCCCAGTCACATGATACTGTCACGTAATAGTTTCTCAGTACGCTGCATGGCATTTCATTGCTGTTACTCCCCGGGTGAGCAAAGTTTCTTCTGGGCAAGTTTGTTAAATGTTTCGGACTACTGTTCCACAGTACCGTAGGTGAGAGAGGGTCCTGGCAATTGTTTTTTACTTGTATCGAAAAGGGGGCTGAACAGTCATAGAGGAAGACTGCACTGCTTATATAGATCCCGTTCATTTAATTTTAGATCCCGCATCATCGATCCTTTACAAGAATCGGAAGAGAGGGGATTGCAGTTTACTCCCTGACTAGAACTCCCATGAGAATGGATTAATTTAAGGTAGTTGTGGACCCCTCAGTCAGGAGTGGATTCTGCCTCTTAACCATCACAAGCATATGCTTATATTTATCTATGTATTTCAGTGCTCCTGGAAAATAGAGGCTGAGCCTCGTTACCTTAGTGACCATTGGGTCAAGAATTTGGTAATAGGTATGTTACAATATAAACCTTTTTAACATTATTAGGAGCCTCTGGTGTGATTCCTGGTGCATGTATTGGAGTCTGAAATCCAGGTGCTCAATACACATTACGTGTTACCAGAAGGTAGACGTCTAATTAGGTCATATTTGGGTTGTACCAGGGGTGCCAGGTTAATTAAAAAGCTGGATTCTTGATAGATATTTATTTTTGTCTTTGAATGGAATGCCATTGATTGTGAACCCATGAATGACTCTGGTGGTGGCACACTAGTCTGTGAACCCTTGGCATGTATGTTTGTTTACCAGTAACTGATAGCGTGGTGACAGTTTTAAATAGTGTATACAATGTAATATATGAGACATTATTTTTCTGTTTATCATCTACAGTTTAGCTCCTGAAGAAGGGGATGTATTCCCCCGAAACGCGTTGACCATCGACTGTATTGTTGTATCTAACATCGATTGTGAACATTGAAAGATTAGAGACAAATCATGTGTTTTATCTGAAATATATGAAAAGATTTTTGAAGTAATCAATGTGTTTATTTTTAGAAGTGTTCTTAGCCAGTATTCTGGCATCAAGGTGTGCAGGGGATTGGAGGGTTTATAGATTGTGCTCTTTCTTTCTGTATCTTTGTATGTGCTGTTGTTATTGCTTCCCTGCACTCAAGTTGTAGGAAACTTATATTGAATAGGTCTTGTGAGAGGAATTAACATTTTCTGCATATTGAGTGCACTGTAACGCTTTGAATTGTTTCCGATTTAGCATTAATCCACCAGCCCTAATATCCCGGCAATACTGGGACATCGGGCGGCGGAGACAGTAAGGTGAGTTTGCTGATAGCCGCCGAATTACCAGAGGGTTACGGACAAACCCGCAATGATGGTCTACAGCAGTTACATGAGTCACAAGCAGAGAGAAAAGATGTTATTCCTTCCAATCTCTGAACGATTCCTCCAATGTTTATTTCCTGCTGCAGGGCCTCGGCTCTCTTTGTGATAGTCTCTAGGCCAGTGGGGTCATGTTCACCTAAAACATCATTTTCATGGGGGCAGCCTGTTCCGTTTGTGCACATTTTTACTTTTCCACCAAATAGGGGGGACAATAAGTGTAAAGCATGTGCAAAATCACCTTTACTCTTTGCTTTTGCACTGGGACAGTAGAAAAGTGTAAATGCTTTGCACAATTAATGATTGCACAAGCTATTCACGATGGGTTTCTATGGAATTTGCATACTTTTGCCAGATGCCATGCAGATTTTTAAGAAATCTATTGCGGTACCGTCAGCGTGTAAATCCATATTAGCGGTAATGCCTCTGCATGTGGACAGCAGAGTGGGAAATTGAGGCAGATCCCGATCAGTGTCATCCAGGAAAATTCCCCCCCCCCTTTTTTTTTGTCCAACGACTTCTAGGCACTACTATGCTCTATGCCAATTTCCCTACATTGGCTTATGATGCTTTATTTTAACACCATCGTGTCATAGGCACTGCCAACCAATTCTAAATCACACAGCAGCAGATGTGCGTCACTGGTTAGTACAGCTTCAACGAGCTGCCCTTTCTAAACTCACTGCTATTTTCTCTGCTGTATATTCTTAATATGTTGCGTTTAGTTTGTTGCTTTAATGACCAAAAGCTCTTTGCTTTATGAAACCCTGAAAGTAAAAAATATATGAATATTAAGGTTTTTGCTTAGCGCTATTCACCATTGTAAAGGCACTTTCTCATCAATTCTATTGGATCAATAGATGGCATTGGAGCGGGCGAAGGTCTCCGGGGGGAAGGGGCAGGTTCTTTAAGCAGCTGTCAGACATATAGGGTTGGGTTGAATGGTTGAAGACCCCAAAGTGTGTTTTGAGTGCTCTTCTGAAAGTCACATCAGTAGGGCCCAGGTTAAGTTTATGACGGAGATAGTCCAGAACCTTTGTAGTACAAAGGGCCTCCACTGAAGCTTGAGTGTCTTGGAATTCATTCAATACGATGGTTAGAGGGTCGCTCTGTGGTATTCTAGCTACCAGGTATGGAGTGGGCCATTTTACAAGGTATCAGAGAGCAAGGCAGTAGTAAGCTCTGCACACAAGGAAGTAGTGTATAAGAAAGTCTCTGTTTTATTTCAAAGGTAACCAACTTAGCATGTTCCATAGCATTTAATTTCACTTGTGGCAAAAAAAGTGGCAGGCCAATTCACAAAGGGCGTCTGAATGAGCGCATCTTACATGTGCCCACTCAGATGCCCTTTGATCCTTACTTTGAGCATTTGGGCACAGAAGGGGTCAGTCAATTGTTTACATTTTTAAGTGCATCCGGAATTCTCAAATGAGATGCACGTTAAAATAAATGCTCAGAAACAGTGATCCTCCCCCTCAGCCTGTTCAGAACATGTGTAGAGGGAAGCGCCAATCATGGTAAATAAGTAAATAAATGGTAGGGTGATTTCAGCACGGACGCCATTCAGGGGTCGCCAGAGGTCATAGAAGCGACCTCTGATGATTGGCTGGCAACCGCTGCCAATCTCTTGAAACCTCTGATGGGGAATGGCCATCTGAGGGGGCGTGGCCACAAGCACGATGCAGCGTTTGTTAAGATTCTTTCACTTTTGCAAAGTTGTAAATTGCTATATTTGCCCGAGCCATCGGCGCCTTCAAAATTCCCTCTGCTGTAAAGGATCTGTGACTCACAGCTTTGTTACACTAGAAAATGCCTGCCACTCTGTCTCTCTTGCCATTGTGTTGCTACAGCAACGTGCATCCTTTCCTCCAGCCAGTGACAGCAGAGTCAAACTTTTTTCTGGGACTTGTTTCAGGATTCTGCTTGTTCATGGCGTGCGACAGCGTCGCTCGCTCACCGGTAATTGCTGCTGCCTGCAGCCTGCACTGCTTCTCGTGCTGCCTTGTTCCACTGTATCTGGCCTGTACGTTATGTGGGCTGATAGAGGGAGTGGAGGGCTCCTGCACACCTGCAGTGTGGGCCGTTCGCTTACTGAAGTATTCTTGTTGGGCAAAAAACAGACTGTCTGTGTTGGGTCCGTTCACTCTGTGACCAGGTCTCTGCATGCGCTGCAGCTTTTGTCTTTATTTCTCGCTGCCCCTTTTGACTGCACAGCACATTAATGCCTGCTCCTTGTTGTGTGCCGCTTAATTATGCAGGTTTCCAAACATGCAGCCTCCGGCCATTGAAGGGCGTCACCAGTGGCGTAACACAATATGTGGGGGCCCCCCTGCGAGCCATGCTGAGGGGGACCCCCAACTCGGCAACAAATCACGGGACGTGCCACACTCTGGGCCGGCCTAGATTATCACGCTTGCACAGTACGCATGAACGTGCTGCTGAAGGGGGGGTATACCGCACACTGTACTAGGAGAAAGATATAAATATGTGTTGTAATGCAATATACAGCACACTTTCTGAGAAAAATTGGCTCAAAAGCCAGAGTGTTGCCATTGTTTTGTAGGGTAACACCAATCCAATACATGCAAGTCACCAACAGTGCACAGGAACATTAATGCGTTGCTATTAAAAATGCCATGCCATATTGAAAACATGTCCCACTGGCTGCACAATGTAGACCAGTGTAGACGTTATAACATTACAGTAAAGCATGCCAGGCCACATTTAGACATACCTAGACTGTTGCGCAAAAAGCCAGTCGAAGCAATAACACTCATCAAGAAGAGAGCACACATTGAAGCCCGGGTCTCTGCTGCCTCTAACAACACAGCTAAACTCTTTAAAATCTGCACTGAACTGGTCAATCCTGTTGCGGTCTCCACCTCACCTGTTCCCTCCCAGGCCCTCTGTATGGCTGTGGCCTCTCACTTCTCCGCTAAAACTCAGGATATCCTGTCCACCTCAGCCCCCCCTTTGGCCATCTCTACCTCTCCTCCTCCTTTCTCCTCTTTCTCTCTGACAACACCCGACAAGGTTTCTAGACAAGTCTGATCCATGAAAGCGCCATCCAAACAGGTGCTCCCTTGCTCCTCCAGAACCATCAAGAACCATACTGACACCCTCGCTGCACCTTGGACGATTTCTGTAATCACTCTTTCACCGCTGGAACCTTCCCCTCCCCCCTTAAGCACTCCCTTGTGCACCCACTCCTCAAGAAGCCGTCTGCTGATCCTACCTGTCCGGCAAACTATCGCCCAATCTCCATCACCCCATTCCTGGGCAAACTCTTGGAAAAAAGCTGCCTATCTCCCAGCTTACTCTCCACATTGAATCTGTTGGTTGTCTCCATGACCATCAGTCTGGCTTCAGAGCTGCCAGAGGCACCGAAACCTCTCTCCTGAACACCTGTGAAGATCTGCTCTCTAACCTTGATTCTAGCATTCCTTCTGTCCTAATCCTCCTTGATCTTTCCTCTACTTTTGACACAATCAACCACGCCATCCTGATCAATCGACTCTGTGAGAATCTGGACATCACGGATCAGGCCCTGGAGTGGCTGACCTCCTGGCTCTTGGACTGCCCCTCCCAGGTCCAACTTGGTCCCTTTCTCTCTGCCACCTCTCTCTCTACCTGTGGCATTCCCCAGGGCTCTATCCTCTCACCCTGGCTTTTCAACCTCTACTTGGCCCCTTTGGCCCACCTGATCTCTACCTTCTCCTCTAACTGTGTTATGGGGATGACACTCAGCTTTCCTCCAGGCTCCTCTCATCTCTTGCTCATTCCTGACTGTCTATCCGTGATTCAGGATTGGTGCACTCCAGCGATATCTACCTTAGTGCCATTAAGATGGAGATCTGTCTCATTGGGACCCCTGTCCCTGGTTTCCCTCTCTCACTCTGGCCGCCCACCTTGGGCCCTCTTCTTTCTCCTTCCTGCGAGGCAAAAAACCTTTAGTGTCATCTTCGACTCCACTCTCTCTTTCTCTCCTAGCATCTCGGACATTGCCAAGAAGTCCCACTACCTACCAGCTGCTCCTACTCAAAGGGACTCTTCCCTTTCTCACATTACCCCAGAAGCACACTGTCTCCAGAGCCCTGTTTCTCTCTAGGCTGCACTACTGCAACAGCCTCTTTCTTAAGCTGTCTTCCTCTACTCTCCACCCTCTGCAACTATTCCAGAACAAGACATCGAGACTCATCCTTGGCCCAAGCCCATGGATCATATCTCTACAGCCCTGAAATCTTTCCACTGGCTCCCGGTTGTTGCAAGAATCAAGTTCAAGACCCCTGCATTGTCCACAAGGCTTTCTGGGGTCTGGCCCACACTACATCCAACGCTCTCTTCCAAAATACCTTTTTTCTCTAGCCCTTCCCCCGGCGCCTGCAACTTTCTAAGGGCTAGAAGCTTCTTCAGGCAGAGAGTGGGGGTAGAGCTCTCTCCTCTGCAGGTGCCTCCCTCTGGAATGGCCTCCCTGCCACTCTCAAACTTTAGCGGACCACCTGATGTTCCGGAAGCAGCTCAAAACTTTCCTCTTCTCCGCTGCTTTTGCTCTCTCCCTCCCCTGCTGACCTACCTGACCTACCTGTCTGCTCTAATGACTGGTTGCTTGGCTACCCTCAGAGTCTCACTGAGTCCAGGCTCTTTCTTGATCAGTCACCCTTGCACTGCCTCCGGCCTACCACGCACTTAGGGACTGTAACTGTAACCCTAAAGTCCCTTGTTCTCCTTGCACTACCTAGAGCCTCAATGTCCTGGCTGCACTTACTCAGAGCATTACAGCCCTGTTTTCCCCTCCCTTCTTCCTTGCTCTTCCCCCTCCAATTCCCCTTGCATTTCTCATTCTTGCACTTGCACGATTTGAATGACACAAGGTCTAGTAAGATCATTTGTCTTGTCCATTCTCTATCTTCACTACATTGCTTGTCGCACCAAGAAACACTTGTGTATAGGCGGGTTTTAATAGGCATATCATATCATTTTATCACAGATGCTTAAAAAATATACAATGCTGCAGTAAGAAATGTCTAGACTGGCAGCACCCAAATGGCAATCTAGCCAGGTAATTACACTTAGCAGGACTGCTTTATTAGAAATGCGCAGTAAAAGAAAAGTCATAACAAACTGAGGAATAACTAGACTGGGTGCACCAAAATGATAGCCACTAATACCACATATCATGCCTGCTTAGCCTGGACATGGACAACCATTATGATTTATCACACAATCCCACCACCCACACATCCCCTCTCCCTCCCATGCCCTACCCCAACCTCCAAAATCAGCTCCTTGGCCCAGAATTACCTTCACTTCCCTCTTCCTTGTCCCAGAGCTTAGGTTTGAGGCTCCTTGCCTCATAGGTAAGTACTGGGGTGAGATAGAGTGGGATTAGGAGTAATGAATATAGAGGTAGCTAAGTCAGGCATTACCTGCATGTACCTCTACCTCATCCCAGTGCTTGTGTATGAGGCATATTCCCTCCTACACAAGTACTGCCTCATACACAACTACAGGGACAAGGAAGAATAGGGCTAAGAGTAATGACGATTACCAATAAGTAATTAAGGCATTAAACACAAGTAGGGGCCTAACAATATTCAGTTGACTGGGCTGCAGCACTCACCCCCAGAAACATTGGGCTATGTTGACTCAACCTGGCTGACCTTCAGAGCAGTTACCGCACAGAACAGGACACAGATGTTAAATGGCACCTGGGTTTCGCTGTTAACAAGGGCCCAGTAGTTACTAACGTAAAGCATTTCACTGTTAGTACCTGCATCCAAATGTCAAATTTTTTAGGCAATTGAAATTGTGATGTGGGTTTAGTACTTTCATGCCAGGGAAGTGATTGGAAGGGTAGAAAGGGAACAGGAGACTGTTCATTCTCGCAAAAGTTCATAAGTGGGTGCTTTCACACTTAAAGGAGAGAGTAAACTGCTTGTAACATTGAAGCTGCACTAGAATAGTCTCATTAAAATGCGTAAAGAAGTTAGATGCCCCCACACAAATAAGTTGGCCTCCCCCACCACCTGTGAAGTTAACGCCTCTTCCAAAATTTGAAGGATCAGCCCCCCGAAATGTAGGTTTTGTTGTGCCCCTGAACACAAGCACAAACACCATTCACCATAAACACGCATGCACGCCCAGCCATCCTTACATTTAAGTGTGCACTCTTTCACCATACAGGCACACCTAGGCAGCCATTCATACATTTAAGTGTGCACCCTTTCACTGTACACGCACACACGCACACCCAGTCACCCATACATTTGTGTGCACCCTTTTACCATACACTCACACAGGCAGCCACCTCCACATTTAAGTGTACAACCTTTCATAATACACTCGCACACGTCATTGGTTGAGGGGAGCCCTATTACTTAAAAAAGAAATTGGGCCTCAGTATAAGTTTGCTGGTCCGGTAACAGCAGTACTGGTAAGCTTGCCGGTACCGTTGTTACCAGACCAGCAAACTACGAGTTCTGCTCCCGGGTGCCTTCCCGCCTGCCAGGTCTGACCTGGCGGGCATACCGGCTCCCGCGAGCAGAGCATGTCGGATGCACCAGCACCATTCTGAATGGTGCTGGTGCATCCGAGCTCCCCATTCCCATTGAACCCTATGGGGATAAAATTTGAATGGGGAACATTTTTTTCCGGTGCCCGCGAATGGCCAATTACTGGGTCCGGCGGGGCCGTAATGACCCGGTAAGTGGCCATTCGCCGGTGCTGGAAAAAAGCACAAGTTTGGCGACTGATTGTTTCTTTTTGAAATCACTCTGGGCCTCATTACCCGGTAGGCGGTGAGCCATGGCGCTATTAGCGCCATGGCTCATGGCGGTAAAATACCGGCACCGCCTTGGCGGAAAGGGGATTTACCGCCCCATTCCAAGGTTGGAGGGGCAGTAAATCCCCCTTCCGCCATTGCCCTTCCCCATTCCCATTTCTGCCCCATAGGGCTGTATGGGAATGGGGAAGGCGCTAATTACGGCACCGCAATTTTGCGGTGCCGTAATTAGCTCCGAGGTCCCTTAGCGGGTTGGATTTTAACGCCTGCAAAAAGCAGGCGTTAAATCCCCCAACCCGCAAAGGGACCTCGTAGCAAGGCGGTAGGGATTTACCGGTACCGGTATTTTACCGGTACCGGTAAATCCCTACCGCCATCCGTGTAATGAGGCCCTCTGACTTCATAAAGAAATTATTTCTGTTAAGGACCAAACCATAACGGAAATCATTTCTTTATGAAGGCAAAATGACTTCAAAAATAAACAATTTCGTTTTGAAGTCATAGGGCTCCCCCACCCCATGACATGGAGGCCTCCAGCCTGGGGTCTTCCATGTCATGGGGTAAGGGGAGCTCTCGGACTTCAAAAAGAAAGTTTCTTTTTGTAGTCATTCTGCCTTCATAAAGACAATATTTCTGTTATAGAAATATTGTCTTTATGTAGGCAAAGTGATTTCAAAAAGAAAAAAAAAAAAAAAGATTTTGAAAAAAAATATTTTTTTTCATTTTTTCTCCAAGTGGGGCCCCCTCCCAGGCCTGTGCTAGCGGGCCCCCCCGCACCGCGGGGGCTGCGGGGGCCCCTGTTACGCCAGTGGGCGTCACAGCAGACAACACCGAGTCCCATTGCTGTTCTTTGAATTGAGTCGACAATAAAAAGTAAAAGTGCCCTTCCTCGGCTTTTTTTATTATAAATTGTCCCATGGCGTGCTGGCGATTTGAATCCGAGCCCGGCCGGTCACAAGCCAGTGTAGCATAGCACTGTGCAACGTCATGGGTGCTCAATGTCTTTTGTTTAATTGAATTGACTGCTTGACACAAAGCCTGTGTCACATCACGCAACTTATCGAATTAAACACAAGAAACCTCACAGCTCTGAAATAGCACTGTGTGATGTGACACTGGTTTGTTACCAGCAGGGTTCTATTTCGAATCTATCCGATCATGCAGCTCACATGTTAGGCCTACACTTCAAACATTGTTGTGTAGCCTTATAGCCCAGAATGTACCTGCACTGTCTGATTAATTTTGAATGCTATATTCATAATAGGTATGCTTTTTTTAAATGACATATTTACTGATTGCACCCCGGAACTAGATACAGCAGTAAACAGAGTGTTCGATACTAGTTCTATAGGAGGGTTTGGTGAAACCGTGACAGGTTTGTAGTGGTTCTGTACTCGGATGGGATGAAGTAGGGATTGGAATGAACTGGTTTTATTTTGGGATTGGTGTACATCTACCAGATGAAGTACTGATATGTCTGCGGTTCCCCCATTAGCTTGCATGGCCCAGCTGCGATAAAGGTGCACATGGCCGACTTAGCTCATTGCAGGCGCCACTGGGCACTTAATAGCAGGGACGGGAAAGAGTCAGTGAGAGCTGTGACTCAGGGCTGCAGATGAGTCACCCGGCCTCATCCAGATGTGTGGACCCACAGGGCAGAGTCACTGGCCAGCAATGCAGGACTCCATGTGACTTGCTATCAACGACTGAGGGGGCGGCTTATGACTAGAGCCTCTGACCTGTAGTCCACCCCCCCTCCCAACCGCAGTCCAGGAAACAGCACTACGAGTGTGACTGTGGACTGTGGACGCCATTGGCCCTCATTACGACCTTGGCGGAGAACCATGGTGCTATTAGCACCATGGTCCATGGCGCTAAGCTGCCAACTCCGCCATGGTGGTTGGCGGACTTACCGCCCCATTCCGACCTTGGCGGGGCGGTAAGTCCCCAATCCCCATTTACCCTTCCCCATTCCCATTTTTGCCCCATAGGGCATAATGGGAGTGGGGAAGGCGTTAATTACGCCACCGTAAATTACGGTGGCGTAATTAACAACAAGGTCCCTTAGCGCCATGGATTTTAACACCTGCTAAAAGCAGGTGTTAAATCCGCCATGGCGCTGAGGGAACTCGTACTCAGGCGGTAGGGGTCGGCGAAGTTTACGCCGGCGTAAACCCCTTACCGCCTGGGTCGTAATGAGGGCCATTGACTAGAAGAATACATGTTCTCTGGTGAAATATTCTCTCTCTCACCTTTTATCCTGTCTTTCCCCCATCCCTATACCAGCCTATCTGCTCCTGTCCCCCCAGAATGTGATTTTGCTCTGTAATCGTGTTGAAATAACAGTGTAGATCCACATAAAGAGGGGATTTGGGTTCATACACTTCCATGACAACATGGGCCTTGACACATTGCTACATATGATGATCAAATCTTGTATGAAGTGTCACAATACAGTGATATCGTAACCATATTTTTCTTAGTGTACTGAGGGATAATGCTTTATGATGCCACTTCCTGAAATGTCATGTGGGGTGTCTGGTCAAATTACATCACTTTATGTGATGTCACACAGGAGCGGGCTCAAATGACATCACTTCCTGTGATGTCACTTTGTGGGTGTGGTCTAGTGATGTCACTTCCACTACCCCTGGCATTGTGGTGAAATGAAGTCCCATGATTTCTGATTCTGCCATGATTTGTCCTAGAAGTGTGACAGCTGCTAAACCGCACCGGTCACACTAGCATTTCCATACCCCAAACAAGAATGGCAATGTTTTTTTTATTGTCATTTTACCAAGACGGGCCCATAACCGGCCCATCTCTGTGAAATACACTCCCAGAAACCATGTGGTTGCTGGGAGCCTGTCATACATTAGTATGCGAAGGGAGTGGACCGTGCATATTTACGCCATTGTTCAACCTCTCCTGAAATGTCCAGGTCTCCTTTGAGAATAAGGTAACCTGTGCATTTCTAAAAATAGCACACATGAAAAAATTGCATTCTCTGTGCTCCTTGCATTTGCAAATTTTATTTGGTAAATCTGCCCCTTAGTGTTGAACCTGGAGGTCCTTTAAGACGAGGTAACAGCATCTGAGATGGATGAGGATCCAGATCTTACTCATACATCAATAATCAGACCGACTCAGGAAGTATGGCAAAACCACAGCTGTTTTAATAACACTTGTTAAAACAGGGAGTACAAAGTGCATCAACGGATGCCGCACAGTATTTACTCTCAAGAGTTCCTCAAAACATTACATGAAAAAACACAACTTTATACAAAACATTTGTCATACGTGACATCATACTATGTGGCAAAATAAGAAAACCTACTAGGGGATATGATAGGCTTAAAGGGAACATCTAAGTATACTTTCTGTAAGGGTGGGATCGTGATTGGGTCTCTGAAGTCAGGTGGACAACTAAGCCCACCCCAAGTGCAAGTCATCTTCTGTGTCATGAATATGCTCGACTTTCTATTGGCTTCTCAAACTATAAGGCTCCTTGCTACATGGCCCTCTATAATTGGTTGGCACGCTTGTACCCTTCTGGAATATTCCACTTGCTAGCAACATGCAAGCTGGTACCCCAGGTGTAGGGGGTTGGCCTGGTCTTGCCTTCCCACCCAATTATCCCAACATCCATCATCACTCCTACGGTCTGCCATTCAATTAATGCGTTTGAACTCGGCCTTGCGAAAGCTCACTGTGCCTGAAAATAAAAGGGAGTGAAGGCATGGCCTTATCTTCTGGTCTCGGTGTAGCTCGCCCAAAGTCTATTTTCATCCGACCATGTGAATGGAGACTCCATTTTGAGCTCCTTTGTTGCATTTAATACTAGTAAATGAAGTAAACCTGGCACTTCTAGTGTTTTTCCATTACACCTCAAACAGGATCTCGTCTCGCTTCTCACGTTAATTGTATCTTCTCGAGTAGATAACCAGGCTCTTGGCAGTCCTGACTCTTGCCACTGAGCCAGTCAGTCTTCTTGAATCTTCCTTCGGCATTAGCTATTCTATTCTGCTCAGCCACACTTTCAGCCCATTCATTCACGGGGTCCAAGTTTGCTAAAATGTGTTGTGGAACATCCAGATTCTATACATATATATATATATATTCAGTGAAAAAACTTTGTTAAAGGAACGTTATGGTTAAGTTGCACTACGAGAAACCTATGAAATTCAGTAAAAAACATTGTTAAAGGGATGTTATGGTTCAAAGTAAAACCAAAAAACCCCTGAAATTCACCATAACTCGCGCCACCGTGCACTGCTAACACTAACACCCAGGACATCAAAGATGACATCACAAATGTCATTGATGACATCACTGATGACATCACATGTCTGGCTCTCCCTTTTTTCCCTTTACTGACATATCTAGGCCACATAGTTTTCTTCAGTAACAGTCAGGAAGTAAAAATTGAAAAGGTACTATATTTGTAGACTTAGGGTCAAGTCACATCATATGAAACATACATAGCGGAAGACACAGGCTTGAAAGAGAGCAATCCTTTCTCTGCATGAATATAATCATTAGGGTTATCAGCACTTTCTCATAGTTTTATTTTTATTACTCTACCTTCCCTGTATATGCTCATATTTGTATACTTTGTACTCACTCTCCTTTCCTTTGGGTGCAGTCACATCATGTGATACACATACATATGGTAAGTAGCAGGTTTGAAACAGAGCAATAGTTTCTCTGCATAAAGACAATCAGTTAGGTTATGAACTCTTTCTGCTACTACTTCTGCTTTTTTGTTTACTTCACTGTCCCTGTATATACTCATATTTGTATGTGTTGTTGTCTCTTTCTGTTTTGTCTGTAATAATTATGTATTAAGTGGGTTTTATTATCTACTTATTACATGTTTCACAGTACGCAAAACTCTAATAAGAAAGCAGTTATCATTGCACTATTCAACATGACAAGATTATGAATATTGCACCTTCATCATGTATGCTGCACACACTGCCTATGTTTCTGCATGAGTAGCTTAGTATACTGTATAGAACTTCATAACAGAATGCTATTTATCTCAATGCATTGCTTAATGCTCTAATTAGCTCATGATATTTATCCCAATGATCCTTGACAGTTTTTGGTCAGCATTATAAGAATCCCTTGTACAGAGTTTTCATGAAAAGTAAATGCACATGTGATGTCATCAGTGATGTCATCAATGAAATTTGTGATGTCATCTTTGATGTCCTGGGTGTTAGTGTTAGCAGTGCACGGTGGCGCGAGTTATGGTTGCTTATCTTACCATAACTGCTGAATTTCAGGGGTTTTTCGGTTTTACTTTGAACCATAACGTCCCTTTAACAATGTTTTTTTACTGAATTTCATAGGTTTTTCGTAGTGCAACTTAACCATAACGTCCCTTTAACAAAGTTTTTTCACTGAATTTCATAGGTTTTTAGTAGCGCAACTTAACCATAACGTCCCTTTAACAAAGTTTTTTCACTGAATTTCATAGGTTTTTAGTAGCACAACATAACCGTTATATCCCTGACTTCATATACATGTAACATAGAACATACTGAACCCCCACGTAGTGATTTTGATGTCCGCTGACTACCGCCATGCCCGCGGACATATTGAGAATCTGAGCGTGGTGAATGTAAATTTAAATTATGTACCCCATTTCCCCTTTGAAGTTGGCTCTGAAAAAAGCCGTTTTTTTTTGTTTTTTTACAGATGCTTGACAGACACCTGTTATTTTGTATTTTCTTCTTGTTTTTATTTCTTACTTTACTCCTAAAATCTTTACATAACCTTCTCCAAAGCAACCCTTACATTCCAAAATAGAAAGGCATTTCCCGTAAAAGATAAAGAGATGCCATCTTCTTTAAAATTAACAGTATTACTGGCATCAATATTCTCATTATTACAGACGAACATACCAGCTCTAAGCATGAAGGCACACATGCCTCGGTTGATGACACACCTAGCAATGTTTTGCTGAGGACAAAAAACTGAACTATTGTCCCATATTGCCCTAGGTAGTAATCCAGAAAAAATGACTTTCGCATTTGGAAGGATCTTCATTACGGCTTGAACCAAGCATTCCAAATCAGCCAACAAAGTAGGGGCACTGACGTTACCCAAATGGAAAGCACCATAGTGAAAAACTACCACATGCGGACTGTTCATCGTGGCCATATCCTCACAAACTTGTACAATTCCCTGTACATTGCAATCAGGCACAGTGCTCCACACCACCTCCACTCCTTTCACATCAAAGTTCTTTTCAACATGCCTGCATCGAGCGTACTGTTGTAAACCATGCACAAACATATCTCCAAGCACCAACACCCTGACTTTCTCTACTTCTGCCATCTTCACCACACACAGTCTCTTTCAACACAAATCCACAACCTCGACATCTGATTGGCTAATCCGTTCAGTCTTCTTTCCATGTTGGATTTGCTGGAAGACCCCGGATGTAGCACGCTCTGTCCACGGACAGCCGCGGTGTCCGCGGACCGCGTAACTCTTCGACACCCCTTCTACCATTTCCACTTTACTCTCTGTGCCATTCCCTCATTGCATACAGCTAAGCAATCACACAATACGAAGACATCCTCATAACAACCCCATTTTATTTATTTTTGAACATTTCAGGACAATTATCATTTCATTATTCAACATATTAACATTACAAATATTATACTTTCATCTTGTACGCTGCACACAATGCTATGTTTCTCCATTAGTAGCTCAGTATACTTGATAGAACCCCATAATACAATGCTATTTATATCAATGCATTGTTCAAAGCACTAATTACGGTATGATATTTATTGCATTGATCCTTGACACTTTTTTCGCAACATTATAATAAAAATCCCTAGTACACAAATTTCATGAAAAGTAAATGCACATGTGATGTCATCAGTGATGTCATCAATGACATTTGCGATGTCATCTTTGATGTCCTGGGTGTTAGTCTTAGCAGTGCACGGTGGTGGCGCAAGTTATGGTTGCTTAGCTTACCATAACTGGCGAATTTCAGGTTTTTTTTGGCTTTACTTGGAACCAAACTTTTTTTATTAGCACGCAAACAATATACAAAGATGTAGTGTAAACAGCAAGTTCTCACAGATGGCTTTAAACAGAATGTTGCAAAGTAAGCATTTATGCTCGTTCACAGTGAAGGTCAGCTGCTTCCATTTTTTTCTCGTGGCCCGGAGAGGCTCACGACTCCCAGTATAAGGTTCTATTTTATTTTTTACCTTGACAGACAGAGATTGTGCTGAAAGACTTCTTTTGAAGAAGTGTTGCAAAAACATAAGACACAATAAAGATGTCATTTCTGAAACAAAACCACTTTTGTATATTATATCACTTTGAGAAAGATCGTTGGCACACGCGTTGTCATATTTCTGGACTGCACTACACTTGGACAATGGAAAATGCAATTATAATGTAAGTAACCCTTTAGATTATTTTATACCGGAACATAATAACAATAGCGTGGCATTAAAGCCCGGTCAAGTTGTACTTGTTCGTTCAATGTGGCATATTGTTTTCTACCGTGCACTATCACCGCCGAATTGATCCCCTGTCGTTTAGAGGGCTCTGAAAATGGCAGACGACACAGGTTGGGTTAATAGAAATAATTTAACCGGTCTGTAGCCGGTCAAGCGCTCTACTCGCTGTGCCACTTCACTGTAGCCGGTCAAGTGGCACAGTGAGTAGAGCACTCGCTTTGACATCCATGCACAGCTTGCTAATGCAGGTTCGAATCCCGGCACGGCCAAACTCAGCCTTTCATCCTTCCGTGGTCAATAAATGAGCACGACACACCGTGGGTAATAATAAGCAGCGCTGAGATACCTGATGGTTCTTAGCGCTATGTAAATGCAAAAATATTATTATTTTATTATTAACATACTCCGTTGCACTATCTTCGCTAGCAAATAGTTTCACGCCCTAATAAATAAAATGAATATTTTTAATAAAGATCGGCTTGTGAGACTAATTTATGTTTTTTAAAACAGGTATGTTGCCCCATTTTTCTAATGTCACGATTTTCAGACTCCAGCGGATGGATTTTTCAACTGCCAGTTGCAGCTCTATGTAAGCAACTTCATGACCCTCACCATTTTATGGGACAATCGCCAAGGACCAATATGCCCTTACGCATTACTAGCGGCTAGAAGCAACATACCAACCATTATGGTGGTCTAATGCCTCATTGTTGGAGCAACCTTCCGATTATCAGTGCGACCATTTACTGCTTTTATCATAAACCAACAGCCTATCTACTGCAAAGGAACAGCGTGTGGCTCAAAATAAACTTTTGCTGATCGACAGCAGAGACAATTGCAAATCGCTGAATATTCACTAAACATTTCATGTGAAATAAATGTACTTTACCAAATGTACAATCCTGCTGTTTACTTTTAAACCACAGTTTCATATTCAGAATTGTGGCGCACTGTGTTCTAAGCTGATCTAACACCCTCTGTACCGCAAAGGAACATCGCGTGGCTCAACATGAACTTTTGCGGATCGACAACAAAGACAAATGCAAATCGCTGAATATTCTCTAAACATTTGATGTCAAATAAATGTACTTTACAAAATTTAAAATCTTGCTGTTTGCTTTTAAATCACAGTTTCATATTCCGATTTGTGGCGCGCTGTCTTGTGACATAATGTGTGTTGTCTTCCGGGTTCTGTGTAAAGTCGCGTAGGACTGGAGACGACTGGGCGCGTTTGATGACGCACCCTGTAACGTCATGGAGAGAGGCGGGGAATCTGAATGCTTTCATAATCTCAGGCTAAGGGGCGGGAGATATGATTTAGTGTCGCAAAAGCAAGTCGCCAGGTCAATAGCGCCAGTCATAGGATTATCACATAATGTCGGCGCACACCAGCCTGATTTATCATTTCTTTAGTGGACAAAAAGTCGGGTGAGGCCCATAGGAAATTGTACTATCAGCGGACAAAAGGAGGGTTCGTAGAACACTTTCAACCTGACAACGAACAATACAAACAACGTTCTCAGAACACCCCCATTTTGTGTAATTGCAACCATTTCGGGACACCGCGAGTGTTCTTAGAACACATTCAACTTGACAGATTACAATACGGACAGCATCCTCAGGACACCCCCAGTTTGTGTATTCATGAACATTTAAATACACTGCGAGTGTTTTTAGCTCAATTTTACCTTCCTTGCGAACAAAAAGGACACATACACCGTCCTCTGAACACCCCACCATTTAGTTTATTTACAAAATGTCAGAACAGCCGTGTTCTCCGCGGACAAATCGAACACAACAAAAGCGTATAGCACATAAAAAAACAAAACATTGAACCTATCTCATACTCCCCCACCCTCCCCAAACACTCTTACACACCAACACACTCCACTAAATACAATTTTTAATCCAAGTTTCACCGCGCTGTACGCAGTCGACGGCGAATACAAGATGGCGGGCGCGACAGAAAATCTGACATGCATCACGCCCCACGCCGCCCAATCAGCGAACACGTCGCATGTCCGCGGACATGACGCAAGCCCATGGGCCAATCAGGGTGCTGTCCGCGGAGCGAACAGGGAAGTCCGTCTGCGAAGCGAACACAGATATCACTAATTTTTTTGCCTTACATTTTGGTCATTTTTATAAAAACTACTGGACGGATTTACACCAAATTTGCAAAAGCACGCTTTCTGGACCAAGCCGCCGCTCCTGCCGCAAATTTGGTGTAAACCCGTCCAGCGGTTCGGGCTGTAGCCATGCGCAAAGTTTTTTCCCATTATGTCTATAGGAAAAAACAAAAGTTTTGGGACCCCCCTATAACTTTGCCCCCCCCCCCCTGGACCAAACCTCTCCAAACTTTGCAAAAGAATTCAGAGTGGGCCATATACTTGCAAAGTTTGGTGAGGATTCGTCCAGAGGGAGCGAAGTTATAAGCCACCCAAAAAGTGCTCTTCCTATGGAAACACCAACTTAACCATAACTACATGGACGCTACCACGTCCATGTAATATATATATATATATTGGCCGCAACGCCTGCTTTGGCATCTCTTCTGGGTGTGTCATTTCTGCTTCATGTGACGTCACCAGTCTTTTCTCTCATTCATCTTCAAACTTCTTCCGGAACTTCCTTCAGAAG
Source organism: Ambystoma mexicanum (assembly GCF_040938575.1). Taxonomy (NCBI): domain Eukaryota; kingdom Metazoa; phylum Chordata; class Amphibia; order Caudata; family Ambystomatidae; genus Ambystoma; species Ambystoma mexicanum. The sequence goes on from NC_090932.1 coordinate 204,696,828, forward strand.
ACATCACTTCTTCGCGGATAAATATTGGGTTTTCTCAACGGATACCGTGTTTTAAGGAATCTTCGCTTTATAGGTACCATTACTGGTTGTGCACATGTCGCAATTTCTGACTGCCAACATATAGGCAGAATGGGGACGGGACTTCCGGTAGAGGTACTTGGCTCCTCCTCTAAACTCCACCCTCTGGTTGATTTATCGGCCACTCTCCCATCAGTTTTCACATCTAGACATCCTTTTCTGAAAAAGTGCTTATTTGGAGTCCATATCTTATGACTCCTTTCAGACATCATGCTGATTTAACATGTTCATCAACACTCCAAGTCTTAAGACTACATTGTCCATTCGGGTTGCAGTAGATCCATCTTCCCACAAACCTCTTGTGGTCTCTCGGATACAGGAACTTTATTCCCTCAGGTGCATGAATACTGATAGTCTCTAATTTCTTCGTCTGTTAGCTCTTTGGGTCCAAACCCTGACTCGACATCGATCTTCATTCCTGTTGCTATCTTTGCAGTCTTCTTGCACTGTGTGATTATTATTCTGATCACACAGAATCCAAACATGATCATCACCAACAAGGCTCCAAGAAACTTAAAGATATTCGCCATCCATTGTGGAACCCATGATAAGATTGATGCAAACAAACGGTCATCTCAATTTTAATGTGCCATTGTTTACGAAGCATAGCTCTGCACTAGCCAGAGACACTATCAGCAACAGGCCTCCTTTGTCTTTGACCCATGTCAGCAATTTTGCAAGCTTCGGCTATAGAGGTTTACATACTTTTTCAACACAATCTATAACCGGTTTGTGATGTCCTGTTACTGCCACAGCTTTATATACAACTATGCCTTCTTCCCAGCCATCTGGAGAAAGAACTGCTCCACAGATCTGCATCGGTCCTCTCTCCTTGCATCTTCATATTTCGTCATCAGTTTTTCCTTGGCAATTGACCTCTTGTTTATCTCATATCTGATTCTCCCTTGATTCTGGGCTGCCTGTATCTTATCACATGATCTCTGGTGTGAGCTCTTTCTCTTGTCTTTAAACCTTGAACATAATCATCTTCTTCCAGAGCTGACCATTCCATCACCCATACCAAGGATGCTGTTTGACCCTGGAATTGACCTCTTGTATAACAGAGTGCAAGGTGAGTCAGGCAATGAGTTGTCTGGATGTTTATTTCTATAGCTATGACTATCTTGGACTTCCCCATAGCATAGGGTATTAGAGCACATACATAGCAATCTTCCTCAGGGGTACTTTTTCCTACCTCCTTCATGTGTTGATACCACATGTTGTTGCACAAATGTGCTGTACTATCTAAATAATTATTTTCCTCATAATCATCTTCCCTTGCACTTCTCCTAGATCTCTTTCTTGCTAGGGGAATACGTGCATAATGCTCATGGAGTATATCAGTCATCATCCTTCCTACAGAGATAATCATGGGAACAGTTGTCAGAGAAATGGGTGACCTTACATGTGTCACTGGTGTAGGGATAATCACATATGTCCTTGGTCTCTTTGTAACAGCTATTTCTGCATAGGTCACTAGTGTGGGAAGAAGCAAGGGGACTCCTACTTTTCTAGGACCAGAAAGATAAGCCGTGTGGATTAGCAAAAACAGAAAAACAATAACAGATGCTGTGCACACATATATTATGCACCAATGCATGATACCCCACCACTGGTGTCTCTCCACACGTCGTTGAATCCGCTCACTTTCTGGAACTGCATTATTCTCAATAATCCACACTGTGCCTGTGTACTTCTTTTAAGGAAGGAAAAAACCTTTTTAATCAGGGAGCCTTGTTGGATGCTCAGGTAGCTGCTGAATTTGCTCAATTATTGCTGCAATCAACCTTCTAATCGCAGAGCCATTCTTAGGATCCTACACAAAAGTATGTATGTCGGTGCTATGCCCAACAAGAGCAGGGTAAGTGTAACGCTCACCTGGCTCCCACGGAGGCGCTGGTCTGGTCTGGGTTGCTGTGGCCTCTTCAAGCGTGATGCGCAGAATTCGGATCACCGATTGAACAGGACCCCCAAATCTTGTTTGTCTGGCCCGTAGGAATATCCTTCTGCAGATGAGAAAGGGGATTAACTGTCTGCTGAATAGTGTGCTTGCTCCCCCTTTTCCCCCTTCGTTCTTCTCTGACTTCCTCCAAACCCCCGGTTTAAGCTCACCTTATGGTTTGGAAGGATGAACTCTCCATCCTGCTTCTGGTGCAGGGGCGCGCGTTCGTCCAGTTACTTCACTGGTTTTCAGAATGGCGCTGGCAAATCCACTTGACTTTTCTGAGCGATACGCCGTAAGTATGAAGATGCAAAAGTTCAAGTGTGAGCCTCCTTTTATGTTGTTTTTCCTAACCTGTGATCTGTCCTTTATTTCAGGTGCAGAACAAAGGCGATGCGTTGAGGGGTTAAATTGCCGGTGGTAAAATCTGGTGAGTTAGTGCTGAGGGCGACCCCTCTAAATGTCTTTATAATTCCCCAGTAATGTCTATTGTCCTTTCCCCATAGGGGGCCGGGGTGCGGTACCTGCCAAAGATGCGGTGCCGACCCGAGATGTGGAATGGTTCACCAAGAGAAGCCGGTAAGTAATATGGCTGAAAATTTGGCTTTCCTCCTGTGTTCCCTTGCTCACCTTTTGTCTCTTCTTCTCTCCCCTAGGTGCAGAGATGTGGCGACCGGTGCTGAGAGCCGCGATGGAGCCGGGCGGCGTCTCTGGAACAGGTGAGTGAAGCGCGGCGCTGCAGCGAGCAACGCGGTGCTTTTAAATGGAAGTCTTCCTTCAGGAATGCTGGCGTGAAGATTCCGGATGCAGGTAAGAAGGTTGAATAAGTTCTTGGTTTTCACCTTTCTCTTCTCTTCTTTCCTTACAGGTGTTCCAGGTTCGAGGCGGGCGTGGCTGGAGTCCAGGTGCAGGAGCAGACACGGTGAGCGTTAAGCTGCTGGGATGCAGAACAACGCGAAGCACGTGTGGCTGTCCGGGCGTGGCTTAAATAGCCTTGGAAGAAGTTCCAGTTGAGTGTTCTTCCACAGCCCCACCCAAGTAACAAAATAGTTCCTTCAGAAAAATAGTCCCTCCTAAGCCTCATTTGGCTTGGTTCTTCATGCAGCATGGTCTGCATCAGGTGAGTGTGCAGCATGGTCTGCTTCAGGTAAGTGCACCCAAACACTTCCCCATATGAGCCTGGCGCCTATGGCGCCAGGACTGATGTCCAACATGAGCCTGGTAACAACGGCGCCAGGACAGAGTCCAAAGAGCCCCTATAAAGGGCCGCTGGGCTTTGACCCGGGGGCATGAGGCCTGCTCCTGGGGGTGCTGGGCCTGTCCTGGTGCTCCGGGGGTAGGCATCATGACAGTAAGATTAGAGTATAAAAACGAAGACAGTGAGAAGGAGCCTATTGATATTGACATCAGATAAAATCATGAGTTTAGACAAAGAGAAACCCAGTGACGAATGAATAAGGGAACGGCTAGCTTTTCCAGTCGTTGAATATAAAATCAAGATCTGGCATTTTTAGTACATCAGCACTTTCTAAAGTCCTATAAAGAGATTCCTGTGGCTTAGAAACGTTGATCGCAGCACTCCTGCTAAAATAGCTATAAAGAGTGTTTTGAGTAAGCCACAGTCCAAATTTACACTTGCATTTATTTAGTCAGCAATCTTAGCGTCCTTCTTCCTCATCATCGATCGAATCTGGACATGGTGAACGGCTTCTTCTTGTTTTGCTTCCGAATCAATGGCTTTATCGGTCTCACCAGCATACGGCTTCACGTCGCCCAAATGATTCCAGGCATGCCTTTCTTGAACTTTTACTGCTGAGGAAGTGATATTTTCAATGATAAACGGTCCACTAAAATGGGTCACGTGCCACTTCCTTGTGAAGTTGCGTACTAAAATGGGGTATCCAATAAACAACTTGGGTACGCATAGTAGTTTTGCACATCCGGTTGCTGAATTGTCTTCATCTTTGTCCTGAGACCGACACCCCTTACGCCTGAGTTGACCTGAAATGACAGAGATAGTAGCAGTCATACATGTTAAATATGCACATAGCTAATTTCCTAACAATTTTGCAGTCGTCTGGGTATCACTTTTACTTCTTGATTGAGGTGACAGGGGCATGCTCATTCACATCTCTGTTACTAAGTCATGGGGTGTGAGGTGGTGCTCCGACACAGGCTGATTCCTTAATGCATATAATGCAAGGGGCAGGCAATACAGCCATCCCTCAGTGTCAATTTGAGTTTAGCAATTTTTTCCTTGAGAAGACCATTGAGTTTCTCACACATCCTGTTCGCTTGCAGATGATAAGCAAAGCAACTTGTGTTTTATACTAAGCAACAGGCAAATCTGTTAGAATACTTCATGAACAAAATGAGGCTCGTAATTGGATCTCAACAACACACATACTCCCCATCTCGGAAAAACTACTCAGACTGGAAATTTTGCAGCGCAAGTAGCATCAGGGTGTGTACATGGACCAGCTTCAATCCATCTAAAAAAGGGGCACACCAACACTATACTATACCTATATCCACTACATACTTGAAGCATATAAACATGGTCGATATGTAAAGGCTGAAAAGGACCATGTGGTCAAAGATTCACTCCTCTAATTGTTCTCAGTGTGTGCCCAGCAGTATACATTTGACATACAATACAATGTACTACAGGAAAGGCAACGTGATCTACCAAGTTTGGGACAAACCAGTCTTCCGCAATAGCTGCTGCGCGGCTTGCCTTAGTTACATGTGCAGGGTAGTGCAGCTGTTGAAGCGCTACCCTTAATATGGCTATAGACATCACCAGCTTTCCAGTGCTGTCATGTCACCACAATGCTTCAGAGGGGGACAATAAACACCCCCTCCATTTCCACACTGCTTGCTCTTCCTGAGAAGCTCTGCCTTGAACCTCCATCAACTGTGTTCTAGACAAATGATTAAACCCTTCATTTACCATCATAATCATAATCGTGACCACATTGTCCTTTACATCTGGAGTATCAAAACTAAAAATATCTGGTGAATATGCAACCCTTTTGGCCTCTTCGTCTGTGACTTTGTTCCCATGTGAAATAAAATCATTACTTTTAGTATGTTCTGCACATTCTACTATTGCGATGGCTACTGGGAGTTATAGTGCTTTAATAAGCCTGTCCAATAATGCTGTGTGTTGCACTGGAGTGCCGTCCACACAGATGTAGCCCCTCCTTTTCCAACGTGCTAGCCATGCGTGCATGGTTGACGTCACGTATGTGGAGTCATTGTACACTGTTACTTACTGCCCTGCGTGTTTTTTTAGAGTGACAATAAGCGCCACCATTGCTGAAGCTTGTACCGAATAGTGAGACGTTAGTCTTGCACTTGCTACCACTTCAAATTCCTCATAAGCTCTGTGTCTTACCACGGCTGAACCTGAATGCCTTTCCCAAACAGTTTGATCAATTTATTAAGACCCCTTCAATAAAGAGAACCCCACTGCCCCCCAGCTAGAGGATTCTCCTTTACCCGTATATTCCCATGCAAAAACTATTTGTATTTGGAGCAATCATGCAATTGCTCATCTGCTGTCACACGTTCTGGTACAAACGTGGCAGGGTTCACTATTTTACATCTGACTATTTTGATTGCTGGATTCGATAAAACAACCTCATATGCAGAAGCCCTCAGAGATGCCAATGTATCCTTAGGTTTCTCCAAAAAGGCAAATGAAGCACGCTCAACAAATAAAGTAATAGAACACCCCATCACAATGCTTGTAGACTTCTCAATGGTAAACATGACTGCTGCTAGAAATTGTTCACAAGGAAAGTGTCCTCTCATAACTGGATCTAGAATCCCACTATAATATGCCCGAGGTCTGTACCCTAGTGTAGTCCTCTGTGTAAGCACTGCTTTCATAACTGTTCCATTTGTGTGCGAAAACAGAAATAACTCCTCAGAATAATTGGGCATTTCTAAAACTGGAGCTGTACAAATTGCTCAGTCCATTCTATTTTTTCCTTGTTCACTTGGGCTTTCTTCAAAGCCTGCAAAAGGGGTCTCATGTATGAACTACAATCTAATACCCATGCTCTAACATAGTTGCACAACCCAAGAAACTGCTTTATTTGCTTTACCGTGTGCACTTTTGGTGTTTTCATAATCGCCTCATCTCTTCCAGGTGTGACTTTCTTTCCCTCATACAAGATTAACTGGCCTACACACAACACCTCTTCATGACAATATTGCAAATTCTCCTTATCTGTCAGGATTAGTCAGGCGAGTACAAAGGCAGCGAATATGGCAAGGGAAATGTGCACTAAATCACACAGTGAATAGCTTCTAATTAAACTACGTGCACACAGGAACAACGACTCATGTATGCTAGAACCCAGGAGTGCAAATAGAGTGTGACAACAAAACCAATATATGAAAAGGGATGTGGGGTAAGCACCTGACCACGAGGAAAGTCGGCCAGCGCCTTACCCCCAATTGCTGTTACAGGTACTGACAGCGCTAAACCCACGTGGAGGGCAAGCAATGACAGGATCTGTGAACTAACACTCTTGATGGTATTAAATAAGGGAACTAAAGAACAGTACTCACGAGGACGAGATAAACCTCTTGAATGTCAGCTAGCCCACGAATCCTGTTGATGAAACTGGGACCCAGAAAGGCTATAACAGCAATGGGAGGAAAACTAAATACCTAAGTTGGAATAGTGATTACAAATTAGTGAGGAAAACATAAGCATTCACACAGGAGCTAGCTACAACAGCACACCACACCTAATAATCAAATGGGAAATAAATGCAGAAGTGCAATGGAAAACATGGAATGGATCCCAATGGAAAGTAAGGATCAGGAGCAGGGAAAAACGAAATAACCAATGCAAACTTCTCCCTACCCCTCCAAGGAAAAGACAGGAAGCTAATCTAAGAGGAAGGCTAAGGCATACGGGTTTACAGCAGCAAAGGACAGAGTCAAAGAAATATAGGACACAGACAAACTGGGCTGCATCTAAAAGGGGAAAGCACTGAGAAATGGCGCCTGCAAATAGAGGAAGACAAAAAGGGAATCAAGGGAGCAGAAATCAATTAGCGCATGAATCCGAGATTCAGGGCGGAGGAACAAGAAGACAGGAACTAGGAACTAGGTACAAAAGGCAAGGAACAAGGAACAAGGGACTAGTCACAACAGGAACACTGTAAACGATGACCAGCGCTGGACTGAAGTAAGACTGAGGCTTTTAAAGCTGATTAACGAGCACACGCCTCAGGTGTGCTGATTGCTGCACCTGCAGCCACAGCTGTTACCTATCCTCCACCCAACCTTGTCCTGCAAGGGTGGAGGTGGAGCAGTGGGCCAGGCATTCTGGGAAGCATAGTCATTTGGTTAAAGAAGCATGCTGGCTGCCAAAAACCTGGAATGGATCCGGAAGGGAAGTAGCTTGGAAAATAGGGATTTAGCGCTCCCAATTCATCATAGCACTGTAGCATAAGGTTCGGAGGAAAGGTCCAGTAGGGAATAAACCCCAAATCATGCCCCCAAGTGGTGGGAACGGGAGCGAAGGGAGCGAGTCGTGACAGTATACCCCCTCCTACGGCCGTCTTCGGGTGCCCGCCACCCGCACGAGACATCTTCTTTCCATGATGGGAGTGCTTTTTCTTTGGAGGTGGCACTGATGGAAATGGTGGCCTGTGGGCAAAGGCAGATGGACTTCCATGATAGGAGTGCTTTGTCTTTGGAGGTGGTACTGATGGAAACGGTGGCTTCTGGTGAGGAAGAGACTCATGGTTCGAAGAAAGGCATGAAGGACTTGCAGGACCTGAAGCAGAGTTGGAAGGTCCAGGAAGCTCAGTCACTGGGAGTGGACCCTTGTAAGTCTTTGAGGAGGGAGGCAGGCTGGTGCAACATGCCTTAGACAATGGTAGAAGCCCTGTTAGCCTTTCTGCCGAGAGTGGACATGCGGGAGGTGAGGAAATTGCTGGCTTCAGGAAAGGTTTATGTTCAGCCATTAGAGAAGGTGGCGGCTGAGGTAGAGGTTCAGATTTTCTTCTGTCATCCATCTGGGAAAAGGCTTGTGGTTGAAAGTGACTAAGGTTTGACTGCACATGTTCTACGCCTTGGAGACCTGAAAGTCCAATGGGTTGTACAAGGCTGGTACTCCTGGTGACAGTCGTGTAACCACCTTGTTGCACGTGGGATACAACAGCAGGGACGTTTGGCATACTGATAGGAGTGATAGACGCAGTACTTGGTATTTCAGGCACACTCGCAGAAGGAGCAATAACAGACACATTTTGAACTGCAGCAGTCATTCCCTTCCTTTGGCTACTAGCACCCAACTGGTGCTTCTTGGCGGAATTCTGTTGCACAAGTCCTGTAGGTAATACGCAGGTCTGCACCACCCCCTGTGCACACCCAGGTGAGTGGTTCTGACTCACCACTTGGTCCAGCTTGATGACTCTGAAGCGGGAGCTGGCAAAAGTCTCAAACTCTGATGCTGCATTTTTAGGAGGCTCTGATGCTAAAGTGAAGCAGTTGGGAGAATCGTCTTGTGGAAAAGGCAGGCATTCTGGTGCTCCTCCTGAAGCAAAAGAAAGGCAAGCTAGACGTTCATCAACAGTAAATGGTTGGGATTCAGGAGGAATCGCTGGAGCAGAAGAAAATACAGCAGGATCTGATGGTGTAGACAGGTATACGTCTGATATTGGCAGCGAGGCTAAGCAGGATACAGGCGTCTCATGAACTGAAGGCAAATACTCAGTATACTCCGGGACTGAAGACATGCACTTTTGATGGACTACCGGAGGCTCTAAAGCTGAAGGATGATCTGCAGGATGAGTCACTGTAGCTGAAGACAAGCAGGCCAGGGGAAACCTTGAGGCTGAAGGCATGCAAGCTGAAGCAATCTCGGTTGCTGGATACAAACATGTCCAGGTCTTTGGGACTGGCTCTTGAGTAAATGGCAAACATGGCAGCGGTTCATTGGTTGAAGACACGTGTGCCAAAGATGACTGCAGGGCTGTGGATTGGATCATAGAAGAGTCAATGGTTGTAGGAGGACAGACAGAAGTCTCAGAAGTTGACAGACACATTGGTGGCTCAGGAATGGAGGGCACCTTTAGGGCAGTAGACTCCTTGGCTCCAGTAACCAAAGACTGAGCTGTACCCTTGCAGTCCCTTTCTTTAGTGGGTGACACAGAGTCTCTTTCTTTGTAGAAGTCAAAATCAACCAGTGGAATCACCATAGTAAAGTCTCTGTTAATCAGGATTTCGTCAATTGTCCATTCCTCTGTTTTAGTTTCTGAAAGAGGCAGATTAACAATCTACAGTTCAGGAATCGCCTGCCGGTTCTTTGGTTCTGTATACTGTGGAATGAGTCCATCAGAACATGAAATCTGTACTGTCTCTGACTGTTTGTATTGATCAGAATTGGCAGAAGGAAGAGTGAACTCAGAGGTAACATCGTTTTCCACATCAGCTTTAACATCTACTTCAGTCTCAGCAGCTGTATCAAGAGCAGGGCCTAAGCCTACTGTAGTGACTGAATCTGTGTATGCCACCATTGTGGATTGTGTTTGGAAATCAGAAGCTTGTATGTGTGCTAGCTCAGAATTATGACAAACTGCTACACAGGAAATTTTAGGTAAAGGAGTGGCTTGTAAATCTTCAGCTAACTGCAATCCCTGACAAACAGCAGAACAATTGTTAGAAACTGTGCCCAGAATAAGCGCTGTGCTAGACGAAAGACCTTCACTCCCAATAGATCTAACATATTGACAAATATCATGGTTTACCAAAGTCTCTGCACTCAGGGGCTGAACAGTGTTCACTTCCTCAACATCAACAGATAAAGTCTGAGGTGTATTCAGTAAAGAGTGCAAGGTTTTATTCTCCTCTTGTAAAGAAATGAATTCTTGTCTTAACTCCTCAAGCTTAGCTCTTAGCATGCCCTGCATTAACTGTACATCACTATCAGTAGGCACAGGGGGAGGCATAGTGGCATCAGGGCTGGATCCTGCACTAGCAATCTGGATGTGCACCGATTGTACATTGTCCTATACTGCTTGCAGGTTCTGTAATTTATAGTTTCTCTTACCAACTTGGTCTGTGTTTCCCTTAAGCAGACTATTGACATTAGACCTCTTGGCATTAGGGACTACAGTATGTACCTGTGTAAAGGAGTATGCTTTAGACTGAGGGTAGAAAACAGAAGTTATGCAAGGAACCCCTCCATTCTTTATGTTTGTACCATGAAACTGTTCTATCTGAGGTGAAGCACAACTGGAATCCTGGGGTTCAACAACAGAGGTACTCTTGTATAATAAGTCTAACAGTGTGTTGTTTTCTGCGGCTAAGGCTTGCGCTGACATAGAATCGGGATCAAAACAAAAGCTAGAACTAGGATCAGGCAATGTAGGATGTGCCATCCTATGGGAAAAATACTTTGCACGTAAATGCCCATTCGTGACAAGGAGTTCATTTAAGTCAGGACTAGTGATTTGATTGTCACAGGTAAATGTAGGGGAAGCTTTCTGTACAAACTTGTTAGAGGCCTTGCTGCCTTTCTTTCTTAAACTTTCCATATTCAATGGGAATTTTGGGCTGGTCATTCTGTCAGGATTAGTCAGGCGAGTACAAAGGCAGCGAATATGGCATGGGAAATGTGCACTAAATCACACAGTGAATAGCTTCGAATTAAACTACGTGCACACAGGAACAACGACTCATGTATGCTAGAACCCAGGAGTGCAAATAGAGTGTGACAACAAAACCAATATATGAAAAGGGATGTGGGGTAAGCACCTGACCGCGAGGAAAGTCGGCAAGCGCCTTACCCCCAATTGCTGTTACAGGTACTGACAGCGCTAAACCCACTTGGAGGGCAAGCAATGACAGGATCTGTGAACTAACACTCTTGATGGTATTAAATAAGGGAACTAAAGAACAGTACTCACGAGGACGAGATAAACCTCTTGAATGTCAGCTAGCCCACGAATCCTGTTGATGAAACTGGGACCCAGAAAGGCTATAACAGCAATGGGAGGAAAACTAAATACCTAAGTTGGAATAGTGATTACAAATTAGTGAGGAAAACATAAGCATTCACACAGGAGCTAGCTACAACAGCACACCACACCTAATAATCAAATGGGAAATAAATGCAGAAGTGCAATGGAAAACATGGAATGGATCCCAATGGAAAGTAAGGATCAGGAGCAGGGAAAAACGAAATAACCAATGCAAACTTCTCCCTACCCCTCCAAGGAAAAGACAGGAAGCTAATCTAAGAGGAAGGCTAAGGCATACGGGTTTACAGCAGCAAAGGACAGAGTCAAAGAAATATAGGACACAGACAAACTGGGCTGCATCTAAAAGGGGAAAGCACTGAGAAATGCCGCCTGCAAACAGAGGAAGACAAAAAGGGAATCAAGGGAGCAGAAATCAATTAGCGCATGAATCCGAGATTCAGGGCGGTGGAACAAGAAGACAGGAACTAGGAACTAGGTACAAAAGGCAAGGAACAAGGAACAAGGGACTAGTCACAACAGGAACACTGCAAACGATGACCAGCGCTGGACTGAAGTAAGACTGAGGCTTTTAAAGCTGCTTAACGAGCACACGCCTCAGGTGTGCTGATTGCTGCACCTGCAGCCACAGCTGTTACCTATCCTCCACCCAACCTTGTCCTGCAAGGGTGGAGGTGGAGCAGTGGGCCAGGCATTCTGGGAAGCATAGTCATTTGGTTAAAGAAGCATGCTGGCTGCCAAAAACCTGGAATGGATCCGGAAGGGAAGTAGCTTGGAAAATAGGGATTTAGCGCTCCCAATTCATCATAGCACTGTAGCATAAGGTTCGGAGGAAAGGTCCAGTAGGGAATAAACCCCAAATCATGCCCCCAAGTGGTGGGAACGGGAGCGAAGGGAGCGAGTCGTGACATTATCTACTTTATATCCCTTTTCTGCTAGGAAAGTCATTAACTGAAATTAATCTTGTCTGCACTCATATTCTGTCATGCTGCAAACTAAAATGTCATCTACATACTTTGGCACAACACTATTTTCCAATGCAGTATTTCCTCGGTCCATCAGCAGGACCCTATTAAAAATTGATGGAGACTTGCAGTACCCTTGGGGCAAACAAATACTCTTCAGCTTAGTCCTACGAAACGTGGATGACGTAAGGTCTTGTTAGTCCTTATGCAACGGGACTCAGAACAACGCATTGTTCAAGTCAATCACTGTGAAATATTGTGCCTCTGTGAGGATACTACATAAAATTGTTGCATGAATTGGAATTAAACAAAATCTCCGCCTCTACAATCTGGTTAATTGGCCTGATGTACTGAATCAATCTCCACATCCACCTTTTTGATTGTTTTCACAGGGTACACAGCCGTATTACACAGTGACTCTGACATCACCAATATACCTTGTTCCATCAGGGCCGGTATAGTCTTAAAAATACCCTCATCCGCCTAAAGAGACATCGGGTACTGTCTTGCTTGAGGTAAAATTGAAAGGGGAATTACCACACCCGCAAACCTTGGAATGGGGCGGTAATTCTGCCATTCACCATGGCGGAATCGGTAGTTTACCGGCGGCAACCATGGCAAAAGTAGCACCATGGTTACCGCATGGGTCGTAATGAGGCCCCCTGTCTTTTCTATCCTGTTTTTCTTGATCTTCCCCTTGCCTTACTTCGTTGATAATTTTCCCATCGAGCTTGAGCAATAGCTGTCCACCTATCCATTCATTCTGTACAAGCGTAACCTCGTCAGCTGGAATTCTGCTCTCTGCTGGCTCAAGCAGCAGGCATTGTGACATCAGAACTGAAGAATAATAACTGATTACAGAATGGTTGTAATGGAATTGTCTTATTACAGGTCAGTTGTATTTTCACAAATATCCTTTAATAAGAACATATTTCCAGGTATGCATATGGATATTGCAGGCTGCCATGTATTGTAGGGCCATTAACAATTTCATTGTTGACAAGAGTAACCTATAATATTATATAATTCACCTTCACACCTATTACTTCAACATAGCAAATTTCTATGATTACTTTCCAAAGTCTTGGGTGCAAAAGGCCCCTCTATTTGGGAAAAGTGCACTTCCCATTTCCAAAGATGGGAAAGCAGATAATTATTACTTTCAGTCCTGAGTATTAAATTGAAACTGTGACCCAAGCCCCACCAATTCATTGGTACCTAGTAAGAGCCTCAATACAAGGTCAGCGATAACCTGCCTGTGCTACCAGTGAGTTGCCGAGGACATCGTATAAAACAATTCCGCCACCTGAGATCCTGCTGCCACTGGGACATTACAAGTCCCAGCTACCTGGGATGTCAGGCGTTGGAAACTGTAAGTCCCCCTTGGTGTCGAGTCCCATAGGACTCCACGGAATGGGGACACAGAAGCACCGGTATCTTGCTCCATGAAAACCATGCCTGTGGGGGCCTCTAGGTCAGACCTGCCAGGAGCACTGACCTTGTAGGCATTTTCGTAATCTGGAGGTTCGGAAAGGGTGCCATTACATTGCTACCGGCACCCTTATTTCCAGACCACCAGACTTGTAATTAGGCCCATAAACACCTATGCCGGATATTCTCAAAAGTATATTTGTTCGGCATACATGGAGCTGCCATGCTCTTAATTGCCATAAAACAGATGTCCATTAAGCTGGTCCACCAATACAAAGCATTGTCTGACATAACAGGATCCCCCAGTTGGGATCTAAGAATTTGGAATGTTTTATCATCTATCTCATTAAACAGGGCTACCCACCATTCTCAGCCTAAGATTCAAGTCTCCAACAAGTACCATGGAGACATTGTAGTTGTCTGTATTCCTGCGCATAGTAAGTCTCACCAGTAAAGTGGCCTTTAAATGAAAGTCATTGCATCCTTTATTACTCTCTTTTTATAAATCATTAACAAAAAAACTGGAACAAATACATGTCTTACTCTACTCTTCAGAGTCAAAAATTGTATATTTAGGATTAGGTGCATGATGTTGATTAATCTCCCACCCTAAATTTGCTTAAAGTCAGATATCTTGGTCTCCAAAGAATGAACCCTGATTGCTGCTTCACTCCCAGGGCAACAAAAAGTAGGAAGCCTTGCAAGGGGCTTGGTTGCTACACCCAGGATTAATGCAAGAGAAGGCTGTCACATTCCCTAATAAACCTTCACCATTCTTATATTTTCAACTTTCAACTGAGCCCAGCAACTTCCCATGCTTGTTGATGTATGTGTGTGTTTCCCCACACATGGTTGATCAATAGTCTATATCTCCTTTTCAGGTGACACTCTTAATGGCAGCTGCCCTTATCTCTTGACTAAAATCACAATTGCCTTTCCAACCCTTACGCTCAGTAATCAGATAATCAAATACCTCCTTATTGTGGTTGTAACACCTTGCTTGCAATCCACTGCTTCCAAACGTACAAGTGATGCAGACCAATTGAAGTAGCACAAGTCCCAAGGATACCCCTATGATCTACTACTAAAACATGATTGTTGGTCACAGTATCCTTCTTTCTACTCTTTCTTCTTATCTAAGTTAATCTGTGTCATGGTCTGGCAAGATTTCCTGTGTTTTTCCTATGTCATGGTGTTCCTCAAGGCTATGCCTTTAACAAATGTCTTTAACCTCTTTAAACTAATCCCCCTTTCGCTGTTATTTCCTCATTTCATTGTTCCTAAAATAAAAATGTATGTAAATGATTCACAAATTGTGTATTCATTTTCTTCCTTTTCTCACCATCTGCGATCTACTCTATAACCCTGCCATCCGGGGTGGTTGCTCACTCACTCCATCTTAATTCCTATACAACTGAGGTTCTATTTTTTCCTGCTGCATCTACTACACCTTCAATCTCTCCTTCCTTTGTCGTGTTCACTTCTTCTCAACTCCTCTTTCGGCTGCTGCTAGTACTAGAGGTTTTATTATTAACCCTTCTCTTTCCTTTTCTCCCCATATTACCAACAGTACTCAAGCCTGCACTTTCCACTGATTTAATGCATTAAAAGCATGCTGTTTTCTGTAATTGCACTCCCACAGATTGTATTGATAAAATACATAGGCCCTCATTACGACCCTGGCGGAAAGTAACTGACCTGACCGCCATAGCGTAAATAGCGTTTCCGCCATTGCACGATGGAGTAAAGTGCGGCTAATTCTGACCCATCGGGCACGAGCATTACGCCATGGCGGAAGTGCAAAGTCCGCGATGGCGGAAATGTCCCCAAAACGCCCCTCACCGCCGTCGTACGGCGCCCTAGGTGCAATTCCGCCACCCATCATAGCGGTCACCGTAATGAGCGCTAATCGCAAAATACGGTGACCGTAAATATACGGAAACGGAAGTAAAAACATGGGGCCGGAACGGGAAACAGCACGCCGTACACCTATAAAATCAGAATCCCAACACAACCATCAAATATCCGACCCTGAGACACATCCCAACCCGTTAGCCACCCTAGTTAAAACAATCAAAATGGGAAAAGTTGCTAAAAAAGCGTGCGACCGCAAGCGGCAGGTCCACTTCTCCCATGAGGAACTCACCGTGCTCACAGAGACCCTCCAGGAGAATGCTGCCGTCGTCTTCTCGACGCAAATGACCATGACGGCACTTGCGAACAAGAAGGCCATATGGGCCCTGGTGGCACAGCGGGTAAGTGCGGTGGGGACCGCACCCCGCAACCCACAGCAATGCAGAAAGCGATGGGACGACTTGCGGATACGCGTACGGAGCATACTATCAGCCAACCGTAACATTGCCACAGCAACCGGGGGAGGATCGGAATCACCCATCAAGTTGACCCCCTGGGAAGAAATCTGTGCCTCCACCATTGGAATGGAGAGTATAGAGGGAGTCGGAGGGATGGAGAAAGGAGTGCAGACAACCGAAGAATCAAGTAGGTGGGCCAAATAAAACAATGCTAAATCCACAATGTCCAATCATGTGAAGTACCATGTGTCCACATAGTGCAACAGAAACACATGTCCAGGAGAACGTCCACATACATTGGCCTGATATCGCACTCTAAAAGTCACATAAAATACATAAATAATTAAAAATCCTAAAAACACCCTCTACACGTGCAGCATGCACACCCTAAATGCAGGCTGCAAAACAACTGCATCCTCAATCCACACAAAAATGAAACCACCTCCAAGGCCCTGACCCAAATCACCCTCAGGTACCACCCCAATGCATGTGATACATTGCCATTCCAATTTCCACAGACCCATAAATAACGCTCGCCCTCCTTTACTACACCACAGGGTCCGATTCAAACGACGAGCTTCAGGACACCCCTACCAGCACACCTGCAAAGAGGGCCAAGACCAACGGACAAAGACCCTCCACCTCAGCTGCACGGACCAAGACACGGCAGCAGCACAAATCAAGTGGCAGCACACAGGAGGGGACTCCAACAGGCACCACAGCAGCCAGCATGCCCACAACAGCAGCACCACAGGTCCCCCCAATGGATGCCACAGAAGGCACTGCTTCTGGTGGCAGCAGCACCATAGGTGACACTGCATTAATGGCAGCATGCTCCGACACAGAAAACGGTGCTGTCGATGTAGGACCCATCCATGACCTGTCTCAATCCCCCTGTTTGTTCCATCCCGTACACCATGAGGATACCACGCAGGGGCACCCACAAGACGACGACTGGCCATCCCCCACAAGCCCTGTGGCAAGGCAACATGAGGTGATCAGCCCCTCTGTGACACCACCGCAAATGGGCATGGCCCAGCAGAGGCAACAGTCCCTCGACCAGGTGATCGTGCAACAGCAGCAACTGGCCACGCTCCTCAAGGAGCATGCTGATGAATGTGGGGGTACTAAGGCAGCCATAGAAACATCTACTGAGACACTTAGGGCACAAATGGAGCGAAGTACAGAGACACTAAGGGTACAAATGGAGAGAAGCACCGAGAGCCTGAGGGGGGAACTGCATGCGACGTCCAAAGACGTATGTGGTGAACTTGCCGCTGTGCGCCGTGTGCTCACTGAGCTCTCACAAACCCTTAGGGACATGCATGGACGTGAGCAGGCAGAGACATCATCCGTTGCAAGTTCCGTCCAGGGCAGCCCCCAACGTAGATCTGGGAGGAACCTGCGCTCCACAGGCAGGGGTGCCCCTGATACCCGGAGAGGGGGCATGCAATAGCGTCTGCCCACTGACAATGAGCATCTTTGGACACTGGTGTTCGGGGGGGAGGTAGGAGGGTGGAGGGGGGGTGTTGGGCTTTCTTGGGTGGCGGGTCGATGGGGTGTGTAACATAATTTCACATATGCAATGAACATTTCATAATCACCCAATGAGATGTGTGGACATTGATCATTGTGTACGAGGCCTTTATAGGCGTACAGTCCACATTGTGCATGTTCCAGACACACACAGTGCCACAAGTCCCGTGTCCATGTATCAGCCACCAGGCGTGAGTGCTAGAAGCATGAATCTATGATATTCTGACGAATTTCACGGGCCTCCTGTGCCTCGCGGACTCCTTGAGGTGCTGCCACATCCCCACCCTCATCATGACCATCTTCAGGTGCTTGCAGTTCTGCGTCAGGGGGCATGGGCACATTTCTACGTACGCACATGTTGTGTAGCATGACACATGCCATGACCATCTTTGCAACCTTCTCATGGCGGTACAGGATTGCCCCGCCAGACCTGCTGAGGCAGCGGAAACGAGCCTTCAGTAGGCCGAATGCCTGTTCTATGACTACACGGGTACGTGAGTGGGCATGGTTGTAGTCCTCCTCATGCTGGTTCTGTGGGTTCCGGAGTGGTGTAAGGAGCCATCTCTTCAGTGGATACCCGGCATCACCTGTATGTGGACAATAAAGGATGTTTGTGGAATGACATTGCTACGTACGCATCCCCCCCCCTTCCTGCCAGGTCATTGCCGCATCACATACCCCACATCATCATGCATGAAATGAGACTCACCGAGTAGCCAGGATCTGTTCCCTGCGTGTCGCTCCATGTAGCGTGGTATTGTAGAGTTCCTCAAGACCATAGAATCATGGGTTGAACCAGGAAATCGGGCACAACAATGTGTAAAGATCCTGTTGGAGTCACACACCATTTGTACATTAAGGGAATGATATTGTTTCCGGTTGCGGTACTGGACCTCCATGGCATGTGGGACAACCAATTCCACATGGGTGCAGTCGATGGCACCAATGCAACCCGGTATGCCGGCAAGTGCATGGAATCCCACTTTTGTGTTTGTGATCTCATGCTCCGAGCGTGGTAAAGAGATGTAGTCGTCTGCGTGCTTCAGGAGGGCATCGAGCACCTGCATTAGTGTCCGTGACAACAGTGGCTGTGAAATGCCATGCAACTGTCCGACTGTGTGCTGGTAGGTGCCTGTGGCCAGGAAGTGGAGTACAGACACCACCTTCAGTAGGGGTGGGATGGCGGTTGGGCTATCTATCATGCTGACAAGGTCAGCGTGTGTCATGTCCACAATGGCGATTATGGTGTCCCGGTCCAAACGGTAGAGGGTGTGGATCTGCTCAGCAGTGAGGTTGAACGGATGAGCTCGGAGGCGTGGGATTGCGGGCTGCCTGCGTGGTGGTAGTGGCTGTGCTGGTGGGCCTTGCTGGCCCTGCCTTGCCCTCCTCCTCCTCCTGCGTCTCCTCTGTGCGGCCGGTTGTTGTAGTAGTTGGTGTTCGTCTTCTTCTTGAAGTTGGAGTACTTGCAGTGCTATCAGGTCCCCCAGGCCCAACATCGCTAGTCCTGCCGGTAGCATTTTGGAGTGGGTGTGGTTGTGGGAGGGGGTTGGGTGTGCAATTTATGTGTTTTCAGGCTGTATTGCCTCCACCTGTGGTGATTCATTCCACCTGTGCCAGCTGCAATCCCCTTTGGGCGAGCACGTCCCGCACACAACGCTGCAGTGTGACGCATGGCATCTTGCTATTACAATCATGTATATGACCCCGATGGCAGTGTAATATTGGTTTGTATGTTCATTCTGCTATGGTCCCATTGTTTCACATACAATCTTTGCAGTCGCGAACAAACTTGTGAAGGGTCAGTGGAATGTAGTACTCGATTAACGGTGGACCCTCATGCAGCACTGTACCAAGGTTCACCGACGGGCGGGGCGTCCCATTTGTGAGTGAAGCCAGTTGCCATTTTCACACACTGCCGCACTACATGGATGAATTTGTGATTTCGAGCGGTCACGGATGCCTTTTCGACGTGATGTTGCAAATGAGGAATTCGAAGGACAGCGCTTTCGGTTTTCAGCTAGCGGCGAGGGGACGCCCACAGGTCTGTCTGCAAATATAACGTTCTATTGTTTAATGTCCTTGGGACAGGGGCCATGGCGAGAATGCAATGATTGATATGAATAGTATGGGATGCTCAATAGCGTAAATACATGTTGCTTCACATCACTAGAATTCCGGGCTGGAGCACAGTGGATTTTGCAGACTGCATTACGCACAGACTCAATGGAAATTTCAAATGTTATGTGAGTAAATAATCAGGCGTTTTTATACCGGGATGAGGGAATGATGTATGGATGCATGGACAGATGATTTAATTGAGAGTTTGCCATGTACATGGCTTTTTGGTATCTATTCCCTTCCCCTGCGCTATGTGATGCAGAGCTGCCATAGTGGGACCATCGTCTATCTGCCCTTGTTGAACCCTCCCTGTCTCGACGCGCCTTCATACACTTGTGTCTATGCACGTTACTAATCCCATCTAATGGATTCTGTTTTAACAGACGCATGCACACAAACACTCGTTTGTAATAGTGTTTTCACCTCGATTTATATGGTTATGAATCGCAAGTGATTTTTGGGTGGAATTAATCCTTTTGAGTGGGCTAGCATGCATATGCCTGTAGATTTAGTGTGATCATTGAAGTGAGTAATACAAATGAAGTTCTGATGCCCATACTATTCTTTTTCATTTCATTTGGGTGACAGGTATCTCCTACCCTTTTGCCGCTGCCATCTGTATGCCACTCCTGCAGATGGCTTTTACTCCCGACACCTGCTGCTTCGAGTTAATCAGTGGAGCACCATTACGATCTTATGGGACGATCGCCAATGGGCCACATGCCCTTACGCTGTACTAGTGGCTAGGAGCAACATATCAACCTTTCAGCTGGACTAGTGCCTACCTAATGGGACGGCCCTGCGGTTCTAGGCGCTTCCATGTTGCCTTTTTGAACGTGGATGTAGCCCCTGTGTACCATGAAGGAACAGGGCGTCACACAAGAAGAAGCTGGTCATTTATTGCGGATGCAGCCCACAGTAATGAATAATATTTTGGAGCTTATGACCTAATAGCTGTATGGGCTTGGTGAATTTGATGTGCATTAATATTTTATTCAGATATTAACCGTGTAGCGTTATTCTTTGCAAGTAATGTAGCATATTCCTATTTGTGGAGCGATGTATTGTGAGAAGATCTGCATTGGGTTCCGGCTTCTGAGTATAGTTGCGTGGTACTGTACTGGCCGCGTTTGCCTACGATGCCCAGTAAGGTCAGGGATAGGGGCAGCCATTTTGACTGTTTTCATGATGTCATGCTCAGGGGCGGGGGATTAGCTTTTGTGTGCCAGATGCCGGTCAGCCAGGTGGATTGGTGGATTGATGTGATTGTCAGAATATGGCTGGTCACAGGTGCCTGTGTTTGCGTGCGTTTCTTGGAGGGAGACTGAGGTCATGTCCATTGGAATAGCTTCTGTATTCGTGCCATCTGTGCCCTGCAGCTCCCATTGGCCCCTCTTGGGGTGGGCCTGGCTGCTCAGTCACTCTGCCAACTTGTGTGGTACATGCTTGTGCTGATGGTTGGTTTGTTTACTGGCAAGAGTACAGGGCTGGTGCAGTCTCCCTCAGGATACTGCTTTGAATGTTGCCTTACACTGGTGTCAAGCGATGGGGGCCTGTTGTTGTTTTGTCTCATATTTCAGTTCATATTGCTGTACTTGTACCTTCACATGCCTGTGCTGCATCGGTACGGCAATGGTGACATGCCAGATATGGATGGCCACTCACAAGGCACTTGGAGCCCCTACATTCATTTGTTCGTTGGCATGCATGGGTGACTTGTACATTTGACTGGTTGCATTGTGTGACTTCATTGCACCTACGGGGAGTTGTGCAATGTGGGCAGGGAGTGGTGTACAGGCACTCAGTAGGGCCATTTACGGTTGGTTCACGATGCCGTAATTCTCACCATGGCGGAATGGTACTTTCCGCCATGCTTGATGGCGTTATGTAAATGTCCGCTAGGGTCAGAATTCGCGTACCGTTGCGCCATGGTGGTAATTACGGTTTTGCATGGCGCGCGTCCGCGTACTTGGTGCAGTTAGCGTTGGCGTTCACTACGGTGTCGCTAATGGCATCGTACTTTGCGGTGACGGGTCATAATCGCACCGAGCGGTATTCGATGGCGGTATTACATTTCCGCCATCGTTTTTCGATTTCCGCCAGGGTCGTAATGAGGGCCATAGCCTTAGTCATCAAAGCATTTGCATCTTCATTTTTTAGTTGGTTGCAGGGAAGGAGGATGGGAGCATGTGCTTAAAATATAATCAAAGGGGTGGGTAATTTTATTCTAAATGTTGATGGAGCACTTAACTGATGTCAGCCCCCATCTTGCTTTCTTTGGGCCTCATTCCGAGTATGGCAGTAAGGGATACCGGTCACCGTTAACGAGACCGGTGCCGGTAATCCCTTACCGCCACATTCCGAGTTCCCTTTGCGCCCTCGTCCTTACCGCCTGCTTTTAGCAGGCGTTAGGGACGAGGGCGCAAAGGGGCTTTTTAGCCAATAACGGTGACCATAAAGTACGGTCACCGTTATTTTCAATTTCCCCATTCCCATTGAGTTCTATGGGGGCTCATTTGGGAATGGGGAAGAGCCCTGGGGAATGGGAAATTACCGCCCTGGTCAACTCGAAATAGGGCGGTAATTTCCCATTCCACCAGGGCGGTGCCGGTACGGGTCCGGTGCCGACCAAGGCGCTACTACCGCCATTGGTTAGCGCCGTACTCGAAATGAGGCCCTTTGTCTTCCTCCATTGTTCCCTCAATCCTTTATGGCAATCACCTATTTGCAAGGTTGGTTGATTTAAGTGAAGGAGACATTGGTCGCTGAGTAGATGCCTAGTCTTGTATAACTAGTACCTCTTCTCCACCAGACCCTTATTTCACCACCATAGTTGATTGTGATGAATTAACCTTATGTTGCAAGTGTTAATTTAGTTTTAGTGAGCATGTCCCTACTCTATTATTATTATTATTATTATTATTATTATTATTATTATTATTATTATTATTATTGTATTTATTGAACACCAACCTAGCTTCGAGAAGCAACGGTGCACTTTACAGAGGTATACAACAGTTCAGATGCATAACAGAACATTTTACTGAGGTAACAACAGAACACATAAACAGCGGGTGTAGAATACAAAGGGGCACAGAGGAGGGGTACAGCTGAACAGGGTGGCAGGGAGGAGAGGGGCGTACCGTGTCTAGCGAGTCAGGTAGCGCAGGAGGCAACATGATGGCCTGGGTGTTGAGGAGGAGAGAGATGGGTCTTGAGATCTTTTCTGAATTGTAGGAGTGTGGGAGCGAGTCTGGTGTTGATGGGGAGGAGGTTGCATAGTCTTGGGGCAGAGACAGAGAAGGCTTGGTTTCTTGTTTTTGGGTGCTTTCATTTTTGCAGTGGCAGATTTCAAGTCTGCACGTGTCATGGCTTCTGGTGGTGAGCTGTCTGATCGAGATGCTGCGTTTCTCTGTGAGGTAGCTTGGTGGATTCAGTGTGACTGCCTTATAGGTGATGCAGCAAGACTTCAAGGTGATTTGTGTGTGCAGTGGGAGCCAGTGAAGGTCTATGAGGGTCGGGGGTATGTGGTTGTATCTGCGTAGACCCTTGATGAGGATGCATATAGGACACTTCTCTGGGGCTCAAGGGAGGACCCATCCAGGTAGCATATGACCAGTGCTAGAAAAGTGGATCTAAATATGTCCAGTGGGAGGAAGGGCTTGACATTCCACAGGAGGGAGAGCTGATACCAAGCTGTCAGAGTTTTCTTAGCTAAGTGTGTCTTGAAGGAGAGGTGTTTGTCGATATGGAACCTGATGGACATGGTACAGGAGGTGAGCTCAGGTCTGAAGCCCTCAGGGTTCATGGTTGATAGCCAGGTCTTAATGTCTGGGTGTCTGGTATTGTTGTTGAGGAGTAGGAATTTGATCTTTGAGGGGTTGAGCTTCAAGTATGCACTCAACATCCAAAACTGGATCAGCAAGAGATAGGTTTTGAACCTGTGTTTTAGGTAAGATTGTATGCAGTACCCTATGGGAGACCGCACCAGCCTTGTCCTCTTGGCAATAGTTAACCCGACCTTTGGTATAAGCATGTACTACACAAGTTGGTAGAGTGACTGAGCAGCCAGGCTTATCTCAAGAAGGGTAAATGTGAGCTGTAGGGTTATTACACAGAGAGTCACAGTGACATGAATCCAAATAAACACTTACTCTCAAGGTTTCTTGATTAAATAATTATTTATTAATTTAACAGTCAGTTGAATAAGCATTCTTTAGAAGGGAGCAATATATATGCACAATAATATACTTAAAAATGCAAACTCTCAGTTTCAATAAATCAGTGGATACCCATTTGGGATGGCACACAGATACTTCCTATACCTGAGGTGACTTACATAACTAGGACACTGTGGACATTGATATATCACTGGCATATTTACAGCAATACTGAGGTTTAGTGTAATAAGGAAAAGATGCGGAAATAAAAACATTGTTAACAATTATTCTTAAGCAAGTAAGTACTTTTTGAACCCTCCAATGCAAAGTAAATTAACACTTTCCCGGGGGAAAGGTAAAGCATAAAGTCGGAAGCAAGAAGAGTCTTTCAGGGAGCCAGGACAGCCAAAGTTAGTTGAGCAAATGTCTAGGTGAGCTGAAGCACTCCTTGCAGGTAGGTGGTAAAAAGTCTTGCACAATGTTTTATAAATCCTGGTATAAAATTAAATCACTGTAGGGCCACAAGCTGGGAGGCTTGTGAGGGTTTTTTTCTTGGGTTCACACCTCTTCCTTAGTAGGAATTTTGAAGATGTTGATAATCCAGCATTGCTGGTTTGTAGTTTTGAAGGTGCAGGGGAGGAACTGAGGCTGGTGAAGGGCAAAGCTGCGAGCAACTATGCAAAAGCAACCAAGACAAGTCTCAACTGAGAGCTAGCAAGGCTACACAACAAGAGGTAAGTCCCCTTAGTTATACAGTACCTTTGGTGGTAATGGCCAAAAATGTCACCCTCACAATTACGATGGCCGAAAATGCAGTCTTTATTTTTTAGAACCCTACACCATATATATATGTGGGAGGGGGGTATAAGATATATTTTTATTATGGGGGTGCGGGGGTCTCCCCCCGCATATATATGTGGTGTAAAGGGTTTTAAAAAAAAGGCAGCAGTTTCCGCCGTCGCAATTGTGAGGGTCACAGTGATCACATAGATCCCCTTTGGTTAGAAGAAATTGGTTCCAGCTTGCTTCTGTTCCTGTGCAGGTCTGCAGAGCATGTTGTTCCTGAGCCACAGTCATGGGGACAAGAGGGAGAATGTCTGGGGACTCCTGCACTACAAATGGAAGGTTGGCGGCAGCAATGGGGAAACTTCCGATCATCAGCACTTTGCGGTTTCAGCTTCTTGTGGCTCTTGCAAACAGCACGACCGCGGTTCTCGGATACCTTGATGGACTTTTCTCGCATCTGGGGTCCAGCACTCTGTTAAGGTGGCTCAGGCGGGCTTCATAGGGGAATTGAACAAGAAGAGGCTGCCCAGAAGCCAGGAGGACTAGAGGGCCTGAAAATCTATAACTGGGGGGTTGTCCTACCCTCTATGATTCAAAAACATGCAAAACCACTTAAATGCAAAACTGGTTTTAAACCCTTTTGGAAGCCCATGCTCATGGGGCAACCATAGATAGGAACAAACACTAGCTGCTAGTGAACACATGTCTCTTAGTTTTTGAAACTCTCAGCTTTTTATTATTAATTTGCTGATACTCTTTCTTTTGCAAAATATTTAAGTATTTTTATCTGCATAACAATTCATAATAACCATTGTACTGAACAAACACATGATTATATCTACAATTCAGTGAAAAATTGTTCATAGATGTCCAAGGCATAAACAGAACACTAGTACATTTAACAAACAACTTCCTAGTATGTGAAAGATGGTGTATAGTCAAAGGATCGATTACAAAAGGCTCGAATGCAAAAGGTGAGAGTCAATAGGGTCGAAAACCAAAGGTTCACATTTTTTTAAAATGTATATATTTACTTTTGGGTTTCCGTGTAGGTAAAAAAAGTGTTTTTTACCACAAAAACAGGGGTTGGGGGGACCCCCCCAAAAAATATATATATATTAAAAAAAAAAAAACATTTTTTCAAACCTTTTGTTTTCGAGACTATTGACTCGAACCTTTCGTCATTCGACCCTTTGCAGTCGATCCATTGACCTATAACCGTGAAAGAGACCATGTAGTTAGGTACATGAAACACAGAATGTGAGTACAGTTAGAGGAGACGTTGATTGTAGGTCTCCTATTCCCAGCTATAGTCTGATCTCATATTTGGCTTCAGGGGGTTCCAGGGGATCTTCCTGGAACTCGGGTCCGAATTACAAATGATACACTTGATTCTGGTGTTCCTCTCCCTGGCAATCCGTTCCTGCAGCAGCAATGGAAGTAGAGCCAGCTCCGAGAGGATGTCCAGACGAGTTCGCTTTGGGGTTGATTGGTCCCACCAACCCAAGGGGAGAAGTCGTCCATTGCAGGGCGTCTCTAGTCGAGGGGAATTTGGAGCTACTGCAATGCAGCAGGGCTTCACCGGGTAAAACAATGGTCCAGGAGTTGCAGCAAGCATCTCTTCCAAGCTCTTCTTCGGATTCCTTCATCCAGTGGTCGACTCTGCCTTCCAAGCCAAAAGCCTCAGCTTTTATGCAGGTTTCTCCCATTCATTCGCAGCCTAGCTGTCACTCACGCAGCATGGTGGCTGTCCACCAAGGACAGCCAGCCGGCCAATCACCTTTGGGTGCATTCCTGTAACCACTGGAGCCAGAGGCGGAATTCACTCGTGAATCCTGCTAAAGACAAAACGAATAAAGGGACCAAACCTGGTTTGGTGCTCAGAGCAAATCAAAAGGAGGACCTTTCCAACAAGAAATGGTGAAAAAAGAAGACGGCAGCCATTTTGACAAAATGATCACCCATGGGTGTTTTACTGGAGCTGCAATTGCAGCCCCGGTAAAAATACACAATTGTAGGAAAAAGCAAACCACTACCACCAGCCATTAACTGTAGAAAGGGTAACATAAAAAATGTTACATGAGAACCTAGGCAAATGGGATACTAGGTAACCCCTCGTGTACCCTATGGTCAGATAGTGTGTGTTGGGTCTAGAAAGTTACAAAATGTCAATTTCACTTCACTGCTCTTGGAAGCAGTAGTTTAACCAAGAGAAGGTATGTAAACCTTTGAGAAATCTAAGAGACTTCCCTATACCACTGCAATAAAGGTGCTGTGTGTCACAATAGGAAGATGATGCCAAGGGAGTTTGGCAGGCTCCAAAGTCAAAAAGAAACTCAGAAAACCCATAGAATTAAAAGTACAAAGTCCCAAAGTTCAACAAAACTGCTGTGAGTCTCTAAGGTGGGAGGAATTTAGCCCTAAACTGAACATTCTCCCTAACACTTTGGATGTCCTTGATGGAGACAATCTTGAGGTATTTGTTTTCGCTTATTGGTGGATGTGGATGTTGTGTGTGGCTCCAAGGGCTCCCTGTGGCTCTATGTATAGATGAAAGATCACTGGGTAGAAGATGGAACCCTGTGGGACTTCCATGTGACGGGTAGCATTGGCAATCTAGAGCAGAACAGTCCATCTGAACAAACTGCTAGCAGTTGGCGAGGTAGGACTTGAACCAGTGTAGGACAAGGTCGCTGATCCCCATTTGCTAACGTTGGGTATCCATGAGTGCCTGGTGGTTTACTGTGTTGAAAAATAGCAGAGAGATTGAGTAGAACCAGGAGGCAGGGCTGGCCATTGTCAAGGATGTTGAGGGCATTGTCGGTCACCTGTATGGTGGACATCTCTCTGCTGCAATTGAACACGAATTGGTATGTTTGGTGGAGTTTATTGGTGCTGATGTTTTGCTGCAGTTGTGCAGTCACCGCTTTCAAGATGATCTTAACAAGGAAGGGAAGATGGGTGATGGGAGATAGTTACCAAGGTTGTCAAGTTCTACAGTGTATTTCTTTAGTAGAGGGAGGATTTGTCCTGTCTTTAGGATCAATGGGAAGTTGCCTTGAGTCAGGGAGCAGTTGATGATCTCCAGTTAGAGAAGGAGAGCTTCTGAGTGGAGGTCATTAGGATGAATGCTGGGAGGATGTGGTCTGTATCTCATGTGGCTTTGAGGGTGCCCAGGGTTTCTACCAGGCCTTCTGTAAAGATTGTCTTGAATGATGTCTGGGATGTGGAGATTTCAAGAGGAGGTACGTGAGTTGGGTTGGTGGATACAGAGTTGGTGTCTATGTGCTGGTGAATAATGCTGATTTTTTCAATGAAGAAGGTGTTGATTGCAGTGTATATTTTGATGTAGTGTGGTATTGCAGGGTCGGATAGCGGGTTGATGCAGTGCTTGACCACTTTGAAGAGGACTCTTCATGTGTTGTTGACTTCTGCTACAGAGTTCTGATAGTAGAATTCCTTGGCTGTGTTGATTAGTTGTCGGAGGGTTGCTCAGAGTTTCTAGAGGTGCGCCAGGTTGGATGCAGTCCTGGAGCGGTGCCAGGTTTTCTCTTGTTCCCTGACTACTCTTTTACTGAGGTTGAGTTCTTGCTTGTACCAGGATGCTGATGGTTTTGGTTTGCAGGTGCGTTATGTCAGAGGCACGTGCCAGTCAATGGAGGCTGAGAGGGTGGCATTGACTGCTTCCAGCAGAGAGTCGCATTTTGTTTGGGAGTGTTCGATCCATGTGAGGTGGAGTTTGGCAAGGTCTTCCGTGAGGCCTTCCACCGAGAAGTTCTTGAAGGATCAGAAGGATTGTCTGATGGGTTTCTGCTGGGAGTGTGTGACTGGGGTGGTGTGACGGATACTCCAAGCAGGTATCTTCTAATGTTTGTGGGCTGTTAAAGTACCGTCAGTGCCTGACACCATGTGTACCTTGATCTTTTCTTCATTAATTACTCCCATCAATCTCAGAAGTGACAGTCCCATCTTCAACACTATTATTGGGTTTGATATCCTTATGCATTTTACCACTTTCCTTTGCTCTTCCTTAGTTAAATGTAGGACCCTGTAACTCCTATTCTAGTCTCCACCAGGTTCATAATAAGTTCCAACTCAGGAGATAATTCCTCACCACTCTGGCTCCCTCCTAAAGGCTTTGGTGCCATATTGATTTACTCTTCTAATAACCTGACTGCCTTCATCAAGAAGTTCTCTGCTAAATCCACCTGTATTTTGTGTTGCAACCTCTACCGCTGCCGACCTACCTCTTGTAATATATTTTGCTTTGTCCCACACACCTCACCATTGCCTATTTGGTGATTGACTTTTCATTTCCCAATAATTAGAATTCCAACAAAAACTTCCTGCGCACACATTTTTTTGTGATGTGGAATGCCTGACTGTCTTGAGAGGTTTCCCCAAGTCCTTCTGCACTCCCCCTGACCGAATGAAGATCTTAATCAGACTGGACAGAGGTTACTTTGAGTTATCTGTGAATCCAGGCTGCTTAAAAGCAACTCCAGGCGATAAAGGGATGGGAAACCCAATTACCAAAAAATAAGGGCCTGATTCATGGAAATGTACGCAGAAATCCCATAAGAGCCACCCGCCTAGAAAGACCTTGCGCGAGCATGCACACAGAATAAAAAATGCGTGCACCACGTATCCATACAATTTTTCATGCAAAGTAACCATATTTGCAAGTAGAGGCAAGAACGCCCCCGACACGCCCACACGCAAAGCTGAAAAAGACAGATCAGCTGCCTTGGCGCACTCCCCGGGTGCGAATACATGCATCCTTCAAACAGTTCATGGGGTCCCCTGCAAGCATACCTGCTTCTCAGGGACCCTGTACAGGGTCCCCTGAACTGTTTCCCAGCACCCCAAAAATCTGCGTATGAAAAATCGTAGCATGGTCAAAACTCAGAAAATCTGCATGCGAAACCACGTAAACCGTTCCTGCAACCCGCTACACTGCTTACATGCACCCCTAAGTTACATCGGAACCCTTGTTGAGTACATGCACCCCTAAATCTGACATGCAACCCCACCTCCGCTCTGCTAATATTATGCGCAAGTGTCATTACGCCTGACTTCGGTGGTGGATCGTATGAAGGACTTGCGTGGCCATTTCCCAGCCGAGACATTGTGCGATTGAATCCCTGAATACGTCTCGTGCCACACAATTGTGGGCATGCGAGAGATGGCCTGCAGGCCGTCCCTCGGAACACCCACTTTTTTGCAAGTTCTTCTCCATTTTTGGTGTTCTGCCCCCTTCCCTGCTCTCTGCGCAAGCCACATCCATGCTCTGCTTGGAGTCTCACGCAAGGCCCTCGATGGCTCACACAGACATGCCGAACCAGCGTGAGCTCCACGCAAGTCCAGGGAAAGTACAGCACATTTAATTCCATGAATCAACAAAGGCATAATTTGCATGCAATTGCGTGTGCAAATACCCTATTTGCCATGCAGATAATTCCATGAATCGTGCCCTAAATGTGTGTGTTAGAACATATCCATAGAGCCATTTCAGCTACTTACGACTCTATAATACTAAGGCACTTTTGATTCCTCGTAACTCACAGTGCGGAAAGTGCCTGGACAAAACTGCCAGGCATACCGGCAGGTTTCATCCTTTCTGCATAAAAATGTAAAGACTTAACCATGTTTGCTACCCCCTGGATCCGAAAACACATTTGCTTCCTCGTGTCCCACACTGCGAGAACAGCATGTACTGAACTGCAGTCAGTCATGTGCAAGGTAGTGTTTGGCCAGCCAGTAAAGCTAGGCTAACAAAGAAACCTTTTTCTAAATCTATCAATCTAAATCATTATTTTTGTGGGGTTACAAATTTGAACACGTTAAATCATGTACATACATGCTGTTAGTGTTTGATTGATGGGAAGAATGAAAGCAGCCAAACGTGAGTGCGGACAAGTGTTTTTTAGTGAGGAGCAAACTTTGACCGGAGTCTTTCTTGAATGTCTATGCGGTAGAGGCAGAGCCACAGCCAACCGCAAGGACAGAGCAACACAAAACCTCCAGTCCAACCGACTAGCGGAGCGAGTGCAGATAGAGTGTTTTCGAGTTCTTGTGTGACTTGTGATGCTGACCAATGAATTTGCGAGGCTGTGGCATGTCCGCACCGTTTGCCAGCAGCAGGAAATATCAGGTACTGTGTAGAATGGCAATTTAACTCCAGACGTATATCTGATATCCATACAGTGAGGTGTTAGTGTGATTAAGTGTGATCATAGCCTACCTTACTGCAGCCTAATACATTTGGGAGAGATAGGGACGTGCAGCAAGACATGGGAATAACCACGCACATGATGCCGGTGCGGAGTAAACAATGTTATTCCGCTATAACCTGAAAGGGGCCTAAATACCTTCAACTCTCTCTTCCTAAATATCTCCCTTCTCGAGCTCTTCGCTCATCCGCCTCCAACTCCCTCAGGGTCAGTCACTCCTCCAAGCAACGAGTTGGTGGGAGATCTCTTTCCTCGGCTGGGGCTCCCTCTGCAACAGCCTCCCTGCCGCCCTTAAACTGGAGGAGAACCATCTCCGGTTCCTCCCCTCCTCTGCTGGCCATTGACAAAATGGTCACCCATGGGTGTTTTACTGCAGCTGCAATTGCAGCCCCGGTAAAAACACACCTTGGTAGGAAATAGCAAACCACTACCACCAGCCATCAATTGTCAAAAGGGTAACATAAAAAATGTTACATGAGAACCTAGACAAATGGCATACTAGGTAACCCCTCCTGCACCCTATGGTCAGATAGTGTGTGTTGGGTCTAGAAAGTTACAAAATGTCAATTTCACTTCACTGCTCTTGGAAGACAATCAAATAAATAAAAATACAGTTTATTTATGGAGACAATCTTGAGGTATTTGTTTTCGCATATTGGTGGATGTGGATGTTGTGTGTGGCTCCAAGGGCTCCCTGTGGCTCTATGTATAGATGAAAGATCACTGGGTAGAAGATGGAACCCTGTGGGACTTGCATGTGACGGGTAGCATTGGCAATCTAGAGCAGAACAGTCCATCTGAACAAACTGTGTGCAGCAGCTTTACTTTTCAGTGGCTCTAGTCTCACAAAGTTATCCAGTTTCTTTCAGTTTGTGGGACTCCATTTCATTTCCAAAATGCAATACTACAAATACCAACATTATTATCTATTCCCTGCCATCAGTGATGCTTGGAAAATTGAACAATTGGCTATTGAAAGTACATTCCCCGACAAACGGTTCAGGCTAGCCGGCGATGGACAGTATAACCGCCCCGGATTTTCTGCAAAGTACTGCACCTACCATCTTCAGGACATGGAAAGTAAGAAAATTGTGAGTTCGGTGGTCGTGCAGGTGACCCAATGTAAATCCTCGGTGGCCATGGAGAAACTTGGTTTTATAAAATCACTGGAAGATCTACAATCGAGGGGAATGCAAATCGAACTCATAGCCACAGACAGACACGTTTCAATAGCCAAGACAATGAGAGAGCAGTATCCAAATATTAAACATCAATTTGATGTATGGCATGTTGCCAAATCAATTAATAAAAAAATCTCGGCTGCAGGGAAAAAAAAGGTTTTGAAAGTATTTCGCAATGGTCCCAGTCTTTCAGCAACCATCTTTGGTGGAGCTCCAAAACATGTGATGGGTCTGTGGAAATTCTACTGGAAAAATGGCGCTCACTGATGCACCACTGTTCCAACGTTCACCACTGGACAGAAAACCAACATTTCCACCAATGTGATTATGGCCCTTTGTCCCCAGAGCAGGCACGGAAGAAGAAGTGGTTGATTCCATCTTCACCTACACACAAAGCCATTGAGAAGATTGTGTTTGATAAAACTTTATCAAGAGATTTGAGGGGACTGACATAATTCTGTCACACAGGAGATTTGGAGGTGTTCCACAATATGTGCCTAAAGTACAGGCCAAAGAGATTGCATTTTGGCATCCAGGGGATGAAATGTAGGACTTTACTAGCGGTATTAGCGCATAATGAGAATGTGGGCCGGGAACAATCTAGGACTGCAGGAAATTAAGGGATGCTTCGCTACACTATGGCCTTTACGAAAAGAAGCAAAAAATGGGTGGTCAAGCCAGTATATGATAAAATGGAATTCGATTTTGTGAAAGATCTCATTGTTAATGTCGCCGAGATGCATACTCATGGAATCACGCACAAATCTGTTCAGAGCACACATACATTGCCACAAAACATTGCCAGCGTGCCATGTCCACCCAAAGCAGAGCTTGTTAAATCGTTCAAATCCCAGTTGAAATGATTACCATCTGTTTTTAGTTTTGCAAAAAATGTTTCTATAAACAGTACAAATAAAGTATGCAATTTGTCTTTTGAAATCTATCCTCTCAGTCATTTTCTTAAAAATATATTACAATTATTACGATTGCTTTCACATTTCACAGTTTAGTTGAGATACTGTGGGACCTTCATTTTTCGTGTCAATGAACAATGGGTAACAGTGTGTAAGAATATTCGGGTTTTGGCAGTTGACTTGCAATAAAGTTCCACAAAAAGCTGAATAACTGCTGGACCTACAAAAGGGATTAGACCTAGGCCACAAAACATTCTAGGCACGCAAGAAGTACTCACTGTGAAAACATGCCATGGGGTAGGAGGCCATGAGATAAGCAGAGGTGGCCCTATATGCAAATTTCACCTACAGCTGAGCAGCACCACGAACAACTAGCGGCCCCCTATTTCCTGAGCCCGAGTTTCAAAATTCATTTTCTCATGGATGCGATGACACGGGATGTTGCAAAGTAGGAATGTACATTCATTTTGAGTGAAGGTCACCAGCTTTGAATTTCGGCTTGGGAGCTGTGAGGCCCCTCGCATCCCTCGCACAGTATAAGGTTCTATTGTTTTTTGACCTTGAGAGGCAGGGACCATTCTGAAAGGGATTGAATTGAAGGGGGGTGTAATAACGTATGATATGATAAGGTTTCCCATTCCGAAACTGCAATTAGTTACATATAAATTCAGTTTATGAGAAAAAGTTGACACGAATGGAGGATTCTGCATCACGGTCTGCATTACGCCTAGAGAATGGAAATTGCAAATATAATGTAAGTTTCTCTTTAGACGATTTCATACCAGAACTAATTGAAATACGAATAGCTGACCGTTACTGATGGGTGACATTGTACTTGTTCGTTCTGTTTGGCATATTGCAATGAAGTGCTAGTACTTCTATCTACCGGGCAACAGAGGCAGGCCAGCATCGAGACGCATGTAGACAACCACTCGTTTCTCCCTGGCTCTACGCTAATAAATCATTACATTATTTTTGCACCTCGAATTCTTGCCCCATTTTACGCATTACGTTAGAGCTCAACATTCTCATTCGCACTATCCGCGGAAGCAAATAGCAGAGTACTTTGATATTCCACGTTGTATTCTCTCAGTTCACATTGTGTCACCTCTGCGCTAATAAAGGAAATGAATAATTCTAATAAAGATCGGCTACTGAGACACTTTTCGATTTTTATCTTTTGCAAACAGGTACATCGTGCCGTTCTGCGATTGTCATCTATTCCAGACCCCGACCGAAGGCTTCTTCAACCGCCAGCTGCAGCTACATGTCAATCGCTGGATCTACTTGACAATATTTTGGGACGACAGACAAGGTCCAATCTTTCCGTACGTGGTACCGGCGACTAGGAGCAACATAACAACCTTTACAGTGGTCTAGTGCCAAGTAGAAGCACCAGCCTTGCAATTCACTGTGCGACAGAAGT
Source organism: Ambystoma mexicanum (assembly GCF_040938575.1). NCBI lineage: Eukaryota > Metazoa > Chordata > Amphibia > Caudata > Ambystomatidae > Ambystoma > Ambystoma mexicanum. The sequence continues at coordinate 204,730,924 of NC_090932.1, forward strand.
GCTTCGATTACCCAAAACGAACACCCTGTGTACCCAAAAGAAACAGCGCATGACTCACGATAAACATTTGCAGATTTATTAAACGAGAGCAAAGAAAAAAAGTTCTATTTTAATTGATTAGGTCACACGCCGATTCTTATTGAAACATTTAATGTGAAATAAATGTACTTTTCCAATTGTACAGTCTTGTTGTTTCCTCTTAAAGTACAGTTTCATATTCCTAATTGTGATGCGCCGCACTGTGAGATGATGTCTGTTGTTTTCCGGTTTCCGCGTCTCGTCGCGTTTGGCGTTTGGCCACGCTGCGGAGAGAGGTGGAGAATATAAATGATTTGGCGATGTCAGGCTCAGGGGCGGGGGATATGATTTAGTGCCGCAAACGCAGGTCACCCAGGGCGATGCGGCAAGTGATAAGATTATCACAAGATGGCCGCGCCCTGCTGCCTGATTTTGCTTGTGTTCAAGCGACGAAAACTCGGGTAAGGTGCATATGAAATGTTTGTACGATCGATCGAATTATGGTTAAAACCACATGGCCGAACCATAGGGACAATAATATTTCTGACCGCACCATTCCTTTATGTTCTGCTGTATGTCGTATTATATGTTATCATGTGTAAAGTTTTTCTAAACTATATCACATTAAATAAAATAAAATGAAAGCAGCCATAGGGCTAAACTAACAGTGGGGCAACCACCTCCCAGTTATTAAGGCAGGAAGTGATACGACTACCCCAATGGCCCTATTTGGTGACGATATATTGAATCAAAAGTCAAAGTTTAATTTGGATCAGCTGGAAGGTGCTATTTGAAAGGGTTTCTTGAGCCTTCCAAACTGTGTTCCTATTCAGGCGATTCCCTTAGATTAGAGACTGACCTCAAATACTGCACAAGCCCAACCTGACTCCTTACTTTTCCCCTCACCAGTGACCCATGGATATCCACTGGAAGATATTTCAAGGTCTACCCTAACCGAGTTAATAGCCATTTTGTTAATTTGAAGGCTCCCAATCCACTTGGAGACAAGGGCCTTCCTGGGAAAAGAGGCAAGGCATCTTGGGGAAATCATTCTGAAGTGGCGTGAAGGAGGGATACTATGTTCACTAGCCAGTTACTAGGAAATTCGCATAGTGTTTATGGCACTCTGCTTTGACCCCTCCATTTGCCCATGTATCAGAGAAATTACACACATTAAATTAGTCGTATGTGTAGATTATGTAAAGACCACATGGCTTTTGTTTCCCGTACATAAAAAATGGCTTTGATGCACTTACAGACAGTCTGGAAAGCCAGGGCACCGCAAGCAAGATCTGTTTTCATATTTCCAAATGTGTCAAATAATTTGAAAGCTTGATGAATGGACTCGAGCTAATGCAGGTTATAACAATGTGATTAGCTTTACCTGATAAAACAAATAATGGGTGCAAATACATTTCATTATTGTTTGTTTGCTTTTTATTTTATATATATACATGCATATATATTCAGTGAAGAAACTTTGTTAAAGGGACGTTATGGTTAAGTTGTGCAACTAAAAACCTATGAAATTCAGTGAAAAAACTTTGTTAAAGGGACGTTATGGATTTAAGTAAAAGAAACCCCCCAGAAATGTGCCAGTTATGGTAAGGAAAGCAACCATAACTCTCGCCACCACCATGCACTTCTAAGACTAATACCCATGACATCAAAGATGACATCCCAAATGTGATTCATGATATCACTGATGACATCACATGTCTGACTACCCCTTCTTTTTTGTTCACTAACATATCCAGGCAGGTGGTTTTCTTCAGTAACAGTCCGGAAGTAAAAATGCAAAACGTACAATGTTTCTATGCCTTACTCTTCTTTAATGTACCTACACTACTTTCCTTAGAATCCACTCACATTGTACAATACATATACATAAGGGAATAAGCAGCTTTGAGACTCAGCAATCATGTCTGTGCATGCACTTAAGTAGGTAGGTTATGAACACTTTCTGGTAATGCTGCTATTTTTCTTGCTTACTTTACTTTCCATGTATATGCTCATATTTCTATGCATTCTGTTTTTGTTTTAATATTTTATGTGTACTAGTACAATTATGCAGTAAGGAAGGCATTGTTACGTACTTAGTATATGTGTCACAGTGCACAAAATTCTGAAATGAAAGGATTCATCATTTTACTATCCAACATAGTAAGGTTTTGAATATTGCAGCTCTCTGGCTCATGCTGCAGAGAATGCCCACATTTCTATACAAGTTAATTCATGTACTGGATATAAGTCGTAGATTCAAAATTGTTTTGCAAACCTTTGTGCAGTTTCGTCAAATGGTACCACATTTATAAGCCTTTACAATATTTTGGGACCCCCCCCCCTCTAAATTTGTTCCCTCTTGACAAAACAGCTACTCACTTTCCAAACCCATTCAGAATCAAGCCTTGAATAAAATTCCAAAGTTTCATGCAGTTTCATTGAGTGGCGCCAACCAAAGTTATAAGCCATCCAAGAACTGCTTTTCACCAACCCTGCATTGCAGAAAGAGGCATAGATGCCCACGAACATCTGAAGTGCTCGCGAACATCACAGGACTGTTCCCGAGCATCCGAACTGTTCGCGGACTTCAGTGATGAAAAACACACATTTTTTGGCTTCTAACGACCATGTCCCATCACATCCTCAATACCTTCCACCTCTCAGAGATTATTTAATAAGTTTGATAAGTGCAATACTGTGTTTTTCATATGTTTCTACTGTGGTGTCCGCGGACAAAGGCGGATGTCCGCGAATCAAACAATGCAGGCGTTTCCAAACATCTGACGCACTTCACACTTTCACCATCCAATCAGTGGGTGCGTTCAATGTCCATGGGAAAGACAGCATGGATGCCTGTCCGCGGACCGAAACAGGGAAATGGGTCCGTGAAGCAGAGCCAGATATCGCGCATTTTTTTGTTTTACCTACTTTTGGGTCATTTAAAAAAAAATAAAACTACTGGGTGGATTTACACCAAATTTACAAATTTGGGTCCAAGCCACCACTCCTGGCACAAATTTGGTGAAAATCCATCCAGCGGTTTGGACTGTAGGTGTGAGCAAACTTTTTTCCCATTATGTCTATGGAAAAAAATGTTTTTGGGCCCCCCATATAATGTCTCCCCCCTTGACGAAAACTCACCAACCTTGCCCAAAACATTTAGAGTGGGCCATATTCATTTTCTGCAAAGTTTGGTAAGGATTCGTCCAGGGGAGCAAAGTTATAAGTCACCCAAAAAGTATTCTTCCTATGAGTTGAGCAACTTAGCCATAACTACATGGCCACTAACCCAGACAGTGTAATTCATTGAAAAAAACTTTGTTAAAGTGATGTTATGGTTAAGTTGCACTAATAATAATCTATGAAATTCAATTAAAACACTTTGTCAAAGGGTCATTATGGTTACAAGTCAAACCAAAAAACCTCAGAAATTCGCCAGTTATGGTAAGCTAAGCAACCACATCTCATGCCACCACTTTGGACTGCTAGGACTAACACACAGGACATCAAAGATGAAATCACAAATGTCATTGACGACATCACTGATGACATCACATGTGAAATTAATTTTGATGAATATGCCCTACAAGGGGTTGTGTTTATAACATTGGCAACAAGATGTCAGGGCTGATCGGGAGACCTATCATGAACTGCTTAATCTATTAAATAATGTAGTCATCTAAACAACATTGTATTGGACTGTTGTTGTTAATACAAGAACCTAATCATACATAAACATAGGTAATGTCTGCAGCATGCACCATAGGTGTACAACATTTAAAATCTTGTAATTGTGGACAGTAAAACAATGAATGCTACCTCATCAGAGTTTTGAGTAAATGTTAAACGTGTAATAACTAGCTAACAATTCAAGACTTACTATACACTTGTGCTAGTACAAACAATACATATTAAGACCAACAATGCATACAAATCAGAGGCACATATAGGGACATTAAAGTAAGGAAGAAAGAAACAGCATCACCAGAATATGATAATAACATTGATGTTTATCTTCATGTATACAAATAAATTGTGTGTTTGAAGCCTGCTTATTGCCCCATGTACGTACACCACACACATACAAGGTTAGCGTCTAGATATATAGCACCTTTTGAATGTTCATATTCTGTCAGTGAACAAAACAACCTGGCCTAGATATGTCAGTGAACAAAAACAAGTGGGCCAGATATGTGATGTCATCAGTGATCATTTTTGAGGGACTGGAATGGGGGATACTGGCCTGGCAGCCCAAGGGAAGCGAGGGTGTATAACGAGGGGTCCTTACCGTTATCCCCTGTTGCAGCCACTGCAATGGAGGATGAAGGCCATTAGCACCCCGGGTCCCCAAAGCGGGAACCGGGGGTGCTAAAAAAAGAATTTTTTCTTCCTACACCGGGTCGCATGCGAAATCCCACAATAGGAAGGAAAATACTTTTCAAAAGATTGCCACCATGGAAAGGGAAGGCGGGCTCCGTACAGAGCCCCTCTTCCCATTCCATGGCAGCCTGCAGAAGTCGAAGAGAGAACCCTATGACCATATTACGACTATCCCACTTTTGAAAAACTTTACCACACAGCCGGTCCCAAGTGGACATGGCCACTTTAACCCCATTTGTCGTCCCTCTTGGTCATGGCCAGTAGCCAGATTGTCCGGGTCATTCCCATATGCCATGACCCGGACAATCTGGCCACTGCCCATGGCCACAGGCTATACCTCAGTCACCAAAGGTATATCACTATTTTTGTACCTACATTATGACACTTGTCAAAAAATAAATTTGCAAAACCATGCTTTAAGCTCCTTGTCAATGCTCCTTACACAAGTTTTCTGGAAATCCGCCCATGTTTGATTTTTTCAAAAGTGTCAAAATATATGTGCATACAATAGTCATATAATTTAGCCCCCACTTGCCAAAATTGATTCAGACTTTAGACAAAAAGTCAATGTTGGGTCTATAATATTTCTGCCCTTCCTCTAATTTAGCCCCTAATTTAGCCCCTCTTGACAAATTCCCACCAAACTTTATAAAAACATTTATATCTAGATCTAAAATCTTTTTGCAAACCTGTATGTAGATCCGTCAAATTGCAAATTTTTAAGCCTTTATTGGGATCCCCCTCTAATTTTGCCCCCTCTTGACAGAATCCCACCGGACATTGCAAAAATATGTATCTCGATTTAAAATCGTTTTGCACACTTTTGTGCAGATTTGTCAAATGGCACCACATTTATAAGCCTTTACAATATTTTGGCACCCGGCCTCTAATTTTGTTCCTTCTTGACAAAACAGCTCCACACTTTCCGAAACCATTCAGAATCAGGTCTAGAATAACAATCCAAAATGTCATTCAGTTTTATTGAGTGGCGTCAAAGCTATAAGCCATCCAAAAACTGCTTTTCAAAAACCTTGTAATGCAGAAATAGGCATAAATGTCCCCGAACCCAGATATCACACATTTTGTTTACCTAATTTTGGTCTGTTGAAACAAAAAAAAACTACTGGACGTATTTACACCCAATTAACAAAGGCACACTTTTGGGACCAAGCGTCCACCCTGCTGAAAATTTGGTAAATATCTGTCCTGCGGTTTGGGCTGTATACGTGAGTAAAATGTATTTTCCATTGTGTCTATGGAAAAAACAGAAATTATGGGGCCCTCCTACAACTCCCCTTCCCCCTTGACGAAACCTCACCAAACTTCACAGAAAAAGTCTGACAGAACCATATACATTTTTTGCAAAGTTTGGTAAAGATTCATCTGGGGGGAGCAAGGGTATAAGCCACCCAAAAAGTGTTCTTCCTATGGGTTAAAAGCAGGCCCTGTGATATAAACAATACACACACAGATATATACATACATATATTTTATTACATGTTTGCTGGGTTCACAACCAGTACCAATAAAACATATAAAATAAAGCATGGACGTCTGCAAGGGCTGGGGCAAGCAGTGACTTGCATGGCTCACCTCTAAAGGGTAGTGCGAGTGCCATATACATGGCCTCCCAGTGAAACAATCCTGTGCTGGGAGAGTCTGTGATGTGCTAGCCTCACCTCTGAAAGGCATCTGTGCCAGGAGAGTCCGTCACATGCTACCCTCACCTCTGAAAGACTGCTTTGCTGGGAGAGTCTGTCAGGTGTTAGCCTCAACTCTGAAAGACAGCTTATGCTGGGCAAAACAACATGTTACTTAACTTTCTGTGAGGAATTCAACCATCTGCACGGTGGGTGAATGTTTGTCTGGGTTTTTTTGAAATTTTAAATGAAGTTGAATGATGGCAGAAAAACCTCCACATTTTCCTATGTTCACTGCATGACATAGACATACACCTGTGTATTCTGGGTGGACACAGCCTATGGACGGCATCCCCCTTGTCATATTTAGTTGGAATATGACAGCCAAGAGTACATCAAGGCATCTCAGAAGGGGGAAGGCAAAACCTTCTTACTGCCATGGCCAGCCTAATTAACTAACAAAGACTGCATGGATCCGGCCTTTCCATGTTAGCTGCTAGTGGCAGCCTTGCATACTAATCAGAGTTAATTCATAGTTAATTCAAACAGGCCCACAAGAGGCCTGGCCGCAGGACAAGCAAAGGACAGGAAAATCCCAACCACCTTTGATATACACTATGTCAAACTGAAGCATGCTCCCGCCTCTCAGTACAAAGGGCAGTCACTTGGCGTGTCTGAAACTATGTATATACAGTAGTCATCCCCGCAGGGGTACCCCATTCAGAAGGTACAAGTATGTGGTTTGTTGGAGATCAAAAGTCTGGTCCATCCACAGCTTCAAGGGAGACCTGTCACCTAAATCACGAACTACAGAGCTCAATTAACTAGAGAGACCCTTTGATCCACAATAGACAGAAAGATGGGTGGGACTTAGTATTACATGTTTTACCCCTTTACATTTTCTCTTGAAAAGCACTCTGGTTACAAACTCATGCATACAGGAGATTGTTGGTGTGGACATTGGATTGGTTCATTACGGTAGGCTTAACCTACACCAATCAATGGGGCCCATTTGGCTCTAAAAGGCTGTCAAGCCCCTCTTATGGATCACATTAAGACTTTGGAAGGACTTACAAAAAGTACTCAGCATGGACCATGGCGGAAGGTACAGTCTGCCTTACAGCTTCCGCCAGTGAAGGAAGGCCAGGATTTCTAAAGAGGGAAGCACGATCCCTCCCCTACACGTCTCCCAGGGGACAGAGTGAGATCCTGAATCCAGAGGATCCTCCAGCAGCTCCAGAACCTATACCCAGCCAGCACACAGCATGCCCTGCTAAGCAGTGCAAGCAAGCTTCCTAGGTGGGAAGCGCCAGAGAGTCACTGAATCAAACCCAGGACTAGGCCAGTCCCTGCAACACTCTCATCAGCTTTGGGCTGCCCGCCTTAAAGGATGATACAATCCCAGTGAAGAATCTAAGAGTGCATCGTGAAGTATCTACCAACATCCGCCTTAAGGGACATTTTCAAGCCATTCAAACCTCTCAAGCTGTAGCAGATTGCACTGTTGACTTTTGGAATGCCGCAGTCGCTAGCGTCATCCGAGATGCCTCGACCAGTGCTTCAGACCCACCAACTAGTACTGAGATGATTCCTGAACCCGAGCCATGGTTTAGGCCAGCTTGCAGCCATCCATCCAACATCGCTCGCCGAACTGCCTTCCACCTGATACCCTCAGCTGTCTTCCGTCTTGAACTCTGTCGCATGAACTGCAAGGCACCCTGAAACTGGCTCAAAGCTGATGGGAAGCAAGAACTTCTACAAGCACAAGGTACATTGTAATTTTGTCCCCCTGGTCCTTCTCCAAAGGCCCCTAGTGACATCTTAAGACCCATTGCTCCCTTTGTGCTGAAACCAAGTATCCTTCAAATATGGCGATTCATTACTTTACCGACTACCATCCTGTCAGTATTCAGAGTGCATCCCTTTCCCTTCTTGAAACTGCCTGTCCTCTGCATTCCATAGCAGGGTGGGTTGTATTTTGCAGTGCGCCTGAACTGCCTGTTTAATAATGATAAAACAGGGTCACTTCTCAAATACTGCTTCTGCCATTTCATATGTCAAGACTATGATCTGGAAGATGATTACGGCTGTGCCAGATTCAGACACTTGCGTGCTTTCCATGTAACTGACTCGTCTCTGAACCTACCGACTTTTACGGAGAACAGGCTTATTAGAACACCTCTAAATTCCCCTGTCGGCCAATTCACTGGATGTCTCTGACTGTTCAAGTGACTTACATAGTGGGAGGCAGAGTGTCTCACTCGCATCCTTCCCTCGCCACCGCCTGCTTGCCGTTAAATCTGGACTACATATTTTTCTCTGACGTCCACCTTCATAAAAGTTTATGGAGTCAGGAAGGGGAACTGCATTCAGCCAATGTAATCGTGTTGAAATATTGTCCAATTAAGCCATGTAAAGGGCCCGTGCCCGCCAGGGGAAGGGCGCCCAGTTGTTTGCGAGGTGGTACTGGCTGTGACATAAAACCCAGGTAATGATGCGTGCTCTCTCGTCAGACGCCGGGCACTGCTATTCAAGGTTTGGGCGGACCCGTGCCCAGTGGCAGAGGAAAGATGTCCATCTGGTGAGGTCACATTCTCAGCTGTGTAACTAGACTTCAATTCTAATGTTGGCTCTCCCGCCTCAATACATTTTCTGATTCTGGGAAAGTTCCTATATGTGCCTGCAACTCGTAGGGCAGAAACAGGAATGCTTACAAACAAGGTAACTCGTATAACAAGGTATTATGCAACATATGGACGGATACGTTTGAGTTGCATGCTCACGTTTTTGTGTGTTTACATTGTGTTTAGCATTGTCAGGTGACTGTTCCAGAGTGCTATTCGAGATGGAGGAAGAGAGGGTGGGCGAAAGGGTCCAGTAAGGAGAGGAAAAGGAGGCAGACACAAAATGTAAGTTAGCTGTTATCTGCGTAGAGTGGAAGTAAGGGATACGATTAGGGGCCGGCTAGAAGTGCTACATGGCCTGTTCCGCAAGGGGGACATATAAATAAAGATGCAGACATGAGGGTGGGGCAGTAAACTTCGCTATTTATTGTTTGTTGTGTTGAGTGTTTACTACTTCATTTGAAAACACCTGTTAAAGGTAGGGACTGTGCTAACCAGCCCTTTATCAAGAAGAATCTTGTGTGCGGGATGGAATGTTACACGTCAAATATCAATGGCAACAATCTCCCACTGCCTCAGGAATGGACTGAGCAGGAGAGGGAACAGGAGAACACACCTTACGTCTTACAGTGGTTAAACAGTAGAGGAGGCACGAGAGGCTCTCCCTGGGGGCCATCGCTGCAGGTGGCTCCTGGGCTAAACAAATGTGAATGACAGTGTATGCCATCGGTGGTTCGGTTAATCTGTGGGCCCCACCTGCGTGCCTGCCAGTTAGTCGGCCTGCCCAATGGGCAGACAGGGCTGGCCCAAAATGAGTAAACCGCAGGCCGCGTGTGTGTGGTGGCCCCGGGAGAAGATCAAGGGCCCCCAGTCCTGAGCCATGTGAGCAGGCCCGCTAGGGACCAGGTGGTAAGGCTTCACCCACTTGTACTCCCTCCAAGACCAGATGGGGGAGGCCCAGAAGAACCATCTTCCCTCGACTTATATGCTAGTAGTGGACCCGGAGAGTGCGGGATACTGCATCGAAGTCCATCCCACCTGGTGTCAGGCCATTGCCCGGATGAAGAGCTCTGACACCTCGCTGGAGCACCGAAGAACTTTTGGCGGCCCCATCTTCTATATGCCCCTGCCGGAAGCAGCGGCAAAGGTGGCTTCCCCATGATAACAGGACGCCCCCTGTCTTTTATGCGCTGGTGCTACAGCAGTGTGTGTGGCATCTCCATGCCCCCCAGGGCACGCAGCGTCCATGATGACAAAGACATCCCACAGAGCATGGCAGTGAAAACAGTGGTCCCCCAGAGCATGAGGCCACTGTTGATCGTTTGATTAGTGTGGGCTGAGCGGCCTTGAGAGCAGTGCCCCGCGTGGTGTGCGGGGCATCTCCTGAAGGAGCGACCTCCCTGGGTGCAGTGACACGATGGTGCCCTATGTGGTGCACAGGGCACTGCAAAGAATAAAACAGTGCCTGGCCCAGGCAAGCCCCTGGGAAACAGTAAGAAGGAGCAGGACCCACCCCAATAAAAATAAACAGGAGAAAGGTTGTGTGAAGAGTGTGAGTGACTGAAGCAGTCACATTGGGCATAGTTGGGAATGCATATAGAGCTATTTATTTATTTATTTATTTATTCATTTATTTATTTATTTATTTATGTATTGATATAGACAAGGCTGTAGGTGAGGTAAGGGAAACGTAATATCCTGACGCGAGGGAGTAAATGGAAATGGCAGCCTGCCATATGCCACCTCTGGGAAGGGCTAGACCACTGGGGTCATAATCTGGCCCCTCCTCCAGAGTGAGTTCTAGGGGGTCTGTTCCATAAGTTCCACACTAAGGGTCTCTACATGTCAGGGTGGACTGGTGGAACAGATCCCTATGAAGGAATAACGCCAGGGTAAAGGGAGTAAAACACATTGGCATAGCAAGCATACAAAGGGAATACACAGTTCAAATGTTGTGTGCATGGTTTTAAAAAAAAAAAAAACATTGGTGTTTATGTTTTAAGAAATTTGGAGCCCTAAAAATCCACCTTGGCGTCTGTGGTCCATGCATGGGGTTGATATCAAAGGAAGGTAGTTGCTTATAGGTTACAGGAAGGGAAATAACAGTTTTATTTTGCCAGATGTTGGACAGTAGGGGTGGTATTTGGTCCTCCCTGGCCTGGGGGTTAAAGAATGAGCACAAGCCACCCGGAAACACTGAGGCTGCGCAATCTCTTATGGCTGATAGGCATGTCCTAGAGAAAAGCCTGGCAGTATTAACTGATATGTTATGTTATGTTATGTTACTTTGCATTTATATAGCGCCTTATGTGGCATTGGTATGGTCTGAAGGCGCTGGTAGGTTGAACGTCCTTGGGAACCGAAGTTCAAGTCAGTAGAGAGAGTAGAGAGAGTCAAAGGTGCTTGTGAACACCGGATATGTGTGCAGCTGGTGTGGCAATCGTGTAATCGCTGCTTCTTAGCGGTAGGTGTGGTGGTTGAGAGATCAGTAATATGTGTTTGTTCTGGCATGATTTATCCAGACCGATTGTGGCTGCGTTCGGCCTGAGGAGAATGCCTGGCTGGGGGGGGTGTAACCAGCAGTGTTTAGTTAGAGTGATGGGGAATATGAGGCAGATGTTGGTATGAGAACAGTTATACCGAATGATGTCATAGTATCTCTGTGTTCTAGTTGAATGGTGGTGTAGAGAAGAGAGTAAGCTTGGTGATGTGATTACATGCTCTTTCGAGCGTTCCATGCACTCCAGACCATTCCATGTAAGTCGCGCAATTCTATGCCCTCCAATCCGTTCCACGCACTCCAATCCGTTCCACTCACTCCAATCCGTTCCATGTACACACTGACCCGTTCCGTGTATTTCCACTCCATTCACATATTACACCCGTTCCATCCAACATACGTCACCGGTTCCATCCAACATATGCGCTCATCCACTCTATGCGCTCATCCGCTCTACGCGCTCATCCGCTCTATGCAGTTATCCGCCTTATGCTCTAACGCACCCCTCTGCTCTTATGCAGTCAAACGCTCTACGCACTCACCCGCTCCACGCATTCACACGCTCTACACTCTCACCCACTCTACGCTCTCACCCGCTCTTATGCACACTTCCGCTCTTACGCACCCCTCCGCTCTTACGCACTCATTTGTTCTTACGTACTCGTCTGCTCAATACACTCGTCCGCTCTACCCACTAGTCTGTTCTACGCATTCATCCACTCTACATACTCCTCGTTCTTACACACACCTCCACTGTACACACTCTTCCACTCTGCGCACTCTCCCGCTCTGCACACCCATCACGCTCTGCGCACCCATTACGCTCTGTGCACCCATCCGCTCTATGCACTCTTTCTTTCCATGCACTCATCTGCTATATGCCCTCATCTGCTCTACAAGGTCGTTCGTTCATACACACTTGTCCGCTCTAAACACTAAACCGCTCTACACTCATCCACTCTGCACATTCATCTGCTCTATGCACTCCTGCGTTCTACACACTCCTCCGTACGTACGCACTCATCCGTTCTACACACTCGTCTGCTCTACACACTCGTCCGCTCTACACACTCATCCGCTCTACACACTTGTCTGCTATACACACTCATCCGCTCAACCCACTCATCCGCTCAACCCACTCATCCGTTCTATGCACTCATCCGTTCTATACACTCATCCGATCTACACATTCATCTGCTCAACGCATTCATCTGCTCAGCGCATTCATCCATTCCATGCGCTTCATCCATTCTAATGATTTCAACCACTCCATTCACTTTTTTCATTCATCATGCATTATCGATTCAGGCCATGTCACTTGTCATACGCACTGGATCCGTTCTGTGCTCTATCTGTTTCATGCACTACATCGGTCTCATGTACTTGAATCGACTATTCTGTACTTTCCATTTATGCCATGAATTCATACAGTCGGTGTCATCTGTCTGTGTTCATCAGTATCTTGTATTCATCTTTCCATCTTCTTCTCTTTATTCATTTCGCCCATTTTGTTCATTTTGACCATTGCACTCATTACAACCATTTCATTAATTTAAACCTCATTACTGTTTTCGTACGATTTATTCTTTTTATCTACTTCACTGCTTTGATCTACTTTACTCGTTCTCTTCTGTTTGTCCTTTTAGTTTACATTAGTGGTTATTAGTCGTCGATTTCTCGCATAGATCTTGATGTTGTATTGTTATGTGTCTTATTGTTATTCAAGATATAGTAGTTTGTTGGGTTGGTGTCATTGAGATGCTGTTATTCAGTTTGGGTAAGTTTACGTACGGGTTGGTTTTAGGGGAAGAGCCAAGTTTTCAGTAGTTTGTGGAAGGACATTAGATCTTCAGTTGGGCGGATGTGGGGTGGGAGTGCGTTCCACAGCATGGGGGCCAAGGCTGAGAATGATGATCCGCCTAGCCTGACTGAGTTTGTTTTAGGTATGACTAGGAGGCCGGCTGAGCTTGATCTTAGAGTACGAGGAGGGTGATAGGGTTTTAGCTGGTCTTGAAGATATTGAGGTCCGGTTTTATGCAATGCTCGATGAGAAATGCATAAGGTTTTGAAAGTCAACCTTTGGGCTACTGGAAGCCAGTGCAGAGTTTTAAGGACTGGGGAGATGTGGTCTCTTGGGCCGAGCGCTAGTAGCAGTTTGGCTGCAGCGTTTTGTGCTCTTTGAAGTTTATTCAGTTGGTAAGCATGGACTCCGAGGTAGAGGGGGTTAGCATAGTTCAGTCTTGATATAACAATTGATTGGACCGCGGCAAGTCTGTTGGGAAAGGAGAGATATGGAAAGATGTGCTTAAGAGTTTTAAGGTGGTAGTGACAGGAATTTGAGACGTTGTTAACTTGGCACAAGAGTGTTAGGTTGGAGTCAAGGGTGTACCCAAGGTTTTTTACTGAGTTAGAGGGAGTCAGTGAGTTGCCCATGGCAGATGGCCAGGGTAGTGGGTGTGGAAGAAGTTCAGAGTTGCCACATACCATGATTTCAGTTTTGGAGGGGTTTAACAAGAGGTGGTTTGGGTCATCCAAAGCTCTATTTCAAGGAGGCAGGAGGCGAGGTCTGGTCGGCAGTTGGGTTTTGAGTCGAGGAGTTTTAGAATTAGTTGAGTGTCATCATCGTAGTTGTAACACAGGATGTTGTGTGAACGAATTATTGGTGGGCTGGTGATCAAGTAGATATTGAAAAGGAGGGCAGATAGGCATGCTCCTTGTGAAACACCCGTGTTGACTGGTCGGGCTTGGGAGGAATAGTTGGAGAGTTGCGTTATTTGGTGCCTATCTTTGAGGAATTAAGCTATCCATTTGAGAGCGGTTCCACAAATTCCTAGGGAGTGGAGGCGGTGAAGGAGGATTGAGGGATTGATTGTGATTTTAAGGTCATCCCAGATTGATGTTAGGGTGGTTTCAGTTCCGTGTCGGGCTCTGAAACCTGATTGTGCGGGGTCTAGGAGGTTGTTGGCTCCGACAAAGGCATTTAGTTGGGAGTAGGCGGTTCGGTCAATGAGTTTGGCAAGGAACCTGGTGTTTGAGATGGGGCGGTAGTTTTTGGGCTCAAGAGGGTCAAGGGAACATTTTTTTATTAGAGGTTTGACATGGACCGTTTTGAATGCGTCGGGAAAAATACCCGAGGAAAGGGAGTCATTTATGATGGATCTTGCGTGTTCTCCTGTGCAGGTAGAAGCGAACATTTTTTTGAGGGTTGTGGCCAGGCAAGGGTCTAGCAGAGCGCTGGATGGTTTGTGGGCAGAGAGAAGTTTGAGAAATTGGTCAGGTGATATTGGGCTAAAAGAGTCGAACGTTGGTTGCGCAGTGGTCGCAGGCGGTGGGTTGGCCGGTATGGGGGAGGGTTGCCTGGTGGATGTAAGAGAGCCAGTTTGGTGGTTAGCGCATTTGTTCTTTCCAGAGCCGTGGCGTAACAGTGGAGTGAGAATGAGTTGCACTGTGATTGAGAGGGGGTCGGGACGGTGGTATTGCATGCTGGTTTGGTGAATTCAGTGATTATTTTGTGAAGTTCTTTGCTGGGGTTTTTGCAATTTAGGATTCGGGAGTTGTAGTGGGCTTTTTTTGCTTTCTGGATTTCGGCCTTGTACTGATGAAGGTGTCGGGCCATGGATGCTCTGCTCTCTTGGGTTTTGTCTTTCTGCTTTTTGGGTTCTAGATATTTATATAGTTGTTTAGTGGTCTTCAAATCAGGTGTGAACCATCTAGGGAACAGGCCACGGCGGGCTGATGGTTTCAAGAGGGTGTGAGCTGCATTAGTGAGGTGTTGAGCCATGAGTCAAAGGCGTCGGGGGTTAGTTTATTGAGTTGGCAGGTAGGTGGAGGAGACTGGAGGAGTGCGTCGGCTAGTTCAGGAACGACAATTCGTTTTTTCCTGCATTTGCATAGATTCAGAGTTTCAGGTTCGAGTACGGGAAGTGGGTCGGGTGAGCGAATGGCGAAAGAGACAAGGAAGCGATCAGACCAGATGATAGGGGTGGGTGGGTTTAGATGTATCTGGTTATGGGAGCTAAAGATGGCATCAAGAGTGTGTCCTTTATAGTGAGTCGGGCCGTTTATGTGGGGTTGGAGGTTAATCGCGTCTAGACCGTCAACCAGAGAGTGTGTCATAGGGTTGGTGGGGATGTCGAGCCATATGTTGAAATCTCCAAGAAGGGTGAGGTTAGGATGGTTTAGTTGAAGGGCGGCAATAGAGTCACAGAGGTTGTTTGAGAATTGTCTATCATAGCCAGGGGGTCTGTAGATTATTAGGAATTTGTGTGATAATGACAGGGAGAGGGATTGTTTAACGAGGAGTGATTCACACGAAGGAATGGAAGGTTGATTGTCGATGATTGAGGCGTGGAACTGAGACTTGAAGACGTCAGGGGGCAAGGCTTCATTGGCAAATGGGGCGAAGTCGTCAGAGAACCATGTTTCGGTGATGAAAACCAGGTCTGGTTTGTCAGAGGCGAAGAGGTCAAAGATGCTATGTCTGTTTTTTGCTACAGATCGGGCATTAAATAGGATGCAATTCACTTCGGTAGGCGATATTGGTGTCGGAGCTGCAGTGGCGGGGAGTGAGGGAAGAGAGGGTGAAAACTGGAGAGGGGTGGGGTGGTTGATGATCGATGGGAAAAGTGGGTGAGCAGAAAGGTTGGCGGGTTTCGGGTGGGAGTGGATGGATGCGTGCGTTAGGGTGATTGGGTTTGGCACAGGGGATTTGAAGGTGGGGTGTGGGTGGTTAGGAGTTTCATTTGTGGTCGGTGAGAAATCGAGGGAGAGGGGTTTGAGGAAGGGTGAAGCAAGGGGGGATGGTGGTGATTGGGGGAATGAGGTGGTGGGTCGAGACAGGGGAGGCGATGAGTGCTGAGAGATTGAGGGGGACCAGATATGTTTCCTCTTTAGTGTCTTTGTTGTGATTGGTGTGCGCAAGAGGGCAGGGGGGTCAGAAGGGGAGAGGGATGAGGCTTCTGTTCTTGCTAGGGCTAGGCGTGCAGTTTTTAGGGAGGGGAATGGGTGTGGTCGGGGGGATGATGGTGGGGGTTAGTGGGAGAGGTGGGGGTGCATGTTTGCAGGGCATGGTGTGCCTGGTATGATAGTGAGGGGAGCGGGCATGATCAACGTAGGCAGGTCAGTGATGGAGTTCGGGGGAGCAGTGATTTTAGGGTGGTTGGCTCGCCATCGTGCCCCTCTGGCTTGGTGTTTGGAAAGGGGATGGGTAGGGGATGTGAAGGAGGGTGCGATGATTTGGGAAGGGGGGGCGGGAGGCAAGGCTGACTGGAGAGTGGAGGCGGTCCACGGTGGTCGTTTCCGCTCGAACCTGTTGGATTGGGTGCACTCATGGTTAGTACATACTATTAGGTGTAGTTTCGGGTGCAACCTACACTTTATGTTGGACTTTATAAGTTTGGCTATATCACTGGGTGAGATTAGTCTTGGTATCTGGGTTACACTAGGCAGGGTGATATTATTCACTTATTCTAGGTTTTAGTATACTAACTGTGACTAGGCTGCAGATATTAGGCCGTTTTGAAGTGTAGCTACACTTTAGGATATGCTGTTAGGCCGCCTATTTAGTTGCAACTAGAGTACAGTTACGCTGTTGGGTAGACTTTCTTCTAGCGGGCTGGAATACAGGTACGCTATTAGGGAGAAATTGAATGTAGCAATGCACAGGTATGCTTTTAGGTGCACTTTAAGAGTCACTATTAGGTCTACTTCTAAATTTAGCTTTGCACAGAGAGGATATTAGGCACACTTCTTATGGACACCTCTAAACACAATTTTTTATAGAGAAGATATTTAGCCACACTTCTAAATTCAGTTTTGCGCAGAGGGGATCTTAGACTATTATGCACACTTCTAAATTCTACATTACACAGAGATGATATCAGGCATACTTCTAAATTAAACTTTGCACAGAAAGGATATTTAGGCACGCTTCAAACTTCAGGTTTTGCACAGACAGGCCATTAGGTACACTTTTAAATTCGACTTTACACAGATTGGAAATTAGGCACTGTTCTAAATTCAACCTGGGTGGACTGTTGGGCGCCCTTCTAAGTTCAAACAGGGCATGTTATTAGGCACACTTCTAAATTCAACCTCAAATTTTTCACAGAGGATATTAGGCACAATTCTAAGTTCACCAGCGCAGGCTGTTTAGCACAGTTCTAAATTCAGCCAGGGCACGCTATTAGGCACACTTCTAAATTCAACTTTACACAGAGAGGTTATTAGGCACACTTCTATATGCAATTAAACTACAGATGGAAGAGATTACAACGGTTTAGCTTTTGGCAGATGAGTGGTAGGATAGTATGGCATGAAGTAATTGCATCAGTCCCCGCCCTTGCCACACTTACTTATTGTTGGCTTCTTGCTTCTCCTGCGGTATGACTAGATTCAATGCAGAATAGGTGGAAGGCAGCGCAATGCCATCAACCATTTGTGAGGCAAGAGTGGGCAGGTTCAATGTAATCTGAGAGCTCCCTTAGCTGGAGTGTGCATCTGAGGGAGTGCCCTTGAACTGGCCCATGTTGTGGGGAATCCTGTTTTTTCCTTGCCTGGAGTACCCCAGTCCATGTATACCGACTGATCCATGCAAAGCTGGGAGGTTTTCTTACCCAGTCTTTCATGGACCACTGGAGATGCATGCACTGCTTCTGCATGACAATTTCGCTAAAAGAGCTGCTCCTTCACATTCTCACTTTTACGTTCTTCCTGGGTTGATGGCTTTATGTCCCTGGGACATGTAGAATAGCAGGACTCCAGGAGAGGTGCTGATTGACACTTTGCTAAGCCTTCTGCTGCCTTTGGCAACGTGTGGTACTGACTGTGGAGGTGTTGAGTCATTCTGAGGACGATGGCCATGCAAATTAAACCACATTTGTTTATTTATTTGTTGCATTTGTTATATGCCCAAACCCTCCGTTATCACGGCTTAGGTTACAGGCAGCTTGATTTCTCTGCTTACAAAAGATAAGGAAAGCTTTCTCTTTTTACAAACAGGAGAAAGGTGTGAGAATCATGAGACACATACAGTATGGTAACGAGATTAGTCATCATACAAAATTAAAATAATTGAGGAGGGTGCATACAATAGATGGGAAGGTATCTTACATGGGAGCATGGGTGGACTGGCCTATAGGGAACTCTGGAGATTTCCCGCTGGGCCTCTGCACCCTGGGCCTCATTTCTGTGGTATTTTCAAATTTTCTCATAGGAAAAGCATTGGGCTTGCTGAAAATGTGTCATATGGGGCCACTTTTAACTTTATTTCCAGGGCCTCTTTTGGTCCCCAGTAATTATTTCCAGGGCCTTTTTTAGTTCCCAGTCCAGCCCTGCATGGGAGACATGAAGGCAGGCATCATTCCTAGTGGCATAATAGTCAAAGGGGTAACAGTTGGGATTAGTATTTATTGACGAGTCAAATCTTTAGGAATTTTATTAAATTTAGAGTGAGATGGTTCATTTCTCAGGGCTACTGGAAGAAGCTCTAAGACACACATTCTGTGTGTGTGTGTGTGCCTCTGTATGTCTTCATGCATGCAAGTGGTTGTATTTTATGTTGAGTGACTGTGAGAACATGTCCATGTTTGTTGGTCTGAATGTGTTAGCATGTGTGTACACATATGAATGAATTACTGTGCTTTGGAGGGAGCTCTAAGGTACCTGTGCTAGGGTTTCTTTCAATGTGCTAGTGTTTGGGAGTGAGGTACAACAGCATAAGTGTGCTCTTACAGTGGCAATACTCACATTTCTGGGTCCAGGGAACATGAGAACATTTTTACAGTAACATCACTAGAATTATTGGGCATTGTCAATTTGTGTGTGTATGTCAATGTATGTATATATAACAGGGCCTGCAGTAGCGGCCATGTAGTTATGGTTAAGTTGTCCAACCCATAAAAAGAGCACTTTTTGGGTGGCTTATAACTTCACGCTCCCTGAACCAATCCTCAAAAAACATTGCAAAAAAAGTGTAGGACCCCAGTCAGATTATTCCTCTGAAGTCTGGGAGGTTTCATTAAGGGGGGGGGGCAAATTTATTGGTGGGGGCTCTCACGATTTATGTTTTTTCCCATAGATGCAATGGAAAATATATTTTGCTCACACCTACAGCTCAAGCAGATGGATGGATTTTCACCAAATTTAAGGCAGGAGCGGTGGCTTCACCCCCAAAAGCGTGCTTTTGTAAATTTGGTATAAATTCGTCCAGTAGTATTTTTTAAAATGTCCAAAAAGTAGGGCAACAAAAACTAGTGATATCTGGGTTCGGTCAGCAGGCTCACTCCCCTGTTTGGTCCACAGACAGGCATCCAATTGGACTAGAGGGCATTCTGAGGTCCGTGGACATCATACACACCCTCTGATTGAATGGTGAAAAGCTTGAATTACGTCAGATTTTTGAAAACACCAGCCATGGTGATGTCATCTTTAATGTCCTGGGTGCAAGTCTTAGCATTGCACGGTGTGGCGCGAGTTATGATTGCTTAGCTTACCATAACTGGCCAATTTCTGAGGTTTTGTGGTCCCTTTAACACAGTTTTTTTAATTGAATTTCATAGGTTTTTATTAGTGCAACTTAACAATAATGTCCCTTTAACAATGTTTTTTAAGTGAATTTCATAGTTTTTTATTAGTGCAACTTAACCATAAGGTCCCTTTAAAAATGTTTTTTTCAGTGAATGTTATGGGGTTTTACCAGTGCATGCTCATTTCATACAACTAGCTAATATCATAATTACCCCATTATAGCAACATGTTTGTCCATTTTACAAAGTGTCCCCTTAAAACTCTGTCATTTCCACATTCTAGCCTAATGTTTAACACTTCTTTACAGTTTTTGCAACGTTTTCCACTGTTTTTGCATCCGTCGACATTCGCGAACATCTGACATCATTGCGAACCTTCCGCACGGTGTCACATGACCACACACACATGACCACACGACCACATGACGTGTACGTGAGCATGTCTTCATTTTGCGATCGGGTCCGCACTTCGCGGACAGTTCAGAACTGCACTTTCTACTGATCTAGGAGCTTTCAAGCTCACATTGTTCCCCATGCACGGATCCTACACCTATTCTTACTTATTATCAATTAACAATCTACTACAGAGCACAAACTTGGAAGAATATTAGCAAAACTGCTATTTATCTTAAAAATGGCATCAACGTTTGCCATCTCTCCTCCCCAAGAGCCACCATCACCACCAGCTGGAAGTCCTACACAACAAAAAAAGCAGAGTACTTCCGAAGACAATAAAGAGGAGCAAGAAGATGAAGTAGAGGAAGTACCTACCTCTATCACCATAGAGACAATCATGGGTGTGGCAGTTTGTTTACCATGGTTGGTAATGTACCAAATGCTTCATCTACCAAAATGAAATGCACTCAGTCATAGACTACCTAGACAGTACTCCTACGGGACAAACTCCATGCGCCGCCACACGCAATCCAAATACTGCAATGCTCTCAGAAAGGAAGTTCCTTTCTTAGGAAGTAGTACGTTGTCTTCCTCCACCTCATCTTAATCAACCAGTATTGTAACCACACAGCCTACTTCTGTGGGACACTAAATCCCACCATCTACTTTGCAAGCAATAAAAGTCTGTTGATCCATATCTTTTGAAGACAACGGTCCTCTGTATATACTGCAACACACCACTCTGTGGGGGGAGCAGTTTTGAAGTACTTCTAAAGCTGTAATAAAGGAGCATGAGAAACACTGCCCCCTATCTTAGATGTAACACACATGCAACATCTTCCCCTGTTTACCTGACCCTCCATATTAGTGCTTGGTGCCTCTTCCCTCATTGACCTCCCCACCTTACGTTCTAACCACTCCTGCAAAAAAACATTAAAAAAATGGTTCCTTTAGGAACCACCTTCAAAGTTAAAATATATAACTAAAAAAATCATATAGACTCCATCTACTTTACATTTCTTAGTAAGGTACATAGACTCATTAAGATTTTCCAACATTTCCATTAGTATTTTGTTTTATGCTAATGGGAATAATGTGGCATTCATCCCCCATTCCAGGCACTGGAACGAGGGGACAACGGCCCGACAGCCCAAGTTATCACCCAAAAGCGAAGCAAGGGTGGATAACGAGTACTCTGGACTGTTATCCCCATTCCAGCCCCTGCAATGGGGATGAAGGCCATTAGCATCCTGGTTTGCCAAAGTGGTAACCCGGGGTGCTAAAAAAAAAGAAAAGGATTGTTCTTCCTACACCGGGACGTGCACGTGTCCAGCTGTAGGAAGGAAAATCTTCTTCCAAGATGACTACCATGGAAAGTTGAGGGCAGGGCTCCGTACAGAGCCCATCTTCACTTTCCATAGCAGCCTGCAGAAGGTGAAGAGAGAACCCTTTGACCAAATGAACACAAGCACATTTTTTTTCCTATCTGAATTTCGAAAAAATTTACCACATCGCCGGTCCTTAGTGTACATGGCCACTTTATCCCCATTGGTCCTCCCTCGTCATGGCCGGTAGCCAGATTTTCTGGGTTATGACCTTATGCCATGAACCGGACAATCTGGCCAATGCCCATGACCACAGGCTATACCTCACTCACCAAAGATATATCATAATTTTTGCACCTATATTTTGACACTTGCAAAAAATAAAACATGGACACGTTTGTAAAACCATGCTTTCAGGTCCTTGCCAATGCTTCTTACACAGGTTTGCTGGAAATAAGCCCATTTATTTCAAAAGTGTTAAAATGTACATATATACAATAGTCATATAACTTAGACCCCATAAACATAAACATTCAGTGTAGGGTCTCTAATATTTCTGAAAATGTTTGTCCAAATTCATCAAACTGCAACAAAGATATAAGCCATCTAAAAATGTTGAGACTCCCCTCTTATTCAAACCCATTCTTGACAAAATCCCACCAAGCTTTGCAAAAACATTTATATCTAGATCTAAAATCGTTTTGCAAAGGTTTGTGCAGATTTGTCAAATGGCACACCATTTATAAGTCTTTACAATATTTTGAGACTCCCCCTCTAATGTTGCCCCGTCTTGACAAAATCCCACCAAACCCTGCAAAAACATGCTAACATGTGTGCAGATTCATCAAAAGGCACCACATTTATAAGCCTTTACAATAATTTGGGACTCACCCTCTAATTGTATTCCCTCTTGACAAAACAGCACCCCACTTTCCATAACCATTCAGAATCAGGTCTAGAATAAAATTCCAAAATTTCATGCAGTTTCATTGAGTGCCGCCAAAGTTATAAGCCACGCAAAACTGTTTTTTCCTAACACTGTAATGCACAAATAAGCACTGATGAGCCGGAACAACTAAGATGTTTGTGGACATCGGAGAAGAAAAAAGCCTATTTTTTTGCTTTTTAAGGCCATATCCCATCCCATCCTCATCACCCCTCACCTAGCCAGAGAATGATTGATAAGTTTGACAAGTGCAATGTTTTGTAATTTAATTTACTGCGATGTTATCAGACAATAGAGGCTGTCCACGAAACCAAAATGGTGGGCGTTTCCAAAAATCAGAAGCGCTTCAAGCGTTTCACCATCCAATCACTGAGTGGGGACCTCACGTCGGCCCCTGGCCCAACCTCTGTTTAGTACATGGATGGACCTCGAATTGGTCCAGAGGCCGATGTGAGGTCCGTGGACAATAGACACGCGTCAGGTGCATCATATTTTTGGAAATGTCTACCATGTTGGATCCGCGGACAGCCGCCAGTGTCTGCGGACAGCGTGCTGAGGAAAAAGTCTAGAAAATACATTTTGGGTTATTTGGTGGTTGAAATAGGGGCTGGGAAGGGTGGGGGATTGGAAAAAAGATAATATGGGGCTATTTCTGCTGGTGGAAAAAGGGTGGGCATGTGTCATAGCTGTCAATGGACACCACAGTAGTTCACAGACAGCAACATGAACAAACACCTTGGGGAAGACATTTGGGATTATTTTGTGACTGAAAGGGTGCATAGAAATGGTAGCGAAGCAGAAGGAAGGTAATGTGGAGTTGTTTTTGTAGGTCAAAAAAAGGGTTTGGAAATGCCGCAGAGTCTGCGGTCAGTTTTGGTGTCCGCAGACATTGTTTTAATTGCAGGGGGACAAGTGAGTATTATTACTTGATGATGTATGGCACCTACTTCTTACATAGATAATTGTGTTGTTGTAGTTGAGGCCAGTGGCCAGATTCTGGGGGGCATGGCCTCAGGCCATGGTGCCAAGAATATGTCCACTGGCCACAATCACCACAGTAGTAGTATGTATATAGTAATTATAAGTAAGGTAATTTAGTAGGATTATGGCCACAATCACCATAGTAGTAATATGTATATAGTAATTATCAGTAATGTAGTGGGAGTACAAACTGTTTATGGTACGTATGATTGTAATACAATTGAGGATAGTGCTAATAGAAAATGTATTTGATGATAACTGCTATGGTTACTTAGTTTTACAGCATTTTGAAGCTAGAATCTCTGCTTTATTTTCTACAGAATAAACAGTAGAATTTGGTAAGCAGGACAGTTTAAAAGCTGTACTTGTATACAATTTTGTAAATACATTTTTTCTAGAGCCTCATAAACAGTTTCTTCTAAGTAGTATGTTTGTTACAACATTAGTGTTTGACACACTGCTGATGTTATGACATTAAATAATCATTGGCATCATTGGGAAAAACAATCTGTACTGGATTAAAAAAAATGATTATAGTTATGTGAGTGTAAGGGTGATAGTTTGTTTGTTTGAAGTATGTTTTGATTAAGGAAATGACTGAAGTAGTTAGATACCTGTTGGAGTTTTCTAACTATATTAGAGGTTAGAAGATGTTTTGTGGTATGAGAATTGAGATGGCATATTTGAAGTGATTTGGAATGAAGGGTATTTGTCAAGAAGCTAGATACCTATTCTAACTAGATTGACATTCAAAAGTACTATTGTAGTATTATGGATGTAGTTAGATACCTGCTGGCACACTCTATTAACTGGTAATTGTGCTATAGTTTAGTGGCTACATTTGGGTTGAAGGAATATTAAGTAGGCATTTGTTAAATTTGCTGATAACCGGTGTTTTGGAGAAACTGGGTTATTGTACATTAAAAACAACCACTTATTTTTTGACATGTGCTTTCTAGTGCCCTGAAGTGGTTGTGGCACCAGTGTGGCATACTATATATTGTGAAGGTTTTCTTTCCAAGAGATACTTGGCCATGTGTGAAGCTTGTAAGCTTACAATTATTTCTGGTACCATCTGCATTATATCTTGGAAGCATTAGTACTATGTGAGTTTATTTGTATAGTGGAACGATTGTTTGAAATGCAAAAGGGCATAATGTGCCCTGATTTGCATTCTGGTGTCAACATTTTTTTTATTTTCCACAATAGCAAATTAAAAAAACAAATACAATGATAATCTATGCACACAATCAACCAAAGTCAGAACATATTAAGTAACTCATCATAAACTAATGCAGAATAACAAATAGAAGAGGAAGAACAGAGGTGTATCAGTGGAAAAAAGAAAAGAGAAAGAGATGAAAGGACAAAGAAAGAAAGCATAGAAGCCAATGACTGAAAATTACATTTGAAATAACACTTGCAGCAAACACAACAATATTACAAACCTACTAAAGAGACTATTAAACAAATACACACATCAATAATAATTAAAGCTAGATGTGTATTGTTCCCAAATTAAAGTCCAGCCTCATCCATAGACATCAAGAAAACAGCTCCAAATGTCCCAAAATGTGTCAATTTAATCTGTGTTTTTGTAAATGGCTTTTTCATATGTTGAAACAGTAAGAAGCTCCTCCACCCATTCATCAATATTAAAAGAATTGCTTGACTTCCAGGACCTCAGTATTAACTTTTTAGCAATCATGCATGCGCACAGTAGCCATACTTTCCTGCCAAAGTCAATTTCATCCAGCAAAGAGATATCACCCAAAACTAATAAAGAAGCATTCAATGGAATTGCAGTGTTTAAAACTAAACTTAATCTTTCACAAAACATTTCCCAGAACTGCATCGTTTTGGTACATGACCAAATCAAGTGACTGAGGGACCTCTTGAATATTTACATTTCCAGCAGAGATCGTTGTCCAAAAGTTGTCTCTTGAACAACTTTTCAGGTGTCCAATAGGCTCTAAAAGGTAATTTTGTTTGAGAGGCTCTAAGGCCCCAATCTAAAATCACCAAACAAGTGTTTTCACAGCACCTTCGCCAACCTCAATCCAACGTTTTCCCCTATCTCCTCTGCCCAAATTGCTGGTAATCGCGGATCTCCTATTCAACTAGATTTTATGATCCCGTACATGGTAGAAGCAGGGTGTGATGCATTCGAGCATACCTCTAAAGCTTCCCAGGCAGCACTCTGATTAGTCAACTGCGGCACTTCAACACAAGCAGAAATAACAATCTTCAGTTTTCTGTATTCAGCAAACGAGCATCCTGCCATCTCATATATCTGAACAGGTCAAGTGTATGATATCCAACTGCCTCCCCCAAACAAATCCTTCAAATACTTTATACCAGCCATAAACCATATCGACCAAAAGAGGGTCTTTCCCTGGTATAGTAATGCTGGGTTATTCCATATCGATGCATCTGGGTGCATCCAAATAGGGATCAGCACTCAAACGATTTGAGAGTTCACACCAGCAGTCTTGCAAGAACGGGGTGATTGCACTGTTTTTTATTTTTAAAATTACATATCTTAGTAGTCAGCAGGGCTTTAGTGTCCAGTTGGGAAACCACACCACACTCCCATGACAAAAATTCAGATTGACCAGACTGTTCATTCATCGAGTCAGCAACCCGGCACAAGTGGTGAATGGAGAATGACAAATGGTAGTCCAAGAAATTAGGCAAGTTCATCCCGCCAAGTCTCAATGGGAGTTGATGTTTCCAAATTGCGAGCCTTGGAGGCTTCCCATTCCAAATAAAGCTTTGCATAATTCTATTGATCTCCTTGAAAATGTTTCCTGGTACCTTGATACGGAGCATGGATAAGATATAATTTATCCGAGGAGCCAAATTCATTTTTATACAGTTTATTTTGCCCAAGGTTGACAGTTTCAAAAGGCCCCACCTCTCCAAATCTGATTTGAGTTTGGGAGGATCCATGCAAAATTTATCCTTGGTAGCTTCATTATATCTGCTCCAATCCAGATGCCTAGATATCTCATCTTTTCCGCACACCACCTACATTGAAATTGAACACATGCATGCTGATGACAAAGATAAATAATCAGGAGGATTTTGCATTTACTCCAATTAATCCCATAGCCTGATATCGATGAGAACAATTGAATATTGTGCATCAGGTAAGGAATACCAACAGTAGGGTCCTGAATGGCAATCAATAAGTCGTCTGCATACAACAAGATTAGGTTGTTTCGGCCATTTCCAATTATGGGTTGAAGATTCACATCCGCTAGTAAGCATACCGCAAGTGGTTCCATAGACAAAATGAACAGGAGAGGCGAAAGCGGGCAGCCCTGCCTAGTACCTCGATGAAGTACAAATGTATCTGAAATAAATCCATTTGTCAACACACTTGCAGAGGGATCATTATATAAAAGCTTAACCCATTGTCTTAAATCTTGCCCAAAGTTCATTTTTTCCTGACATGCGAACAAAAATTCCCACTCCACACGATCAAACGCTTTCTCAGCGTCTAGCGAAATGACCGCATTGGCAACATGCTGATTGCGTCCTTTCTCAATAGTCAATAATAGTTGTCTCATGTTGTCCGCCACTCTGCCAGAGACAAAACCTACTTGATTTTCATGTATCAGACCCGAAATGACTTTTTCCAATCGAATAGCCAAGATTTTAGCCATTGTTTTGCAGTCGCAATTCATTAGACTGATTGGTTGATAATTTTCACACCTGGTAGCAGACCTGTTATTCTTTTTCAAGACCGTAATTAATGCATGTCTCATGGTATCTGGTAATGAGCCAGACACAAATGCATCATTAAAAACTTCAACCAAAAGTTGCAGTGCAGAATCTGGGAGGACTTTATAGAATGCATTAGGTAGTCCATCCATGTAGAAGCTGATGGAATGGAATGGATTCAGAATTTGGTATCGATACATATAGAAATTGTTCATTAGGGATGTGTTCTTGTGAATCATGGTTGCAGAGAGTGTATGTATGTGTCCATGTGTACAAAAAGGTGGAAGATTTGATTTATAGGGATGTTTTTGGTTTCAGTACTTGTAGTAAGCAAATTGGGAATTCCTGTGGATCTTCCTGTGTGTTTATGGTAAATCTTACCATTCCTGCACAGTAGTGCAATTCATGCCTCATACCTGAGACACTCTAAGTGTTGTCAGGATTATTTATGGCATTTGTATGAAGGACGAGCATTTGCAAACACAACTGGTCTGAGCCGTTTAAGTAAATGTTGTGAACAATTAGTGGTAATTGAAAGAGAAGGTTCATTGTCACATTAGCATAAACATTTACTCCATTTGTGTTGCTGAATTTAAATGGACCAGGGTTTTCTGTTTGTGGATCAGTTGATGGGCCTGCAGATCTTTCTGGAGAAGAGACATTTGTGTCTTTCTTTTCTGATGAAGGTGCAGTTAACACCATGGTTACAAGCAACAGAAGGCAGGGGAAAGGAGGATGTTGAAAAGAGATGGAAGGGACATGGGCTGAGGGAGAGGGAGATGCAGGGCTGAAGTAAAGATGTTCAGTTTTGGATGGGTTACGAGCAAGGTAGTGAGAGAACCTCCAAAATTGGACCGCAGAAAGACAGGAAGAAATGTGGATGTGAAGAGAGTCAGGGAAGGAAGAAAAAAGAAAGATCTGAAAATGTACTGTACTGTAGCTTGCACTATGCTATTCTAGCATGGAACATTATGAAAGGTGGGTTTTGATTAGCTACCTCACTTTCAGAGACAGAGCTATCAGCAACAATTTATGAATACAAATAAAAATGTCTGAGGATATTCTACCTTCACAGATGGCATTGTATCACATAACAGTATCAGGGAGCTGGGGAAAACAGCAAGTAGCAAGGGTACAGTTGGTAGCAGAAATATGGGAACAATGAGGAACAGCAATCAGAGATTGGTGGCAGCAGAAATCAGGGGGAAGGAAGCAACAGCAATTGGCAGCAGAGAGCATCAGAAATCAGGGGGGACAGAGAGCAGTAACATTAGGGGGAAGGGTGTTTAAAGTATGTGTACTCTTCTGGGAAATAAATACCCCCCCTCGTGATTTTCTCTACTCATGGGCATGTTCAGTTGACGCTGGTTGCCTGAAAAGGAGGCTTTGGTGACTTCACTTTTGAGGTAATTCGTAATATGCCACTGCACTTCTCTCTGCTCCAGCAATCTGATTTGATCCTGTGTGGTTTTGGAAGTGGAAGTAATGAGCCATGGCATAATTGCACGGTGTAGCCGTCATGAAAGTGTGCCTCACTGTTATACCTCAAATGACCTTCAAAGGTGGAACTAGAGATCTGCCTAGGAAACCTGTGTAACATGTAAATTATGCCGTGATATTAAGCTGATGTGAGCGTAAAAAGAATCCTGGGCATATTTTATGCGAGGATGAACATTATCTCCCATATGTTCCATAAATGCTCCATTTGCATGATATTCATGATGTCTTCACCTGCTTCATTATTGTTCTTGCTTTCCTCCCACTTTGTGACCGCATGCTATCTGTTCACTTTGGAATCATCTTGTCTATATTAAATAGAAATAATTTGTATGCCTCTTTCAGCAACACACCCATTTGAGGAAAAAGGCAATTATGGTGGCAATTAATGTTGCAGCAAGTTAAGCACAAATAAATGGGTCAGAGGCTTTGGATATATGGGTGCTATGCCACATGATATCATTTGAAGTGCAAGGAACAACTTTGTGAAGTGCAAGTTTCAAAGCATTATTTTCATTCAGAAAAGTCACTTGTACAAAACACAATTCCTGCTTCACATTATCAATCTTCTGTATCTGGGGCAAAATGTTGTGGTACTATGGCTGACCAGTCAAACCAAATTACATGTTTTACATGTATCCCTATATTCTGTTCTGCAGGTCAATAGATCCTTAGATGCTATTCTTCTCCATCTGTGTGGCCACACAAAGTTCACATTGTGTATATTTATCTGAGACAGGGAGTATGCAACGATTATTAGTGATAAACTGTCTGGTTCGATACATCATTAAGCAAATTGTCTCGACCTTCCCAGCAAATCCGTCCTCTGACAGTCAATACTTCGCCATGTTTCATATTGTGCATACACTGGAATTGCAATGATTCTTGAGGCCACATATTCCATTTAGTTCCCAGTCTGATTCACCAATTCTGCTTGAGCTTGTAAACATTCAATACTTAGCAACACATCTCTTGTGAATTTGGATGACAGTGGATAATGCAGTCCCATCTGCAACCTGCCCATAAGCGATGGTTTATGCATTAAATTGGTTTCTGCACTCCCTTCATAGGCATATGATCTTCAAAGAACATTGTGCAATCTCGATATCATATCAACATGTGAAAAAACTTGCAACATTTACAGAAGGGACACAGCACAGTCAATGCTCCTGAAACTCCTAAACTTCTGGCGAAGACTGACGAGAGAGGTAATCTATGTCTCTCTTTTCTGGTCAAACGTATAATCTTTTGTCTCATCTCATGCAGTATCCCTCTTGACCTTCTGACCTACGTAAGTGATGTTAGAGATGGACGTATTAACAGATTTTCTGCGTTGCTGTTTACATCTCTTATTGCATGGAACCCCACCATGCTTGCATCTATGTTTATGAGATGTGATCCTGTTAACAACCTATTCGCTTTCCCAACTTTTCTTCATGCACCTGGCATTGATATACATTTCCAAGTTGATGCTGCTGAATTGAACCCATCCATACAACCTTTTTGGTGCCTTTGGTCCCTGATTTTAACCTTTGAAATGTCCTTCTGATCGGTTTGCATTGTGTATTTCTTTGAAGAACAAGGATATCAATTTCGATCAGAAAGTACTTCTAATAACAGATATGCAGATGGCAAGGCATTCCCAAGAAGGGTTCCTGTGCAGTAGTACAAAGATGAGAACAAGCAAGGAGCCTGTTTTTGAGGGTGTAAACAAATAGGACACATGCCATGAGTGGTACCAGGGACCATCTAAACAAACACACACATATATATATATATATATATATATATATATATATATATATATATATATATATATATATATATATATATATTCAGTGAAAAAACTTTGTTAAAGGGACGTTATGGTTAAGTTGTGCTACTAAAAACCTATGAAATTCAGTGAAAAAACTTTGTCAAAGGGACGTTATGGTTGAAATTCGCCAGTTATGGTAAGCTAAAAGCTAAGCAACCATAACTCGCGCCACCACCGTGCACTGCTAAGACTAACACCCAGGACATCAAAGATGACATCACAAGTGTCATTGATGACATCACTGATGACATCACATGTGTATGTACTTTTCATGAAATATGTGTACAAGGGATTCTTATTATAATGTTGCAAAACAAGTGTCAAGGATCATTGCAATAAATATCATACCCTAATTAGTGCATTGAACGATGCATTGATATAAATAGCATTCTATTATGGGGTTCTATCTAGTATACTAAGCTACTCATACAGAAACATAACATTGTGTGCAGCGTACAAGATGAAGGTATAATATTTGTAATGTTAATATGTTGAATAATTAAATGATAATTGTTTTCTTAATAGATTTTTGTGTACTGTGAAATATGTAATAAGTAGCTAATAAAACACATGTATTACATAATTGCATTACTATAGACAAAACACAAAGACACAAGAACACATACCAATATGGGTATATACAGGGAAAGTGAAGTTAGCAAAAAAGCACAAGTAGTAGCAGAAACAATTCACAACTTAACTGATTATGTTCATGCAAATAAATGATTGCTCTGTTTCAAAGCTGCTATTTACCCTATGTATATGTATCACTTGATGTGATTGGACCCTAAGGAAAGTAGTGTGAGTACAATGTATACAAATATGACCATATACAGGGAAAGTACAGCCATTAAAAAAAAAAAAAAAAACTATCAGAAAGTGCTCATTAGTCTATTGATTATCTTTATGCACAAAAAGGATTGCTGTCTTTCAAGCTTGTGTCTTCCCGTATGTATATGTTTCATATGATGTGACTGGACTCTAAGGGAATTACTGTAAGAACGACTTGAAGGATACGTCTACAAATAAAATAAAATGTTTAGTTTCTGACTGTTACTGAAGAAAACCATGTGGACTAGATATGTCAGCAAAAGAAAAAACAGTGAGCCAGACATGTGATGTCATCAGTGATGTCATCAATGACACTTGTGATGTCATCTTTGATGTCCTGGGTGTTAGTCTTAGCAGTGCACGGTGGTGGCGCGAGTTATGGTTGTTAGCTTACCATAACGGGCGAATTTCAAGGGTTTTTCGGTTTTACTTGGAACCATAACGTCCCTTTGACAAAGTTTTTTCACTGAATTTCATAGGTTTTTAGTAGCGCAACTTAACCATAAAGTCCCTTTAACAAAGTTTTTCACTGAATTTCATAGGTTTTTATTAGTGCAACTTAACCATAACGTCCCTGTAACACATTTTATTTTTACTGAATTTTATAGGTTTTTATTAGTGCAACGTCACCATAACATCCTTTTCAATAGATGAAGACCACTAGCATCTTAGGTCCTTAAAGTGGGAACCCCGGGTGGTAAAAAAAAAATGATGGCCACCATGGAAAGGGAAGGCGGGGTGTATAAAGAGAACACAACAGGGCATGAGCAGGGGGTGGAGGGGGAACAGGGGAGAAACATGGGCATGAGCGGGGTGAGAGGGAACAGGGCACAAACGGGGCATGAGCAGGGGGTGGGGGGAAAAGGAAGGAAACACGGAGCATGAGCAGGGGTGGGGGGAACACGAGAGAGACACAGGGCATGAGCAGCGGGTGGGGGGAACAGGGGAGACACGGGCATGAGCGGGGGGTGGGGAGGAACATGAGGGAGACACGGTGCATGAGCAGGGGGTGGGGAGGACACGAGGGAGACACGGGGCATGAGCGTGGGTGGGGAGGAACACGAGGGAGACACGGGGCATGAGAGGGGGGTGGGGGGAACAGGGCACACACGGGGCATGAGCGGGGGGTGGGGGCAACAGGGCACACACGGGGCATGAGCGGGGGGTGGGGGGAACAGGGTACACAGGGGGCATGAGCAGGGGGTGGGGGGAACAGGGCACACACGGGGCATGAGCGGGGGTGGGGGGGAAAGGAGAGAGACAAGGGGCATGAGCGAGGGGTGGGGGAACATGAGGGGGACACGGGGTATGAGCGGAGGGGTGGGGGGTAACACAAGGGAAACACGGGGCATGAGCGGGGGGTGGGGGGAACACGAGGGAGACACGGGGCATGAGCAGGGGGTTGGGGCAACAGGAGACACACGGGGCATGTGCGGGGGTGAGGAGGTACACGATGGAGACACGGGGCAGGGGCAACAGGAGACACATGGGGCATGAGCGGGGGGTGAGGGGGTACACGAGGGAGACACGGGGCATGAGCGGAGGGTGGGGGGAATACGAGGGAGACACGGGGCATGAGTGGGGGGTGGGGGGAACAGTGCACATGGGGCATGAGCGGGGGTGGGGGAACAGGGTGCACACACGGGGCATGAGCGGGGGGTGGGGGAAAAGAGAGAGACGGGGCATGAGCGGGTGGGGGGAACACGAGGGGGACACAGGGCATGAGCGGGGGTGGGGGGGAAAGGGGAGAGAGACACGGGGCATGAGCAGGGGGTGGGGGGAAGGGGAGAGAGACACGGGGCATGAGCGGGGGTCGGGGGAAGGGGAGAGAGACACAGGGCATGAGCGGGGGTGGGGGGAAGGGGAGAGAGACACGGGGCATGAGCGGGGGTGGGGGGAAGGGGAGAGAGACACAGGGCATGAGCGGGGGTGGGGGGAAGGGGAGAGAGACACAGGGCATGAGCGGGGGCTGGGGGGGAAGGGGAGAGAGACACAGGTATGAGCGGGGGGTGGGGGGTAACATGAGGGAGACACAGGGCATGAGCGGGGGGAGGGGAGTAACACAAGGGAGACACGGGGCATGAGCAGGGCATGAGCAGGGGGTGGGAGGTAACAGGGGAGACACAGGACATGAGCGGGGGGTGGGGGGAAGGGGAGAGACACACGGGGCATGAGCGGGGGGTGGGGGGAAGGGGAGAGAGACACGGGGCATGAGCAGGGGGTGGGGGGAAGGGGAGAGACACACGGGGCATGAGCAGGGGTGGAGGGGAAGGTGAGAGAGACACGGGACATGAGCAGGGGGGTGGGGGAACAGTAGGGAGACACAGGGCATGCGCGGAGGGTGGGGGTTAAGGGGAGAGACACACGGGGCATGAGCGGGGGGTGGGGGGAGGGGAGAAACACGGGGCATGAGCGGGGGTGGGGGGGAAGGGGAGAGACACACGGGGCATGAGCAGGGGGTTTGGGGGAAGAGACACACGGGACATGAGCGGAGGGTGGGGGGGAGGGACACGGGGCATGAGTGGGGGGAAAGGAGGGAGACACGGGGCATGAGCGGGGGGTGGGGGGGAGGGGAGAGACACAGGGCATGAGCGGGGGGTGAGGGGTAACACAAGGGAGACACGGGGCATGAGCAGGGGGTGGGGGGTAACACAAGGGAGACATGGGGCATGAGCAAGGGAGACACGGGGCATGAGCGGGGGTGGGGGTAACAGGGGAACAGGTCATGAGTGGGGGGTGGGGGGAACAGAAGGGAGACACGGGGTATGAGCAGGGGGTGGGGGGAACAGTAGCGAGACACGGGGTATGAGCGGGGGGTGGCAGACGTACGCATGCATAATAGTGCTATTGCTAATGCTTCCACCCAACTCAACTTGCTTCCCGCACAAATCTTGCTAATCTTTGATTTAAGAATCCCGTTGTGCCTCTCCACAAGACCGGCAGAACTCGGATGCCTTGAACTATGGAATCTCTTATCAATCTGGAGACCAGCACATATCTGTAATACCACTGCACCCACAAAATGCGGACCGTTATCAGACCATAGGACTGGGGGCAAGCCACATCTGGAAAAGTACTCCTTCAACATTACTTTTGCCGTACTCATTGCTGTGCAATCTTTCAAAGATTATGCCTCCACCCACTTACTGAATGCAAGACGTATTTAAAGTTTTGGCACCTCTCCATCTCTATGAAATCAAAATGAATTACCTCAAATGGCATGGAGGGCGGGCCAAAACTGCCTGTTGGAGTCACTGTTCCCTTTCCTACATTATGTTGCAAACACGTGATACAGTTCTGCACCAACCTCTCTGCATTCTTTTTTATGTTTACATTCTGCCAAACTGTAGAAAGGTGCTGTATTATTTTCTTGGAACAGATGTGCATAGGGCTGTGGGCTATTGTGACCATTGCAGTCACATACGAATTTGGCAACATCCAGTTTCTAGTTCCCTTGTCCACCCAACAACCCTCCAGATCCAACTCAGCAGATCCCTCTGCCCACCCCTGTATTTCATCGGCCGTAGCCTCGACCTGCATTTTTTTGACAGTCGCAACTCCATCTTCTATCATACAGGGTACTTCCTCTGTCCGAATCATCATCATCTTGGTATTCAAATCAGTGGCAGTTTGTTTCGCAATTCTGTCTTCAAATGCGTTTCCCTCTCCTACTTTGCATGTTACTTTTTTATGTGCCTCGCATTTCACTATTGCTAGGCGCTTTGGAAACGTGAGTGCAGACAGCAATCGTACAATCAAAGGGCCATGTTGAATTCTGGCACCATGTGATGTGAGCCGTCACAAAATAACTCTCCATCCGGCTTTTTCTGTGGAATATCACTTAAATCAACTCTTCCTTTGGTTTCTTCCACAGTGACCATTAAGCAATCGTAGGGGGGTGATGCATTCTTCCCAATTTCTTTTATGGTTAGTGCCATTAATTCTGCAGGATTCAAAGCGCTACACCTCATAATTTGGATATGGGGCGCGAACAAGATAATCTCATATCTTGTCAATCTAGCAGAGGTGAGGTGTTGTGTCTGTGTCCTATTTAATAGAACATCTATGGCATGTGGCACCATCAGAATTAAAGTGTGCCCCAATACCATCCCTTCTGTTTGTTTCACTGACGCACCAGCCGCTGCGACAGATCGCAAACATTGTGGTAGTGCGCGCGCTACAGGGTCCAGCGCAGAAGAAAAATAGCTGCACAGCCTATTTCTTCCACCTTGTTCCTGTGTCAAAACCGCCAATGCACATCCTTCACTTTCACACACAAATAGTCTAAAAATGTTCTCATAGTTCGGCGTACCCAAAACTGGAGCCGAGCATAATGCAGTTTTCAATCCATCAAATGCTTTCTGACATTTCTCATCCCACTGCAAAGGCATAACCGCATCATTTCTGGTTAGATTCACTAATGGTTTCACAATTAACGCAAAATTACCAATCCATTGTTGGCAATATGAAGCCATGCCTATTATGGCTCTGACTCCTTTTTGTGTCTTTGGAATATGCATACAAGAAATACTTTCTATGCGTTCTGGCATTAGTCTTCTCCCTCCTTTCGAAAGTAGGTAGCCCAAATAAGACACCTCCTTTCGATTATACTGAAGTTCCTTCAAACTAGCTTTATGGCCATGTGCCGCTAGGTGTGACAGTAGTAATACAGTGCTTTCTTTAAAAATCTCCTCTGTGTCTGCAGCTAGCAATAGATCGTCTATGTATTGCAAAAGTACACAACCCACGGGTAATTCCAGCATGTCTAGCTGCTCTTTTAATGCTCTACTGGAAATACTTGGACTTTCCGTGTAACCTTGCGGAATCCGCGTAAATGTAAATGATCGTCCTTCTAATGTGAACGCGAACAAATATCTACTGTTCTTGTCCACTGGAATACTAAAGAATGCATTTTTCAAATCTACTACACTAAAATATTCTGCTGAAACAGGTATCATTGTCAATATTGTGGTGACGTCTGGCACTAGAGGAAATTGCGTATCTACTACCTTATTCAATGTGCGTAGATCAATTATGAAACAGTATGGGACCTCATTACCTCCTTTTTTATAAACCGGAAGAATCAGGCTGTTGCATGCACTGCCTGTGATTTCCTTGATTACCCCTAATTTCACCAAATCTGTAACAATACTCTTCAATCTTTTCTCACCTTCAACCGAAATTTTGTATTGTGGTATTCGCGGTAGGGTAACACCTTCTTTCAAAATAATCTTTACTGGCTCTATCTTTAAACATCCCACATCGTTGTCATGCATTGCCCATATACAGGTTGGTACTTTACTTAGTTCCCCTGGTAACGCTTCAGACATGAATTCTGACACAGGGGCATTGTGTGGCCATATGTTTAGAAACACTCCGTCTGCCGTGCAATGTATAACAGAACCTATTTTTTTCATCAAGTTTAATCCCAACAAATTTTCTCCAAAATTTTCTGTTAGAAGGAAAGGACAATGTTCAGTAAATGGTCCTATGGTAACTGGGACAGGTTTGGACACTGGGTTTATGACTGGTGTACCTGCGAACCCTACGGAAAGATTCTTTTGCCCTGACAGTGGTATATCCGGAACCAAGGGATGGTCTATTGAACACTTCTGTGCTCCTGTATCTACAAGAAAACGGTGCTCCTCATTCCCGACTCTCATTTCTACATAGGGCCCTCTCTGATTCATGGGAATAGACGCTGGTTCCGACCCCTGTCCTGGGCTGTCCTATTGGGGAAATAACACATCGTCCGATGTGTAATCATTACTATTACTGTAATACGTGTTTGGCTGTGTATCGAAAACATTTCCACTCTTCCCTCTATTTCCCCCACTCTGATTTCCATATTGTTGATTTTGCTGTCCCTGACTCTGGTTTGGGGCATTTTGGTTTTGGCCTTGGTTTTGATTACCTCCGTTATTATGATGCTGCTGCATACTATTCCTATTTGGTCCATTCGCTCCTGGGTGTCCTTTATGCTGTCTCCTCTGACCAGACCCATTTCTAATCTGTAGATGCCGGCATTGCACTCGCCAATGTCCTCCCTCTTTACAATATGCACACTGATTTGGTCCCTCTGTTCCCCCATGCATATTCGAATTACACCTTCCTTGTGCGTTCCCTCGCCCTATATTATGTCCTGTTAATTGCTGCAATAGTACCTGTGTTCTAATTAGCATTCTTTCAAGTCTGCCCCCACCTGTTTTAGCAACGATAATTCGTTCACCATCTCCTTCTGCCCGAGCGATGGTAACTGCTGCCGTTTATTATGCGACCCCTTTTCTCCCTTCCCAGGTCTCCCGATAACCCTACTCCTGTACGCAGATGTAGTAAACACTTTGACAGGTGCATTAAACATTTCGACATAATCATTATCTAATTCATCTCTAAGCTCAAAAAGTCTATATACATGTTCTCTCACTTCTTCATCCCTCTCCCTACAGCGTGCTAATGCATTCAAATCTAACAATCGCTGTGGTGGTAATTTCCCAATTAGCTGTTTCCAGTTCTCCACCAAATATTCACCCATGCATTCCAACACTACCTGTCTTTCGTTGCTTCTACGGAAGTAATATATCAAAGCCACTGTTGCCGTCCCATCGTTCCCATCTATATACATCTCTGCCTGTTGCTGCAATTCCACCTTCCTTTCTTTGCTGATTGTGCTGCCGGTTACCCTCGTGCACCCCCGTTGGTCAGTCTGGCCTCTTGCCCCCGCGGTTTCAACTTCAACCCCAGGAGGAATAGACGGTACCGAGTCTGTGCCTGAGGCGGGAGGTGCGGATGGGACAATGGGAACAGGGAGTGTCTGTTGTAGGCCTGGTTGGCTAATAGGAAGTGTTACGCGCGCAGACTGTGGTTGTGGGAGGGCTTGAGCTATCGGAGGGGGAGCTTGAGCTACGGGCGGGGTCTGGGCAATAGCTACTGACGTGTCTGGTCTTACTTCTGATCTTGAGCCTTGTTTTGTATCGGTCAATATATTTTCTATCAGTTCATCTGCTATGTGTAATTCTCGTTGTGGGTATATCTTTTCTATATTCAACTGGTCACGCCAACCTGCCCTTCTTAGATTCTCAGTCCACTCCTCCTCTTCTTTCTCATCTGCTACTTCACCTTTCGATTTATGCCTGCGCGCTTGCTTTGCTCTGCTTTTAAATCGGAGCATTGCTTCCTTTCTCCAGTCTTTAATAGTCTCAAATGCTGCAGGACGCGCTTTTCTTTCTTATCAACACCCTTTCCAGGTTATCTATCCTCGCTATCTCAAAACTACCATTAATCGGCCACTGATGGTCTTGTTGCTTTCTGGTTTGTCTATGCCAAGTCTCACAGAATATTATCGCACCCACTCCATACTTCACATACATCTCATACGCCGCCGTTCCCCCAGGTGGTACAATTTGGCCATCTTCCAAAGATTGTCTACCACAGCGGAAAAACCCTGCTAGGGTGGACAATACCCCAGGCATGTTACAACCTTCCACCCTGGTTAATCAACCTTACCTAGGGCGTTTGATTTTGCAAAGTCAACTCTCAACCAATATCAGGTTGCTTTGAATCGGGGAATGACTCACCTGATAAATCAAGTTGTCTGTATACTGACGCACCAAAGGATGTTGTGTCTGCATTTCTTGGCTTCCGCCTCGTTTCGGGTCCCTCGCCTCCTTGTTCTCTAGCCAGGCACGTCGATCAGGGATCAGATGTGTGCAGATCTGCAAAGGAGTCTCTCATCACTTTTACAGGGTGCCCCGTACACCTCTTGATCCGGGCTCGATCGTCCCGTCCTCGCCGTTCTCTGCCTTTCTCAATTACAATGTTACGCAATGGAACTAGTGGGGAAGGGTCCCTATTCAGGCACCATCTTGAAAGGGGCCCCTAGGGGACCCTGACGTCTATGGAAACAAGGCGAGTCACCACACACGATAGCGACGCCAGACACAAGGTTGTATTCCCAAAGCTAGGGTTTTATTGCAAAGCAAAAGTCTCAGTTGGCCAACTCGGTCTCACGCCCCGCGACGTGTATCTCTAGACCTCGAGGGACGCAAGAGAGTGAATTACATACATCAGTTACATATATACAAAATGCATATCAAACAATCAGCTATGACATGTTTAACACCCCCCCTTTATTGGGTTTCTTTGAACTTGGTGTGATGATGGACATCTCCGACCACTATGACACCTTCAAACATCTATTCTAGTAACAATTTTGCAATTTGTGAGTGCGAAGGCATCTTTCGGTTAATGAATAGAACACGGCGCTTCTGTTCTTGGAAGCGAACTACATACGGGGGGAGTTGCATTCCAGGCCTTGCTATCTATCAGGTGCTATTCGCGTCCTGGGAGCCGACATGCTCTAGCGGGCTCAGCAAAAGGGGGCCGTAAGAAAAGCATAATTCAAGCCTTTAGCTCTATTATTCTAACATATTCTACCATATAACGAGACTGGCTGGCAGCTGTGAAATGATTAAATGCCCTGCATCTATGCTTCAACGCTACATTCGGTTATCCTCACGGCCCTGCTGCCTTGTCCTTTTCACATACAGACAACAATGTTTCACAGTCGAGCAATGTAAGCGGAAAATATACTGTGAAGCAATAGGAACAGAAAGCAAGAGCAATGGTTAGAAAACAAAATGGCGATTCTTGTTACATCAAAATGGTCGTTCATTGGCAAACTCGAAAACCTATATTTTGTCATATCGTGCATGAGACGGTTGGCCCACGGCCACCAAAATGCGTTTGCGGTTTCAAAGTAGAGGTATCTGTATTTCTAAACTGACAGTGCTAGATGGTCCCTCGGAGCACGGGAAGAGGGCGCCTAGCCAGGTCCTCTTTCGGATCAGTCCTCGACGAACTTTGCAGCTTTCGGATCGGGTTGAAGCAAATGCCGCAGCAGGTCTTCTTCTTCCAGCTGGGCATCGAGTATAAGCAGTTCCGATTACTCTTCAAGTGAAAACTCAGCTTCTGAACAATTTCCAGTGGTGAGAGGTCCCCAGATATACTATCCTGTCTCTCATCCACACTGCTGGGTCACACCCAGCAGCCAATCATACAGAAGGGCATTAATGCAGTCAGTCAGCCAATCAGGCATACAGTGCATTCTGGCCATACACCTCCCTCTCAGACACTCATAACAGAGAATGTGTATTGGGACAAGAACCCAGCCATTCAACACTACACACTGCATTCATGCCAGTTTTAGGCACGGCTGTCTCAGTCTTTGTCTCTCATACCAGAAACCAGACATCCACAACAAGAAGTGCATATTGATCACACACTCCATTCACCCAGGTCTCACCCACAGGGTGTACCCACAACATACAGTCACTGGGAAGGCTCCAGCCAGTCTTGCCTTGGCTTCACAACAACACCATATATGGAACGTCCACCCAACAGCCAGTTAGGGGGAAGGGATAGAGTCAGGGCTTCCCAGGACTTTGGGAAAACAAGGTAATAGGCAATAGAAAGCAAGAGGCCACGTGGGCCATCTTGTTTCCTATCAGGAATCAACTGAATCCAATGGCAGGGCCTGGGTATCCCGAAATGGAGGACACTCAAAGCACCTGTCAAATTCAGCATGGAGCTGCCACCAGCTTATACCCTGCTCTGTGGGGCACAGGGTTGCACCCTCACCCATGGGTGCTATAAGGGTAGTCCATGGGTCTGTACACCAAAGCAAAAACAGGAAGAGCTGCACTGCCAGGAGTCCCACATGGACTCCTGGGCAGAAAACAATACAGAACACAAATAAAAAATGACTACAGGACAAGGACAGGGAGGCCCTGTCACTCCAACGCATTTCCAGCATCACACTGTGGTCGCACCGAGATACCTTCCACCTCCATGCCAATGGACTCTGGGATGGTTCCCGTATTTGTGAAGCAATACTGGTTGCCCCTTGTGTCTATGGAGTCATTCAAAAAGATTATAAAGAACTGAGAATCCTGTGGGATAATTCATCCAGTCCAAAGTACCTTCAATAACCTGGTACTGAGGATACTCAAACCCAATGACCAATGGAGACTTTGTGCAGGGAGTTAAACAAACGTGTCCACATGTCCGTATGGCCTCTTACCTACATTGATCAGGGAGTGGCCCAGATCAAAGGGTCAAAGGTGTGTATCACCATTGACCTGACCAACGAATACTGGACAGTACCCGTGAGTAGGGACGACCAGTACAAGCTAGCCTTTACAAGCTAGTACACGTGGACCCAAACCCCCTTTGGATACATAAACTCCGGGTATGAATTTAACATCTTTCTGCATAAGGCCATGCCCGGTTGGAAGAAAGCCTATGTAGATGATGTTCTAAATAAAAGCTCTACCATGGAGGAACATATAGCTGAAATACGCTATGTTCTGACCCAGTTGAAGAAGGCCGTAGCAAAACTGTCCTTCCAGAAGGAAAAGTGGTGTAAGATCTGTGTGAATTATGAAGCCATTTTGGACTTACTAATTACAGTAGGACATTCACAGAGGACTACGCAGAGGTCACAAGACCCTTGGTCTATTTACTAAAGGCCGGGGACAAGTGTGAGTGGGGTCTCATAGATCTCATAGATCTCATAGATTGAGTCCCTGTTTGGGGAAATCCAGGTCTCTGCTGTTACCAGGTCCCTAACACTTGCCCAAAATGAACTCTCAACTGCCTAGTGGATTGCTGATTTGATTACAGCACAAAAAGAGGATCCATTTATCAAGGAATGCTATCAACACATTGAACCCCTTGAATTTTCCTGTGACCGAATCCGATTACATCGGGAAAGAAGATCTCCGGGTGTTGGTGGCGTTTTCCAAAATGTTCCGAATCCAAGACGGTTTGTTGGTACGAATGTGACCAGTCGGTTGTACCTATCTCATTCCGAAGTCTGAAGTTAAGTCATGCCCATGACGCAACCACAGCCGGTCATAGAGGGTTTCATACAACTTTGGAAATCTTGCGAGAGGTCGCATACTGGCCACACATGGGTCAGTTCCTCAACGAATACTTGAAGGGTTGTCTTGTGTGTGCGCAATTTTAGCCAAGTTCCCTCACACACAGAGTTCCCCTACAGAAAAAGGGTAATGACACTGCCTTGGTCAGATTTGCAAGTAAATTTCATCAGGCCGGTGATTCGCACCTCTAGCGGAAACAAGTACATGTTTACCGTGACATGCTTGTTTACCAAGTGGGTGGAATGTCTCCCGGCCCTAAATTGCGAGGCAGAAACAACAGCTGCCCTGATGATTAATCACCTCTTCTCGTGTTTCGGCCTTCCCCAAAGGATTGAGTTGGACCGAGGAAGTCACTTTACCAGCGAGGTGAGGACAAAGATGTGGGAGATACTTGTGGTAAAGCGAAAACTCCAAATTGCCTACTGCCAAGCCTCTAGTGTGGAAGTTGAGAGATACAATAAAATGGTTGTGCGCATCCTAAAAAAGTTTGTAGTGGATTTCGGGCATAGTTGGGACATCCAATTACCACTTGTCCTGATGGCCATCAGGTCTACATCATCTTCTGCAACAAAAATGTCTTCCTTTGAGCTAATGACTGGACACAAAATGGTGCTACCTCAGAATCTGCTCTAAAGAACTCAAGAGCAGACCCTGATCAACGTGTCCACGACACATGGGTATATTGAGAATTTGAGAAAACACCTTTAGCATGCTTTTGCTTTTGCTCAGTGAAATCTGGAAAAGTCGACAGAGAGGATGAAAACCATCTACGATTTAAAGACCACTTAGAAAGAGTAGGAGGCAGGGTTTACTTGTACAATGTTGAAAAGAACCAGACCAAAGAGGGTGAGTTCCTTTCCTCCTGGCGCCGCACCATTGAAATTGTGGATAGAATCTCACCTGTCTTCTAAAAGATCTGCATCCCTAAAGGAGAACAAACAGAAGAGAAATGTGTGCACATCAATCAGTTTAAGTGTTGTCATCCCAGACAAAACTTGCGTCTGATTGAAAAACCCAGTGAGCGTAGAGCCCAGGAACCATCCGAAGAGTAAAGATAAAGAATTGGAATCCGGATAAAGAAAATCATATATTTACAGGAAGTAGAGCAATTATTCTTATTTGGAAATGATGATGAAGGATTGGAATGTAAGAGAAAAATGTTTGTAAAGTGTCTATGCTATGTGGCTCTTGCTCTATTCTTGTCAATTTTCACATCCTTATCTGGGAAATTTGTATTATATGAAATACCTAACCTCTCCTTTCTGCTTGGTGGATAAAATAACTCCTTGCCTCTACAGGCCAGAGGTGGAACCG
The DNA here is from genome assembly GCF_040938575.1 of Ambystoma mexicanum. Taxonomy (NCBI): domain Eukaryota; kingdom Metazoa; phylum Chordata; class Amphibia; order Caudata; family Ambystomatidae; genus Ambystoma; species Ambystoma mexicanum. Next base: position 204,774,389 of record NC_090932.1, read on the forward strand.
CCAGAACGAGAGATGTCCAGGATAAAAACATAAAGATCCGAAAACAGTGCAGGACTGACCAGAGCACCACTCCATCAGGACCAGGAAAAGAGCAGGCCTGCCCCAAAGGAGAGTCTTGGAACGAACCCAGGAGCAGTCGTGCTCCCAAAGATATCCCTGGGACAAACCCAGGTAATACCAAGTGGACACCCCACCCTCTCCCAGCTTGTCTCTCTGTATAAATACATCAAAGAGCCAGGAGGGGGGGCTTGTGGCATGAAATGACCCCTGGATTCAAGAAATAAAAAGGCCAGAATCAGTTATTAGGACTCCCCAAATTCCGAGGCCTGTACCAACATAATGTGGAAATGAGGCCCTGCACTTTTAAAGCAAAAAGGAGTGAAACTGAGCCTCAAAACATTGAGATGCATACAAATGCCAATTGCCTGGCATAAGGGAAAGACACATTGCAAGGTTTTCCAAAATTATGCGAGAGCTGAAGTAACATTCTCAGAAACTACAGTCCACAGAACCCTCAATGGGATGTCAGCATTGTGAGCAGCAGTGGCAGCGAAGGAGATTGCCCTCTGTCATGAACATGACATAAAATGAGTAATTATGTTTTTCCCTTTAAACTAAAGATATGCTCATTAAATTGTATGCACGACTTTTAAAATATAAACATGGCTTCTGTCATGCTGGGAGGCTGTACTGGGTAAACTGCTGCAGTAAAATAAAGGCCTTTTTCACGGCTGAAACTAACAAAATTACATTTTGATTTTGTCTCTGTATTGACAATTTGCACAACTGGGTGTGCACCCAAGCCTCTAAAAGTGTAATTATGTTGCCCTCCTTTAACCCCTGTATGCAGGGAACAATTTTGCAGTGATACTTCAACATATTAATTGTGTGCCTTTCAAGAGTTCATGTCAATATAAAATACAAGTAAAAAGTCAGATTCAGCTCAGGTGGAAAGTCTTTGGCCTGCTTGGAATTTCCTCTGATGTGAAACTGAATTCTTCCCTTTAGCCTGTCCTGGAGACCAAGAGGAGTCTGTCAACTTCCAACAGGAGTGTTTCCCTTAAAAATACAGTTCAAATACTGGTAGAGATCTCATTTGTGGTGCAGCGAGATAAGGACAGTTCTGCTCTCCAGTTCTATGACACTAGGCCCCACACAATGCCATAAAAACTTGCATTAGTTGCCCATTGGCTCTTGGAATGTGTAATCTAATCTCAACAACGGACCCCTCTTGACGTCACAGCCAGGAACAGGGACTGCAAGGGTGGGGGCCAGAAGTCAAGGTGGGAGTTGACTGATCATTGTGTAAAATGGGAGAAATGTTTTTTTATTATTTAAAAACAAGAACATTTACCCCACAAGAGTCATTGTCAGATTTTTGAAAAGGTGTCAAACAGGCCTTTCTGGTCACCCAAAAAAGATTTTTGTGGGGAACTACACAACTCAAGTTGTTTAATAAACCATCATGGGGCCCTCCTTGTGTAGTTGAGAGATATGAACATTTGAGGAAACATGTACAATATGATTCATATCCCACCCACTGAGCGTCATGTTTTTCATGCATATCATTCTGGGGTAGATGAGGAAAAACTGTAGCTCTGCATAGGAATGACATACAAACTTCTAAGTAGTGTTGATTGACTTGCAGTAAAATATAGTGTCAAAAAATGCCTTCATATATGTCAAAGTATGAAAATGAAGGACACTTGTCATGCAGTTTGATTTCTATGTCCATGAAAAGACCAAGCCCCCTGTCAAAGAAAGATGATGGAGGGTCTCATCTCCTGGCCAGTCCAAAGCAATCTACATTGGCTGGACCTATCAGCACATAGGTGGGTGTGGAGGATTGGACATTAACCAATCCCTTTCTTTGGGAACCATGACACCTCAATGATGTCATTTGCCCTGTAACTGGATAACCCTGCCTAGAATCAGGTCCTTTCCCATTAAATCCTGAGGTGAGCGGCTGGCGGAATCTGGAGAACCATCCCAGCACAGTGAGGCCTAACTTGCAGTGGAGCCAGGAGGTTTAGTAGTTGCCTTGGGACCCCTTGGAGGAAAGAGGGAATCCTTGACTGACCCCATTGGCTGTCCCAGCAGTGGCCTGATGCTGCCTGATGTCCAGTACATAACTTTCCTGGAAGTATAAATACTCCAAGCCATAGAGTGCATAAACCCTATATTATTTCAGGATTGCTCTAGATTCTCCCATGGGAAAATCCCCTCAGTGCTTTGCATTTGTATTACAGTCATTTTCCTATTGAAGAATTCATTGTGTGCTTGTGTATTTCAGTCATTTTCCCATTGAAGAACCCCCATTTGCCTGTGTACATCCAAAGTATATTGTTCTGAGTAAATCAATTAATTTCCCCAATTATTTAATCGGATTTGTATGGTTGGAATTCAAAACCAGCGTTCTCGACCCAGTGTCTTGTGAATTGTTATAGTTATAATATGTTACCCAAAATAATTCATCCTATTGTGATCTGAGAAACAAATGGACATTTGATTTTCTTTCCCATTGCCATGTGTTGAATATCCTAAAACCGTTTTTCCCCTTGTGTGCTGAATAGTATTCTCTAAAGCCATGCCTGCCTTTCTATGCTTTCCCATAACAGATGCGATAACTAATTAAAAACCCAATTTTTCCATTGTGGGCAAAAACAGATTTTTCCCATTCTTCGCTTACTCCCCATAATGTTTCTATGAACTAGATCCCAAATCTAATGTTACTAAAAAAGTAGATTGGAGCAGGTTTGGGCAGTTTTTGGGTGCGAAGGAGACCATATGGAATTGCTGTCATGCACCAGCCCTTGAGAATAGCTAGTCGATGGAAATACTACTAAGATGGCGGTCGGTTCCGTTCTATCTATGGCGGCCTGCTCCATTCTATCGGTCTAGTCATTTTCCAACATGGCCGACATAGTCTATAACCAGCGGCCCATAGCAACGCTCTGCACGTTGTATCGTTCCCGTTACGTGCCTAGCAAGTCGTTCTCGGCACCTTGCTTATCAGTAGTGCCTTGCGTTCAAATCCTTTACTTTCCCACCTATTCTTTCCCTACATGGGAGGTGATTTCAGGTTTTCAGGTAAGGTGATTAGGGTCTTATCTTCTGTCCTTTCTTGCACAACGCACTCTACCCAGCGTTTTCCATGTAAGTATTTTTTCTGTATTTTTCACTCAGCCGGCGCTTAGGCGTTAGTATTTCGCTGTGGGCATTTTCGACTGATCTTACTATTCTGTCCTTTTCTTACCTCTTTATTTCCTCTTTTCTTCTGTGGTTCCGTTCGTAACGCTTTCTTAGTGTTCCGGCGAACCGAGACCTCCTTCCAATCAACAACTCAGCCGATATAATCATCGAGCAAGGAGTGGACATTCATACTACATGTCCGGAGCTCTGCGGCTATAAGAATCAAGATCTCCATGTAATAGCCGGACATCAGTGTTCCACGGACACCTGAATACTGATCGGGGTTTTTTGCCAGGAGGCTTTTTCCCCATTCTTAAGGGCGTGCTCCTCAGGTATCCCCTTGGTCTGTTATCAGCCAGATCACAGAGGCTGCCGAGGGAGCGCGTCCATACCTTCGACAAAAGAAAAAGGAGAAGAACCCCGCCGAAGGAGAAAAGGTTAAGAAGAAGAAGGCTGGAATAAAGACGGAAGAGGTCCAGGAGAAGACAGGTGAGGAGGAGTTGGGGAAGACAGAGTCGAACCGTGACAAATGCGTGAACTGCATTTGGGGGAAAGTAGCCAGACGTTTTCATGTTTCGCCCCCTCTTGCAATGCAGGGTACTGCCCTGGATGGTGGGTTCATACATTATAGCAATTATGCCCCAATGGTGGCTCCCTGGCTGTGCCTGCCCATGTGTGTCTTGGCTCCTTATAGTCTGGGCTGCCCGGGAATCATTAGGGAAATCGAAACTATAGCCTGTCATGTTCATTCGCACAATAGTGCCATTTACTCATGTGCCCAAGCAAGGAGTGGGAAAGGAGCTTAGCACGATTATATAGCCCCCTTGGAAGGGGGGAGGGGGGGGTTTGCAACATTATATAGCCGCACTTGGAAGGGAGGAAACGTATGCAACATTACATAGACGCACTTGGAAATGGTGTACAGCGTAAGCAAAGCATGCATGGGGGTGCGGGGTGTAAACAAACGGCTCGTACATGGGGTACACGACGCGCTGGCGACTAATGCGGGCACCTTGGCATTGGCAGGAAGATCGGCGGAACTCCATTTTAGGAGCAGTAGGGGGCCATTTGTTTGAGTGACCGCAAATGCAAAGGGAATTCCTAGGCCTGAGTGCCATCTAACGATGGCGGACGCACGATGCGCAACCACAGTGGATGTAGCTTGAAGGTGCCATGACAAATTAAGAGACAAAGCATGTGTTTCGGAAGTTATTAGTTTAAGGGAATCCCGCTTCTCAGATTAGGTTTGATTCGATCGTCTTTGGTCCCGGTTTGGTCGTTATAGTCGACAGAAAGGCATAATCTGAAACAGAGGAAATGCTGCATTCTCAACTTCAGATAGTGCTAGTCTGTGTTAAATTGAACATATTGTGGGCAATTTTGAACAGCAACTCTTAAACCCGCTTCTCCTCCAAACTCCACAGATGTGTAGTGCTTTGACACCCACTTACAAAGAGGCAGCCCAACTGTTAGGACAGTTCCTCAGTCCAGGTTTAATTTTAAAATCTGTTCACTCTAGGTTAAGGTACAGGCAGCGCCTCTATGGAGCAAGAACAAATGAAGGATGGTGCATTCTGGGGGTTGTGGTCTGCTGCCCACTATGATCTGCAACGTTTTATGTAAGACACGTGGTGCCATGTTAGTACTAATCAGTTGCTAGGGCCAACCGTTTAAAAGGAAGAGTGCGACAAGGCTAGGCTGAACACAAGTCAGAAGAAAACCTAAGGTCAGGGTCGTAGGGGGTCTGTGGGGGAACAATATACGAATATTGGGCTGATATCAGTTAATGCGTGCCCTATAATCATACTTTTGTCTTTGGTGATCATGGTGTCTCTGGCCCCAGTTGTACAGCGACCTACAATACGAGTCACATGATAAAACAACTGGGCAATATGCCTTGTTGGAATAGTGGTGCACTTAGTTTAAGAAAACAAACCTTGGGGCACCAATAGCGGAAACGTGCTCACCTTGGAAACAAAACAACACGAAGCAATGCAGGTTCGATCCTCGGACCCACGCTTAGAAACCTCTATTAAGCATGTTATAAATACGCAATCAAGACATATTCCTGTAAAAGCGCCTCAAGGCCCACGAGCTGCGCCATAAATAACTAAATGTGTGTAAGGTTTGGGTGACTAATGTGTGTGGGGAAACTGCCCAAATTAAGTCAGTCCAATAGTGGGGGGTTAACTGGTCCAAGAAAATGGGGCTCTCGGTGATTACATGGGGGTAAACATAGGAGTCCTTAACACAGCACAATGAAGTAAGGACATAGGAGGGAGGGTGATGGAACATGAGCATAGAAAGCGAGGACGGTCCAGGAACACGGGGATGCACGTTGGTTTACATAGGACACTTGGTATTTATGGGGAAACCCCCACACTGTCACCTCCCCAGGAGGGAGGGGGGTCTTTGGTCCCAGCCACATCCGGCCGGGGAACGATTTAAGGTAAGGGGACTTGTGAGCCTGGTCTCTTACTGCAGCCCTCCGGTGAAGCCCCACACGCCCTCACTTAGCAGTGGACAGCGAATACAAGTAGGGGCATTTCTCAGTGTCTAGGTTAAGGGTGAGCCATGGGACATACGGTATCTGTGGGTCAATCAAGCAGGTTATCCTCTCGTTATGGGGGGGATTTATTACCTTTAAGCAAGTATCAAGGGGGTGCACCAGTGGCGGCCCAAGGGCGGGGGCCCCAGGCCACAGTGGATTAAGTAATGTTGGGAAACTCAGTGGACGCAAGAGAGTTAGGAAATCGACTGGGACCCAAGGGGAGAGGCAAACCCCTGCCCCCCCTCCCACCTACGGCAGGGTGCGGTCAACTATTGGAAGTACAAGAGGCACCTTCACACTAAAGGAAGGAGGAACACAAGCTCCTCTAAAATGTCAACACGCCCCGGACATGTCCAGAGGGGTCTCCCGAATGTCATTAGTGTCAGGATGAGTATGAATGCAAGAAGTTTGGGGTGCGTATGAAGGCACAAAGGGGCAAATGTCAGGCGGTACAAGGGGGCAGTGATGGGGAGAGGGCGACATATAGGGTCTTCTGACTTCGAGGGAGTGGGAGGTGCCCCCCCAACAGGGCAAGGAGTGGCATGTAAATGTGAATGTTGGGGCAGGATGAATGGGGTAATGGGGGTTGCTTCTGGTCCCCGCGGGGAACTACAACCTGTTTTCTGGTGGGGAACCAGCAGAGAGTCTTGGCGGAGTCACAGGTTGATCCACTAGAAAGCACTGGCAGATCCATAGGGGGCTGCTCAGTCAATAGCTTAGAATCTACAGCGCTCAGGAGTAATAGGCTCAGGGGAGGCCCCGGGTAAAAGGGGAGGGGTTAGGGGGCTTGGAAGTCATTCCAACCCCAAATGCGGGGGGTGAGGGGTGGGGAGGGGAGAACAAAGAAAACGGAAAGGGCAAGAAGGGAAGTCGGGGGGAACAAGAAGAAGGTGGCACAGTAAGGTTGGGAATGAAAAAAAGTAGGGGAAGGGATAACTGAAGGAAAATACCTAGGGGAAGAGTAAGTGGGGATGGGGAAGGGCTCGGGGTGACAAAGAGGGGTGGGGGGCAGCCTCAAGTGGTTTGGTGGAGTAAGTGCAAGGTGGGGGGAAGAGACTGGGCAACTTGGGGAACAGGGAGCACAAAACATGGAGGCAAGGCAAGGGGGGCGGGCGTAAATGGAATAGAGAGAACAGAACATGGAGGCAAGGGGGGGCGGGCAATATTTGAAGAGAACTAAAGTGGGGAGGATGAGACTCAGGAATGGGGGGTAGGGGCCGGGGGCGGGGGAGAAAGTTCTGGGAATCAGACCGGGGTAAGATCATTGATGATGGCTAAGAGGGAGATAGAACAACGGAGGAAGGAAGGAGAATAGTGGCACACCGAGATGGGAATGGTAGATAGAAGGGAAGCAGGGATCACTCAGTGCTACAATTAGAAGGTTGGGCAGATAGAACAAGGGTAAATTGCAAAAGGATGGGTATCCCCAACACCATGGACCAGGGAAGCAATATATGAAGAGGAACAAATAGGTGGTCACACAGGTAAGCACACAATATGTAAATCATATTTGATTCAAAGTGCGAATCAATTGTGATTTACATATTTTGTACTTACCCGTGTGACCACCTCCTTGTTCCTCTTCAGGTAGAACAAGGGAATAGGAACAAAACAAGGAAGAGTAGGTACTGAAAAGGGGAACGGGAGCACAGAGTAGAAGAAAACGTGTACTGTGATTAAGGACACTGAAAAAAGTGTCTGGGAAATGTGTAGTGTGAATAAGGACACAGAACAAAAGTGTCTGGGGAATGTGTACTGTGAATAAGGACACCAAAACAATTGTCTGGGGAAGGTGTTCAGAAAAGTAAACAAGAAATGGCCATGGGTACAGAGAAATTCGGTAGGGAGGGATGGGCTCAACCGGAAGGGTCCTCAGGACACAGACGATGGGGGGTGTCCTTAAGAAGCCACACCCGGCGAAGAAGAACCTGCGTTGTGGTGGAGAAACATATCGCCTGTAAAATAACTCCTTGGCCCTCATTACGACCTCGGCGGTAGCCATGCCGCTATTGGCGTCATGGCTGCCGCCGAAATCGCGTCCGGGTCCACGGAATGAGGAATTACCGGGCCATTCCGAGTTCGGAAGGCCCAGTAATTCCTCCCTCCAAGGACCCGGACCCGGTCCTTCCCCATTCCCATTTCAGCCCCCATAGGGCTGAATGGGAGAGGGAGCAAACAACGGGCCATTACGAGTTGGCCCGTTGTTTGCTCCCTCTTCACCTCGCGGGACCCGGTACGCATGCCTGGTTTGACCAGGCGTTACCTACCGGGTCCCGCGAGGGGACCTCGTAATGAGGCAGTATGGGGTTAACGGCACCGGCACCTTTTACGGCACCGTTAACCCCGTACCACCAGGGTCGTAATGAGGCCCCTTGACTTTATGTAAATAAAGCTTGCTGTGGCATTGTGATTTCCATCTTGAAAACTGGTTTGGTCTTTTATTCCGGGAAATTCTCCCTGGGGGTCCGGTAAGGGGTGGGGGTATGAATGTGACAAACAAACTGGGCTGTTTGGGGGGGAGGCACAACGATGGGATGCCCCCACTAAGCCAGTGTGTGCGTTCACGACGTGCGCCGTGAACAACTGTCAATTGATTCATGTGTTTGATTGCAGTAGCCCAGCGGAAGCCACGGGGGGAGAGGGGCGGGCGGCTCTGGGCACTAGGGTGGAGCCAGGTGGGGCAAGCACCCCCCTGCCCGCCCATGGCTCTGCCACTGCTCATCAGTAGATGAAAATGATTGTTTCCTAGTTCTTCAGTCACGCTACTTACTCTTCCGCCCTCCATCGCCTTTTTCGCTTGACAGCATGACAACAATGTGTTTTGTGCTCTTCGCTTAAGTCGCTGTCACGCAATTCAGCGCTTCCCTGTTTTTATATTGAAGGTGGTGGGCGGCTCAAAGGCTAATTGTCTCAGTCACCGCCAGTTGAATTCTGGTTCACACAGCTCCACAAGCGAATATCAGGTAGGAGAAAATGAAAGTAGCCACAACATCACCGCTGCAGCACTTCGCTCTGTTTATATTGAAGGTGGTGGGTGGCTCAAGGCTAATTGCCTGTGGTAACAATCTACTGAATTCTGGTCCATGCAGATCCACAAACGAATTTACAAGCAAATGTATTCTACCATCTTTACCATCTTGGGGTCCTACTTGATGGAGTGGCCTGTTTCCCCAGGTGCCCGGGGTCACACCATTTCCCTTACCTCCAAACTGTGACTTTGTCACAGAAGCCGAGTGGCCATTCAGAGCAAGATATTGGGCGAGGGCTTTGCTTGTGGTATTTTGCATTTCATGCAGTGTGTGTCTGCGTTGTGGACAGGGGAAAGGGGAAAATGCTATTTACACTTCAGACTTGCCTGAACCATGACACCCCTTGAGAGGTTACAGAGACGAGAGCACTATGACAGGTATTCTGACCATCCTGGAATCTGGCAGGGTGTTTTTAGTGGAAATGGTTTGTTTTATCAGAACGCGATTTCCAAGAATAGTGTTCTTTTTATCGAATGTTATCAGCTGCACGACGTGAAATGATGGCGCCGTAACCACAGAGAGCCGCCCTGAAGCAGAGGCTCGCCTCTGCCCAGCAGGTGTAATTGATAACTGCTGCTAGCAGGCTCGGCACCTCCGCACTCCCCCTCTAACTCTGCCCTTATTCCATTTCACTGAGACTCCTACATTTCATGTTTATATTTCTATCAGGCACCGAACAGAATTAATAACATCTAGGTGCAGAATATTATGCAAGAAATTAGAACACACGCTTGTGACACGTTATTACCCGAGGCAAAAACAGAGAGATCTACTCCCATTGGCTAAGGATCAGCTGAGTGGTCTAAAACGTGCTCCACTTACGTAAAAAGATAGGGGTTTAAAGCCTTCCAAAAATGGTGAATGATGCCAAGCTTCACGTAGACAAAGGTAGTAAGTTCCATAATCGGGGGTCATATATATAAAAACGCGGACCTCATCTAAAGAACCGGTTAGTGCTGGTCCCGTGAGCGAAGCAAGTCTCGGGACTTTGTCACGGGAGGATAGCTCATCTGCTACGTGTTTGCCTTCGAAAGAAGACGACACAGAGCTACAGCGGTTCGAGCCCCGGTTCCACGCATAGAAACCTCTGGATATTACGTGCATTATAAATAAATAACATATCCTAACAAGTGCTTCGGCTGATAATGTACAACCATATCAGACAAGTAACTAGTTGCATGGCTGTTAATACCTTTAAACACCAGGCCGAGTGTTTTAAAGTCAACCCTTTGTCTGATTGGTAACCAAAGACATCTATAGTGCTAACACAGGGGTGTCTTGGGTGGTACCCTAAAGATAAGTCTTACTGCTGCGTTTTGGCCCTCTGGAAGCAGCACAGTTTTACTTACAGGGATCCCTGTAAGCATAGTCCAATCTAGAATTCACCACCAAGCTTACCACCACAGCGTGTTCTGTTGGTGAGATAAATGGAAGAGTAGGCGTAAGGAATAGTAAACAGATTGTACCTTAGCTCCAACTTGTACGTTACATCTAAGGTTAGACGCCCAAAGGCAACCCAAGTTCTTCACTTTAGAAGAAAAAAACATAGCTATGGCAAAAAGGCATGGGTTGATGGAATAGGAGGACAGCAGAGGTGCAATGCACTGGTCTTGGAAGCAAGACCACGCAGAGCAAAAGAAATGTGAATCCCGGCAAGACCACTCAGACCAACAAAGTTTCGAATCCTGCATCCGTGCTTAGAAAAACGATCAGATAAATAAATGCCAGAGAAATCCATGATCAAGTGTTTCAGTTAGAGCTGAGAAAGCTCAATGTTGTTTGCATTAAAGTTGTTATCCAGCAACTGACGTCCTCAGTACATTGTATTATGTTGTGCAGGGACTCAGTAGGATTACTCCCCCTCAGGTATATTTGGGTGTTGTCCGCATATGAGTGATAGCAGAGATTATAATTTCTAAAAATAGCCATCAGTGGATGCATATGTATATATATTGAACAGCACTGGTGACAGTGAGGACTCTTCTGTGAGTCTGTAGTATACTGGGATAGTGTTTGAGGTTTAGATCTTTATTTTGATACATTGATGGTGGTTGGATAGAAAAGATCAGAACCATTCCAGAGCATCTTCCAAAATACCAGCGACCTCGGACAAACTAAGAATGTCCGGGCCCACTCTATCAAATGTGATTACAAATCCAAAATTATCAGTAAAGTAAGGTCCCCATTGGAGGCATTTTTCAAAATATCATCCCACAGTGCCACCAGTGCGGTCTCAGTGCCATTACATGGGCGGAACCCAAACTGAAAAGTATTGAGTTTTGAATAGGTTTCCACATGCGCATGTAACTGGGACGTAATGACTTTCACCGGGATTATGGCTGGCCTGCAGGCCTGCCACAGGGTGGTAGTTCTGAAGACCTTTGGGATCTAAGGCTGGCTTTTTTAGCAGAGGTATGACCGTAGAGAATTTCAAGGCTGATGGTACAACTCATTGCCCCAGGGAGAGCTTTACGAAGGTGGTCCAAAACTGAGCCAAGCAAATGGCCTTTGTTCGAGTGATACAAGCAGGTAGTCCATCAAGTATGTGGTTAGTAGTTTTCAAATTGTGGAGAAGTGTAAAATAAGATCCAGAATAACCATCTGGAGGTAAAATGCTGCTTCTGCTGGCTGACTATTTCCACTAAGAGGTTTGATATTGCTTGCCATATGAGACATCTTATCTTGAATGGTCTTTATTTTCTCCATAAAACAATATATATTGAATTCATTAGCCTGTTGAATGGAGGGGCTAATAGTAGATGCAATACATAATTGATTTAAGAATCTGGTAATGGTAACAAAGAGATCCTTAGGCTTGTTCTTCGCTACCAGAATATTATTCTGCAGGAACTTTATTTTCACCTTAAAAATAGCTTTCTTGTATGTTTTTGAGGGCTAGTTCAGAGCCCCCAAGAGCAGACACATCTCTAGATTTCCTCCATACTTTTTCCTTCTGATGGTAGAGTTGTTTCAATGTCACTAAGGTTGGGATAAACCAGGCATTCGAGAATGGTTTGGGCCATCTAAGGTTTAGAGGGGCTTTGGCGTCACAGATCGATTTAATTTAATTGATTCCTGTAAAACAGAGCTCCTCAGTGATCATGTCACAGGCTGCAAATACCAAGGTTATGTCACTCCCAGAGATGTTTGTTAGGTCTTCCCTTTTACGGGTACTAACCTCTTCCAGGTATTGACGAGAGATAGGTTATACTTGAGGTAGAACAAAATGGAAGGCTCTAATAAAATGGTCTGACCCAGATGTGACCCTGCTATCTCCAAGAGTGATTCAGAGCCACGCAGTAGTAGAAGATCGAGGCAGTGTCTCCCGCCGGTGAGACGGTGTTACGGTCAATCGAAGTAAATCATGGCTGGTTAATTTACCCTAGAGTTTGCCTGAATCAGGCAAATGACGTGAATCCAACCAAATGGCGGACCAAGTGGTAGTAACGATAATTCCGTTGGGCGGTATTCCAGCAGATTAACTGCTGGAATACCGCCTAACTCTTAATGACGGCCAACTTTAAACCACTTTTTTGCCTCACTGTATATTAGTGAACATAAACTCTTGTGTGGCAGCACGTCTGCCCATCAAGCCTGCAGATAATGCTGGCAAGACAGGTTTCAAGGTTTAATTATGTACTGGGAAAATGTATTGACCAGCTAGCATAGAACATGTACACATGACATGACAAAATGTCAAGCTTTCCACATTATATGATTGATTGTGACTAGAAATTTGAGTGACCTAGCTAGAAAGTGAAAACATATTTGTTTGTCAACCTTACATCAATTCATTTTGATCAGGGAGTTGAAATTGTACCTGCAGAACTAAAGTATCATCTGACGTTTCCTAATTAGGCACTTGAGGTTCATTTCATTTATTTTCAAAGTGAATATCTTTGTGCACACACTCTGCAATGGTGGCCTTGCTTCCACAATGTGAGAGGAAATATTTAATTTCGCTAATGAAACAGTTCGACTGTCTTTGGGGTTAGAATGACTTGCTGATCCCCCCCCCCCTGCGCAGCTGCGGCTGCACTGGATCTCCTGAGCACTATTAGGCACTCTGAGGTGTCCAGGTCTTACTTGAACTGTAACTGCTGTGCCCACATGCTTCTCCAGTGCCAGCATTTTGACATCTCCTCCTAAGTAGCACCTTTCCAGTGGGTCTGTCATTGCCCATGTGACCCGCAGAACATTATCTCCACCAGAACTGGGTCTGACTATGCGAGGACTGGGACTCACACTGGTGACCTTTGACTTTGCGAGGTTACAAAGTTTTATTAGCCAGCCATCAGGATAATCTGCACTTGCCTGACATAGTAGAACTGCAGGTAGGTGAAACAATTGTGCCTTTGATGATAGAAGCATGCCGTCTGGCACACTTTTAGACCACACCCGAATGAAGATTGTTGGCTATGAGGCCATCTCAGATTTTTACTATAACAAAGTTGGCAGCACTTTAAAAAAAATGGTGACTAGTTGTCATTTACTTATTTTATTGTGTTGAGATATTCGTTGTTCATTGGAGGTCATGCAATGTCTATTGTACAATTTAGTAGTATATATGAAGCCTAATAGTACAAAACAATGCTTTTTTTCTCCATAATCTATAGCAATATATATATACATTCATTGATTTATTTAAGGGAAGAAAAACAAAAGCATTAACAATTATTGATTGATGTGTATGTAATGCACATACAGTGTCTTATATCACTGATGTTTATGTTATTTTTCGTTATTGAATGAATATTGATACAATTCTTCAAACAGATTATTGTAATAACCCTGTACCCTTTATTTCAGTCAGTGCATAGAGCACCAAAGGTACAGAGAGTAGTACACTGTAGGGCAGCCTGCCTACATTTGCACTGTAGTGTGCAGCCTTTCTTGCAGACACATAGTAAGAGTTCCCTGCAAGCTTCCATAGTCTCTGGTAGGATTGTCCAGGATATTTTCCATTCACCTTCATCCTTTCTTTCCTACTCCCAACTACTTGGCAATGGAAGCGGTGGTGTTGTGGCCATTGTTTGTGCCCAGCTGTAACCATCTTGGTGGGAGAAACATTGTCAATTGCTCTACCTTTCTGAGTAAATAGGAGTTTGCTTGCCTCATTAACATGTTTGTCTCTGCTAGTATGGTCATATAGCAAAACTACAAATCCTTCCAATGGCTTCAACATTTCCTCTATTGCCTGCTGACTAGGCCTTTCATGCAATCCACAAAAAGGTGAGGTGACATCTCCGTTTGCATTCCAGGTGTCCATGTAGTCCTGTTGTCTCTTCCTCCAAAAAAGAACACACTGTCACAACCATGTATTGTGTGAAACATCGGTCAGTCAGCATACAGTGTTAGGGTGATGCTTTTTAAGGGAAACTATATCACGTAAGTGGACATGAATCCATTGTGCGTAGTGAGTATGCTCCAAGGAAAAGAACCAGGGAACAATCTTGGCAAGCACTTCTAAATAGAGCTGTAACTCACCTTCTCATATCACTCTTACAAATTCTAGTTTTAAAATGATGTACGAGAATCTAAATTGGGTACATGCATCCCTTCATTCTTTACACAAGCCTTCAAGTGAATTATCTTGACTGTTATCCTCTTTATCTTGGCTGTAGCCATTGTAGGCCTGCAGCAGAAGTAAATACAGAATATTGGCTGTGATTTGTCTGCAACTTTATGAGCACTATGGGTAAGAGCCAAATGGAACCTTTTATTAACAAATCTACTTTTTCAGCTGTGGTAATATCAGCCCGAACAAGTGCTGCAGTCCACCCAGATTCATCCAAGAGATTTCCAAGAACCTTGAGAACTGTCAGGTCAATATGCAGTCAGGGACGTCATTTAGGAGTCACCAGAGGTCGCAACTGCAACCACTGAGGTCTCCCTTGCGACCTCTGTGGTCTCCCTTGCGACCTCTAAAAAAAAGAAAAAGAAAAATATATATATATATATATATTTTATAATTCAAGCTCCTGGGCTGTGGCTCTTTACTCCTGGGGTGGCTGGCTTTCTTGTTCAGGCCCTGTAAACAAAATACAAAAAAAATAAGAAAAATAAGAACAGGAGTGCCACAAGTCTAACACTTTCAGCACTGACAATAAATAAGAAAGAATAGGATTACCAAATAATGTGTCTTTCTGGAATTCTATACAATAATTGCTGGACTCATTAAAGGTTTATTTCAGGCACACTTTTGGGGGTGAGTCACTGATTTAGTCTGTTCTTAAATGCCTCAACTCCGCCTTTCATCATTCAGAGGTTGATAAATGAGTACCAACACAGGTTGGATGATATTGGGTGTATATTTTCTCTATATAAAGCGCTTAAGCGTAAGTGCTATATAATAACATATCATTATCATTTGGTCATAGATGTCTGCTTGCATTCACAGTAATTTGGTAATATGGGCCTATACACACTTATCTTAACGATACATATGGCGATCCATTCTTGTATGAAATGTACATCACATTATAGTGATATCATAATCATATTTTTCGTAGTGTACAATGCTATGTGATGCCACTTCCTATTTGGTCAATAGGTGAAAGGTCGTGTTGCATCGCTACCCGCGATATCACTTTGGGGTGGGGTCAAATGACATCAGGGGGTCAAGAGTCATGTGATGTCACTTCCGTTTCCCTGGCATTTTGGTGAAACGACGTCCCTGTATGCAGCCCACCAAATATTACAATGAATTGACCTTCTTTAGGTGATGGCCAGTTCCACTGGATTTGATTTGACAGTGTGTAAAGTGGCTGGTCAAACATAATGATTGGAATCTGTCCAGGATTAAGGCCTTTAACTGCTGTCATCACAATATCCATTGAATGGTGAATTATGGCCAATGACATAGCATTAGCTGGAAAAATAGGAAGCAGAGATGAAAGTATTAATTAACAAACTTTTGGAGTTTCTTGTTGTTGACTTTTGTGCTATGCTGTCCAGGTCATTATTCCATTCCCTTGTAGGGTGCCACTAGCCAGAACCTGTGATACATGCTTCAGCCAGGTCTATTCTTTCACCACAGCTTGCAGTGTAAGCAGGTAGTCAAATAAATTATTTTCTACTGTTGTCAGAGGACAATCAGTTCTCATAGGAGTGAAAAGGGCATGCTGGTGTAGCACTTAGAAAGATTTTTAGTCGCTTTCTCGGCACAATGATTTTTAGTCACTGTCCGATTACTCCCAGCAAAATGATCTTCTGAATGTGGAAATATTGATATTTCTGTACTATGGAAAGAGTCATGAGCTTTGGTAGACCTTGGATTGTGGGATTTCTGACGGGGACTTGGTCCCAAGGGGAAGGGGTTTAGGGAGTTCCTTCACAGAACTGGGGAGTCAGAATCCCCAAAAGGGGAGTCACTCCCTAAAAGGTCCTGCTTCCAACCACCCCTAGGTGGACTCTTTGATAGCGGCCTCACCTCCCTAGCCTCACAGGGAGGGGCTACACCTGGGGAGAAATTATGATATCCCATGAATTGTCAGATGTCCTTTGCCTAATGGATTTGACTCCCCCATGTATTCCTAAAGGAAAACTGGAAAGAAAATATACATTCCCCTGTTCCTTTCTATTGCTATGTTCAATGGAAAAGCAAAAGGGATGGAGATCTAAAAACCAGCACATTATGTGGGGAATGGTATCTAACCTCAAGCTTAGCCAGATTAGAGGATAATGGTCTGTAACCAGTTGACACGAACAACCAGTTAAATTATATCTTGGATATTCTATGGCACACTTGATGGCAAGGGCCTCTAACTTGATAGTGGCATAGTTTTTTTCTCGTGAAGAAAGAGCTTTCTGCTTCGGTACAGTACAGGAATTTCCACCCGGTCATATTCTTTGGAAAGGACCACTCTAAGACCAACCTTAGACACATCTGTCTGAAGTATGAAAAACTTGTTGAAATTAAGAACCTTTAATACTGGTTCACTAGAAAGTATGTGCTTCGTAGTGCCAAAGCTTGTCTGATCTTGTTTTTCCCATGGTAGCTTTTGAGGTTCTGCATTCATTAATTTATGCATTAGACATGATGTTATCATAGAATACCAAAAGATGAATCTACGATGATATCCCAGGAGGCCCAAAAATGCATGAAGATCTATCTTCATCTTAGATAAACAACAACTCTTGCATGTTCTATCTATGGCTGCACCAGTTTATTTCTAAAAAAACTACCACGATATTTCATGGCTGACTGAGACAGATGGCATTTCTTGTGATTGGCTGTTGGCCCTGCCTTTCCAGGTGCCTTCACAACTTCATATAAATGGAAAAAGTGTTCTTCCCAAATTTGGCTGTGGATTAAGAGGTCATCTAGGTATGCCCAGCAAAAATGGGAAAACTTTGGCAAAACCATATCCATGATCCTTTGATAGGTTGTTGGGGCCACATGCAGTCCAAAAGGGAGAACTTTGAACTGAAAGAACTGCAGGGGAGTGGAAAAAGCAATTTTTGCCTTGTTGGAGGGATTGACTGTGACCTCCCAATAGCCCTTTGTCAGATCAATCGTGGAAATATAGGCCGCTGGTCCAAGTTTGTCAATTAAATCATCAATCCTAGGCATCGGATAATTATCAAACTGGTTGATGGAATTAGGCTTTCTGAAGTCTATACAAAATCACCATGACTGATCTAGTTTTGTGACTATGGGCCCCATTACACGGTAGGCGGTAAGGGTTTACCGGTACTGGTAAGAGCACCGGTACCGGTAAACCCTACGAGGTCCCTTTGCGGGACCAGACCTTAACCGCTGGTGTAGACCAGCCGTTAAAGTTGGGACCCGCAAAGGGACCTTGGTGCTAATTACGGAACCGCAATTTGTGGTACCGCAATTAGCTTCTTCTCCGTTCCCATTGAGCCCTATGGGGCAAAAAATGGGAATGGGGAAGGGCCATGGAGAAAGGGGGAATTACCGCCCCGCCAACCTTGGAATGGGGTGGTAATTCCCCTTTTCTCCATGGTGGTACCGGTAAGGTACCGGCGGCAACCATGGTTTACCGCATAACGTGTAATGAGGCCCAATGACTATTAAGAGGATCAGGATTTACAGACAGTTCTTTAATGTTTGCCTCCAACATTTCTCCACTTTCCTGAAGGATTACTTCCTTTCTGGTTAATGGAATATGATAGGACTTCAGGTTTATCACCTTTCTTGGGAGGTGGGGGTCAGAATGTGGTGCATTAAAGATTTGACGCTTCCTGGTTTACTATTAAGGACATCAGGAAACTGTGTTAACAGGCCTTAGATGTCTTGTTGCTTCTGAGATGTTAAGCAAGGGGAGACTAAGTTATTTTCTGGTACTCCTTCAGTTAGAAGTGTAGCCATGTTCACCAACATGGTTTCCACGGGCTCCAGTTTCCATTCTTTTAGGGGATGTATATGGTATACCTGAGTCTTGGTTCTTCGATCAGGTTGGGCTACCAGATAGTTATATAGCCCTTTTTCTCCAAGATATCATAAGGCCTATGCCAATTTCAAATCAGTGTTTTGTCTGAAGTGGGCAAAAGAACAAGTACCTTTTGTCCTACAGAAAGATTGGTGCACAGCCTTTCGATTACATTGAGCCTTCTGAATATCTTCAGCTTTTTATAGATGTTTATTGACTATCTCCCTTACAATAGTCATATGCTCTTTCAAATGTCGGGGAGTTTGGGAAATAGGAATATCTGCCTCCTCTCTCTCCTCTCAAGTCTCTCAGAGCATATCTAATAAATCTTATAGGTAACAACCATAAAGAATTTCAAAAGACGAGAACCCATAGGAAGACTGGGGACTTCCCTATACAAAAAGGGAAGACTATGAGGCAGCTTTGTGTTGCCGTTGAAGCACTCAACACCCTCTGGATCATGGTTCAATGCATTGTAATTCAATGTCTCAGCAGTGCACAGAGAGCTGAAGGAGTCTTGGCCATGG
This sequence comes from Ambystoma mexicanum, assembly GCF_040938575.1. Lineage (NCBI taxonomy): Eukaryota > Metazoa > Chordata > Amphibia > Caudata > Ambystomatidae > Ambystoma > Ambystoma mexicanum. The sequence continues at coordinate 204,793,086 of NC_090932.1, forward strand.
GCTGAGGCAGATAACTGTGTGGCATCCTACCACTTTAGAGAATGCCACCCTCATGTGCAGGTCCTCCTGCAGTATCAATCAGGTACTTCGGGAACAAGTGGAGGCCTGCAGAGGTGGTGCTCATAAAGCTCTAAGGTAGAGCTCTGCAGTGGTATCTGTCTAATGTGAGGGTCACATTCAATTAATGAGAAGGAACGTTGTTCTGGAGCAGTTAAAACATCCCTTTATTCACATTTGAAAGGTTCCCTTGTGAGGCATACACATGCAGAGATAGCATCAAGGTGCAACTTAGAAAAGTCTGGGCTGCATAGTTTATAGAACATATACATGACCATAATATTAAAAAACATATAGACATGCTAATTATTATAAATCTCACCTTTTTAAGATGCAGGTGCAAGTTTTGTCTTCTAGATCAGAGATGAGTTGTCTGGTATTGCTTCAAAGACAGTGACAGTTTTCCTGGGAGTCAGGAAACACAATTGTAAATTTGTAAATGCGATTCTTGCTAGCAGGCAGTCATCATTTGAGAAGTAGCTCTATAAATGACATGTGACCCTGTGCCTTGAGAGTAGGACTGAATGAACTGTCCAAACACAGAACCGCAGTAACAAAGAAATGGTTAAGAGGAGATTCATCTGTAAGGTGAACATGGGGTGCTTTTTGTCTCTGATGAACTCTGGGCGGGTTTGTAGTTGACTTCCCAGTCTTACACGATAATTCATTGTCAAACAGAAGCATCAAATCTCCGGTTGAATAATGGGTACTTTTGTTGAGTTCGTCTAGCATATCAGAGACATTTTGAGCTCATACATCTGTAAGGAAGGCGTGGTATCAACAGTAAAACAGACACAAGTGACCACAGTTCAAGGATGTTTATTAAACTTCAACCAGGGTATGGCTTCAGCACAAGGTCACAGTTCAATTACTACTATCAGGGTCTACTGTGACCAAGTCTATTTACTTATCAAAGTCTCTTGATTCAGAGGGTCTGATGTACCAAAACAAACAAAACATTATTTTCCTCTTACAAGTACTCACTTCAGGTGATTCACTCTTCACAATGGATACCTCTCAGCTGGGTTCAGATCCCTTTAAAACAATGATCGTTACTTTGGGTACCCTCTTCCGAGCTCAGATCCCCTTTTTCAATGTTCAGAGAAAATAATTTATTGCGTGATTCACGGTTCACCCTGGATGTTCCTCAGCCAGGCTAAGATCCTTCCTCTTACACAATTAGTCTCCCTCAGCCGTGTACGGAACTATTTCAGTTCTCATTAACTATTGAAGACTTTCGAGTGTGCACAGGGTTTAGCTTGACCCGTTGCAAGACCACTTTGAATTCACAATTCCTTTTTACATTTGCCACCTCTCAGTTGGAAACCTAACAGAGCCTTTGAATGAGCACCCACGTGGTGCTGGACAACTCTATTTATGGTACCTCTCTGGTCTTGCCGTATTTTTCCTCGTATTAATTGGCCATCTTTGAACTGCTGCTTCCACATGTGCTTTTCCTTGCTCACAGTGTGATTTTTTGCTCTGCTTTTTATCCATGTGGGGAAGTGTGATGGAAGTCAGGTAGGTGTAATGATCAGTAATTGCCGGACTCTGCCTGACCATTGTGTTGGGACCGGTCAGGTATACGGCTCGGCTGTTAGTCCATTTTCACTCACGGGGAGTTTTCAGTGGGAAAGTGTTCATGTCGGAAAATGGGGGGTAAGTACCTAAGTATCCTACATGGTATGATGAGGAAAAGGGGTTACAGTGAAGGGGATACTGCATCTCACTATCCACTGTCCCACTTCCATTCCCCAAAGACCACATCTCCAGGTGATCCTGCCACACTGGTCCACCCCCAGGAACTGGATCCAAAAGCAATGACTGTGTCCTGGCCACCTGGATGGCAGATCCCCGGGAACTAGCAGGTGAGACACCTTCAGGTTTCTCACACATCTCATTGGTTCAGTCAACCAGAGCTCTAGAATCTCCTAAATAATTTAACCCCATGCCTTTTTGTGATTTGCTAAGTTGTGAGTGCTCATGTTTGGAAAGTGTAGCACATTTTGCACTTTGGAGCATTGTTTTGAGCAATGTTAAGGCATTATAACTGTCTGTAGTTGGTGCTTTGTGTACTTTCTTGGTGTTCATGTTCATTGCGTTGTTATAGACAATGTGTCCACTGCTTTTTCTTAGTGTTTGTTCATTGTGATGAAGTGCTGTGTTAGTTTCCGCATATAAAACAACCTTTGCCTTTTCCTTTTGTTGCCTTTCCGTTTTGCTATTTCAAATTAAAAAGCAAAAAAGGTTTCCTACAACTAATACTATCCCCCAAAACACAAAAAGAACACTTTCTTTTTTCCCTGCTTGTGTTTTTTATGTACTGTTATTTGTACATTGGACAGTATTAGTATTTTATTAGCTTGGTATTGCAGTACTGTATAGGTATTTTAGCAGTAGGATTGTTTAGATAAAATTGTGCTCTAGTTCTCTTGGAGTACTTTAAACTCACACGTTTGAGCCCTCCGGTGTGCACACGGATCTTACCATTGCCATTTGTGGCACTTGCCATGACAGGTCCTATATTCTGTTTGCAACACGAATCCATTTTGCTCTGCATTGCACGTGTCTATTAAGAAACAAGAGTATCAAAACAGATGAATTTCTCTCCTATGTCACTGAGCCCCCATGCGTTCCTCTTTTGGGGAAACCCCGACATGCCCCACCCGTTCCTTCACCCCTGCCCTGCTCATCCAGGCTCTGGGACACCATTTGAATTCCTGCCTCTCCTCTTTGCCTTCCTTCAACTCTCCACTCTGTTTGCAGCCCTCCCTGAGTGACCCTTCCCCACTAACCACTTACTCTCTCCTCTTCCTCTTCTGGCCAGGTCCATCCTTTCCCCTTTCGCTCTTCGTTTTTCTGGAATGGAGGTTTTGCACTTGATCATATGCGAACATCCTCTTTGGAATATATGAGTTGTGCCATCACGGTGTGCCTGCGTTTCTGGTAGAGAAAAGAGAAGAAGGCTTGCGGGTAGATGGGGGAGGAGCTGATCTCATCACAGCAGTAGTAGGATTCCCCATAATACATGAGATGAGGGAAACTTGTGATGTTTGGTGGAAATGGTTTGCAGGCCCAACCCTAAAGCATTGCTGATCCTCTAACTTGGGTGAGGAGGCTGGTCCATTGGATTATACCTCAGGCATGAGGGAAGAGTCAGGGCCCACAGATAGGGCACCATTGATAAATAGCAAAGAGGGGTGGCAGCTTCTCCTGTTGACTCATGTGGCTATCCCCACTGAACAGTGGACTCAGTCTCATGTGGGTAGCCCCACAGAGTCAGGGCATGCAAGACTTCATATGGTCACATCCACAAAGCTAATGGAAGGCGTGGCTGAGAAATAGGACATGCTCTGCATGTGGGAGGAGGGGATGGCTACAGCAAGGACCCTTGAGGGTGAGTTTGGAATAGCTCCTGTCCCAGTGGGGGCATAGAGGTGGAAGTGGTCTCCACTCTGCAGGGTGATGGTGCAGTTGATTACAAGGGGCTGGTTCATCCCGTTGATGCTCAGAGAGAGGACCAGGCCTTTGAGGTACCAAAGCAGGTTGTGAACCTACCCGAATGGGAGGAGAAGAAACAGGGCGAGGGGGGCTAGGAAGTGGTGGACCCCTGTCACAATGGAGGGGGATAGCCACGCTCAGAAGGAGCCACACAAAGCAGTAACCCCAAATTCTCCTAGACAGCCAACTTGGTCCTCTTGGGAGTGGGACTGTTTTGCCTTGTCAAAAGGAAAAACCATCTGTGTGTAGCAGTCTGAGGTCTTCAGCATTGTGGAGGGCTGTGGGATGATGGTGAAGCAGGTGCAAAGGGATTGATGGAGAGATTCACCCTAGGGTTGACATCTAAGAGGAACAACATACACTAGTGGCACTAGAAGATATACTAGGCACATACATCTTCTGTCGTCTGTCTCCACAGAGCGAGCTAGCAACCATGCAGCCATCACCACCCCTTCCAGCTCTAGTGAAGATGGAGATGGTCCGAGGACATTCCAGTCGCAGGGTACAACATTATGGCAACATGTCATGTCATGCATGCCTGAACTATGCACCCGACCAGCCTGCCCAGTCAGTAACATGAAGAACTGTGCTCAGCAGTAGGTGCTGCCCAACAAGGGGTGTGAGCTGTAGTACCTGGCAGGAATTTCCATAATACTCAACTGATTGCCTTGATTTCAGGCAGCCAATAGGGGGGTGGAAAGGACTATGTGATTGTGGTCACCAACCTGAGGCATATGTAGCTGCAACCCTCTTTCCTCCTGTATGGCATTGTGCAGGGTGGAAGGAAATAATCAATTATTTGGGTGACTTGGGCCCTACAGTGTGACTCCCCACTGGTGAGAGTGCACCGGTCAGTGTGAGAGCTGGATAACTTTAGGCGATGCACTGTGGGAGAAATTCAATACTTTATTTGACATCTGCACCCTGCGAAAGCACATGAGAAATATAGTGCATGAGTATACCCTCTGAATGAGCCTGAAGCCCTTACTGGGTTACTGTGTCCTGTGAAAGAATATGATATGAAACAGTTTGTTAGTTAATGAGCCACAATAAAGAGCTCAAGAACCTTAGTGGGTGGCTGAGAACCTGAAAACCTTAGTGAGTATCTGTTCCCTGTGAAAGAGCCATAGAACCTTGGGGTGGCAGTACCCTGTGAGATAACCCAAGAATCTCAGTAAGTGAACACATAAGAAATTATTACAAGTGGTGTTATCATGCATCATTATATGGGTCAGAAAACATGGCATATGTGAAACAGAAACTGGTGAAGCCCTCTCAATCACAGTCACTACTGCAGCTATCTGTATACCAACCACTCATACATCGAGAAACAACTATGCTCCACTTTTCAAACATACATATTACATTTTTAGTTTTTGTTACGAGCTCATATCTCTAAATAACAGCATTTTGTTGTTAGGTAAAGTGCATAGTAAAACAAAGTGCTAATATAAAACACGACTGCAAATTCAGTCAATACTGGCTTCATGTTGCCGAGCTGTCTGAACATCAAGCTGGTTGAAGGGGATCATCCAGCTGGCGGTCAGAGGCTACGGCCACATTTGACAATGTAGAGAAACCCACAAGACTACTATGCTGTCATGACCTACTGTATACACTAGGTCTGGCATATAAACAGGAAGTAGTTTCGATGGTGCGGAGCATCTAAGCTGTTTCACGGTTGATGCCCATCTTCTTCAGGACGGCGCACGCCCGTTGGAATATTTGCCACTTGAAGATTTTGATATATATACATATATGTACAAACTAAATCCGTAGTTTTACCTAAAAGAACAACAAAACAAGAAAAAGGGAGAAACAAATAATAATAAATAATAAATAAATAATCAACACAAGACCAAGACCAAGAATGCCTTGTGTATCAAACTGCAAAACTGAATCAAATCAAATCAAATCAAGATGATAAAGGACATAGTAATTAAAACATACTGATCTGTGATTGGCGAACAGGACACCACCCTCCTCCCTTCCCCCAAGGTACATTGTCCGGAAAACAACCTCCCTACTAAACGATGGGAGAAAACATGGTTAGACAATTGAATTATCAAATTTACCAGTGTCTCAACCTTGAGGCTGGCCACTTGTTCCCGAATATACATCCTGGGAAATATGTGTGGACCTGCAGGGCAAGTTCCCAGTCGAGTAGAACTACAAAAAGCGGAAACAGGAATATGTTGTGATGCAGGAGGGATAATGCATGGCTAATATCCACTCCAAAAATCAAGGATACACACCAGACGGCAGTCCTTCCTAATATATTAGGAAGGACTCTGCACGCACAAATTGTTCAACAAATGTCGGTTATGTACAAGTCATTGATGCTTCATTAATGAGCATGAAATGACCGTGATTCATGAGCTTGACATGACCCGTGTAATTTGCAAAATGTGGAATGGTTGCTGTTTTTCCTGTCACTTGCATTTTTCCTCCAATTAATTTTGCAATCCCTGCAGAAAAAAACATCCTTCCACATTTGCAGTGCCTCTTCCTTGTTTTCCTTTCTGTGAGTCCTTCTCCTAAGATAGGGTGATGAAATGCAATCAACTTTAATTTGCAATTTGGGTCCACAAAGGAAGCCAATATGTTCTCAATGTTCTCTACCCATTGATCACCACACAAGGTTGAAAGCAGGTCCCTCACCAGCCTTGCATCATCAGCATCACGTGCCAAATCACAACCTCACTGTGTTGGCCAGGTTGAGCTAAAGCTGGAACCCCAGCTGCAGAACCTCACTCAGGGATGCACTGCTCTAGCAAACCCTCTTAGAGGCTAACTCGAAAGTTAGCCAGCACTTGCTATGGACATGATTTTGAAAATTCCCTATCCAGAGATCTGCTGCCAGTATTTCAGCAGTGTGTAATTGCATTGCACTATTCACATAGCCTGTCCAATATCTACAAAATAGAACGCAGAAGGATGACCATTGTGGGTCTTCTTGTTTTGCACTGGCAACTTGTAGCACACTTGTAGATTGTGCAGTGCATTGTTGGCATGTTAAGTCGAGCTGAAATTGGAGCTAATCCTCTGGCCAAAACAACTATTTTTTACCAGGCTCACAACTGCTCATGAAGCATGTGACCATAACGTGAAGTACATGCACACATCTGAGAATACACATTAAATCTTATTACAAGAGCAGCAATGCAGGAAAAAACTGGTGATAATTCCATTGGTTCTATGTTCATTCTTCACCCGTTTTCTTTTCCCTGCACTTGTTGCCAAAGTATTGTTGTGGCGTTAACAGAACTACTTCCATTTTCACAGCACCTCTGAACTACAAGTGTAACCTTAAATTGGAGGATTTTCCTCCAGCATCATGCTGGAGGTAGATCAGCCCCTTTATGGCCCAAGAGTAAAAATCTGCCGAAATCCCCATGGAGTCCTACGGACTTCAAAAATGGGATTAGCACATCCTAATCGCCACTTGAAATCCTGAAGTAAACACATGGAAACAAGTGCCAGTAACAGTAAATGAGTTTGGTCGTAATTTCGCAGATTTATCCTCAAACTACCGCTAAACACATAATGAAGCCCATTAACCTGCCAATTCATAAGGCAGCAACAAAGTCGAAATGCCAACTAGGAGGTTTTAGCCACTGTGCTTCCACATCATATGTCTTCTCTAAGATGTCAACTCCTGTGTTGCTTCTGCCCATGAACCATTAAATGTACAACTTTACATGGTTCCAATTTGCACAGCTCTTGGTTCCCTCTTGCCTTTTAGAGGAAGGAAATGCCACCCAGTGCACCGTGACAAACATGCAGTCAATCATATGACCACTGGTCCACGTGTCCGTGGTTACGTTTTTGCCCCACATCTTGCACAGCACTGACCCTACTGCAGTTATGATTGCCTTGTACACTTGCAGTACTGCTTTGTGAGAGAAAAACAACAGCTGGGAGCTTCCCGGAAGTGTTTGACTTTTCCCATAAGGCACCAGAGACCAGGGTTGTCCACAAAAGAGAAGGACTTGAGATCTATTACCAATATTATTGCCAGATTAGTATTAAGCAGGTGCTATCAGTCATGGAACTTGTGATATTTCTGGCCATGTCCAAAGCTTCCATAAACTCACCCTGAAACAGTGGGGGATAAATGCCATGTGCCACTGGGGAGTGTCCCACATAACAGCGGTATTTTCAACGGTAAGTGTACGGACAACTGAATGGAAGCTGCATGTCTGATCATATCAGGTGGGAACCACTTCAGACCTTTTAACTTCTTCCCATGTCTGTGCAGCATGTCGCAGAATACGAGACCATAAAGGTGTGGTACAAGTTTAAGTCCCTTGCTTCCCAAGGCAGACAAGTTTCCAGAGTGTGCAAGAGGCCAGATTTGCATGCTGTTTATCCTATGTGAAGTACTGCTACACGTTTGACTTTCCTAGTGGACTAGCGCACTAAGTGAGTTCATATGAGCCTAATGAAGCTGGTCTACATGAGAAGAAAGTATGTCGTGTGCTTTCTGACCTGCTGCTTCTCAAAGAGATTGCACACAGGAGGGGTCAAGCTTAAATGATTGATACAATCCATTCATCTGTGGGGTTATTCTCTTCCCCATCAACAGAATCACTGTTTTACAACAGAAATGCTCATTCCTGTCTGGACTCTGATGAAGCGTAATCTTTTGTCTTGACCATCAACCATCCTATCATTCCCTGGTAGCATCATGATGACCTATTAGTGGATGGGGCATCTGAGATAGAGATCTGGGATTTCCAGTGTCCTGCTGCTGTTCAGGTGCTATGTGTATTGTTCATCCCTGAATTCAGTATCTGAGTTAGTGATTGGAACTAAAGGTATAGCCTCCTCTGGCAGTCTCAGTGAATGTGCATCACCATTTGCAATATGTGGACATTTCTTGTACTGTTGCATGATTGCTGGAGTAACTAGCGACCCGGGCAGACAGAACCTAAGTTGCATGATATCTTCAAATGACTATGTGAACTTCTGTCATCCCCAGTGCATACAGCAAGTGCTGCTCCAGGACTCCAAAGACAAGAAGCAGCAAGTCTCTCCCTCCACCTGGCTTGGTTGGGTGCAAACATGTTGTTCCGAATGTGTTTCACCCACCTCCCACCTATGTTGATCCCTCCCTGCAATATCAAGTGAATATACCTCTCTATCGTGCTGCCCTTAGGGTGCCCATGGTCCTACGCTCCTTCTCCCAGTGGTCACCAATGACACATGTTTAGTCCACTCACTTCAAGAGACGTACACTGGCTGGTGAAGGGTCCACTTCCTCCAAATCCGTGGTACTCTCCCCAGAAAAAATAGGTGGGTATAACTCTCTCACAAGTTGACCCCCATTGACACATCTCTAGGCCACTCACTTCAAGAGACTGATGTATCACCCACTTACCCATATCATTGCTGATTTCTCACAGCAAAATCTGGTGAGTGTGCCTCTACCACAAGCTCCACTCCGTATTTCCTGGTTTTTCACGCTCCTCCATCCAGTTGTCGACTGACAGTACATATCTCAGGCTGTGGACACTGCCTAGTGCGTAACCAGCCTCTCCTAATTTCAGCTCCTATCTCTCATCAAGATCAAGTGATTGAGCCTCTCCTACAAGCTGCCCTTACGGCTTGACAGTTCTTTGCATCCCTTCTCCCTGGTGTCACCTAATAACAACTGTCTGGTCAATTCAGTGCAAGAGAAGGACACTGACGGGTGCATCACCCACCTCCACAAATCTGTGTGACTGCCGCCTTGAGGAATGATGTGGGATACTTCTCTCAAAAGGTCTGAGTATCCTGGTTTATCCTGCTCGACTTCCCAGATGTCAGTGGATGATGCATGTCCCATAAACTTACTTCAAGCAATGGACATTGATTGGTTTATCCACAGCCTCCCCAAATCTCTGCTGCTCCCTCCCAGCAAAATCAGGCAAGCATGCCTGGATCCTCCTCGTTCTCCTCCTGGGTGTAACCCAAAGGCATGGGTCTCGTCCTATCAAATCAAGAGGCAGACAATTACTGGTATTTGTCGTTACACTCAAAGTCTCTAGAAATTAAGCTTGTGGTGTTCACCTACTGCAATTCAGTTACAGTGCAACACAGTGCTGTGTAAGCAAATTCATCTCTAAATCTTCCACTTTGACTGGGTCCCAGCCAGAGCTCAAGTTGAGGTTACACGCGGGTAGACAGAGTCCCCCCACATTTTTCAGAGGGCACCTTGATAAGCTAATTTCTGTTAACATCACATTCAATTGGTATGTTAATGAGTCCCCCCACCACCGTTTTGTTTTTGCACTTAACCCCTTGTCCCATCCACTCACCACCTCTTCCTACCATTTTTGTTGCATGTGTAACAATGTCATTGTATGTTTTATGGTATTTTGATTTATAAAACAATTGTGAAAGGTGTTATATATAAACCAAATCACATAATTTAAAAAAAGAAAAAAGTTTTTCATATGTTTGTCCTGGATGAATCACAAGAAATTCAAATTCAGGAGGGAAAGCGTGCCCAGGCCTACATGAAAGACACTGGAGCCAATATTAGAGAGATAGAACACACACTGCTGACCCCCGTGGAACGTTAGTAGGGTCTCCTTAACTCTACAAAACTAGACTGAGAGCCCCCCAGAATAATTAGTCTTGCATCCAGATTGATAAGAACGCCACTATTCCAGCCATTGTCCAGGAAAACATCCCAGAAAAAGTCTTGTTAGAGAATGGTTGGTTGCCATGAGCATGGTACCTGTAGACTCTGACACAGTGGCAAATGTTTGAATCTGATAATGGCAATGAGCTGAGGAGTGTGTCCCTACAGCATGAGGGTTCTCAGAAGCTCGTATGCCTGACCCAGCATCTCCCTATTTCAGGCTGATTCCAACCTTAATAAATCAATATTTACTGCAGTTTCCCCAGCCCCACTCACTGTCCCAGCACTATTATTCTTGGGGCACCTCAGGACCAAGTTTCTTCACAAATCGTATCTTCCTTCCAGCTCTGTGACTCTGGTTGCTTCTTCGGCTGTCAGGCCTCTTGCCGCTCTTGTCCCAGCTGGGCCTCTGCCTGCTGCTCCTGAATTGTTTCACCTGCTCTCTCCCTCCTGTCAACCGGACCTCCTCTCAACATCGGCCCCCTGTGCTTCTGCGGAGGTACTGCGGCCATTCCTGCTCCAGCTTCTACTTCACGTGCCTTTCTACCGGGCCCTCCCCTGCCGGCACAGGACTGGCCCCTTCCCACTCTCTTCTTGAACAAGCAGGCTGGGCCTCCACCTACTGCTCCTGATCACTTCACGCGCTCTTTCTCTCTTATCAGCGGGCCACCCATCTCGACCAGGGCCTTCTTCTCAACACCGGCGCTTCCGCGCTTGTGAAGGCACGACGGCCGTGCCTGCCCCAGCTCCTGCTTCTCACACCTAGTGGAAATTGGCTGCAGTGTCCTCCGCTCCATCTTGGGTGCCGGCCCCTTGTCTCCAGCAGCGGTCTCGTCGTCTTCAGCCTCATGGATGCGTCGCTGCTGTCTCCTCTCACCATCAATCTCCTAGTCGTGTGGCTGCCATCACTGCCGCCTGCTACCCCCTGGGCACTTCTGATCTGCGGGCCGCCTGCTACCTCCTGGGCCCTTCATGTTTGCTGGCCCCCTGCCACCACCAGGGCTCTTTCTCCCTACGGGCCGCCTGCTACCACCTGGGCCCTTCTGACCTGCAGACCACCTGCTACGCCTTGGCCCTTCCTGTCTGCTGGCCCCCTGCCACCACCAGGACTCTTTTTTCCCACACGCCGGCTACTGCCACCTGGACCCTTCTTATCTGTGGACTGCCTGCTACCATCTGCGCCCTTCCTGTCTGCTGGCCCCCTGCCACCACCAGGGCTCTGTATTTCCCATGGACCACTTACTGCCACCTGGACCCTTCTGATCTGTGCACCGCCTGTTACCACCTGGGCCCTTCCTGTCATCTGACCCCCAACCACCACCAGGGCTCTTATTCCCCACAGTCCACCTACTACCACCTGGGCCCTTTTGAACTGCAGTCTGGCTACCACCTGGGACCTTCCTGTCTGCTGGCCACCACCACCACCAGGGCTCTGTATTTCCCTTGGGCCACCTGCTACCACCTGGGCCCTTCTGAACTGCAGACCGGCTGCTACCACCTGGCTGCCTCCTGATTGCCGGCTCCCAGCCACCATCAGGGCTCTTAAATTTCCCACAGGCCACCTGCTACCACCTGGCCCTCTCCTGACTGCCAGCCCCTGCCACCACCAGGGCTCTTTAATTTCCCACAGGCCACCTGCTACCATCTGGGCCATTCTGAACTGTGGTCCGCCTGCCCACCACTGTTGCTCTTCTCCGGACTCCTCTGAACTCCGCAGACCTTCTCCACCTTGCAACGCCTCCTATGAACTGCTCTACTCCCACATTGCTTGCTACTGGGATCAGGACCTCCTCTGGCCCTCCACCAGGCATCCTCACCCTTAAGGACTGCTTTCTCCTACTTAGGTCGTGCCTAATCCAAACTGATTTTCTCACCTTCTACCTGCTCCTGGGACGCGGACCTCCTCAAGCCCTCTCCACCCTGCTCAACCTCCTACAAACTACTCTTCTCCTCCATTGCTTGTCCCTGGGACCTGGACCCACTGCACTCTATATCTCACTGCTACCACTGACCAACACAGACCCTCTCCTTCCTTCTGCTTATCTTCTGCCGCTCGCCTCCTCATCATCGCGGGCCATTGTCCATCCACCTCCTACAGCCCACCAACATTGTCCTACCAGTTCAGTGCACGTGACTGGGTCTAGCGCTATTCCTCTGTCAACTGATTCTCTTTTCCTCCCCATCACACTCTCTTCATCACTGCACTCTCTTACCCCCTATGTCATGCACATTACCAAACTCCACTCTCCTCGTCCTCCTTACCCTTTGCCCTCTTTCCCCCTTCCCTCCCTCCGTCCCTCCCTCTTCTCCTTTCCCTCCCCCTTATCCTCATGTCCATTCCCTTGCTCAACCCCCTCCCCCGTTCATCCCATCCCCTTCCAACCCTCCCTCTTCATCCTAACCTCATCTACCCCCCTATAATCCAACCCTCCAGTCTCATCAACATTGCTATCTGGAATGCTAGATCCCTCTGCAATAAGACCGCAGCTGTCTTGGACATGTTCTTCCGACTCAACTTTCATTTCCTCTGTATAACCAAAACTTGGATCCCCCTTCACAACTCTACTGTTCCTGCCTCTCTCACCACCTCTTCCTCCTCCTTCTCTTATGGCTCTCATTCTTCTGGCCGTGGCAGTGGAATTGGTCTCCTCTTCCACCCTAAATACCTTTCTTCTACCTCTTCATTGCCTCTTCCTACCATCCCTTCCTTCAAATACCTTTACAAATCCTTTACTTCCCCACACCCTATTTCCTTTCTAATTATCTACAGCCCCCCTGGCGCCCTCTCCTCCTTTTACGATGATCTTGACCACCTCCTCTCTCTTATCTCCCCCTCCTCCTCTCCCCTCACTGTACTCGGCGACTTCAACATTCACCTCCCCACTCACCCTCAACATTCCACTCTTCTTTCCATCCTTGACTCCTACCTCCTCTTTCCGTTCCCTTCTTCTCCTACTCACTCTTCTGGCTCCCCTCTTGATCTTATCATTAATTCAACCTACTCCTCCTCCCCCGTCTCCACCTTATCCAACTATCTCTCTGATCATGCTTTACTCTCCTTCTCCCTTACTCCCCCTCTCCTTCCATCCACTCCTTTACCCTGCCCCATTTCCTTCTCTCAACGAGATCCCCGTAATTTCAGCCCTTCTCTCTTCTTTGATACTTGCTCTTCCTCCCTTCCCCCCCTCTCTGACTTCTCTTCTCTCTCGGCTAATGAAGCTATATCCTCTCTGTCCTCCTCTATCTCTTCCAGTCTCAATCAACTTTACCCCCTCTCTTCCTTCCGTCCTACTCGCAAACATTCTCAACCCTGGCTTTCCCCTCACCTTCTATCTATGTGTTGTTTCCTCCGTCGCCTCGAGTGATGCTGGCTCTAATTCCCCTCTCCATCTAATCAAACCTCCTATTTCTCTTAACACTCTCTATATGACTCCTGCCTCAGCTCGACTAAACGTTCCTACTATTCTAACTTTCTCCACTCCCAAGCCTCTCATCCTCGCCTTATCTTTCAAACCCTTTCTCGTCTTCTCTCCCCACCCACTCCTGACCCCTCAGCTACGTCTTCCCTCTCTCCTTCTGACTTTGTTGACATCATCTCTTCCAAAATTCTCTCTCTTCACCAAAACATGAATTCCTCCCCTTCCTATTCCCCCTCTCCCTTCCCTCCATTCCCCTTCAGCTTGCATGTCTGACTTCTCTCCTGTCACTCCTTCTGACGTCTCCCTCATCCTGTCCAAATCTCATACTACTACTGCCCTTTCTGATCCTCTCCCCACCCTCTTTATTCCGAAGATTTACCCTCTTCACATTCCCTACTTAACCTCCTTCTTCAACATCTGTCTCTCCTCTGCTACCTTCCCCTCCGCCTTCAAGCACGCTACTATCATCCCTATTCTGAAGAAACCTTCTGCTAATCCCCTTCTTGCATCCAACTTCCGTCCAATCTTGTTTCTTCCATTCCTCTCTAAAATGCTTGAACATTTAGTCTATTCTCAGCTCTCAGCTTTCGTCACTAACCTTTCTCTTCTTCCCCCCTCTCAATCTGGGTTCCGCCCTAAACACTCCTCTGAGACCGCTCTCACATATGTTCTCAAATCCCTCCTCACCTCTCGCTACTCTAAGCAATCCTCAGTCCTCATCCTCCTTGACCTCTCTGCTGCCTTTCATACTGTCGATCACCCCTTACTTATCAATACTCTTTCCTCCTTTGGTTTCAAAGGCTCTGTTCTCAACTGGCTCTCCTCTTACCTCTCCTACCGCTAGTTTGCTGTCTCTTGGGGTGCTCGTACCTCCTCTACTCTCTCCTTGGACTACGGTGTACCCAAAGGCTCTGTTCTCGGCCCTTTCCTTTTCTCTCTTTACACTTCCCTTCTTGCCCCTATCATCTCTTCCTTCAGAATTTCCCACCATTTCTACGCCGATGACATCCAGCAGTTCCTTTCCTTCTCATCCTTCACTCCTGACCGCCACCTTAGTCTCTCTTCCTGTCTTACTGCCAATAAAATACTGGATGCCATATCACTTTCTCTCTCAATACTGATAAGACTGAAGTCTTATTCTTTCCACCCAAAACGCTTCCCCCTCTGTCTCCCCCTCCTTTTATTCACTTTCACCCGTCTAATCTTCCCATCTCTACCAATGCTCGCAATCTAGGCATTCACTTTGACTCTTCCTTCTCCATCACCCACCGTATTTCTTACCTCTCAAGCCTGTCGCTACCACCTTTTCAATATTCGTAAAGTCCGCTCTTATCGCACCTTCCATGCCACTAAACTTGTAATCTTATCCCTCATCTTCTTTCGTCTTTTCTATTGTTCTTCTCTCCTCTTTGGACTCCCTGCTTCTCATCTCGCCCACTCAAATCCCTCTACCACTCTGCCATCCATACCCTTGTCTTCTCGCTCCTCACAACGCCATTTCCTCCTCGCTCTCTTACCTTGGCTGGCTTCCCTTTCACTCCCAACTTAAATTTCACTTCCTCTGTCTTGTCTTTAAATCTCTTCACGATCTTGCTTCCCCGTATTTCTCCTCTCTCCTTTCAATCTACACCCCCACCCGCTCCCTCTGATCTGCCGATCTCTTCCTACTCACTGTTCCACCATCCCCATGTGACTCTTCTTGTTTCTGCTCCTTTCAGCTCCTTGCCCCCCTACACTGGAACTCCGTTCCTCTTTCTATCTGCTCCATCCCCACCTATTCCTCCTTCCATGCTTCCTTGAAATCTCTTCTTCTCCATTCCCCACCCTGACACCATTATCCCCTCCTTTCACCTCTCTCTCTTCCCTCATGCCTTCCCTTACTCACCTCTCCCTACCTGCTCCAGTTCCTCTCACACTTCCTCCCCTCCTCTTGCATCTTCATTCTATTCCCCATCCTGTCTCCCTCTTCCTACCCCTTCTCCACCCCCTCATGTTCTCGTTTATCTTCATAGGCAAATTGTTCTAAATACTGTTTAGTTGGTTTGATTCATGTTTTGTAAATTGCTTCGACTGTTATCTTCTTGTATGTATTCTTGTTGTTTATAATGTAAAGCGCTTTGGCATCAATGTAAAATTGTTGGATGAAGGATTTCACAACATGTAAGAGGTCTGTCATTGTCAAAGAGAATCACATATCAGGTCTATATCTTTAAGGTGGGTCTATCTGGGACAGAATGTGTCACATGACAGCCCCACCTCACATGCTAGTGACTCTTGCCCAACCAGACCAACATTTAGGCGGCAAAGGCTAATTAGGGTGCCTATAACATGCCATCTCAGCCAGCTCACTGCTTCTGGAAGATATTTCTGCAGCTTTATGGAGTTCTGTCAAAAGATGGGTGCGTAACCTCCCTCACCTTCGTATCTATTCCCTGCCTGTTTTATTATTGAAAACATGTATGGCCCTCATTACGAGTTCAGCGGTAACCATGCCGCTATTGGCGGCATGGCTTCCACCGAAATCGCGTCAGGGTCCGGGTCCTCGGAATGAGGACTTACCGGGCCATTCCGAGTTCGGAAGGCCCGGTAATTCCTCCCTCCAAGGACCTGGACACAGTCCTTCCCCATTCCCATTTCAGCCTCCATAGGGCTGAATGGGAATGGGAGAGGGAGCAAACAACGGGCCATTACGAGATGGCCCGTTGTTTGCTCCCTCTTCCCCTCGCGGGACCCGGTAAGCACGCCTGGTTTTCCCAGGTCTGCTTACCGTGTCCCGCGAGGGGAACTCGTAATGCGGCGGTACGGAGTGAACGGCACGGCACCTTTTACGGCACAGTTCACTCCGTGCCGCCAGGGTCGTAATGAGGCCCTATATATTTTGTCCTGTCGTCTACCTTCAAATAGGTTTATGAAGCCAGGGCTGCAGCATAAAATTAAGTTATGCAATAGGCCAATCAATGGCAGGGGGACAGTCTCCCCATTGCAAGCAGGGTGGCACTGGCTGTGACATTGAGAGGAGTTATGAAGCATTTGGCCTCCTTAAACGTTTGGGACACTATTATGCATCACTTGTGCCACTGATTCACAAGTATTGGAAACATGGTGCTCTAGTGGTTTATTATAAGCCTGGATCTAGGTGATCTCAATTTTAATTCTGACATTTCCATCTGACCAAATGTCTGAATCCTGAGGAAAACGTTTCATATCCGGAATCTTTGTTACATTTTATGCCACCAAGTGGAGTGCTTAGAAGCAGTCACACTCTGAGTACCAGGAACCAGATAAAAGGGTGGCGTAGAGCAGCAGCTGTAACCTCTGCAGGAGACCATGCCCCCTTCCTACCCTATATTGGAGACATAAGACTGCCGAGTTTGACACCAGCCGTTGTGCCAATACTGCAGCAAGTGTTTGGAATAAGATACTCATTAAGAGAACCCTATCAGAGGTACCCCGAAGGGCCGCTAATCTGAGGGAGGAGCTCCCTGAAGGAATATAAAAAAGAGTTGTGTATAGGTACGTTGTAAATGCCATATCATATCATATCATAAAGAAGAAGAGCTAGTGATGTAATAAGAAAGTGTGCAAAACGTCTCGAGACACTGACTGAAGAACAATGTATGGATTATGAAAGGCCAATGGTGAAGTAAGGATCAAGTGAACCCTCAAGTATAAAGAAGATTATTACATGCACATGATGTGTAACAGAAATTAACAGTTCAATAAATGTACAGACGCTGAAATGCAAGGTAGATTAAGTCGTCATTGAAGCTAGCTATAAGAAGTGAATAGAATGCGTGCAAAGCCGCCATTGCAGAGAAAAATGGACATTCTTATCATCAAGTTATTAAGCCAGAGCCCATGAAGCGGGAATGGAAAACTGTGTACCAGCAAGAATAATAGGTTCATGGAGTTTCATGGCAAGGCTGTCTGGCCTGAAGTCAAGACTGAAACAACGAAGGTCAGCTATCTACTCTGAAGAAGAATGAGTATGCAGAGGATGAACCTTTTCACGTTAAGGTGCAAGAAAGAACACAAAGGATGCCAAGCTTTAATTCATTGAAAGCATTTAAAAGCTGCAAAATGGACCAAACCGTGGTCTCCTGTCACATGAGCCAATTATGGAAATAAAGTTTGAACTTGCAGTTCAAGATACGATAGGAAGTGCCCTCACTCCCATGCATTCTCAAAGACAAGGATCCTCTGCAAGGCCAAGTACAAAGACAATTTTATGGCAGAAAACATTGGCGATGAGAGATGCTGTGCTAATTGGGTAGTGAGGTAGTTACATGTCCTATCTCCTGGTACCTGGGAATGAGCTTACGTTCAGCTAAATGAACCGATTGTTCCAGACATGGCACAAGCATGCCAACCAATTATTTCACCCCATATAATGAAGGACCTTATAGTATGAAAACCAATGAGAAAATGTCTATCTAATGTTTCTGAAGTGATATGTTTTTGGAGGTAGGCATACGTTTTCCACCTGATAACGGAAAGCCAATGAGAATCTTAGCTCCTATAGAATTGTGTACTTAGATGGCTCCCTTAACCAATCCCCACCCTTGATAGGTATTTCATTGTTGCCACGTAGTATGATGTCACTCTGGCACATTATTTAGGATAAAGTCTATATTTTATGTGGAGATCATTGAGAGACTGAGCGTATGGCCGTTCATGTTCATTGTAACCTCCCTGTTTTAGATAATTGTTAATAAAACAATACTTTGCATCTTCCTGAGTTGGTTGCGTTATTTGGAATCAGAATTATTCTGGCGTGATCCCATCCATTACATATGCACTTTCCTAAAGGGCCATATGCTCAGTGGGCACACATATTTATAATGAAGGTGCATGTTTGCATTTTTGTTTGTTAATAAATCACCCATAGTCCGCTTCCAATTCTGCTAGGGGAAGAACGGGGGGGGGAGCAATGTGGGAGAAAGGGGTGCAGTCAGAAGGCAGAAAAGGAGGCAGTGCCAAGCCGGCAGTGCAAAATGTTAAGATTGCTTCAAAGCTAATTTAAGACACTGTATGTGAAATGAAGGAAGAGATGTTGGCGGAAAGGGCCCGGGGTGGGAATTCGGGAGAATGGAGGAAGATGTCAAAATCCTCAAAATACTGAATGATGCTTCTCCACCAACATAGAACTTTTATGCTGGAGTATAATTGTGCCACAAAAGTTCTGGGTATTTTTGTAAAGCAGTGTTTAAGGCACAATGTTATTCTTGGGGTGCCCCGAGAAGACTCGATAATATTTACAAATCCTGCTTAACTCTGCAGCCAGAGTGGTCACTGACACTATTAGATGGCAACGTATGAAATCTGTTCAAAGGAAATTGCACTGCCTCCCCATAACAGATACTGCTAGATTCGAAGCACTCAACCTAATCCATGAATCCCCCTATGGATCAGTGCTAGTTTACCTACCAGCAATTGGTACTCTCCAGCACACGAACTAAAGTCAAGAAACAAAGGTAAGGTTTCTGTTCTGCACGCCAGACACAAGCGGACTACCAGGACCTCTGTGTCTGTGTCTGGTTTCGGAAGTTGTTGGTCGAATTGAACATCTATTTGTGCTCTAGATCATTTTCAAAACCTTGCTATTTTAAATACATCCCCTCCTGTCTTTTCACCAATCCACAATGACTCGAAAACATAGATAGATAGGATAGGATAGGTCAGTATAGCCTAGGATAGCATAGGATACGATAGGATGAGATAGGATAGATAAGATAGAATCAGGTAAGAGGAGAAGACAGGGAGAAAACATCATCCATATTTAAACACCCTGTGAGTAGATATGGCACAGGGCAAATGCAGGCATACAACTGTGTAGTATCTGTGTGGAGTGCAATACAAGATATTTTTAAGTTGATCAGCAGTGGTAAACCATTGTTGTTCCCCTTGCCCTTCGCATTCTTTTTTCTTGTTCTTATCATTCCATGGTGAGAGTGAGATGTCACATGCTCCCCACACAAATGTAGTCATGGTGGTTGGACAACACATGCTTTGTGCTGGCACACAGCTTCTCCGAAATGTGCAAGTGACCTTTGTGAATAAGGTGATCTTGACATTTCTTGAAGTCACACAAGCAAAAAAGGCATACCCTCTTTTTTTAAAACTTGTGTCACTTTTGGAAAATCAGTCCCAACGTGTTCTGTGGAAGAGGGTCATTTGCTAGAGGACAGTCTTATGGTTGTTCCTAAGGGGTCAAGAGAAACCATACTAAGGCCCTGATTAATGGAATGAATTGCGTTGAAAATTGGGGATTTGCATGCCATTCTGCGCATAAATCCTGGTCCGTTGATTCATGGAATCGACTGCATAGGACTTTCCCAGGACTTGCTTGGGTTTTGCGCCTGCCCCACATCTCTGCGATTTGCCGAGTGCTTTGCGCGAGACACCACGTGGGCATGGCTTGGCAAAGGTCAGGGAACCGGGCAGAGATCTGAAAATGGGAAGAACCCTGTCTTCCAGCCGCCACCTGATAGCAGGCGAAAAGTCCAAAGGCCCTTTGGAAACAACGAGCGTGCAAAATGCTGATCATACGGGTGGCGGTATGTACAATCGCGGGCATCACCATGTAACTTACAAGTTACGAGCATCACCTCATAACTTACAAGTTACGGGCATTACCTCGTAACTTTCGGGGTGCACACAAGTTATTGAGTGATTGCACACAGTTTCTCAGGGGTGCTGGATGGTTGGGCAGAGGGAGGCAGTACCTGGTGTGTGGTTTGCGTGGGAGCAAATCGTGGGTTTTACGTCCTCTCTTTGCACATAGGGTTCTTTGGCGTGGGAAATTCTATGAATATGCGAAGCGTGCAGATTTTCTTATTTGCCCAGGGATGCACAAAGTTGATTTTGGTGTGTGTGCGTTTAGCAGAATAAATCCACCTTTTTCCATTAATCGAGCCCTTAGATATTAACCATGGCACCGCCATAATTCCCTTTTCCACCAGCCATGCACCCCAAATGTACCCAATCGTTGAGCACTGTTTCACTGGGAGACTGCATACACTGTTCAGTTCAGAAGGTATTTAAACTGCAGAAATTTAAAGTCATCCTGATTCTTGTCAAAGGTGCATTAATCATTAGAATCCGGTTTGTGCAGGCCTGCAGTCCATACTGGATCAACCAGCATAACTGCTCAATTCTAATCACTGCCAACACCCCCATGCCGTGGTCCGACCACCACTACATCCAATTCAATCTAACCGCCAAGAAAAAGCAATCGCTCCCCACCACCCCGTGTTCAGCAGCCCTCGCTAGGAGCTCATGCCAACTTAGAGCAGAAAATCTAGCACCATTTCTAAGGGTGCCTGCGTTTCAGGCACCTTCTTCCAACAACCCCAAATACTCTAGCCAGCACCTTCAAACACATAATCACCTAACCAGTCGATGCCATCGACCATCTGGCCCTAAAGAAAGCCAAAAAAATCAAACACTCCAATACTTGGTTCTCCAATGAGCTGCTCAAGCAACACTCAGAAGAAAAGGTCTGCCCTCTCTACCTGGAAAGCCAACCCCTCAGATTCAAATAGGGAGGCCTTCATGGCCATCTCCAAGTCATACAAAAATAACGTCATCAAAGCCAAAGCCTTGTCATCTAACTGAAGGATAAACGACACCAAATCAAGCTCCAAAGAAATTTTCTCCATCCTCAGAGAGTTGGAAAAACCTTCCACCCCTCCTCACCCACGCTCCTCAAGGATAATAGTTGCTATAATAGCATTCAGGGTGCAATGTTAGACAAGCTCAACACACTGCAGAACAAAATCATTGATCATCAAAAAGCTCTTGAAAAACTAATAGCCAGCCAGCATAGCATAGTGCCTACCACACCTGAACCTAAACCCTCTCCCTCATTCGACTACAAAAATATTACAAAATCAGAGGTCATCACCCTGCTCAAATCCATCAAACCCTCTAATTGCAAGGGTGATGCCTGCCCAGCCAAACTCATCAAAGACTCCGCCTCCACCCTTGCACCTTTCCTTACCACCTTCATTAACTCATCCTTCCAGTCAGGTCTTGTTCCCAAAGATCTTAAAGAAGCCTCGGTATGCCCACTCTTAAAAAAGCCACCACTTGACCCCACCATCCTTGGGAATTATAGGCCCATCACAACGGTCCCATTCCTGTTAAAAATTCTGGACAAGGCTGCCTACTCACAAGTACAAAAATACCTGGAAGAGAACCGTCTCCTAGGCCTGTGGCAATCTGTCTTCCGCCCACGACATGGCACTAAAACGGCCCTCCTTGACCTCAAGAACCAAATGGATGACCTCAGAGACATAGGCAAGCCGGCACTACTCCTGCTCCTTGATATATCTGCGGCGTTCGACTTGGTCGATCACAACTCCCTCTGCCGCCATCTTGCATCTGCTGCCAACTTCTCCCCCAAAACCTGTGAATGGATTACTTCCTTTCTCCAAGAAAGGGCCATGAAAGTCTTTTCTGACCCAGCCTCCGCCACCCCTAGCCTCATCAAATGTGGAGTCCCACAAGGGTCATGTATAGCGCCAACGCTATATAACATCTTCAAAATACCTCTCTTAAGCATCCTGGACTCGATGGGCATCTCATACACCAATTATGCGGATGACACACAGGTGCTAATCCCACTCACAGGTGACTATACAACAGAAATGTCTAATTTTACAGCCATCTACTTGACCATCCAATCCTGGATGGCGGACAACTGGCTGTGCCTTAATAGCAAAAAAATGGAAATCCTACTTACTGGCTCACCCACCACCCTGGGTAACCTCAGTCAGGACTATGCCTCCTTCACTATTGACAACACACCCATTAAGGTATCCAATAATGTTAAAACACTTGGTGTCTACCTAGACTCGGACCTCACCATGGACAGACAAGTGAATTCTATTGCCTCCTCATCAACCTACTACGCCAAAATCATTAATACAGGCAGACCATTCCTAACACAACACAACTGCCTCACCATTGCCAGGGTCATTATTGGCTCCAGACTCGACTATTGCAACACCCTCCTTTCTGGAACCTCCTGCAAAAACCTGGCTAAAATACATCTGGCTCAAAACAATGCCCTTAGGGCAGCCACCGGGACCTCAAGAAAAGAACACATCTCCGAAATCAGGAGGCAGGTCCATTGGCTCCCTGTCAAACAGAGAATCATCTTCAAACCTCTCTCCTTAGCACACAAATGCCTCCATGATGTTGCTCATCCATATCTTGTTCAGAGAATTGTCAAGCACACCGCCACAAGACCTCTTAGAGAGGGGTACTCTAACCTTATCCTCGTGCCTAAGACCAACAAAGCCCATGCAGGGGGATCTAGCTTTCCCACGATAGCCGCCACACAATGGAACGCCCTTCCACCTCACCTAAGAATGATTGAATCTCACCAAGCCTCCCGCAAAGCAATCAAAACCAAACTCTTCATCTGAATACTAACCCATGCTTCCTTTTGCTCTGCTTAAATCCTTGTATGCATGAATCATTTATGTACTTGCAACTAAGAGACCTCACGGTCAAATGTAACCATCTTGAAGCACAATTCTACTAAACCTTCTTGTAACAGCGCCACGATGCCTCTGGGCTGCATGTGCGCTTTATAAATGCACATAAATAAATAAACAAATAAATAAATAAATAAATATGTTGAAAGCCACGTTCCAGATAAGATCTTGAAGTGGAAGCATGTTACTCTGTCCTTTTAAAGTTTTAGGCTGGTTGATAGCCCAGGGGCAACGTGCATGCGTTCAGTACACACTCCTGTGCTTAGGGGCCAGAGTCTGGCGTGAACAAAGTTAATTGTTTAAATAAATACAAAAACAAATGTATTTATGTTAAAGGTGTGAGCACAATTATTTTGAAGGCATACAAAAGATAAACCCCATTATAAATGGGAGCATTTTTATAAGCAAGTCAACATATGTTTTACCTGTAAAAACGGAAATGCTTTTGTAATAAATATTCCTTGGCACCTAATTCATGCACCTTAAAAGATACATGTTTACCTTTTTGAATCAGGCAGTCGTAAGTAGAGAGTGCATTCCTCTGCCTCTCTACATGCACTACTGATCCAAACACATTCCTTTACCTGTGTGGGTGAAAGCATGGACAGCCTCCTATGTGGCGGTTTCTCAATTTCTGTTCATTGTATTTGTATTCCCTAATTATCATTTTTGGGAGTATTTGCCTATTTTATAGGAGTAAAAGTGGCTGTTCACCCCTTATCTGAGGGCTGGTTGAAGGCAATCATTTGAACAAGCCACCCTTTAACTGCCAGGACCCATAGTAGCACCCCCAGAGTTCTTTAATAGTGGGAAGGAGCTAGGCTAGGGCAACTGGCAACACAATAGTGTCAGGTCCTCCTCGACTGATATTTAAATAAATAACAAATACATAACATGAACACTTTGCCAGGCAGTGCTGCAGCGTAAACTACACGCATCTACGGCAGAGCTCAGGGGTGTACAATTTTAATTTTCCCGGGAGGCTGGTGGGGACGGAGGGGGGTGTCTGGTGGCAACAAAAATAAAAGTCCAGTTGTAATCTATAGGGACTTTCACGCTATTAGAATTCCTGGGCGTGCGCGTACTCGGCACCCCTGCCCACAACTGCTAAGTTCAGTGTCACCTTGAATGGCAGGTCATTATTACAGCAGACTTGATCCAAGAAACGTATTTTTCTGGTTTGGGGTGAACAGGATATTATACTCCCACGTGACCTGCAACAATCAGAACTGCAGGTGTAGGGTCTGGGCTAGAAAGCAACATGTCCACCTGTCCCGACACGGAGTCCGCACTGGTGCTTGGCAAAAGATTATTTCTTCTCTTTTTTAAATGGGCAACTTATTATGAATTTTGCTAAAAATGTGAACATTTGAAAACTCTGCTGATTCACCAGACAGAAAATTAAGGAGTTTTGCTGAGGGAGTCAAATTAGTGAATTGTGAATTAATTATCTTATTATAAGTACATCCGTTTGCTTTTATAGCAAAAAGACAGTGTCGTTTTTTTCATTAGGAGATAATTTGTTGTCATCCAATTATATTTTTTAAATAATGAATGCACATTTTAGAAGAATTGATTGTTTATTTTTAAATAAATGATATGCTTTTGTGGGATAAATTGTTTTGTGTGAGAATTGTTTTTCCAGCTAGAGCAGAAATGTACTGTGAAATGAGCTTGGTTCACATTTTGCCAGGGAAGCAAGTATTAACACCAAATTGTTCCCAATTCGCTTTAGGGAAATGAAATGTTCCCAACTTCTTTCAATACACTGGGAGTTCCACAGCTTGCTTTTGTAACTGAGTGGTCCCCCGTCTTCCGTAGCATATGCCAAAAGCTAGGATTAATTATTTGATTTGCTGGAGCTTGGGAGTGGGTTGGCTGAAAGGGATGTAGGAGTGACTGTATAATTCTCCTGTGGAGAGGATGCAAACACAACCTAATGAGACAGAGAGCCTCATTACGAGTTTGGAGGTAGCCATGCTGTTTTTACCGGCATGGCTACCGCCAAACTCGGGTCCGGGTCCTGAAAAATGGGAATTACCGGGCCATTCCAACCTTTGCAGGCCCGGTAATTCCCATTCGCGGGACCCAGACCCGGTAGGTCCCCATTCCCATTTGAGCCCCAGAGGTCTCAATGGGAATGGGAGGATGATAACAACGGTTCCATTATTAACGGGGCTCTTTCTACCATCCAGTACTGCTCGCGCATGCCGCTCTGCACGTCTGGTCTGACCAGTCGTGCACAGCGGCCCCCGCGAGCAGAACTCGTAATGTTGGGGCGAGGTAACAACGGCGCCGGTAGCATTACCGGCGCCGTTGTTGCCTTAACGCAACACTTATAATGAGGCCCAGAGACACTTACAGACAAGTCCGAGGAACAGACACTGGTGCAGTAGCAAGTCGCTGTAACCAGTAACTGAGTGCAGCACTGCTACATATCGAATTCCTGACCGGGAGCAAGTGTGCAATAGTGAGTGACAGGTCATGGTACGGCATTGGCTGGAGTCCTGGAAGGAGCAGACGGGAACGGGTGCAGCCGTGATACTCTGTGGCCATTCAAAGCAAGACCGTGGAGGTGGCCCTGTAACGAGCCACATGATCTTAGGATTTTGCCACAGTGTGTGTCTATATTATTGACATTTAGAAAGGGACAGGTTCTGTGGACTCTTCAGATTTACCCAAAAGGGAAGGCTCAGAAAACCTCCTGGCAGCCTTGATGATAGAGACAGAAAGCACTAGGCCAGGCAAACCGACCTTCCGGTGACCTGACAGGGCGTATTTGTGGAAATTGTGTGTTGCAGCAAAAGGCATTTCAGGGAATAGCGTTATTTGTAGCAGATGCCATCAGCTGCACCGCATGAAATGAAGGCGCAATGAAGAGAGAGCGATGCCGCGAATCAGATCCTCGCCTCTCCCCAGCATGCCTAATTGACGAGCCGATGGTCACATACACAGCACTTCTCACGCTGCCCTTAACACAACAGAAAGCTCTTTTTAGTCTCCATTGGAAAGATATGTACCCAAACCTTACAATGTGTAGTTTACAGGCCATTTATGTGGTCAATGGTGCCCCAGGAGACTGATGTATCTTCTATTAGCCTCACAACAAGTGTTCGAGGCTAGGGATAGGCTGCATAGGAGATGTGTTCGAGAGCAGAAATATAACGTGAAATGGAGGTGATTTGCAATGGTCTGGATCAGGGCTAGCTGCTGATGTGGGGAGAGAGGTGGAACTTTAAAGGTTAGCTTGGTCATAGCTTGGTTAATGTTGTCACAGTAATTGTTAGGCCTCAGGTGGCCATGCATATTTGTTTGTGTGCAGTATGAAGTGCTAGGAGAATTTAGAGGGGAGTCAGTTAAGGAGGAATACAATATCATTAATTTGATTAATCTGTTGATATATTAGTAATTCATGGAGCGAGCAACCCCAAATGTAACACACCCTGACATACAATCCCTCTCCACAATTCTGGAGACAAGAATTAGGGACATTTCAAAATCACTATATTGTTGTGTTAAAATAAAATGAATGCACAAGGTGCCCCCAAATCTTTATGTAATTCACCAGAGTATTACACATTCAAAGGCTGTTTCTCCACAAACAACAACAATAACCTGGCTGCTTAACTCTCACTATTTGTTACACACAAACATCCATTTGCATAATCAAATATCTATATGTTTAATCCTGAACAGCATGAGTTAATGTTTCAAAGTACCTTACCATGAATTGCCTCAGATTCTTCATTTTTTGGTTAGGAGAGCAATACTATCAGTTCAAAATGCGCAATTCTTTTGTTAAATGTTACAAGTGTCCCTTCCCATCACCCCACTAATAGAGTGTCAATTTGAGTTTCAAGAATGAGGGGTATATGGCATTTTTATTTGCATCCTTTTCTATAGAAGCTGACAATACACAGTTAAGTAGCCTCTTTTTCTAATCCTTAATAAATAGGTCTGGCATTCCTAAAACACTTATTATCAAGTACATCATCATTAAGCTATGGTATGGACATATTCATATCACAACTTAATGTGAACAATTTCTGTGAAAATATGTTGGGTACAATTTGATGAGATTATAATTTAACAACAGTTGCATGCAGACTGCCCACACATGTGATCTGTACCACAGCACACCAAGCTCAAAAATGTATGTTGGATCAGATTAAAACTACATCTAACTTGATTTTAAATTAAATGGGAATGCACTATACATTTCCCATTTAATCAATATATGTTCATGTCAACTTCCCAAACCACCTCTTTTTCAGGGACTTAACAAACATACAAATGGTGCCTAGAGAGCATTTCTCATTTCTATTGGAGAACTTTTATACTCAAACTGAATTGATCTTTAAATGCATAGAGCCAGCAGAAACAGATTGGACGTCTCCCAGTCAGCAAGGCCCTTTCAGATTTGCTTCATTGAAGTTAGGACTGCCTCTGGTTCCTTCCCTAAGCAGGGTCCCTTGTGGACAGGACTCTTACCCTTATAACAGGCATCTTCCCTCCTGCAGCACCAAAGTTGGTCTTTCTCATTAATTCATCCATACAATAGGAACACAGGGTGCTCTATCAAGCAAATCCTCCAGATTCAGATTCCTTTCCCATCTGTTTTAACACTTTTTAAAGTGCAAAAAAGGACCCATGATTTTGCCATAATGATGTCACATTATATGATTGCCGGATATTTCCATTGGCATGCCTTGTAGTCAGATATTTCTATTGAATACACACCCACAATCTTCATTGGGTGATTATAATTTCAATATTTGTGACAAGATGAAATGTGGTGGTCCAATCTAATTTCTTGTGTTCAATAATTTGTGGTTGCAACCGGCTACAATAATCAGATATGGATTGCTGCACTCCTTTGGCCTAGAAGCATGTCTAGACATGTAGCATGGATATTTTGCATATTCATTCATGAAGTCATCAATTACTATGATTTTTATAATGTCTGAATACATATAAAAATGTAATGTATACAAATGTATGCTGATTAAATAGAGGAGGTGCTCAGCTTTACAATACAATTTTGGCTTTTAATGTTATGTTATGTTGATTTATACTGGGCACCGCGCCCACTCAAAGGCAGTCTCCAGGTGCTCCTGTGTAACTGGTAAAGTTGTATTTTTGCATAAGGGAACAGTTATTCAATGCATTAACCTTCATTTGCAAAGTATTATGTGCTCTTTTAATTATTGAAAGGCCTACATGTTCAGGCCTGCCCCCAGGCAGTAATTGGCAAGGCAAGGGGATTCCATTCTTTGACTATCATTAGGCTGCATCCTGCCTGCATCATTGCTTAACTTAATGGCAAAGATTATCTGCTAGGAGAAAGACAATGTGATTGACACTCAACCCCAGAAAAGTATACTTTTTCATTATCATGCAGTGTACCATCAGTTTCAATTTTGGGAAATGCTCATGGGTGCATTTTTAAATATTTATATTCACACATCTGTACTAGGCCTATCCCACAGGAGCCTATGGGAGAGGCCTTGTACAGATGGTAATTGTGTTCCTTTTGAGCCTAATCGGTTCTCTTGGCCACCAGCCATAAATGTCTCTCTTCCGAGAGGCCTATGCCCGATGTTCTGGGAACATATACCACCCTCATTCAAGTTAGTATCCAGGGTAGAAGTGACATTTTGATTTTTGATCAGTTCCACAAGGAAACACAAATCATCATTTGCCAAAAACATTTCAATGGGCCCCATTACGAGGAGGGCGGTAACGAGTTAGCTGCGCCGGCAAAGGTCCGGAGCCGTTAACCCCTTAACGCCCTATTACAAGGTCTGCTCGTGGTTTTACCAGGCGGCCTTAGCGGGTCCCGTGAGCATCCCAGCATGCTAACAACGGGCCCTTTATCAACTGGCCCATTGTTAGCATGCTCCCCATTCCCATTGAGCCCTATGGGGGTTCGAATGGGAATGGGGATGTGCCGGGTCTGGGTTCCTTGAATGAGGAATTACCGGGCCCTCCAAGGTTGGAATGGCCTGGTAATTCCTCATTTAAGGAACCCGGACCCGGTAAGGGGATAGCCATGCCGCTAATGGCTGCATGGCTACCTCCTAACTCGTAATGACCCCCAATGTGTCTTGAGTTGATTGGGTGAGTGCTGCCCATATGAACATGATGGGATGGATTAATAGATACAAGTGAAAACCTTTGTTGAGTTATCTCACCTCTTTTTCTGGAGCATGTGTCTGAAGCTTGTTCACCAGAGCTGCATCAGTACATTTCTTACCAGAACATGTTTGATCTCTTTAAGTTGACCTGGCCGGCTGACAAGTGGGTCTCCCACAGGGTATTCCATAAGGATCCCAGTGGGAAGGACAAGGACAAAGAAAAACACATCTCTCAGAAACCCAAGGAGTCCAACAAGCATTCACAGTCACATAAACCAAAACCTCCCTTTCCTAAGTTTCTAAAGGTTAGTGGGGATACGTCTAATGGTAAAATGAGTCAGAGTAGTTACTCCCAGTGATCCTAATTCGGTTCTGCACATACCTGCCACTTGTTCGGGATGTGGGCCCACGGATCACAGGAAGGGTGACCCCAAGTGCAAAGGTAAGGCAATTTTAGTCCAGCCTGTCAGCCTGACAAACCCATCATATATGCCTGAGGTGGAGGCCACTGTCCTCACCTGCTCTCCAGGAATCCTTGTGGCATGTGATCAGTAGTCAGAAGTGCTGAATACTAACCCACAGAATACCCAGATATTCATTAGAAGTATCCTATTTAATGGCCAGCCTTCCACTGGTTAGAGGAATACTGTGGCTAGTGTGACAGTGGTGGACAGGACCCTGCTCAGGCAAGAGGACTATGAAAGTGCTCCTCTGGGAACCACCAGTTGTGCTAGTGGGCCCCCAAACCTCCCCATGTAGTCATATTTGCCCTTCAGATTGATTACAAGACAACCAAACTACCTGTAATTGTACAAGACATTGTGCCTGCTCAGGTGCTGCTGGGAAATGACCTAGCTGAGTTGAGGTTGGTCTCTGATGCCCCCCGACCCGACTGCTGCAATACCTAGGTCACAGGCCATACAGGGTCTGTCTAATAGGCAGTTTCCCAAGCCAAAGGGGAAACCCAAGGCAAGAAGGAAGAGCAAGAAGGTCACCTTTGTGAAGGGGGGCCCTTATCCACCTACTGCATTAGCTGTTTCTACTGTGGAATTAGCTCCTGAGGGACCGGACCCAATGGTGGCCCTAGACTCAGGAGACGTGCCAGAGGATCCTCCTCAGGGAGAGGTGCTCAATCCAGAGGATCACCCCAACCTTCAATGACTGCTGGCTGAACGTGGGCCCTCTAGGGGGGATTTTTGCATGGGTCACTCTCTTGAGGGTCTGAGAAGACAGGCCCATGGCCCAGGCACAAGGTGAAGCACCTAGGCATTTTAAGATGTTTATGGAAAGGATAGCTCCTTTATTGTGAGTCCACTGAGCCAGTACCTGGTACATTTAAAAGGTTGGTTGTACCCAAGATCTACAGGCCTTCCTTCTGCAGTTGGCACATGAGGTGTCCTTAGCTGGTCATCATGGCACTAAGGAGACCAAGCAAAGGCTCTCAGCCCACGCTTACTGGCCCAGGATGGGAATAGAAGTGGAAGCCCACTGCAAAACCTGCCCCTCTTGTCAGTTGTCTGGCAAGACTGGGTGCAGTGTCATTGCCCCACTGCAGCCTTTGCCAGTGGTTGGCACAACATTTGAAAGAGTAGGCATCAACATTGTCAGTCCCTTAGATCCTCCTACATCTGATGGACACATGTTCATCCTGGTACTGGTTTATCATGCCACCAGGTACCCTGAGGCTATACCACTTCGGACCATAGCTGCCAAGGCAGTTGCCAGGGCTCTGCTGTGCATTTTCTACCTGAGTGGGTTTCCCTAAGGATTTAGTCCCCGACATGGGATCCAACTTCATGTCTAGTTACATGTTAGCAATGTGGAAGGAGTGAGGTGTAACTTTCAAGTTCTCTACATCGTACCACCCCCAGGCCAATGATCTGGATGTGAAATTTAACAAAACTTTCAAAGGATTGTAGGGTGCTTTGGAAGAGCCCTAGGGAAGGAAATGGGACCTTTTATTACCATGCTTGCTGTTTGCCTATAGAGAGGTGCCTCAGGACGGTGTTGTATTCAGCCTCTTCGAACTCTGCTTTGGACATCTAGTGAAGGGGCCCCTTCCCTTAGTAGGAGAAGGCTTTGAAGCCACACCTCTATGTCCTGCCAAGCAAATAGGGGACTATGTGTTAGGCCTCAGAAGGAGGATAGAACAGATGATGGGCCAGGCGTCAGCAATCCTTAAGGCCAGCCATGAACTGAACTAGTATTGGTATGACTTGAAATGTTCACACGTGTACTGGACTCCTAGCCAGGAGACCCTTGTGATGGAACCCAACAAGCCTTGAGCTTTGGCAGACTAGTTGACTTGACCCTTCAGGATAATCTCCAAGAGGGGCAAAATCAACTATCTGGATGACATGAATACCACTGGGGTAACCCCTCGCATCTTCTATGTTAACAGACTCAAGTCATACCACAGAATAGAGGAAGTCTTGTGTCTTCTGTTAGATTCAGGGCAAGCGGATAAGAGTGAGCCCCTATCTGACTTGCTGCATAACAACCCTCAGGATGGCTCAGTGTAGGGAGTGCATCTCTCTCTAGGTCTGACATGAGGGTAGCAGAGGGCCTGCAGGGCTTTGCTCAAGCAGTATGCCTCTCTGTTTTCACTGATACCAGGCCTCCTCCCATGGTGCAGCCATGACATTGACACTGGTGGCAGTGTACCTGTCAAAAGTAGATATTTCAGGATGTCAGACACTGTAAAGAACCACATCCAGGCAGAGGTCACCATAAAGTTGGATTTGGTGTTATTGAACCCTCCAACAGTCCATGCTCCAGTCCTGTGGTCTTTGTTCCCAAGGCAAATTCCCAAGCAGGTACTAAGGATTGGAAGTTCTGTGTGTACTACAGAGGAGTCAATGCAGTCACCAAGACTGATGCTCACCTATTGCCCAGGGTTGATGAGGTTGTGGACACCATAAGTGCTGCCAAGTTTGTAAGCACCTTTGTTCACATCTCAGGCTATTGGCAAGTATCCTCTGACTGACCAGGCCAAGGAGAAAACTGCTTTCTTAACCCCCTGCGGGGCTCTATCAGTTTAGATTAATGACTTCTGGGTTGTAGAATGCCCCTGACACCTTACAAAGTCTAGTTAATCATGCCCACATTGGACTAGATGCCTTATGTGTGGCATTTCTGGATGACATTGCTGTCTACAGTTCTATTTGGGAAGAACATTTGACTCATTTGGATAAGGTGTTGCAGGCCATGACAAAAGACAACCTCGCTATCAAGGCCACCAAGTGCCAGATAGCCAAGGGGAATATCACTTACTTTGGTAATGAGGAAGGAGGAGGTCAAATCCAACCTTTCTCTAGTAAGGCACAAGAAGTAAATGGCTGGCAGACTCCGACTACTCAAACCCAGGTGAGAGCTTTTCTGGGCTTCACTGGGTACTACAGAATGTTCATTGAAGACATTGGCACCATAGCTGCCCCTCTGACAGCTCTGACATCACTCAAGAAACCTAGGAAGGTTAATCGGACTGAAGACTGTCAGAGAGCCTTTGAGGGCTAGAAGGAATGTATCTGCATGACACCTGTGTTGTGTGCCCGTGGCCAGAGCAAACCCTTTATTGTACAAACTGATGCCAGTGACAAAGGAATTGGAGCTATCTTGTGCCAGTTGGATGCCAAAGGGAGAGAGCATACCATTATCTTCATCAGTAAGCAACAGCAAGGTAGAGCAGCTAATTGGGTCACTGGTGAAAAGGAATGTTTTGTCATAGTTTGAGCCTTAGGCATTGTATACCATATCTTACTGGGTTGAACTCATTAAGGTCCAAACTAAAAATCAGCCCTTAGAGTGGTTTATGCAGATGAAGGGTGAAAACCCCAACTGCTCAGGTGGTCCAGCCTGCAGGGCTAGACTTCACTATTAAGCATACACAAGGGAAGGGTCATGATATGATATGATATGATAGGTTATTTATAACATGCTTAATACCCAGAGGTTTCTAAGCACAGACCCGGGGATCAAACCTGTGCGGCTCCGTGTTGTCTTGCTTCCAAGGTCAAGCACGTTGCTGCTGAGCTATCCTCCCGAGACAATGAAGATGGCCTTTCCAGAAGGTATGTTGACCATATAGAGGAGGGTGACCATCATGTGGGAGATCAATCCACCCTAACCTCAGTCATGGGGGGTGACTGTGATGCTGGAAATGCTTTTGGAGAGACTGGGCCTCCACGTTCTTGTCCTACCACCTCTCTGTTGGTGTTTCTGTGTGTTTTTCTGCACAGGAATACAATGTGTACCCCTGACAGTGCAGCTCTTCATTGTTACCTTTTGCTAAACAGTATCAATGGGATACCCTTAGGGCACCCATGGGTAGGGATAAACCGTTTTACCCGAATTATTTTCTTTTTTGGTCACATGTTTGTTCCCCATGGAGCAGGGTATTGTCTGATGGCAGCTACATGCTGACTTGGCAATGGCTCTGGGCATCCTTCATGTTTTGGATACCCAGGCTTGGCCATAGGATTCAATGAATTCAAACAAATAGGCAAGATGGCCACTGGTGGCCTCCTGGTTTCCTTGGCCTTTCCCTCTTCCCCTGAATGGCATTTGGGTGGATGGACTATATCTGGCTCTGTGGCTGTCTCCTTCCAGACTGGCTGGAGCCTTCCCAGGGACCACGTGTTGTGAGTGCACCCTTGGGTTGGAGCCTGCATGAACAGAGTGAATAGTCAACATGCATTCTGTGTTGTGGGTGTCTGGATTTGGTAGTGTCACACAGTGCCTAAACCATCCCTGACTGAAACTGGAATTAATACAGTATGATGCACTGAAAGGCTGGGGAGTAGCCACCAATCTGGGAGAGTCTGGTTTCTAGTGAATGACCTGAAATCATGTTAATCTGATTGGGTGCTGCCTGCATGAATGCACTTGTGTGTGATTGGCTGGATGAGCTTGGCTGAGCCTGAGTGAATGAGGAGTGTTTTGTATAAAAGGGGACCTCACACTAACCCCCTTGTCAGAAGTTGTAACAAGAAACCCGAAGCAGAAGTGAAGTCATATTAAGCTTGAATCCTGGAGTCCAGCTGGAGGAAGAAGTCTTTGGCTGCAAATCTTCATTGAATCCGAAAGCTGCTATGCTGACTCAAGGACTAAACCAGAGAAGACCTGGATAGGCAACCATTTCCTACAGCTATGAGGGCACATTGGGCACCTGCTGCTCCTCACCCAAAGTGTCCTGGAAGCCAGTCCTGTATGCTCCCTGTCCAGATAACCAATCTTTCCAGGTCCAGTGGAGGAGTCCATGGACATCTAGAAGACAAGAAGTCCATCTGTGTCACCCAGGATGTGAGGACTGTTCGTGACCGCTGGAAGTCATGCTGCAGAGTATCGCCCGGAGGAGGGTGTACCCTGGGATAGTGCTGCCTGACTCCCAGAGCTGCCAAAGGTCCAACCATCAAAGAAATCTTCAAGTGCATCTCTGCCACAACATCTATCCACTTTTCCACACCGAAGAAGATCCAGAGTCGCCGCCTGCAGAGGACAGTCTACCATTGGAATTCCTGCCACCAAAATCCAAATAAGTCCCAAACATACAGACTTGGTGATGGTCTGCAGTCCAGGCCAGTGGTTGTGTCCAGGTTGCCAGAAACCATTCTCAAGTCTGTGCTGCTGCTGCAGCACCATAGAACCGAAGGGTGGCGAACCACAAAATCCTGTAACTTGACACATACCATTGCCACTGCACACAATGCCACCAAAAGTCATCCATGCCCACCCTTTTATTTTTATTGGTTGTGTTTAAATTGCACATTTATTCGCATTAAAACATGTTGAGCATGAACAAATGAAAACATTCAAATATGTTTTGATGGGTATGGTTTATATTTGATCAATAAAACAGAAGTAGCCTTTCTTGCACTTAACATCAATTGAGGCAGTGGGGGTCATTACGAGTTTGGCGGTAAGGGGTTAACGGTGCCGGTAAAGGTGCCGGAGCCGTCAACCCCTTACCGCCTTATTACGGGTTCTGCTTGCGGGACCCGCTAAGGACGCCTGGTAAAACTAGGCATCCTTAGCGGGTACCATGAGCAGACCAGGGTGCTAACAACGGGCCCGTTACTAACGGGCCCGTTGTTAGCACCCTCCCCGTTCCCATTGAGACCTATGGGGGCTCAAATGGGAAGGGGGATGGGTTCCTTTAATGAGGAATTAATGGGCCTACCAAGGTCGGAATGGCCCGGTAATTCCTCATTCAAGGAACCCGGAGCAGGTACCCGGTAAGACGGTAGCCATGCCGCTAATAGCAGCATGGTTACCTCCTACCTCATAATGACCCCCACTGCATCTACAGAACTTGAGTAGTATTGCATTTAAACAAAAGGTACTGCCTCATTGTAGTGCTACTTGGAAACGCTTCTATATATCTTGGCACCTGACTTTGCACTATCCAGTATTGGATAAAACGACCACTGTTGACATTTGATGCTAGTCCTACAAATTCTACCTCCTTACTATACTCATATACATATATTTCATCTTAGGCCATCTTTTATGTGCCAACTTGGTAGATCCTGGAATATTTTGTTCAAACCCTGACAACCAAGTATTATGTTTGGCATACAGCATTCCCAAGATGCCAAAATGCTCACAATCAATCAATCCTCTATATGCAAGGATAGCATCAACCATTATAGTCCCACTGTAAAGACTCAATAGCTTCTCATAGCACAACCCCAATTTACTATAGGTTTCTGCTAACGTGCTTCTAAGATCAAATTTCAGTCGTAGGTATTCCACTGATAGCATTTTAGGCATTCTAAACAATGTGCGCACTATTTGACCTTCACATATATTCATTTCTTCTACCAGTTTATTACCCCACACTTCCACTCCATGCAACATGCAGGGTACAATTCTGATTACAGAAGCAACATTGGGCCTCATTACGAGGCTGGCGGCCGCGGAATGAACGGTGCTGGTAGGGGATCGGCACCATTCATTCCGGGCTGCCACATTACGAGGTGTGCAGCGGGTCCCGCTCTGGATGCCAGGCCAGACCCGACGTGCAGAGCGGGGCCCGCTGGCAGTCCAGATGCTAACAATGGGCCTGTCATTACCGGGCCCGTTGTTAGCACACTCCCCATTCCCATTGAGCCCAATGGGGGCTCAAATGGGAATGGGGACGTACCAGTAAGTCCCCTTTTGCGGGACCCTGACCCGGACCTGAGTTTGGGTGTAGCCATGCTGCTAAAAACGGCATGGCTACCTCCAAACTCGTAATGCCGCCCATTGGCTTAATGGAACATGTTCCCTGCCTGCTAATAAAGGTACTCAAGTCCTGTGCAATCCTCATACAGGTTGCCTGATTCTCATCCCAGCAGGTGTTCCATTTGAATTTATCATCAATTAACACGCCCAGGTATTTATATCATCTGATTATGTCAACAGGTTTCCGGCTGATTTTACACACACATTTGGTAACCAGATGTCTTTTCCCCGTAAATGCCATTATTGGAGTATGATCTAATATAAGCAGATCATCTGCATATCTAACCATCCTATTTTTAGTGCCCAGACCTTCCATAGACAGGCAGCAGAATGGTTTAGAACTTCTACAAAATCTGCAAGTTAAAAAGGGTTGAAGCCAATATACAACCCTGCTTGACAACCCTGGTAGTTGGAAACAAATTGCACACTCTACCCTCCCCATTCAGCCGAACTCTTACACTGGTGTCTCGATGCAAAAGCCTGATCATAATCAACAGGCCATGAGGAATGTTCCACGCAAATAGTTTGTTCCATAAATGATTCGTCATGACCGTGTTGAATGCTGCATCGAAATAGGTAAACACACCATACAACGGGAGTTGTTGTATAGTCCAGACATATTCAACAGCAGAGAAAAGAATAAGTAAGTTACGGATTGTGCTAGAATGTGCTCTAAAGCCTATTTGGTTGGGCAAAAACATCTTAAATTCAACTATCCATTGCATTGTCCACAAGGGTTTCTGGGGCCTGGGTCCAAAATATCTTCAGTTATCCCTCTGTAAATACCTCCCCTCTTGAGCTCTTCACTCCTCTACCTCTAACTCATTCAAGGTCAGTCGTTTTTCTAAGAAACAAGCTGGGGTA
The DNA here is from genome assembly GCF_040938575.1 of Ambystoma mexicanum. Lineage (NCBI taxonomy): Eukaryota > Metazoa > Chordata > Amphibia > Caudata > Ambystomatidae > Ambystoma > Ambystoma mexicanum. Next base: position 204,830,425 of record NC_090932.1, read on the forward strand.
GATCTCTGTCTTTGGCTGGGGCCTCCCTCTGGAACAGCCTCCCTGCTTCTCTGAAACTTGAGGAGAACCATCTCCAGTTCCAGAAGCACCTCAAGACCTTCTTCTTTGCTTGTGCCTTCATCCCTCCTCTCCCCTACTGATCCTCTCTCTCTCTCTGCATCGTGACCCTGGCCCACCCTCTGCCTTCCATGCCAGGTACCTGCTCCCCCAGCCACCCACCTGCACTGCCACCTGGCAATCCTCTGCACCGAGGTCTGTATCTCTAACCATACAGTCCCACCCCCCTTTTCCTGCACTTATCAGACATACCCTATCCGCTGCCTTAAACCCAGCACTTGCCACTTTCTGGCCGCACTACCACTGTTTGTTGCCTTTTATTATTTATTTATCTATCTTTTTTATTTATCGATTTCCTTTGCTCTGCAGTTTCCACTTCTCCATGCACTTTTTCCCTTTTCCTCTCCCATGCAATTGCACTTTCTCAATGTCACTGGGCCTAGTAAGATCGTTGTTTCTGTTTCTCCCTTGTTCCCCTCTCTTGCCTTGTTGCGCTCTGAATCACATGGGTATGAGCGCGATACAAATAAAATATCAATGTCAATATCCATTGATTTAATTCATTTAGTAAAACTCTCACAAATATTGTGGCCGGTATGTCTAGCATTCTTAGTATACTATAGTTGGTCGGGGTCTTCCAGCAGCCTTTTTTGTGCACAGGGAGAATATTACTTTCTCTCCAGGATGACAGAACCTGGCCATATATCCCAATATTCACGAAAAGTATATGTAGCGCATTGGCCCATATATTCGGGGACATGGTACTCTTTGCCTACCAATGGTTACATCTCTCTTTCTCCCAATCTATTCCTCTGCTTTATGCCTGGCCTCTAGGAGGATATTCTCTATCGACATTTGACTTTGTGGTTGGAGGCACAATTCCGTTCTTAAATATCGTCATGGTTACGACCGCAAAACTGTAGCCCAACTTAAATAGATCATCCTTATATTGCAGGATGTAATCTAATATAGATTTCGACCTAAACAAAATATTAGAGGTAAAGTGTGTCATTCTCTCCAATTTATCCACAATCCTACTGTACTCTGTGGCAATAACTCAAAGTGGGACCACACTTTTCAGAGCACGCAATACAGCCACTCTATTTAAGGGGGGTGATTAACAATGACATAGACAGTAAATTCCACCTACATTTCCCGCTTCCCTATCATCAAAAGTGCTTTCCACATGTTCACTCCAATGGCTGTGCTCATTTGCCCATGTTTGCAAAGCAGCATTGTTTGATCGAGAACGGCTCAGCTCGGCTGTCTCTAAACTGTTTACCACTGCTTTTGGATGAGTGCCACAGCTTTCTCCATCATGCATATCACCAATCTATCACCTCTCAAAAACAAGCATTTCACATCTTCCAACATGCTGTCCTCAACACCAGCACATGCCCTTTTTTTGTTATTTTTTGTGTGCTGGACTTCACCACTCCTGTTGCCACCATTAGTTCTCAACTTCTCAATCTCATTACCAGGTTCAAGCAAGTAACTTCGGATACCACTAATCGACTTCGTACCCCTTGGAGGGGACTTTGCTTGCAGAGTTTCAGACTGGTGGATCACGATAGCTTTATAAAGAGTAATGTCTCTTATTACTAATTTGTTCCCCCTTCTTTTTTTAAATGCTGTCACAACCCCATTACATAAAAGACAAGGTGCACTACTCAGAGAATCTGATTCAGCTTGATTTAAGTTAGTGTCATTTTAACTAACAATGCAGAGATTTTAAATGTGCGGTCTAGACCATTTTGCATTCATTACAGTTTATGAGATTTTCTTTTTTTCCTTGTTTTTATACTCTGTTTTGAATGATTTGATATCGGTGTGAGTGTATTGGTGTGGGTGTCGGTCGAAGTCTGCATACATCCCCTGATGGTGTCAACCTGAGATCTTTTTTTTGTCTGCTCAACCACCTTGCTCACACCTATTTTCAGTTGACTTTTCTCAAAATGTGTGTGTGTTCTCTGATCTTTAAAGGTCTTCTTCTCTCTAATAATACTTGTATGTAGGAGGAGGGATTGCACATCCAACTTATTCTCTAACCGCTCACACCTTTCCACTGGCACAGTGAGCACATTTTCAAAAACCACAAACATGCCCTTAGACGAGATGGTTGTGTGCTAATGTTGGAGTTATGTGATATATGAACATTTGACTCGATCACTTGCACCTCCTCCTGAGCCCTTTGACCACAGCCTGGGTCACACAGAGAGTATAGCAGTAAAGGGGCCTGACAACCATTAATCAATAGATCACCCAAAGCTGCATCTAACAAAAACTGTGATGCTTGGCTCCCCTCACGCTGTTCATGTGATGCGGTGGAGGTTGTAGTGACAGGAGACCCCAACACTTCAACTTCATTTTCTCCATCAGTTATCAGATATACTCTACTTTCATAAATGTGTTGCCTAGCTAAAATGCAATGATCCTCAATTGGCTTTGCTTCTAGATTTTCATTTTTCAGTGTTATACATACATTTTCAAATTCACATATAGTGATGCTATCCCGATTCAATATACCTTGTGTCTCTGTCACATCATTTTGGGGACCACTCAATCTCAAGCGCTTCTCACTGGGGTCTACACAAGAATCTGCATCTACCTCTATGCTAGGATCTACATATTGAATTTCCAGCATACACGTTTGATCTGATACAGTATCAACAAAGGTATCAACAGCAAATACAGGGTTAATGATCCTCTCAATTAATGTTGTTCTACGGCACTGCAATGAAACCTTTAGGTCAAGTACAATCTCCTGCACAGCAGTTTCCTCTTCAATTGCATTTGGGACATCTATTCTAGGATAATAATTGGTCATTTTGGTCAACCTCTTGATATTACTAGGAGTGGAAATGGTTTTGGGCACACAGGTTCTTCGATGGCGCAGGGGGTATACACATATAGGAGCAGGTGTCAATGTAGAGGCTGAGACCACACCCGAACGGACATCGTAGTTCATTGGATCTGTTTCCAACTCTATCCCAATAGTCAGACTATTATTATCAGTTGCTTCTGGAGCAAGTCCTAAATTAGACATCATAGCCACTCCACATGTTCCTCTATTAGAGTCTACTAAAGATTAAAGTACTCCTGTATTTGTTTTATTAGTAGTTTCCTTGTAATTTTACACTTTGCAGTTGCAATTGTAGCGTGTGACACAGTGTGTCTCTCGAGATTATAACTCAGAGTAGAAGCATGCCACACAGCACAGCTCAACACAACACTCCTGTTACTCACTAATGAATTTTCCCCATGTCTTGATCCATACACATTCCCACAACAAAGAAACTGCAGTGTACAAAACGCTTTTGGCTTTTGGGCCTAGCTACCTACTCGCCAATCACTCCTCTCACCCTCAAACCAGCAAACATCAAAACAGCACTTCTGGAGCACTTACGGGATGCGCACGACCCGCTCCATTAGTAGCTCGGAGGGGGAGGAACCAATAATCACAAGCGTTAGGACCGGTGTTAATTTATAAAGGATAAACATAAACTATATATCTGAAGAATCTAAAGTATCCAAATGCCAAAGGTTCATAAAGTTACTTTTGTGTCTCCAATAAAAGGGAGGGCCAGCCAGTTCTCACGCACCCTGTGGACCTCAGACCCAGCACGGCCAGCAAAACAGCACTTCTGGAGCACCTCCGGAATGTGCAACCTGTAAGAAAAGGTTAAGGTGTATCTTATGTTGTATATTACAGTATAGTCCACACATGTTCATTAGTATTCTGCTTCTCTTTCTACAGATACCACTACCTGGAAGTACCTAGGAAGCCACAGGAGAACACCATCCAAGACGAATCTGGGACCCCTGGATGAATCATGAGGATGGAAGATGTTCTTCCTCATCACAGTACCTTGAGTGTCATGGCATGTGAAGTGGTGGAGTTTCCTGGCTTTACTCAACAAAACACCTCGAGTATGGACCCTCTTGGAAAAAGGAGTCACTGGGATGTCGGTGTCGAGTAGAAGAAGAGAATCAAGCAGTGTCAGAAAGGCAGCAGTGCAGGACTTTCAATGCGGTCTCCGAAGTTGGGTTGCTTGGCCGGCTGTGGATGCTCCAAAAAGGGGAAACTTGCTGTGAACCTCAAAATGGCCAGGCTGAAGAAGACAAGATCATTGGTGGCCGTGCAGGACTTTTAGTGTTGACCAGTGCAGTGGCAGAAGTAGGTGTCAGGTTTTGGAATTTCACAGTTCACACCTTTCTGTACTTGTGTTGCTGAAGCCGCAGCCTTGACATCAAAAAGGCTTCTGGCAACCTAGACACGATCACTTGACTGGACTGCAGACCCTGACCAAGATTGGACCCTCAGGATGTCTTCTTCTGATTTTGGTGGTGGGACAACGCACTGGGGGACACTCCTCTGCAGGCAGCATCCTTGGATCTTCTCCGGTGTGGAAAAGTGGATGGATGAATATGGGTCTCCTACTCTTTTCAAACATAGAACAAAACTATGGCTAGCTAGCAATGTTGCCTAAATGCCTAAACTCATTTCAGGACACTCGTTCGACTCTTAACTGCCTTTGCCTGTATGTATTCTAGCTAACTGTAGATATTGTGTACAGCACATTGTTAACTATGTACAGCTCTACCGCGACTGTAGATACTCCTGCACGTTATATTGTACACTATGCTCTATTGCACATTATATTGTATACTATGTTTTATTGTATGTATATATTGCGTTAACTGTCCAGTTTTTATTCTAACCAGTACTGTATTACAGAACCTTGTCAAGATATGTGCCCGGTTGCCCTTGGGCCTGGTTGCGCTATATAAATAAATTAAATACAAAATAAATAAATAAAGATGTTGTGGAAGAGATGCCACTTGGAAATTGCTTCGGATGGTTGGAACTTTGGCAGCTGTGGGTGTCAGGCAGCAATATTCCAGTGTACATCCTCTTCCAGGTGATACTCAACAGCTTAGCTTCCAGTGGCCACAAACGCTCTTCCAGACATCGGGCAACATAGATGGATTTCTTGGCTTCAAGATGTCCAGGCACTCCTCTTCTTGACCTATGAATATTGGTTCTCTGGAAGGCAGGCACACATGAAGAGCAGCAGGTGCACAATGTCCCCTTGTAGCTACGGCAAGAGGTTGTCTATCCAGGTCCTCTCTGGTCTAGTCCTTGAGTCAGCACAGCAGCTTTCGGATTCAGCGAAGACTTGCAGCCGCAGACTTCTTCCACCAGATGAACTCCAGGATGCAAACTTAAGATGACTTCAGCTTCTGCCTCTGGTTTTTTGTTACGTCTTCTGACAAGGGGGTGGGGGTGGGGTCCCCTGTTATACAAAACACTCCCCATTCACTCATGCTCAGATAGCCAATCACACACAAGTGCATTCACGCAGCCCCAGAACCATTGATGGTTCTTTGACCCAAGAGCCATTCTGGGTAAGGGGGAAATGCAAAGCAAACCAACAGGCCACCAGTGGCCACCGTGCCTTTTTGTAAGAATGAATTGAATCCTATTGCAGAGCATGGGTATACCAAAAATGAAGAATGCCAAGAGCCACTGCCAAATCAGCATGTAGCTGCCACCAGCCCATACCCTGCTCTGTGGGTAACACACATGTGCATAGAAACCTACACTAGGGCTACAAGAGTCTACCCATACCCATTGGTGCCCTAAGGGTATCCCATGGGTACTTTCCACCAAAAGCTAACAATGAAGAGCTGCAGTGTCAGGGGTCTAAACTGGACTCCTGTGCAGAAAACCACACAGAAAGCCCCAACAGAGAAGTGGCAGGACAAGGATGAGGAGGCCCTGTCCCTCCAAAAGCGTTTCAGCATCACAGTGATATACTTTCGCGTTTAAATTTGAACATGTGCCGTTTTTGACTGGTAACATTAATGGAGAATACATAAACCAATGTTATTCTCAATATTCGTGCTTTCACTTGACTTTTATCATCATTTTAAAACAAATGCCTTTGTACCATCGGCTGTGCTCTCTTGCTGGTTTAATCATATTTCTAACCCCCTTACAGGCCTTTCCTTGTTTCTGATATAACTTGCAAGGAATTAGCTTTCAGCCCACCAGCTGTTGATTTAAAGTAATTGAAAACCAATTCTTTGTGGTCAGTTCATATGGAGATTCCTGGAGTATGTGTTAAACTCCATGCAATATGTAGAATGCTATTTCTTTATGGAGCAGAAACCTATTGGTATCCAATAGGTGCACCCTTTTCATGGTACTGAATGCAAATTAGAAATCATGAATACATTTTGCATTTTTCTAGCACCTCTATCAATTACACCTGAGAGTCTTCATTTATCTTTGAGTTTCCCTACACTGAGCCATTTGCCTCACGCTTGAAAGAAGCAAAGCATTATAGTTGCATAATGGTTAACCCAAATTAGTCTCCTTTACAAATGTCTTTTGTTGGGGAATGGCATGGGGGTTCCTTATATGATCATTTAATTATTAGGAAGCACCTTCCATTGAGTCTAGAATTCTGCAAAATAGTGTACATTTTCAGTGATGGTTTCATACTAGATTTAGTTGAAGATGTTACAATGTTAGTCTCATCCATGGTTGGTTGAATAGCCACATGTATACCTGTTTTCTGAAGGCCAAGTGGTCATCTGTTGTGTAGAAGTGTCTGGGAAGAGACTTCTAGATATTGGGCGAGAGGTGGGAGAAGGTGGATCGATGTTCCTGCTTGAAATGTGCCACCATTATTACAGCATCTCAATGTTTGGTCAAAGCTCTCTCTGTGATTGGTAGTGTGTGAATTTCCTAGTGTTGGATTCAGGACCTCGGCATAAATGGCATGGCGGGCAACACATACAGTTTTCAAGTAGATTCCATTTGTTGGGAGCCAGTTATGATATAGGGACTTCTAGATCATGATTTATAATCACCCAGATATAGGGTAAGGGTGCTGAGAGGAACAGAACACAGCCAGAAGTGGAACAATGCTGTAGTCTGTCTGATGATATCCTGCATTGAAACAAGAAAACCAGGTGAGCAGGACCTTAGGCGCAACTGACAACCTGTGAGTATTAATTGAGGGGGTTGGAGGGGGGGGGGGTAATTTCTAGAACAAAGACTGCAGACACAACTGCCCAGCAAGGGAACCATAGAGTTAGGATGGAATGATAAGACTGCTTAGTAGAATAGCAGGACACCACACCACTCTCCTCCCTTCTCCAACCATGGGGGACCAGGTACATATTTGTGGACCCTTATTGGATTGAACAGTGGCCTCTTATTGCACTTCACTCTATGCCCATGGAGGAACTCACCAGTACCCAATCAGATGTGGAGGAAGCGAAAATGACAGGGTGAGTGCTTGCCTGCTGGACAGGCTCTCACACTCCTGGGGCTCTCAATGCAACCACCATTTTAGTGTCTGACACACATCCATCTCTGACATGTACAGAGGTACCGGATCACATATTGGAAATGTAATGGTTCAGAGAAATGTCAGAGTCTCTGCTACCGCCAAGAGGACGTCGTTTTGACCTTACCTTACTTGCCAACCCTGACGATGTATTCAAACAATGCTATTCTGCTAACGTGTTTCCTTTCGTCGGAGTCCTGTGTTATTGCCATCCTTTTCTGTACATGTTTTAGACATGTAATGGTTCAGAGAATGTTCTGTCCGGCAGATTTAGAGAGAGTAGAAGTATCCCAAATGGAAACTGAATGAGATATCATCAGTACAAAACACGAAGCCGAGTTTTGCACTGTAGATACAATAGTATGTTGGACATTTTGAGTGTTCTCTGTGAAATAAACATTAAATAAATGTGTCAAACCAGTAGAAAAGAACAAGTGCCACAGAGAAAGGGGTTGACACAAAATGTCTCATTATTTTGAATACCACGTAGGGCTCATTCACTGCATTATTGATTTGCATCTGGTAATGAACGGATTAAGCATGATTTGTATGCAGTCTGTATGTAAAGAAACTCAAAATTAGATGTGTTTCTCCACCTTTTCTTGATACAGTGGTTACGTTGATGTTTGCCTTATTTTAGGGACAGTATCAAGGGAGAAGGGTGAGGCTAAGTTTTAACTAATCGTTTTGTGACACGTAAACTGCACAGGAAGCTAAGGAGTAGCATTTGAAAAATAATGACTAAACAGTAATGTGAAAAGGACATTGTGCCAACATGACACATAGAAGAAAGGGATTCAAAGAGAGAAGATGATGAACATTTCTAACAAGATCAAACCAAGTGAGATCGAGAGTTTACGAAATAAAACCGGAAACAAACTGTTGAAAAACGTGAAAAGGGAAGAGCAAAGTGATCAGAGCAGTCTTAAAAAGAAGAGGGTGGCAGGGAAGTGAAGATTCAGCTGAGGTTATTAAGTCCAGGATACTTCCATGCAGATGAGTGGAAGATGGAAGGAACTGTTGAAGAATTACATTAGTTAAGGTTTTCAAATAAGTATTTACAAAGGATCATAAGTTAATTAGATCATATGGTAGTAGAAATCACCTAGAAAGGTATCATTAGAGTGTGCCACTGATTTACATGTCAGAAGATCATCAACTGATTCTGCAGTTGTTCCAGATGCAGGTAGGGGAACATAGAAAAACTGAAAATAAAGCAAGACATTGGCAATATTTGAAGAGAACTAGAAAGACGTTCCAGAAGAATGTAATCCAACAGACACATTTAATACAGATGTAAAATGTTTTAAAATACGGCTAATCCACCGCATGAACACGCTTAGCAGTTCAGCTTTCAGATACGCACACATTGTTTTTTAGAATGAGATCATGTAAAGCCAAAGCATTAGCAACAGCTGACCAAGCACTTAATAATATACATTGCAATTTAGGAGAAGCATAAGCAGTAATATATTCAATTCTAGGTTTACAAGTAATGGTAATACCAGCTCGCTGTTTAGGAGCAAGTGGGAATTTAGCAGCCAGGCGGGCAGAAATACGCACATGAATAGGTAATGATGAACAAACACATAATGACAAATTACAAACCAAGTTTTAGTCTTGCCTGACACTTAACAGGCTCGAATAGGCAGGCACTGTATTACATAACCAACATCTCTATAGCTGGGTGCCTGGAAAAAAATAACCTTCCATAAGAAGCCAAAATAGAACTAATAACAGAGGATCACATTCACATGGCAACTTATAACCTCATTGGTCGAAATGTCATCAACGAGTTGCTTCCCGGGACAAAGAATTGGCACCCCAGGGGGAAAACAGTGAATCCAGATGAAGTGGTGCTGTGGGGGGGGGGCTAGTAAGTTGGGACCCACCATCTTCCTCTCCCCCACTCAGTAACGTATTCCGAAAACAGCCCATATCTTGATTGAATGAGATGGAGTCTGGAGCCATCAAAGTCACTTGAGTACAGTCAAGGTGTCTAGTCCATGCAGATAAAACCATTTTATGGCGGTGGCCCCATCTTCTGGACAACACCCTCAACTTGCGCCTCCCTAGAGGCACATCACTCCCCTTACACACCTTGTGACCCAGCTAAACAGGAAAATATGACAACCTGAACAGGACACAAGTAAGGCCATGTCAGGCCAGACATGAATAGAAGAACTTGAAAGAGGTAAATACAGGTTCAAAGTGGATCAGGGGGCATCCAGCTGTGATCCACTGCTGAAAGGATGCTGCTGTGGGTCACAAGGGCCCTAGATTCAATCACAGAAGTCTCTAAAAGACCACCTGGAAACCAAATATTCTGGCATAGACCAGGAAAAAAAGAAGAAAACTGACATCATGGGAGGCAAAACTAAAGTAAAGTCAACCCAATGATTTGTGGCAGGACCCAGATGCAATTTTCGGGGGGCCACGAAACTGAACCCACAGAGTTAGAAAGCTAGTAGGGATCGGAGAAATGATGCTGGCAGAGGGCAGCATGCAGAGAACCAAGGCAAGCCACACCAATGGGCCAGTGCATGTTAATGTGTGACAAAATATGCTTGCCAACTTGGTCACTTATGTCTCAGAATATGTGTGTACCTATGTGGCATTAATTGCAACAGCCAGATGGACGATTTGTCTTACAGTGGCTTTGTGGGCAAGCAAACATGAGTGTGTTCTTTCATCTGAAAACTGGCAAAAATGGGTACAGCCAACTTGAACTTGTTTTATTACATGGCCTTACTAGCTTCATAGTGAAACCCAACACAAGTGTGTTCTTATGTGGGAATAATATGATATATTGACACAGTCAGCATGTCTTCTTACAGTGGAAATATTGCATTATTGTTAACTAGCAACATAATAAAGTCTTCTTATGCTGGCTTATATTGTGGGTAAACTGTGTTTGTAAAAGACTCCTGTGTGTTGTTGGTGACCTGATGTCTATTGGGTTTTCTTATATGTTTCCCTACAAAAACACTTTAAAATTGTACAGTTGCACACAGAATTATTCAGTGTAGATGTGCTGTACCATGCACCATTTTAACCCATTAGTTAAAAAAATACTTTTGGCGAGAACACGACCAGACCCCTGCTTGATTGGTTAAGGATCCTCCACTAAGATCCTTGGCTCACACATATTTATGGGAAATAATTTCACCCTTCCATGAGAACCTTTACCATCCGTGGCTTGTGATGTCTCTCCAACATAGCAATTGAGCTTGAAGAAAGCCTACTTATTAAATATATGTTAATAGAAGGGTCACTGTCATATTAGAGATGTGTTCACTCTAAGATAAAATAAATATTACTTTAATATTGGGAGACTCCAGGAGTGTGTTCCTCTGTTCATATATGCTGACTCAGGGAAGCTCATCTAAGCAACTAAAGGAATATCTCAGCACATCTCTCTGCCTAGACTGGGTCTGCTTTGCTCACTAAGCTATATACAATGCCTATAGCACTCTGCAATCTTGTCTCTACATACCAGTCCAACTGTTTCCTTAATGTTCTATTCTTCTAATTGATATATAGATCATTGTATCCTGTGGGGATTAATCAAAGCCCCCAAAAAAACGAAACTGGAGAACCACTGGGAAACTAACCTGCCAGCATTCATCAAAGAAAATTAAAAAAATCTTCACACAGAAAATGAGCCTATTAATGCAGAGTGGGAGGGTTTCAACACGTGACACAAGAATGCACTATGTGAACAAGCTTACCTGTCAATACAAAAGGAAAAGCAGCCTTTTTGATTCAATGTGTCAGAAGAAATCAAATGGTGCCTTTCACATGAAAAACAGGATTTTTAGAACCGGAAACCAAAATGACTTTGCATGTGTGTTTGCAGTTTAAAGCAAGACAAGAGAAAAATTTTCCCCGCCAACATAAAAATGTCAGGGAAAAGACATGGTGCGTGTTGACAAAAAGTAATGTCTATTATGCTTCACATGCGAAATACCGGCAAACATTTGAAAAGTGTTTCCATGAAAAAAAGTTCCTATAGGCCTAAGGTAGACCCTTTTGCGTGCTGTGGGAAAAACATCACAAAGGACACCTACACTGAAAGCATAGCTGGCATCCCAACTGTTTGCAACTGCAATAAAGTGTGGCTGCTAAGAGGTGTTGAAAACAGTCTTTCCCTAGACTTGGCATCTTTAAAAGGACAGTTCTGAGTAGGCAAAATGCGCCGGCTGAAGCATGACCGGAATGTAGGGGGGAGGTGTGAACACAGTGGCTGCAATCATGGCTGAACTCTGGGAACAAAATACAGGAAAATAGAAGCTTTTCTGATCAAAAGGTGGTCCCATTCAGATAAGAGGACAGTATGCCAGATGTCTGCAGTGTGGTATCTTTTTGTAGCAAATTCATCCACCATGTACGATCTGCACCCTACACCTCAAACATCAAATAGTTTACTAAAAATACTGGCCCGAGAGTAAAATGGTTCTGGAGAAAGAAGGCCTCCATTGTGCGTATTCCAAAGATGTGCTATTAATTAATTTAAAAGGACTATTATTATGTAGGCCTTTTTCTCAGCATCCACGATCTGCACCCTACACCTCAAACATCAAATAGTTTACTAAAAATACTGGCCCGAGAGTAAAATGGTTCTGGAGAAAGAAGGCCTCCATTGTGCGTATTCCAAAGATGTGCTATTAATTAATTTAAAAGGACTATTATTATGTAGGCCTTTTTCTCAGCATCCATAAATTGTATTTTCTTGATTGGTATGTCATGTTTTAGATACTTTCCAGGTGATTTAACTGATATTAAATGCATCCACCTGTAACTTAGGGAATTCTAATTGCAAGCTAACATGTGTTAATGGCAGCTTTTAACATGTCCAAATATTTGTGCATTGGCGTGCTGGTGGAGGGTAAAATTAGGAATATGGTTAATAAATGACATTGTCCTAACTATTATGCTTTTGGTAAAAATGGCTGGAAATTGCCAAACGGCCGTGCAAAATGGTGCAGACCTAACTGTCATTTTACTTAATTTCCCATGATTAGCTGAAGCTGAATATGTATACATTATTTCAGTTACTAGTAGAATTATGAAGATTTGGCTACAAATCTAAGTTTGCCCAAAACCTGATTTAGAAAGAAAAGGGGATTTCAAAGGAAAGTTGCGACATGTCTGTTCCAGACTCCTAAACCAATCCTTGGAGAGAGGCTGGATTTGGTAGGGGAGAGAAGGGTAACTGTCCAATTCTATTTGCGAGAACCCTTGCAGAATACTCCCTAAGATTGTAAACTTGATGGTGTCATCACTTCTATATAAAGTAGATCCACTATGAGGAAGGAATAAATAAGGGAGAACTCCTAAAATTACAATCCTGAAAGGAGCTGCTAAAACCTACCACCTGACAGCTGCAAAACACATAAGGAGATTGCACCTGGGTAGAGCTGTCTATTGCTAGGAAGGCCTAAAACCTGACTGGGTCCTTTGTTGAAGTGCTGGGGGCCATCCTTGAGAGTGGAGTGATCAGATACCTGCCCTATTTTTCCAGATGGTCCTGAAATGCAACTGGCTTTCCTGAACTTTAAACAGAGGTTTTCAATGTAAGTAGACTTGACCCCTTTGCAACTAAAGGTGGGGGAATCTGCTGGCCTTAAATCCTTTCCCATTATAGTGCCCCATTATAGGGGGGGCAATACTGTGTAGGTGCTTAGCCTATTTAACAAAGAAATATTAATTTAATGAAATCCGCTTGGCAGAACAACAAAAGGATTTTTGTTAAAATTAAAAATTAATAAAACTAATTTGAAGTCTGTGCTGAAAACTATAGACTCTAATTTAATTGGGTAATCATTCAGTTCAGCTTCCCCAACACAAGCATTTAAGTGGAGGGGGGGTCTAAAATCCCAGATTTTCAAATCATCCCTTTTTTAACCCTACAGCTTCCCCAACACAGGTCTTTAATTGGAGTGGGGTCTGAAATCTAAAATCCTCAAATCATCCTAATTTTTGCAATCCAGCTTCCCCAACACAGCCCTTTAAGTCGTGGGAGGTCCGAAATCTAAAATGCTCAAATCATCTGAATGTTTACCATCCAGCTTCCCCGACACAGACCTTCAAGTGTAGGGGAGTCTGAAATCCAAAATTCTAAAATAATTCATATTTTTCTGTCCAACTTCCGCAACAAAGACACAAGTAGAGTGGGCTCTGAAAAACAAACTGCAAAATAACTCTGTGTTTATTTTAAAGTGAAAGTGTGGGTGAAATAATAATTGCCATATGCATTTGCACACATTTGAAAAACTAAACTGCTAGCCTCTAAAGCGCACCGGAAAATCAAAATTGTGCAGCTTTGCATATGTAAATGGAATTTGGTGATTACTCAGTGCTGATTATTTCATGAAGTGAACTCTGTAGTAAGAAAAGTATTGTAATGTGTGTTTTTCCCAACCCATTGATGTAATTTATTTGTGTAACAAGAAGTTAATTGTGAGCCACAAAGAAGGTGGCGTGTGTATTTAGTGTGATTTCTATTAACAATAATTCAAATAAATGCAAATATATTTCCTGTACACCGGTCTGGTTCTTGGCTCATTGATAGCTCAGGGGAAGGGAGCCAAGGGGCATGCTATGAGGCTGAAATAGGGCTCAATAAAAGAACTGACATTAACCGTTTATTGTGTGACACTTAGCTTGGGGAGGGAAGGATTGTCCTGTGTTGAACGTGGCCACTCAATAAACCATTAGAAATTGGGGTCTCATGGCTGGTATTTGGCTGGCTATTTCGGGCTCATGACAAGTGCATTATGACAGAACATTCATTTTGATTTAAGTGCATTAAGGTGGAGGGAAAGTGCTCTTTGTTTTGTTAAAGTGCTGTGATGACTTGAACCCTGAGTTCCAGGGAGGTATATAGATGATACATTAAGAATGAGTAAGACTTGATGTGGATTTGGCATTGTGAGTTTAAATTAAGTGGGAACAGGGTGATTCTTGCCCATGTGCAAAGGAAAAATTGCAAAAAGACCATTTTAAAAAATGAATAAAATTGAATTAGATGATGGCAGGACACATTTCCTTACTAAGCTGTTGGACCTTCTTCCCCAGATGTTCCCTGTTTTAAAACTTCCAAAATAATCCTCCTCTCTCTCCCTGGTTACAGGACAATATATCCCTGAACCTGGGAGAAGGGAAATTCAGGATGGAAAATTATGGGGTGAATTTCCAGTACCCAAGATACTCTGAGGGAAGGGACGGTTAGCCTTCTAAGGAGCAGCAAAGGTATGACTCGAGACCTCACTACCATCCAGAAAAAGTCTCATGGCTGGAATGATAGGTCCAGCAACTGACCGATGATCTGGGGCGCATGCTGAGGGCTCAGTCCAACCCTCAACCTAACCCTACTTCCCAGCATTCCCCAACACCCACATCCGATGCCCCAGGGGTTAAATGATTGGACAAACGTATGACGAACCACAGGTTCCTGAGGAGGAGACGCAGTGGAGTGGAGATGCCAAGCCCTGGAGGAAGCTCCCTTTCTCACCCAAATAGAACCCTAAAAACCTCTCATCCTGAAAATGACTCTTCTACCCTCGAAATGTTAGAACCAAAAGAGCAAAGGATAAGTAGCAGAGGCCAAAGATGAACCCACTTTGTGGAGGATGTCAAAATCATCCCCTTTAAAAGAGAACAATCCCTGGAGGATACAGGTAAGCATACCTGCCTCCCAAAGACAAATGGGTCCCAAAAGACCATGAGTGGGATATGCTACGTATGGATACCGACCCAGAACAATAAACTATTCAGCCCCAAAAATGTGAGCCAGACAGAATTGAAATGGAGGGGGTATCCTCTTCCCAAACGGGGTCTGAGAACTGTCGCCTGGTAAAGGTGGAAAACCAAGGAGCTAGGGAGAAGGAGGATTCCCCAACGACTCCCATTGTGAGTTGTAAACATTTCTTTACAGATTCCCAAACTCTGACACAGACACAGAAAATTGCCCAAAGTCACTGTTATGACCCTAAGTGAGGTCTACAGGTCAAATGATACGCTGGATGCCAGGACTCCTTCATGTTGCTTTAATTAGATGTCATTAGGAGATACTTCAGATAGTTACAGGATCAGAGCTTAGCCCACTTGCTCCCACCACCCAGGCTACATCACGTCAACTGCCTTTGGTGGAATGCTCACCACACAGCATTCCACTCAATCATACCCAAACACTGCATCAATGTCATCACACCACAAGCACTCATCATACATACAGGCAGGAGACTAGAAACCCTAACACCCCTCTTCCTTCAGCAAAGACCCTAACAGTCATACTGTGTCAGAGTTCAATATAAAGAAAATTACCACCAGGCTGTCAAACAACTCACACTTTCTTTGCACCTTGGAGTAAAAAGAAGACTGATTTTATGTGCTGGTCAAGGTGCAGGGTCAGTGTAAATTATCAGCTCTGGTGGGTACTGGATCCCAAGACACCTCCTGTCCAAAAAGGCCTTTGACCAACTAAACTCAGAACAGGGGAGGGCCACCAAATTCCCCTCACACCACTACCCAGACAATTGAAAAATGTTGACAGCAATGACATTTCCTTCAAAGGAACAGCGGATCTGGAAACAAAAAATTGAGCAACATCAAGTTAAACATCTGGTGATAGTCATAACTTCAGAGGCCACACCTTGTTTATGGGGGAACGATCTCCTGAGGAGGTTATCAAATCTGATTGACTGTGTAAACAAAGACATCTGGACCTAGACAAAACTTCCTTTACAATTAAAAATGAGTGCCATTTTTATAAGCATGAATGGTACCTGTCATTTAATTGATCAGCGTTCTGAGAATGTAGAATTCGATTTCAAGAATAAGCAAGTCCCAGAAATCACTGTCTTCTATGTAGGAGAACATACTGGTGATGGGAACCCTTCTCCGCTCTTGAAAATCAACCTTCCTCCCTGTTTTAAGTGCAAATGCACACTGGAAGGGATCATCCTAAAATGTTATACCAGTCCAAAATCAAAGGAATCCTTTGTGTGCTGGTGGAGTGTACAATTACGAATATGGGTAATAAATTACATGTTGCTAACTATTATGCTTGTAAAAACAGCTGAGAATTGACAAACGGCCATGCAAAAAGGTGTGGACCTTACTGTCATTTAATTTAATTACCCATGATTAGCTGAAGCGGAATATATATACATTATGGAAGTTACTAGTAAAATTATGAAGTGTTGCTACAAAAAACAAAGTTTTGCCCAAAAGCTGATGTAGAAACAAAAGGGGATTTCAAAGGGAAGTTACTATATGTCTGCTCTAGACTCTTAAACCAATCCTTAGAAAGAGACTGGAATTGGGAAGAGGGAGAAGGGCAACTGTCCAATCCTATCTGTGAAAACTCTTGCAGAGTACACCCCACGATTGTAAACTTCATGGTGTCATCACTGCTAATTAAAGTGAATGCAATATGAGCAAGAAAAAAAAAGGAGGTCTCCTAAAATTACCATCCACAAAGGAGCTGCTAAACCTTACCATCTACAGCTGCAAGGAAACACCAAAGGAGATTGCATCTGGGTGAAGCTGTCTATTGCTATGACAGCCTAAAAGCTGAATGGGTCATATGTGAAGAACTGGGGGACATCCTTGAGAATGAAGTGACCAGACCACTGCCCTATATTTCCAGATGGTCCTGACATGCAGCTGGCTTACCTGAACTTTAAACAGAGGTTTTCAATGCAGGTAGACTTGAGCCCTTTGTAAACAAAAGGTGGGGGAAGCTGCTGACCTTAAAGCCTTTCCCTTTATAGTGGGTGGGTGGAGGGTGCAAAACTGTGTAGATCTTTAGCCTATTTAACCCAAAAATATTAATTTAATTAATTCCACTTCGCGGACGGAACACCAAAAGGGGATTTTTGTTCAAATGTGAAATTAAAGCTCAATCCCAGTGTGCACTCAAGACTATAGGCTGTAATTTAATTGGGTAATTTTCAGTTCAGCTTCCCCAACATAGGCCTTTAAGTGTAGGGGCGTCTGAAATCCACAATTCTCAAATCATCCCAATTTTAACCATCCTGCTGCCTGAAAAGGACCGTGAATGAGGGTGGGGAGGAAATACCAATGAACACCCATGAAAACTAAGGTGCAGGGAGACCTGTTGTGAATCCTAAAATATCTACAGTCTAGTAGGGACAAGATGTAAAATGATAAGAAGGCCAAGGGAAGGGCACAGAAAGCCAATGAGTGAGTGTTGTCAGGCTGAGGGAATCCCTGACAGCCAGAAAACTATGATGCCTGAAACCAGACTGTGAGGAACTGTTACAAGCACCTCATCAAAGGAATCATTTTATTGTGCTATAATAGAATATGGTTAGAATTTTAAAGACTATATTGGTGAACTTTTGTTTTGGGGCAAATCCTTGGTCCTTCCCTGTTATTAGTAAAGGGTAGCCTGGCGGCTGAAATACTCACTAAAATTAGGAATTGGAAATTACTTTGGCCATCCATTCTGTCCCACAAAGAAACAAGGTCTTGTGAGTTTGTTAGGAATGTTATGTTTTGCAATCAGAATCAATTATGGGGTTATTTACCTTTGAGGAAAACCATTTTGTGTTACTACTCTCTGTGCAATGTTTCCTTTAGGGCTATCCTTATTGTTTATAGTTATTGCCCTAGAACATATAGGCATGTATCCAACTCTGCAATTTTTGTAGGTAATAATTAAATAATTTCTGTTAAAGCATTAAAAGTCAGTGTCGCGTGTGTCATTTCTCAGCCTCAACATACTACACAAACAGAAACAGAGATGAGGAGATCAAGGGACAAGGCAAGATATTGTCTATTGCTTTTTCAAGTGGTCAGACAAAAACATACACTGCTGTGACCCTAGGACAGGGGTTTGCAACCTGTGGCTCTCCAGATGTTTTGAAAAACAACTCCCATGATCCCTCACCATTCACTACACTGGCCAGGGTTGATGGGAGTTTTAGGTCAAAACATCTGGAGAGCCACATGTTGCAGAACCCTGCTCTAGTAAAACATCCATTGAACTTGGGCATTTCACCAACTGGCCACATGCCATATACCAGATATTCCATCAAAATTCTATCGCAATTGAGAATTGAGGATAGCCACATGCTGAAAAACAAGCACAAATACCTTGGTATTGCCAATTCAACTGGGAAATGCATACAAGAGTGTACCAGGGATAACATCCTTCGAATCTGCAAATTTCAGCAACAAGACATGAATCATGTGCCAGAAGCCCTGCCCAGTCCCTGTGAAATCAAGCTATTCAGATACACAGAAGGCGGCAATAAGCATTCGTGAGTTTTAAATCTGCTTATTCAGTTGGATGGGCAGCACTTCTACCACAATCTGCTAGGGATAGCACCACCCACCAGGACATTGCTCCAACATATCATGCTCTACTGCCCAGATGTCCATTATATTCCCATCAACAACTAGGAGCTGCAGATGTCCCAAAGTAAAAAAAAAAGCATGAATGCTGCTTACCCTGTCAGACCGAACAAAATCTACCTGACCTGACATGGAAGAGCCAAACCTACTACCCACTAACTTAATCATCACCTTCATTTCCCTTCTACCTTTAACTCCATACATCAACCAGCTAGTACACACCCAGCAGCTGCCCACCCACTCATACAGTCCCTGACCACTTATAAACTGCTCTTTATTTTGACAGTCAACCATAGGGTACAGTCCAAGATCTACCTGTGCTTCCAGGCTAAATATCTTGCAGCACCCACCAGTCGTTTCCCAGTACAATCTACCTAGTTTTGGCCTGGCACAAAAATAGTTGGTACTTCTGATCTGCACAAATGAACACCTCAGATTTTACACCTTTTCTGTTCTCTGCCCCCACCAAACACTCAAACCACTTTTTCAAAATGCTGCAGCAAAAGGCAACCAAAATGGGAAAAGTCATGCTATACAAGATGCTGATACATTACACAACATTCAGTCTTTATGCTTGGTCAGTATCAAGTAATACTCTGGAGAAATATGTAGGGTCCAGAGTCATTGAATCTATATGCACAGTCAGTGCATATTCTCGCTATGCAGACATCTGTAAGATAAAGTTTGATTGCATCTCAATACTAAATCAGAACCTGGCCTCTCTCTGCAGGGATCTATGGTATATGGAGGCAGTGAGTATTCCTATCCACTCAGTATGTGGTCTCTCTCTGCATGGATCTATGGTGTATATAGGCAGTGAATGTTCCTATCCAGTCTGTATGTAGTCTCTCTCTGCAGGTATCTACGGTATATATAGGCAGTGAGTATTCCTATCCTGTGAGTACCTGGCCTCTGTCTGCAGGGTTCTATGGTATAGATAGGCATTGAGTATTCCTATCCAGTCAGTACATGGTCTCTCTATGTATGAATCTACGGAATATATAGGCAGTGAATATGCCTATCCAGTCAGTATGTGGTCTCTCTCTGCAGGGATCTATGGTGTATGGAGACAGTGAGTATTTCTATCAGGTCGGTACCTGGTTTCTCTCTGCGGCAAACTATGGGATGCAGAAACATTTAATCTGCATGCCACATCAGAATTTGGTCTCTCTGTATCATATGAAAACAATGAGTCTCAGAATTCAGTGAACAGTGTCTCTCTGTAATGCTGTATGGTTGAAGGAGAAATGGAATCTCTATGCACTGTCAGTACTTGCCCTCCTTCATTTGGGGTAAATGGTAAACAGAAGCAATTAATCACCATGCACTGCATAGTCTTGCTGTGTTGTGATCTCCGGGAGAAGGAGGCATTGCATCTCTATGTCCAGACACCTCCTGGTATCTCTCACATTGATATATGGGAGATGGAGGCATTGCATCCCTATGCAGAGACTGCTCCTGGTATCCCTCACATTGATATGTGGGAGAAGAAGGCATTGCATCTCCATGCAGAGCTTCTGGTATCTCTCACATCGATCTATGGGAGAAGGATCTTAACCCACCCAAACCATTCCCAAAGTTTGAGTTTTCCACTATTACGATAGAGGAGACTACCAAAATCATAAAAGTCCTCAAACCATGATGATGCCAAGGTGACATCTGTCCGGCGACTTTAACCAAAGATTGCGGAGATAACCTGGCAACTTTCATCACCCCACTTATAAACAGCTCATTTGACTCCAACAAAGTACCGGATAACCTCAAAGAAGCTTGGGTATTGCCTTTACTGAAAAAAATTACCCTAGACCCGAAAGTACCAACTAATTACCGGCCCATCACCACAGTAGCATTATTGTTAAAAATTCTTGATAGGGTCACTAATGTCCGAATTCAAAAATACTTAGGAACACACTATCTGCTGGGCCTCCGCCAATCAGGCTTCCAGCCAGGCCATGGCACGGAAACGGCTTTAGTAGACCTTAAAGCTCAAAATGATCAGATTAGAGACAGAGGCGACCTAGCCATCCTCCTCCTCTTGGACCTCTTGGCGGCATTCGATCTTGTAAATCACAACATCCTATGCCGCCAACTAGACAGTAATGCCCACTTTTCCAATAACGCAATAGAATGGATTAAATAATTCTTGTCGAACAGAACGATGAGAGTCTACTCATCCTCAGCAGCAGCTAGCCCTACCCAGGTCACCTGCGGAGGGCCCCAGGGATCATGCGTATCACCTACCATGTATAACACATTCACTAAACCTCTTTGATAAATTGGACAATTTGGGTGTCACATATACACATTATGCTGACGACACCCAAATACTAATTCACATCATGGAGGACTACAACACTGACATGAATGTCCTAAATGCAATCTATCACATGATCCAAGCTTGGATGGCTCAGAATGAGCTATGTATTAATGATGATAAGACGGAGATCCTGATCCTGGGCAGCCAAGCAAACTCAAAAATCTTTCACCGTTGTACCAATCCTTCAACGTAGATGGAAACCTTATCACAACCGCCAAAGAGGTTAAGACCTTAGCAGTCTATCTCAACTCCTCACCCACCCTCTCGCGGCAAGTCAATGCCATCACCTCGGAATCCTCCTATACATCCAAACTCATCACAGCTTGTAGACCATATCTCACAGAAAGAACTGTATCACGCTTTCAAGAGCACTAATCCTCTCTAGGATTAACTATTGCAATGCCATCTTTGCAGGCTCCTTGGCCAAAAACATGAAGAAACTCCACATCATGCAGAACAACACCAGAAGAGCAGCACTTAATATCCCCAAATCAGATCACATTTCTACCTTCAGAAGAAACATTCATTGGTTATCAGTGAGGGATCATATTAAATTTAAATTACTCACGCTCACACACAAATGCCTATCCAACACTGCCCCACGTTACCTGTCCAGCTTGATAACCAAAAAACAGTCTGCCAGACCCACACATTCTGCATAACTTGGGCAACTGAGGAAGCCTAGATACAAAAGACAAAGAGCAGGCTGCTCAAGCTTCCCCGTCATGGCAGCTAACTACTGGAACGCCTTGATGATGGCTCTAAGGATGGACCCCGCTCTACTATCATTTCACAAAAAAATAAAAACATGGCTCTTTACACAGGACACCAAGTTGCACCCTCCTCACCCGTAGGTAACTTGACTTGTTTAATGGGCGGACCTCAACTACTCATCACCATACTCTGTCACCTTACTACTAGATACTATTCTATGTGGTAGTAAATTGCAACTGCCGTATGCAACGCTCTAATCTATGAAAATACAATTGCCTTCTCATTGTACTGCATAATACTTTAACATGTACATCCAAGTAAATCTGTAAGCCCTGTAGCCATACTCTTAAGCCCAAATGACCTGTATCCACCTACATACGCCTATATGCCCTGTAACCACATTCTTAAACCTGCACAATTTGTAACCAAATTCTTAAGCTTGCACCACTTGTGATCTGCATAACCTGTAACCAAATTCTTAAGCTTGCATAACTTGTAACCACATTCGTAAGTCATGCGTCCAGATGCCTGAGGGTTAGGTGCAATACAAATGTAATAATAAATAAATAAATAAATACATAAGTAAGTAGGCATTGCATCTCTATGCAGAGTCAACTCCTGGTATCCCTCCCATTGGTCTATGGGAGAAGGAGGCATTGCATCTCTATGCACAGACAGCTCCTGGTATCCCTCACATTGATCTATGGGAGCAGGAAGCATTGCATCTCTATGCACAGACAACTCCTGGAATCCCTCACATTGATCTATGGGAGAAAAAGACATTGCATCTCTACACAGACAGCTCCTGGTAAACCTCATATTGATCTATGGGAGAAGGAGGCATTGCATCTCTATGCACAGACATCTCTTGGCATCTCTCACAATGATCTATGGGAGAAGGAGACATTGCATCTCTATACACAGACAGCTCCTGGTAAACCTCATATTGATCTATGGGAGAAGGAGGCATTGCATCTCTATGCACAGAAAAATCCTGGAATCCCTCACACTGATCTATGAAAGCAGGAAGCATTGCATCTCTATGTCCAGACAGCTCCTGGTATCCTTCACATTGATCTATCAGAGAAGGTGGCATTGCATCTCTATGGCCAGACAGCTCCTGGTCTCCCTCACATTGATCTATGGGAGAAGGATGCATTGCATCTCTATGTCCAGAGAGCTCTGGGTATCCCTCACATTGATCTATGGGAGAAAGAGACATTGAATGTCTATGTCCAGACAGCTTCTGGTATCCCTCACATTGATCTATGGGAGAATGAGGCATTGCATTTCTTTGCACAGACAGTTCCTGGTATCCCCCACATTGATTTATGGGAGAAAAAGGCATTGCATTTCTATGCACAGACAGCTCCTGGTATGCATCTTTTGGTATCCCTCACATTGATCTATGGGAGAAGGAGGTATTGTATCTCTATGTCCAGACAGCTCCTGGTATCCCTCACATTGTTCGGTGGGAGAAGGAAACAGTGCATTCCTAGGCCGAGCTTGTACTTGGTCTCTTTCAGCTGGGATATATGGGATACAGATGCAATTCATCTTCAGTCAGTGTATGGTCACGATGTGCAAATGTCTAGAGATGAAAGAGGCACTGGATGTCTGTCCCCAGTCAATAGTTTGTCTTGTTCCTCTGGGATCTAAGGCGACAGAAGCAATGGATATCCGTCTAGTACTTGGTCTGTCTTTGCACACTTTCACAGAGTGTGGTGTCATCGAATCTCCATGTGCAGCCAGTACTTGTCTTCTCTCTGTGGTGAACTGCATTTCTATGACCTGTGTATACTCGGCCTCCCTTTTCAGGGATCTGTGGAGTAAGTAGCCATTGATTATCCACGCCCATTAGGTACATGGCTTCTCTGTGTAAAGAATTACGACCAGTGTCCATCCTGGACGTGGGACTGTTTGCAGATGCCATGTGTGTGTGAAGATAGTGGTATGATATGATATTTTATTTATATCGCGCCCATACACAAGTGTTTCACAGCGCGACCAGGCAATGGGAGGGGAACAAGGGAGAAACAAAAACAACGATCTTACTAGGCCCAGTGACATTCAGAACGTGCATGGGAAGGGAAAAGGGGGAAAGTGCATGGACGGGGGAGAAGTGGAAAGTGCAGAACAGAGGAGAGAAAAGAATAAATAATGAGTAAAATAAATAAATAAAGGCGATGAACAGTGGAAGTGCAGCCAGCAAGTGGCAAGTGCTAAGATTTAGTCAGATGGAGTATTTCTGATAAGTGCAGAAGAAAAGTGGGGGGGGGGCTGTATGGGTACAGATACAGACCCTAGTGCAGGGGTGGCCCTGAGGCAGTGGAGGA
Source organism: Ambystoma mexicanum (assembly GCF_040938575.1). Lineage (NCBI taxonomy): Eukaryota > Metazoa > Chordata > Amphibia > Caudata > Ambystomatidae > Ambystoma > Ambystoma mexicanum. Next base: position 204,854,601 of record NC_090932.1, read on the forward strand.
AGGTGGCAGGGTGAGCAGGTACCTGGGCCTGAAGGACAGAGGGTGGCCAGGTGCACAGTGCCGAGAGAGAAAACAGATGGGTGTTGCTTTTCTCTGCACACGTGTACAGACGCCAGAAGTATGAGTAGGTAGAGGATTTTAGTATGCAGGCAGAGTGGAAGCCGGAAAAGGGGTGACTCCGTTTAGTTCATGTCACAATGCCTTCTTACCGCTGCCATCGCACTCCCACACTGCGGCCGCCGCGGACCACGTTGTCTGGTAGACGCTATGCCAGGATGCACATTAAACAGTTTTTGCGGAGGTTTTTTTCCGTCCCTGAGTATTGTTCTTTCCATATGTGTTCATCCAACCTTTATTAAATAATTCAATAATTACCTGTAAAAACGGTACCACAGAGATGAGCTCTGCGCCAGCACACGTCACACTCTTTCACCCAGGCATGGACGAGCAAACCACCTTCCAAGAAAGGCAGCGGGAACCTTCTTTTCTTTCTCCTCGTTCCATAGAAACATCAGCAATTAGCTCTTCATTATCTATGTAGCAGCCATTAACATTAATTATGCTGTGATATAATTAGGCATTTCTTTCCCCAGCTATTAAATCGTTTATGAATAATTATCGGTCATTATCCCATAATATGAAGCATGCAGTTCGGTGGCGGGTTTTCCGTTGAGCTGTGCAGGCACCAAGCAGCTTTTCTGCAGGACACAATAGGCGTCCATGTCTGGCTCTGAAAATGAATTGGCTGTTATGGTGGGGAGAGAATAAAGTGGGTGGGGGGTGACTTATTTCTTTGTTTTGCTTTAAACGTTACAGTTGGCGGGCATTCAAGAGGCATACATCAATATAAACATAACAAGCACAACTGCATTTGAAAAATAGAAAAACTGCACTTATAACACACAGGTCCAATCCCCATAGCTGATGGTAAGCTGAAGTCTGGCCTGTTCACCCGGGAGTCTGACCTACTGAAGGCCATGGCCTGATCTGTTGGCTAGAGGAATGACATGTTGACAGGGTTTTAGGTGGGGTAAGAAATCGAGGGGGTCGGGGCTCATTTGGCATGGCTTGTGGGATGGGCATGGCCTAAAAGTATGCACACCGTAAGGTATGCACACAAATATATATAAATGTTATCTTGAAGTACACAAACCATAGTAAGTCATGCAAACAAATATATAAAAGTAAGCATGTATATATTTATGTGCGCACCTTACTGTGATTTGTGTACTATGCAAGCCATCTTTTCTAAACATAGAAATATGTAACATATTTTATATAACCTTTTCATGTTTGGCTCAGGCTTCCTGGCCATGCTTGCTGGCTCAAGCCTAATGGAGAAACATAGTTACGTCCACCACTATAATAATGTAATAGACTTAACTGCAAGTAATGCCTTTCATATGGAGACAACTATACTGAGGCTAATATACAAAAAGCATTTAGTTTGATGACATTAATCACTGAATATGAACATAGGCTAGACGAGGTTGGAGCAAGTTAAGGGGAGAAGCCTCACGATGGGTGTCTAATCTCCCTGGACTCTCCTTCTTCTCCCCCAGTGACAGCCTTGAACCCCACCTCTCAGTTATCACCTGTAATGTCCCAGCTGCATGGGCTAATCTGGATCTTCAGGGCCTGCAAGCAGCAGGACTCCTCTAAATACAGAATCCATCTACAAGCAGCTCGAGGCAGATTAAAGAAGCAGTGCTTTCTGATATCCAGATGAAAGGGGCATCTGTAGGTCCTGCTGGTGTTTCCCATTGATAGGGCTGTTTCAACTCTCAGCACCGGAGGATAATTTAATGAAAAGCTCACCAGAAACCTCCTGGTTTTTTTCCCAGACATTTCCAAACCTGAACTGCTTTACAGAGGCACAATAAATGGCCATATTTTGGCATCTACAATTAGATTGGTTGCCTTATGGAAGTGGTCGTCCCGGTGTAAAGAGAGGGCGGCCATGTCTTGTGCAGTTAAGCAGTTATGTCCCACTGTTTAAATCTCTGACTGTTTTATAACACCCACCAACAGTCGTGCATTAAGTGAGGGGGGTCTAAACAACACCCCATCGCTTGCGGACCCTCTAGTGCCTTCCATGAGATATAAATTCACCCAAAAAGTCGGAAGTGCTCTCCTTTGCCTTTATGTGTGTGTTTTGTCTGAGGCCCAGAGTTGTTCCCACCCCACTGCTGACTCAGACTGTATGCTGCACTAGGAATGTCTGGGCTGCACGGGTGTCATGAGGTCTAGTCAACGAGTGCAGCGGCATTGCTCGTTGGCTGTGTCCCTCCCTTCTGATTACCAAAGCCAATCTAGAACTCAGCTTGGGTGTAACGGCATATTCTCAGCCCTATTGACTTTTTTGTAGCACTCCCACTTGATAGGGGCAGCCTCTCCCTCCATATCGTTCTATCCTCAATAATGTAGAATTCTACGTGTCTCCATATTAGTCTAGCCCTTTACTGTATCCCCTTGTGCTGCACTCTGCTGATTGTGCTACATGGGTTTTGCAACCTTCTAGATGTTGGGGATTACAACTCCCATGACCCGACACCATTGAATACGATGTCTAGTGTTGATGTGATGGGTGCTGTAGTTTAAAACATCTGGCGAGCCAAAGGTCGAAGGCCCCTGTGAGCTACGTAACACACATTACATGCATACATACATGTGGAGATCTGGTGTCCAAACTTCCCCCAGCAGCGACCTAGCCTCACCCCCCTGGCAAATGCCCTGAAGATCAGTAAACCAACTAACTTGCTTTTCATTACACTCCAGAGGATGTAGTAGCTGCTAATGGACCTTGACCGCAACCATGCTGACCGGCTGGATGGCAGGGGGAATAACTCCACTTACATGGGAGAATACCCCCATTAACTTTTAATTCCATTTTATGTGCTCTTGGGTTATTCAAGAAGACACACCAGCTACAGTTCTGCCTAACATCTAGAATACACTAATACTTCAATCATCGGATGCATTCTGCTGAAGAGGTTCCCAGGTAGATGGGTGCAATAACTGCTGAACCCATATGCATGCATTAGTAATGGCCGAACCCCAAACCCTCACCCATAATGATAGGCTCACAACTTGTTTAAAGTGTTGGCAATAAAAAGGCCATAGGATTTTATTGTACATATATGGGTTATGACAATAACAATATCACATATCATGATGGTACCATACTTTTGGTCACCGGGTCCTGAGGTTACCCCCTCGGACCCGTGCCGCCTTCTTGTGTCCCACAACTTGTTGTGGGCACCGTACAGTGCCTTGTACTTCTTTTTGTTCTTCTCCCCTTTTGTAGGGTGGGTGGGTTCTGTGGTAAAGAAGCAAGAAGATTTGGAAGACACTGAGTGAACAGTGAACCTCCTGTTTGCTTGGGTCCCCGTTCAGGGTCCACAAACAGATTGTGTTTACTCTGAGAATGCTGCTCTCATTTATAGGACCCGGGGAGGCCCCGGGTCTTTGTTGTGCATGTGGTGGGGGCCGCTGTTGTTGCAGCCCCCGGGTGGATAGCCGACTGTCTGACCCCCTGGTGGGGGTAGATCTTTGAACCTGGGCCCTGCCTGATGGTTGTTTCCTTATGGCACTTAGCACCCTGCTGTTTGGAGGAAGGGTGCGATGACTGTTCGCACCTTACCCTTCTGTGGCTTTTGTGCTGCCGAGACTGCGTGTCTCTGTAGCTGGGGGGAAGGAGAGGAGCAGGTGCGGGCGGTTGGGGCTGCCCCTCTCCCAGCTGCCGATGGTAACAGCAGTTACCCTGCCTCACTTGTGGGATGCCCATGCAGCATTGCCCATAACTGCTAAACCCATATGCATGCATTAGTAATGGCCGAAACCCAAACCCTCACCTATAATGATAGGCTCACAACTTGTTTCAAGTGTTGGCAATAAAAAGGTTGTAGGATTTTATTGTACAGATATGGGTTATGACAATAACAATATCACATATCATGATGGTATCATACTTTTGGGCACCGGGTCCTGAGGTTAGCCCCTCGGACCCGTGCCGCTACAAACGGGCAGGTTCCCAGCTGGCCGTGTTCCCCCAAGAGAATACCCTAGAGAAAGCCCCTGAGATCAAGAGTTGTATTGATTTCCCGAAAGAAATGCTCCATGCCCTGGCTAGACAGATGGGTGCCGTCGTCGAGAAAAAGGTCTGGGTTGCCAAGTGTAATGGCTGGGTGTTTTATGAAACCCAATCCTCTAGTCATACAGAATCTCTCTATAGTCCTGTTCAGTTTTCTTCTGGATATGTCTATAGATTTGTAGCAGTTGGCCCCTAGCCATTTCTTTCTTGGTAAGATGGCTAAGAAATATATTTCGGTACCCCTCCAGTTGTGCGAAATGCCTGCTAGGGAGGAGCACATTTCTTCACATAGGGTGCGTCTAGCTGTGTTGACTAGGTCGTTGCCCCCTAGATGTATGATCAGGAATTCTTGTGGGTCCCTGCATGCCACCAGTTTCGCTAATGTTTTGTGGACGTCCGCCCAACATAGGTATCTGTATCCCGACCATGAAGTAATGGTGTTTCTGAAAGGTGGCCAACCTTTAGCCTCTTCCGCCCATCTGGCTGTCCTGAAAACAAATGAGTGGCCAACTATCCATGCTGATCAGAGTGTGGTCCTCAATTCGCCTGTTGTTTCTGTGGTGGTGGGAGGGAGGGAAAAGCAAGACAAATTATTAGGTTGGATAGCTATATCGATTGCGGTCTGATATATCTTTTATAACAGTCTGACTTCCATCCCTCTATGTTTTTTAGTAGTTGCGGTGCTAAACCTCCTTTCCAGGCACCTATCCTGAAGAAATGAGTGCCGAAATGTTTGGGATCCCACCCTGCTCTGCTGATTGCTTTCATCAGCACTCCTTTAAATTGGTAGCGGCTTAGGGCCGGTGCATCCTTGTGGATTAAAAAACTCCCCCTCACTTTGGGTCGTTGTGTGTAATAGAGGTTGGTGATGCACACCGGGCAGTTTGTTGCCTCATCGATGCAACAAATATTGATGGTTCTTTTTGCACCTGTTTTTGACTGTTGCATTTCTATATTGACACTCTCCTGTCTCACCCTGATTTCCATGACGCCTAGGCCGTTTGTGGCCTTGGTGCTGGAAGCGATGAGTTCACCTACCCGGAAAGCCCCGAAGTAGGATAAGAAAAAGGCTGTTTTAAATAACATTATCTCGTAAGGGTGCCAACATATGGCTTCCAATTGGCTTGCTATCTGTACCAGTTTGGTGAAATCAAGGGGTCGGCGGGTGTCCACCTGCGGCCCATCCAATCTGCCCCATCCCTTCATTGCATAAGAAATGAGTGTGTTCTGAGTGGGGTCTGAATCACCCCAAATTTTCGTAAAGTATGAGATTGCCACCAGGTGTCTTTTAGCCCAATCCCTTTTGAAACCTTGTTCCCGGGCCCATTTTAAAAATACTTTTATCTCTTTAATCGTTATTAGTTCTACGTGGTTTAAACCTGTGGCTTTGAATACTGTTTGCAAACACTTACTGTACTGTGTTGCTGTGGTGCTTGCCACCGCCCTCTCGGCCATCTCGGCCATCTCTGTTAGGAAGCCTGTGAGGTTGTTGGCACCTGTTGTTGTTGTGCCTGATTCTTGTTGGGCATCCCGGCCTGGGCTCTCTGGCACTGGCGTTGATGCCAATGTGTAGCTGGCCTCCTTTTTAGAGGTGCCTGCTTTGTATTGGTCATCCCGGCCTGCACTCTTTGGTGCTGGCATTGATGCCAATGTGTTGTTGGCACCCGTTTTAGAGGTGCCTGCTTTGTCTTGGTCATCCCGGCCTGCACTCTCTGGTGCTGGCGTTGATGCCAATGTGTTGTTGGCACCCGTTTTATAGGTAAACCAACAAACAAAGGTGGGAACCTCCAAACTCCGACACCCAGAGGTAAAGCAATACATATAATACAGGAAGTGGTGCCAGAAATCCGAGAGCAACTGAAGAACAAGGCAAGATATTACATCAATTGTTCATTTTGTTTTATTATAAATTGTAATAAAAATCTTTAATTATTTCTTTTTTATAAAAAACACATCCTAAATAGCAGGCATTCATTACATTCATTCAGCTAATGCAACTCTAAATAAATATAATACATTTACATTTTTTATGTTTTTTATGGAAAAGTGCAGCAAATGCAGCAACTGTTCCATAGTTTGAATAAAAGTTACACTTTCAAAAAAGACAATTAATGTGATCAAAGAAAAACATTCAGATAACGAATACAATTTCTATATAAATGGAAAGTAGACAACAATTCCCATATTAGGATAATAGCGGTTCACTCCAAACAAAAAGTTATCAACTATTAGTGCCCCGACTTTTGATGCCAATATAAATGTATCTTCTTAGTCAAACAGGCTTCTGAATAAATAGTTTCGACTTAGATAGTTATCTATGTCTTCATCAGGATAGGGATGAACCTAACAATATTTCTAGAAGAAAAAATAAACAAAACATACAAATTAAAAACAGACCTTAGTTCGCTCAGTTGCTCTCTATGAATAACAATAGTCCAAATATAGGGAGAGGACAAATTAAGTCATACTCTGAAACCGACACAAAATTTGGCTAAATGGAGGGGGGTAAACTCCAATTCATTTAAAGGACTGCCAACAACCAGGCATCGCATATCCCAAAGGCCTCATATACCATCCAGCCCTCCATCTACCTTCAGAAAGAATAGAAGATAGAGAATTCAGTGCAGAAGGAAAGTGAAATCATTTCCTAAAAGTGGAACACTGTCATTTCCCCAAAAACCCAACACCCCGCTCCCTCCATGTCCCCAATAGGAATTCCAGTCAAAGATCAGCTAGAATCATACCTGAGAACCATATAAAAGATGGTAAAATGGTCTTTGCTTGACCCACTATTCATCTAAGATAGAAATGCTGAGTCAGATACAGGTTTGCGTCGTTATATCGCGTTATATGGCGCACTCCAGGGATATTGTCAACACGAATAATCCCTGAAAGGCAGAAAAACACAATTCATCTGTCGCTATTTATATCATAATCCTACTTTGAGAATATTTAGTGTAGGACAAACATATGCCACAAAAAATTATAAAAAATTATAGGCCAGCGGAGTTACCTCAATATTGCAAAGATAATTCCCCTGGGCTGTGCATGAATAAAGAGTCGACACCATCTGTCTTTTGGTGTGACCAACTTCGAGATGGTTAAAGAGGAGACAAAATCTTTCTCTCAGAAAAAATCTGTGCTCCCTTTTCTTCTAGGGGAAACACCCTCTAAGTGTAAGCAAGGAAAGGAAAAGTAATCAATCTCAATGTCCTTTCATTCTTAATGACAACTCTAAAGGTGAAGCTAGGGAAAAACTTCTTAACCTATGGGTAGAGCTGTAGGGTATTTTGTGGAGATTTGGGGCCTGACGGTATTTTCTTACCGCCGAAATATAACTTAGCAACAATCACTCCTTGTATTCAGATTGGGCCATGTACAACAATAATACAGTGAACATGCATTATTTCAGCACCCAGGCATGCATATTTGGTATGCGTGGGTGGTAGGCGCGGTTGGTGGTATTTTGGTGAGCATAATTCCCTTGTTTTATTTGTGGCCCCAATGTCCAGAATCCCTTATCTTTGCTTAGATTTTTCGTGTAATCACTAGAGAGACCTCAGACCTACATTTTAGGAATACCACATTTTTCAGTGTTAGTGTGCCACCATGGGCGATCTCACTGACTTATTTACGACAGAGAGCTATATATGGTAATCTTGTGGTAATTTCCACTACCTTATATACGGTAGGGAGCTATGTTCAGAGAGTCTCTCTTCCCGTTGGCTCATGTACCTCCAACGAGCTATGCTACAGTCACTCACAACTGTTCATACTGAATCTGACATGCACACATCTGTCTTAAAATGACCATTGCACTGTTTAAAATCTCCCCACATCATCAGCATTGTAATGGTAAATAGTAAATACACCACACCGTCTGTTTTCAAATATTTTTCTGTATTATAAAAATTGCAATTAAACACGATCTCATTCTTTACAGAAATAAATAAAATGGTACAGTAAAAGCATTGTCTATGACACACTGCAAAGAGAGTGGCGGAGAACAGAACTCAAATTGCAACATTAGCATTTGATTAAGGCATGCACAGGAATCCTACACTGACTGCATATTATCGTACACACTCAGCTCCCACATTTCTGTAATTAGCTTATCTTTTTAGTTGTTCTCTTTTGCGGTCCTCTTTCTGAATGTGGCTCCCTTGAAGATTAACTCCAGTAAAAAGGAACGCTGGCCTTCTCAAACCGGGGCCATTGCCTGGAATTCTCAGCTTTTGCAGATAGGAACGCCTCAGCCAGTGGAAAGGTCCTTCTTTCAGCTCTCCCCAATCTCGACTGACTTTCTCCTTTCTCAAAAACCCCCCAGCAAAAGCCTGATCACTCCCTCTAGCATGATACTTGCTATGACGCTGCTCCAATCAGAATTAATCACGCCATCTCCTCCTTCTCTACACAATGGCTCATTTTTATAGTAATACTTTGTAACCAACTGATTTCCTGTAGTTATGTGGACAGGGCAGCAGAGAGAACAGAAAAAAAAATGGATGTGCGTTTAAAAGTTCACTTTCAGAATAGGCCTAATTCTGCAGTGGAGACACATTTTTATTAGTGGATTATGTTTCATTAGTCATGTTAGTTGTCAGTAAAGTTAGTTATTATTTTCAAATGTGTCTCTCGCACCATAGGCATTTCAGGTGAAAAATAGTGTGCATTTTTGGGTGTGCACATGTGCTTTTAACTGTAAAAATAGATTTGCATCTTATATGTTAAAATCGTTTTTGACTGAGTGGCCTGTCTTTCCTTGTTAATCTGGTAACACATATAGCAATGCACCGCACCCTTGTGGTGGTGCTGCAAAAAAAAAATTGCTACCTGTGCAGTAGTGCTGTACTCTGTGCTGTAACACGCCAAATATCCTTACAGAGCTCAATACTCCCAGACGTCTTAAATACACTTCATTAGAGAATTAAATGAGGCCACCAGTGCCATCCCTCTGTGTAGCTGCTCCCACTTTGCATATGAAATCGCTTCTGAAAAAGAAGCAAAATCAAACATATTAAGCTACTGCTGCATAACAAGTACGAAAATAAGCGTGTAGCACTATGGCTACATAGAAAGACACTCAAATGTGTACTTTCTAGTTAAATAGGAATGAGAAAAGAAAAGGAAAAAACAAAAGAAAAGGAAAAAACGCTGCTCGTAAGCTTCTTACCTCGCGTGGATGTCCGTAGCCCGTCAAAAGTCCCGGCAGACTGGAGGGACCAAGCGAATTCGCTGGTCCCTCTTTTATGTCGAAGGTGTTGATTGCCTAGACATAAACAGAGGACCAATAACGCATGTCTCACCGACAATGAACACAGAAAAAGGAACAAAGACGAGTATACCACTATCGTAGGCAAGGTGTTTCCATGTGTCACCGACAATGAACACAGAAAAAGGACCAAAGACGAGTATACCACTATCGTAGGCAAGGTGTTTCCAGTGCTCACGTATCAGCGAACGTCAATATAGACATCGAATTGCCCAAATGTGAAATTTCAGAGGCATATGTGTGTGCAAATGGAAAAGATATCAAATACTCACATTTTGACAAAAGTCAGAATAAAAATAAAAAAAGTTGAAAATAATAAAATAATAAATGTCAGTAACCTAATTCTAGATAATCCAATGTGGATTATATGTAACAGGAACCGTCATTTCCGATAGGCTGCGGAACATTCAACTTAAAAATGTAAGTGCAATGTGCGCCATTGTCAAATTATGACATTGGATGGTAGTACTAGTCCCACGCAGAGGGATGGAAGCCAAATATTAGCTCCATTCCTCCTGTTGGTTCAGGGCTGCAGTGAGACTATTAGTATGGTATATCCAAGTCTGCTCTTTTTGTGCAAGGCGTGCCGCCACATTAGATTTGTCTGTGCCACACACTTTTTCTAACGCCCACCATTGCAGGTCTTCTGGGCCATGATTAAATTCCAAAAAGTGTGTGCTCAAAGGGGCATTAAGTTGTTTAGTTCTGATTTTCGAGCGATGTTCGCCTATTCGTAATTTGACCGCTCTGGTGGTCTTTCCTATATATGCCTTTCTACAGGGGCAAATGACAGCGTAAATCACATTAGTACTGAGGCAGGTAGTATGTTGCCTAAGTTTCCAGTCCCTCCCTTGAATATTAACAGTGGAGGCAGCTGAAGTGCTGGAACAATTGCAACAGTTGCCACAGGGAAAATTCCCAACAATAGGGGACATGCCCCAAGTCGTCGTGAGAGTAGGTTGAGTATCTTGCAGATAATTCCTGTCTGCTTTAGATACCCAATTTTTAATGTTCTTGCCCTTCTTAAACGCATAAATGGGTTTAGGTAATTTTTGCATATTTAATTGAAGTAAATGCCAATGGCAGGAGATAATTTTCTTGATTTGATTGTGCTGCGAATTAAATGTAAGCTTCGCAAACTATTTGGTCATCCTTCAACTTTCTTTCTTGTACAACATCTTTTTCCAAAAAGGGTTTCTCTATGCTGATGGCGTGCTCGTTTTTGACAACGTCTAAGCAGTTGTTTAGCATACCCTCTGTCCAATAGTCTCTCTTCTATGATAGAGGCTTGCTTGATGAAATCTTCTACTTTGGTACAATTCCTACGAGCTCTAAGAAATTGCCCGTAAGGAATATTAGATTTGAGAGATTGAGAGTGGAAGCTCTGATGGTGCAAAATTGTATTCCTATCAGAGTCTTTTCTATACAAATCCACACCCAGTCTCTTGTCGTCCACTTTTATTAATAAATCCAAAAAAGGAATCTCTTTGTTGCTAGTCTGGATCGTGAATTTCAAATTGGGATTTACGTTGTTAATCCAGGTAAAAAATGTGTTGTAATCGCCTTTAGAACAGTCCCAAATGATAAATATATCGTCTATGTAACTTTTATAGAGTTTCAGAGCCGGTTTGAATGGATTGGAATCTGTGAGAATATTAGAATCTTCAAAATCCCACATATATAGGGTAGCGTAATATGGGGCAAAAGATGCCCCCATTGCAGTCCCCTTAATTTGCATATAATAGGTATTTTTGAATCTGAAAAAGTTATTCGAGAGGGCAATTTCCAGTAATTCTACCAAAAACTCGCTAGGCACTGAGATGGTATCTGTTCTAGTTTGGAGAAATCTCTTCATAATCCCAAGGGAGTCTCCTTGTGGGATATTAGAATCCCACAAGGAGACTCCCTTGGGATTATGAAGAGATTTCTCAAAGGGAGTCTCTTTGTGGGATATTAGAATATTCTAATATCCCACAAGGAGACTCTCTTGGGATTATGAAGAGATTTCTCCAAACTAAAACAGATACCATCTCAGTGCCTAGCGAGTTTTTGGTAGAATTACTGGAAATTGCCCTCTCGAAGAACTTTTTCAGATTCAAAAATGACGGTTCCTGTTACATATAATCCGCATTGGATTATCTAGAATTAGGTTACTGACATTTATTATTTTATTATTTTCAACTTTTTCAACTTGTTTTTATTTTTATTCTGACTTTTGTCAAAATGTGAGTATTTGATATCTTTTCCATTTGCACACACATATGCCTCTGAAATTTCACATTTGGGCAATTCGATGTCTATATTGACGTTCGCTGATACATGAGCACTGGAAACACCTTGCCTACGATAGTGGTATACTCGTCTTTGGTCCTTTTTCTGTGTTCATTGTCGGTGACACATGGAAACACCTTGCCTACGATAGTGGTATACTCGTCTTTGGTCCTTTTTCTGTGTTCATTGTCGGTGACACATGCGGTATTGGTCCTCTGTTTATGTCTAGGCAATCAACACCTTCGACATAAAAGAGGGACCAGCGAATTCGCTTGGTCCCTCTAGTCTGCCGGGACTTTTCACGGGCTACGGACAACCACGCGAGGTAAGAAGCTTACGAGCAGCGTTTTTTCCTTTTCTTTTGTTTTTTTCCTTTTCTTTTCTCATTCCTATTTAACTAGAAAGTACACATTTGAGTGTCTTTCTATGTAGCCATAGTGCTACACGCTTATTTTCGTACTTCTTATGCAGCAGTAGCTTAATATGTTTGATTTCGCTTCTTTTTCCGAAGCGGTTTCATATGCAAAGTGGGAGCAGCTGCACAGAGGGACGGCACTGGTGGCCTCATTTAATTCTCTAATGAAGTGTATTTAAGACGTCTGGGAGTATTGAGCTCTACCCATAGGGTAAGAAGTTTTTCCCTAGCTTCACCTTTAGAGTTGTCATTAAGAATGAAAGGGCATGGAGATTGATTACTTTTCCTTTCCTTTCTTACACTTAGAGGGTGTTTCCCCTAGAAGAAAAGGGCGCACAGATTTTTTCCGAGAGAAAGATTTTGTCTCCTCTTTAACCATCTCGAAGTTGGTCACACCAAAAGACAGATGGTGTCGACTCTTTATTCATGCACAGCCCAGGGGAATTATCTTTGCAATATTGAAGTAACTCCGCTGGCCTATAATTTTTTGTGGCATATGTTTGTCCTACACTAAATATTCTCAAAGTAGGATTATGATATAAATAGCGACAGATGAATTGTGTTTTTCTGCCTTTCAGGGATTATTCGTGTTGACAATATCCCTGGAGTGCGCCATATAACGACGCAAACCTGTATCTGACTCAGCATTTCTATCTTAGACGAATAGTGGGTCAAGCAAAGACCATTTTACCATCTTTTATATGGTTCTCAGGTATGACTCTAACTGATCTTTGACTGGAATTCCAATTGGGGACATGGAGGGACTGGGGTGTTGGGTTTTTGGGGAAAGTGCAGTGACACGAAATGACAGTGTTCCACTTTTAGAAAATGATTTCACTTTCCTTCTGCACTGAATTCTCTATCTTCTATTCTTTTTGAAGTTAGATGGAGGGCTGGATGGTATATGAGGCCTTTGGGATATGCGCTGCCTGGTTGTTGGCAGTTCTTTAAATGAATTGGAGTTTACCCCCCTCCATTTAGCCAAATTCTGTGTCGGTTTCAGAGTATGACTTAATTTTTTCCTCTCCCTATATTTGGACTATTGTTATTCATAGAGAGCAACTGAGCGAACTAAGGTCTGTTTTTAATTTGTATTTTTTGTTTATTTTTTCTTCTAGAAATATTGTTAGGTTCATCCCTATCCTGATGAAGACATAGATAACTATCTAAGTCGAAACTATTTATTCAGAAGCCTGTTTGACTAAGAATATTCATTTATATTGGCATCACAGTCGGGGTACTAATAGTTGATAACTTTTTGTTTGGAGTGAACCGCTATTATCCTAATATGGGAATTGTTGTCTACTTTCCATTTATATAGAAATTGTATTCGTTATCTGAATGTTTTTCTTTGATCACATTAAGTGTCTTTTTTGAAAGTGTAACTTTTATTCAAACTATGGAACAGTTGCTCCATTTGCTGCACTTTTCCATAAAAAACATAAAAAATGTAAATGTATTATATATTTTTTAGAGTTGCATTAGCTGAATGAATGTAATGAATGCCTGCTATTTAGGATGTGTTTTTTATAAAAAAAGAAATAATTAAAGATTTTTATTACAATTTATAATAAAACAAAATGAATAATTGATGTAATATCTTGCCTTGTTCTTCAGTTGCTCTCGGATTTCTGGCACCAAATCCTGTATTACCCGTTTAATAGGTGCCTGGTTTTCGTTGGGCATCCCGTCCTGTGCTCTCTGGCGTTGGCGTTGATGCCGTTATCCTTGTCTTCCCATTATTGCCCAGCATTCTGCTGGTATTGGCGTCATCTGTTATTGGGCGTGCAGCGCTAGCTCTCGGAATCTTGTCCACTGGAAGCGAGATAAGGCATCAGCAATGTTATTATCTGCCCCTGAAATGTGCTTCGCTTTGAGTACAAAGTTTACTTGTAGTGTGACTGTTGTAATGGCTCGTAATACTTTTAGTACGAAAGGGCATTTCGTAGACCTTCTGTTTATGGAGCCCACTACAGCCATGTTGTCGCACCAAATCAAAAGTTCCGTATTCGCTAGTCGCCTGCCCTAGATTTGTAATGTTAGCCAGATGGGGAATATTTCTAGTAAGGTGATGTTTCTTGTCCACCCTGCTGTTTGCCATGAATTGGGCCAGTGTCCTGCCACCCATTCGGAGTCTAGTATGGCTCCAAACCCCTTGCTCCCAGCTGCGTTGGTGTATAGGACCCTGTTTGACCGGGTATTTAAAGGCGTTCGCCAAAGTAAAGACCCGTTGAAATCTCTGAGGAATTTTCCCCATTTTTCCAGGTCCTGTTTCACCTCTCTGCCTAGCCGGATATGCAAGTGTGGTTTGGTGAGTGATTTGATTTTGAACTCTGGGCTTCTGGAAAATATCCTCCCTTGAGGTATTATTTTGGATGTGAAATTGAGGCTGCCTGCTAAGGATTGTATTTCCTTTACAGTCCCCTTTTCTCTCTTTATCAGGTTTTGTATTTTAGCCAGGAGTTCTGATATTTTTGTTTCGGGGATTCTGCAGAGCTCCTTTGCAGAGTCTATTTCGATGCCCAGAAAGATTATGTTTGTGTCTGGTTTGGTGTTTTTTTCCCCCGCTAGGGGAATTCCCCATTGAGCGGCCATGTGCTCCAGTTTTGTTAAAGCCTGGCCGCATTCCTCGGAGTTTGGTGGCCCTATGACCATGAAATTGTCTAGGTAATGCACTATTTTTGTCCCTGGTCTCTGCTTTAGGAAAGCCCATTGAAAAAAGGAACTGAATTGCTCAAATAGTGCACAGGATACTGCGCACCCCATGGGAAGGCATCTGTCTACGTAGAATTTGTTGTTAAAAGTGAAACCTAGCCACTGTTGTGACTCTGGGTGGACGGGCAAGAGTCTGAAAGCAGATTCGATGTCTAGTTTAGCCATAAAGGCGTTTCTGCTGCACTCTTGTATGAGCCTTACCGCTTCTTGGAAATGCGTGTAAGTTACAGCGGATTCTGTGTGTGGAATGCCATTGTTTAGAGACTGGCCTTTTGGGTAGGAAAGGTGATGGATTAGTCTCATTTTTCCGGGTTCTTTTTTGGGGACCAGGCCTAGTGGAGATATTAAATAGTCCTTTAGAGGCATGGTGTCCCAGGGACCTGCTACCCTGCCCAGTTGCAGTTCTTTCTTGATTTTTGTTTCTACTATATGGGGGTTGCCCCTGGCTGACTTTAGGTTCATCGGGATGTTTTGTGACCCAGTGCCCTTAAATGGGATAAAAACCCTTTGGTGAAACCCTGCGATATTATCCTGCTGGTTTCTGTGTCTGGGTAGCTGATTAGAGCGTCCCTAAAATTGCCCGGGTTGATGGGCGTTCATCCTGGTTCTAAAATTGGGATATCATTCTTTCTTGGCTGGTAGTCTGGTGCAATTGCTTGTTACATGGTCGCCGTTGCAGTTTGTGCAGGCGTGTTTGTACCAGCATTCTTTGCCCCATGTACACTGGTTTTTTCCAAAATTTCTGCATGGGATGTTGGATTTGACAGCCTGCTGTTTGTTCTGTCTGTGAGCATTACTTTTCGCCGCCCCAGGCTGGTTCCTCCGAAAGGGCTGCTCCCCTTTTTTGGATCTATAATTTTCATGGGATTTGCCTACTTGCAAATTTTTGCTATTTTTGGAAGAAGAATGCATGGTATCTTCTTCCTGGGGAGGTTCGGCGTTGAGGGTGTATAAATCGTTCTGGACTTCATCCCACTCAATGTCCGGTCTTTCTGACATGCTCCTCCTAAATATGATGTCGTATGCAAGCCATGTCTTCCCCTTCTGTGTTACTTCTACTTCCCTTATTTTATCAATGTATGCCCAGATCGTCCTACCATCCATGGGGAATTTTTCTTCATATATTGTTGCTAGTATGGCAAAGGCCTGTAACCAGTTGTCCCAGTTTTGTTTGACCTGGGTGTTCTTGGCAATGGCTTTCTCTTCTATTTTTTTGGGATCTCTAAAAGCGTCTTTCCCTTTGCGCTGTGCTTCTATTAGGGAAAAGATTTCTATAAACTTTTTGGCCCATATGCCTTCTTTGATTGTGGTATCAATGTTCCATGCCAGGCATCTTTTGTATCTATTTAATATCTCTTTTTGGAAAGATTTCATTTTTTGTTCTACTTGCGCATTACAGATTGATATAATGTCAGTTGTATTGCTGCCGGGTGTCCCTGTTGCGCCTGTGTTGTCTGCGCCTGGCGTTGTCCATGCTTTTAGGGCACCTGTTGGATCAGTTGCTGGAGTTGTGGAGGCTGTTACATTTATAGCTGTGGCCGCTATTGGCAACTGCTGCACTTGTTGTGGTGGAGTTGCTATAGGTAGTGTTACGGGTCGATTGAGAACCGTTATAGTAGGTTCTATTGTGATGGGGGGGTTTGAGGCACCAGGTTCCCTTGCGGGTGGCGTCTGTTTCCCCCTTATTTCTACCATTAGTTGCTGTAATTCCGTTATATTCTCGCATAATTTTGACAATATTTTGGTACCTTTTCTGGCGTCTTTGGATATTTTTCTCTTTTTCAATGGTGCAGGAACCTCCTACTGGCTGGGTGGGCTGGTAATTCCTTCCCTGGGTAGGCCGTACATGTTTTCTCTAACCCATGCCCATCCGTAGTGCTCTGCCGCTTCAATGGCTGCTAGCAATTGTGGTGATTTGGGCTTCTGCGCCGGTGTTGGGGGTGTCCATGTTTTCCGTTTGGGCCCCATGTTTTTCTATGCCTGCTATAGGAAAAAGAAAAAGGGTTTTTATCACGGAGTTAAACCGTTGTTATCGGCGAGTTCTTTGCGCTTGTTTTATTTGTTGCCCGTGGTGGGTAACTGTTGACTGGTGCCTTCTTTGCCCGGGTTCCCGAAACTTGGGCAGCCCCCAGGCTTGATTTACTGGATTTAAATAATTTGTTTTGCTGTGCGATCGCCCTGCAATATTACAGAAATTATTTGAAATCTGCAGTCTTTGTGCCCGCCTAGTTAGAAAATGTGTTCGCAGCTCTGCGTTGCTGTCAAGCAAAGATGAGCTCCCAAGCTGATTTGTGACTCTGGCAAGTTTAAAATTGGCTTGCATTATCCTGCCCTGTCTGCCTTATAATGCGGGGGTTCCGGTCCACTGTAATAAAATGTATCTTTTCTGGACATAAATGTCTATTTTTCCTCCCTCGTAGCCCCAGCGCGGTGGCTCACCTGAAAAGTGTTGAATCGGAAACCGTCCGTGCTGTGCTGGTCGAATGGCGTTTCTCCTTCGTTCACACTGGTTTTGTGGCTGATTCCACAGCACGCATCTTTGTTTGCTGTGGATTGGACACGCTCGCCGCTTGCTTTTTCGGTCTATGCCGAAAATGTTGAAGCTGACAGCGTCCGCGCTGGCCGTTCGGTTGCCGTTTCTTCCTTCGTTAAAACTGCATTGCAATAGGTTTGAACAGTACAATGTTCAGGGAGGAAAAAGACACCGTGATGTACAGTGAACTTCAAGAATTGCTAAAGAAGCAAGAAGATTTGGAAGACACTGAGTAAACAGTGAACCTCCTGTTTGCTTGGGTCCCCGTTCATGGTCCACAAACAGATTGTGTTTACTCTGAGCATGCTGCTCTCATTTATAGGACCCCGGGAGGCCATGGGTCTTTGTTGTGCATGTGGTGGGGGCCGCTGTTTTCGCAGCCCCCGGCCGGATAGCCGACTGTCTGACCCCCTGGTGGGGGCAGATATTTGAACTTGGCCCTGCCTGATGGTTGTTTCCTTATGGCGCTTAGCACTTTACTGTTTGGAGAGAAGGGTGCGATGACTGCTCGCACCTTACCCTTCTGTAGCTTTTGTGCTGCCGAGACTGCGTGTCTCCGTAGCTGGGGGGAAGGAGAGGAGCAGGCGCGGGGGGTTGGGGCTGCCCCTCTCCCAGCTGCCGATGGTAACAGCAGTTACCCTGCCTCGCTTGTGGGATGCCCATGCAGCATTGCCTAGAACTGGGCAAACTGCCACACATTAGAATCTCTTCTAGTTCCTGTTTCTACTTTTGGAATTCCATATAGAGTTCAACCGGCCAAATCCCCCAACTTCTGCTCAGAGTGAAGACTTCATCTGGAGAAGAGGTCCTGAAGTAAAGCCAACACTGATCCTAACCTGTCCAGGGCTTTGTTAGGCATTGAGGCACATGTGAATTTAATCCCAAACACAACTTTAAACAACTGTAGTTCCCTGAGGAGAAGTCAGAGGCTCAGGTCAAGGTGTGCACAAAGGGGACCTCTGCATTTAATGGGTACCAATGCACCAGCACAACTTGCATGCAGCCACCCATCCCCTTCTGTCCTACATCAGTGCTCTCCACACTCCTTTCTGACAGGCTCCCAGCACCCATATCATTGATGAAAACACGCCATCATGTATGTATGTACGAATATATGTATGTATGCAAGCCTGTGTGCATCTAGGTGATCAATTTAATTCAATTTCAAAAACCTTTATTCGACATAGAGTCAGCGGGGTTAGATACATTACACAATAAATAAAATACAAAGGAGCTTCCACTAAAAATGGTTGGTACGGCAGCGCAAGGCTTTAGTTGTCATATACATGCTGGTAAAAAGGGCACAGGCATGCATACAATCTCTAAACAGCCAGGAGGAAAAGTATTGGCAGCCTGGAGCCCAGGTTGATACGTAGCCATCTTTCTCCTCAGCAGCCATGCTCAATAGATAAAATGCCAGACAACCTATATTTTAAAATAACCCTGCTAAAAAAGACTATATATAATAAACTGGTGTGATCCACTGGGAAGAGGTTTTGTGAGTGTAACGGAGGTTCAAGGGTCAGTTATAGTGAAATGTAAAATAATGGAGGACAACAAAAAAAACTTGGATCCCTTTTAAAGTGCTGGAAGTGCAGACAGTAGCAGTTAATATTGCTATTTTGCCGAGTGGAAAACAATACACAGAAGGGTCATTAATGACTATTGTGCTTTGCACATTTCCTTGCACCTGTTTCAAACAGACTCAACGGACTGATTTATGTTTCCATGCATTTTAATGTGTATTACATTTATCAATACAGGGTGCACATTTAAGCGCCCTGAAATGCACCTTTCTGTACGTCCTAGTTTGAGCAATTGCATGGAATGGTTGCACCCATGACACGTGCATTACGGATCACCCGAACCCTGGTGTGCAGCAGGCTCAGCACACAATGTCAATGCTGCTGCCGCAGAGTGTGGGAACAGTGCTGCAGACTTTCCTGGAGTGGCAGAACATGCCGCCATTTTGTGAATGTGCTCTGAGGGTGGACCCTCAATAACACTGATTGGGCTTCCAGTGTTAGCAGGTCTGTGCTAACACATTCTGCTTGGTTCACTCTGAACTACCAATGTGCCACCCTGTGACGAAACAACTTCCGGGGCACTAGTGGTCCAGAGATGAATATCGGTTTCTAAACCATCCATCAACCCCACACCTCTAGTACACCAGAAGGGATCTGAGCAGATTGGAATACAAGTAAATTATAAGACCTCCTTGTGCATTTTGGTAACATGGATGGGATGGCAGGCTTATCTCTGCAAAGTTGTGGATCATTGGTTAGTTGCAACACAGCAAAAATACAATTGTTACCCAATGACAAAAGGGACTGTCCAGTCAAGGTTCTATAAAAATATCTACTTTATTATTACTACAACAGACAGTTGTAGCACACTACAATTACAACCCACAGTGTAAAGGAACACAGAGGACAGACAGTTTCACGAAGGAAAGGGATGCACTCTGGATACTGACAGGAGGGTAGTTGATGAAATAATCAGGTTATTTGGTTTCATCACCAAAGGGGCAAAGGGTCATAACTGTCTCTAGGGGTCTCTAGGTGTCTTTGGAGAAGGACCAGGTGGGCAGAACCACAATGTACCTGGTGCTGAAGAAGTTCTTGGTGCTTGTCAGCCTTGAGGCAGTTCCAGGGCGCTTCGCAGCCTGTGAAACAGTTAGTGGCAGGAGACATCTGCGGGTACCAGCTTGCAGGCAGTTCGGCAAGCAAGGCTTGATGGACATCTGCGGGCTGTCCGCTGCAGCAACTCTGGGCCAAGAATTGTTGTCTCTGTGCTGGTTGGCACATCTGGAATGCTGGTCGAGGCATCTCAGACGGCTCTGGTTACTGAGGCGTGACAATAGCCAGCGGTGCAGCAGGATGCCTTTCGAGGACTTGACTTTCGAAATTGTCCTTAAAAACATGGACCCTGGATTATGCTTGTGTGCACTCCTCCTAGCTTCTTCAGAGGGCTTGTGTCCTCTCAAGGCAGACAGTCCAAAGCTCAGGCGGGTGTTAGCCGGCAATGGCATTGTCCTTTGTCCAGAGACTCTCCGGCACTTCCCACCTAGGAAGCTTGCTGTAAGAACTTAGCACCTCAAACTGTGTGCTGGCTAGGTTCCGGTTATGGGGCTGCTGGACGGGTCCTCCGAGTCTGGTATATCCCACTGTTCCCTGGGAGATGTTTAGGGGATGGATCTTGCTTCCCTCTTGGAACTCCTGGCCTTACTTCACTGGCGGAAGATGTAATGTAGACGGTACCTTCAGCTTGTGTCCAATTGAGTCCTTTGTCTTACTGTTTATTTAAATATTTATATTAATTTCCTTGCAAAGTCTTCAGATGACCAGATGAGTGAGGGACTCAGTCCTCTTTTAAAGTCAAACAGGCCCCCGTGATTGGTGCAGGCTAAGCTCACCTTAATGAACAAATCCTGGGTCCCCACCAACAATCTTCAGTGATGCTTCAGATCAGAATCAGAGAGCTTGGCAACAGACAGGGGAAGGATGACAAGATATACTTCTAAGTCCCACCTATCTTCATGTCTGCTGTACATCAAAGTGTCTCTCTAATTAACTGAGCCCTATGCATAGGGGGTTGCAGGCAGACCTTCGTCTCCTACAATTCACATGCTTCCCTGCTCTGAAAGGAGTAGTTACAGACAGGACATTCACTGCCCTTTCATACCAAGGAGGGGTGTTAGTACCAGGTTGCCATAATGCATTACAAAGAGGTGTTAGTCTCTGGTCCCCATTGTCACTTCCTGCACCCAGGGCTTCCCTGAGGCCTGTTAATTAACATTCTTCAGTATTTGCCGCCACCAGAAAGGTGTAACAATGGAGATGCACATCCATGGGGCCTTGAAATGCTAATCAGGCTGCCGGCGGCCAGAGTCTTTTGATGTACCCACTGCTGTCAGTTGTCATCTACAGATGACAGGGGAGTGTGGCACTGTTAAGCTGTGTCCTCCCAGAGTACATGACCATTTTTCTGCTGTGCGGTGGGCATGGAAAATATGTGCAGGAATAGCCCCACATATTTTCGGGAGGTTGATCTCCCATCATTCATTTTTTTAAAATAAACAAATAATCAAATAGCCAAGTTGAGCGCATTCTTCCTGTGTGGATGGTCGAATTCTGGCCCGCCTCCCTTGGCCCTACACCCACACCCACCGCGAAGCTAAAAACCTCTGGGTCATCTTCGACTCCACTCTCTACTTCTACTCTCACATATCTGACATCTCTAAAAAATCTGACTATTAGCTCCACATCCTCAGAGGTACTATACCTTTTCTCACTTTCGCCCAGCGGCTCACTGTCTACAGAGCCTTGGTTCTCTATAGGCTGGACTATTGCAACAGCCTCTTGCTCAACCTCCCTTCCTCAGGCCTGTGCCCTCTGAAACTCATCGAGAACAGAACTGCAAGACTTATCCTTGACCTCAAGCCAAGGGACCGCATCTCTCTGGCTCTGAAATCCCTTCACTGACTCCCTGTGGTTGGAAGGATCAAGTTTAAGACCCTCTGCATTGTCCACAATGCTTTCTGGGGCCTGGGACCTACCTACCTACCTGCAACGCTGCCTACCTAAATACTATCCCTCACGAGCCCTCCGCTCATCTACCTCCAACCTTCTGCGAGTGAGCCAGTTCTCCAAGCAGGAATTTGGAGGGAGAACCTTAATCTCAGGAGGTGCCTCCCTCTATAATAGCCTACCTGTTGTCCTCTGTCTGGAGCTGACCTTCTTAAGTTCCGTAAACTTCTCAAGACTTTCCTCTTCTCCTCTTTCTTCGCTCTCCCTCTGCCCTGCTAACCCAGCTCTCTGCTCTTTCCATCTCTCCCTCCTCTTCCCTACAGTTTGCTGGTTGGCTGCCTGGTGCACGGCAGAGTCTCACCGGTCACGGGCACCCCTGCCAGTTCTCTCTCGCACTTGCCTCAAGGCCAAACACCCACCCAACTTCACGGCAATAGAAATAACCCAAGAGAGTGTCTCTCTCTGCACTTACCCTAGTCTCAACCGACCGGGTGCACTCGGACCTCCTCCTCCCTCTTACCGTCTATGCGCTTGCACAATCCGAATGCAACGTGTCTGGAGATCGTTTGTCTGTTCTCCCCTGTCTTCTCTCCTTAATTGCACTGGTAAAACTGCAGAATCTGTGTCTCAGCTGTTAAATGTTTTCTATGCACTTACTCTGCCTGTGCAGACTATTATCGTCTCAGAAATTTAACGGCTCTGAGCGGCTGTTGTTTTTTCCCCTTGAACCCACCCTCCTTGAGTGCTTTGAAACACTTTCCTGTGTAGAGGGGCTATATAAATAAACAATACATACATACATTCCTCACACACCCTGCTCAACAATCCTCACACAGTATTTTGTACTGATACAATATGATATGATATTTTATTCATATCACACTCATACACACGTGTTTCAGAGCGTGACCAAGCAAAGGGAGGGGAACAAGGCATAATAAAAACAAACGATCTTGGTAGGCCCAGTGACATTGAGAACGTGCAAGTGCATGGAAAAGAGAAAAGGGGGAACGTGGGAGGAAGGGGGAGAAGTGGAGAGTTTGGCACAAAGGAGAGAACAGAATAAATAATAAGTGCAAGTTGGCACTACTCAGCAATGTGAGGTCCTTTGTGAATAGGGCACAGCTCTTTTCAGGAAAGTGAAGGAGGTGTGCAAGAGTATTCCCTTCACTCCCTCGAAAGACATGATGTGAGTCAGGTTCACTTAGCAGGGCCATTCTAATTTTTGGGATATCTCCAATGCATATGGTTTGTATAGCATTTGCATACAATGAATTCCAATTAAATTATTTGCATAAATTGTCTGACAGGATGTCCTCATATGCCAAGCCCAACGCGCAGACAGTCCTTTGCTTGTTGATTGCTGTTGCCCTACGGACTCTAACAGCGGCTTTGATTAAAAATATATTGACTGATTCCTTTGTCATCTGCAAGGTTTTACTTCAAAGACCGCTACATATTTTCACTATCAAATGCATTTTGGACCAAAAGGGTACTGCGAACATTCCAAAATGTACGAACAAGTTTCAGTAAATGGAAGGTCTCTGCAGTGAATAACATCCCAGTAATTCGGTGCAAATCGGGCCGCCCGACTTTCAGGTCATTTTATGCCCATGAATTTTGCAAACATTTCCGGAATAAGAGGCCTGCTAGGGAGGGCAGGTTGCTGCCGATTGTCACAGGGGCCCTACAACATTCCCCACTGCCCTGCAGGGACCTGGCAGGCACCCGTAGAGCGGTCGGGCATGTTAAACGTGTTTTTTTTTTTTTTTTTCAATGCTCGCTCTTTTTTTTAATGATGTGTACGGGATATATATTGGGAGCGGTCCTTTTTCGAGAAGCAGGGGAGCGCTTTACAACAAAATGTTACTAGGAATGCAGGTAAGGGGCAAACGTTACAGCAAGGCAGACATCCAGTAGAATTAAGCAACAGGAACAGAACATAGGGGCGAGGTCGGGTCAGCTGGTAGGTGAGATTGGGGCTATCCACGATGCATAAAGAAGGCGCTGATTGAAGAGTACTCTTGCGCTGAAAATATACAAAAATAAGGTTACATGATGATTCGGCTTTTGGAGGGGATTCAATGCAGAGCCGTGAATGTCTGTGAGGGTGGGTGGCAACGGAATACGTTTCAGCACGTTACTGAACGTTCAGCACGTTACTGAACTTTTGCATCAGTGACACCAAATATTCGTGGGACTCTTAGGGAAATTCACACTGAATTGACCAGGTGTTTGCATGGAGCCCATCCTGGCATTTTGTTTAAGCTTTATTCAGTGGTGGAAATGGAAAAAATGTGGTGGGGGATTCCTTAAGGTCCCGGTGTGGGTGGAGTTTGAGGGGGGGTGCCCGAGGCGGCAGGGTTGGGGGCGGAGCTGGCAGTTGACCTCTGATCAAAGGAAATGTCCAAAATAATAGTTTCAAACAGCGCAATTTATTTATATTTATATATATATAAATATATATATATATCAATTCCACTTTGAGCCACTTCCATGGCACTGGTGATGAGTTCCTTCACTGTGCGGATAATAGTTATGACCAGTGTTGCTGAGTAAATATTATTTAAAATACACAATTTGCATCCCATTTTATTAAAAAAAAACACCCATTTGGTACTATTCAAACGGGGTGATTTCTGTTCGCCAGAAGCAACGTTTTATTTTACATGAACTGCATCCGCACAGCTCCTGCGGCTCCCCTCTGAAAGCAGTTGGGTGGCTGCATGGTGTGTAATTGTTTCAATGTTAATAGGGCTATTTATTTATTCATGCAATGTTTGTGGATACCTGTATATTTATCTATTTATGCAAGGTTTGTCAGATACAGGTATCTGACAAACCTTGCATAAATACATTAATAATCTGGGTCCATGGATCTGACAAACATTACATAAATAAATAAACCGGGTCTTGGCCGAGGACTGTAAATTCCACTGTTGACCCCTTGCACTGGGTCACCAGAGGAAGTTACAGTTTGCTTGTCCTGCAGCTGTGACCTGAATCAAAGTCCTGTAGGGGGGCGGAGCAGCTCAGCAGCTCATTGCCGCCATGAGCGCTCTGCGGTCGAGTGCATTTTCTTTTTTTTTCTTCAAATTTGTTTTTCCTAAACCCAGCGCAGAGCATGGGTTCTGGGGATTCTGGTGGCCGACTCTGTCTGGATCCCGCGATCCAGCTGCACATCTGGTGCCGGATCACGCATCAGGTGAGAGCCGGCCCAATGACCAGCACTGGCTTTATTAAATTCAATGGAACAAGATTATGTATTTTATAGATAGAAAATAATTTGTTCAACACCATTTTTTAAGCACCAATCTATTTTGAGACGCTGACAAAAAACACAAAAACCTATGCCGAAAAAAATACGCCCTTTAACAACAAATCTGGAATTGGATTTTTCTTGCCTTCAATTTGTGAATGTAGTTGATGCCTTCGGCAATGTGCTCTTTGACACTGTGCTTCCCCGTGCAGCCACTGGATGTGGCAGATATCTGTCGCAGCGCTGCAATGCGCCACTCCACAGCCATGCCGTGCACGGCTCCTGATCTGGCCTCAGGGGTTGTCCCTCCTTTGCAAAGTGGGGGCTTTGGTGATTGTCATCTCAACAAGATAGTGCAATGGTAACTCCAACTGCTGCAGTGCATATTGTCTGGGATTACAATATAGAGAGGAAATGTCAGGCATGCTCATAAAACAGCCCATTGTCTTATGTTATGGTCTTTATGTTATGCTATGTGACTTGATGTGTGTAAAGCACCTACTGGCTTTCTTATGGCCCTGACATCTGATCTATAATCAATGTCCCCTACTTACTTTGCACAAGAGACTATTAACATCACCCAATCAGCCCCTATAAAGTGGACAGGCCCTTTTACAGTTCCCAAGATGCTTTGAACTGCAACTCCCATGATCCCTCACCATTGATTATGCTGGCTGGCACAATAGAAGTTGTTATTGGAAATACCTGGAGAACCAACAAAAGCATAGACAAGCTGCCAACATCCACATTTCCATATTTTAGGAGATCGGTCCCCTCTCTCGTTGCGTTCCATCTTATACTGGAATAATGAAATATAGATGATTAACAGCTGTCCTCATTGCCTCAGGGCTTCTGTCCTGCACTCATTTGCATATCATAAGTGCAGTCAGGCATACACTGATTCAAATGTTCCTCCATGCATTGCTGCAGTAATGCATCCGTTTGATTCTTCACTCATTGATTCAATCATTAGGTCATACATTCATCTAACCGTGTGTGGATCATAGTAGTGGAAGACGTTCTGTATTTTAATTAATCAGAAGGTCGTGATGAGGGTGGTTATATCTCCTAGAGAGCTGATATCGTAAAGATGCGTTCACCTCATCCCAGTGAAGGTTGTCCATCTACTTTTTAGGGTCTGAATGTTTATCTTCTCAGCGTAATAATCATGTGTGTTCTGATTTAGCACGGCATGTCAGATTCTCTCCCGTTAAAGGAGTTTAATAACAGGTGATGTAACTGGTAATAACTGGTATTACTCAATTCAATTGGTTCTAATTGATCGAATGGTAGATCTGACCGAATTAGGGCCAGAAGGAAGCGGAAAGAGAACAGGTAAGTGGGTAGGGTGTGGGAGGATAGATTGGGGGTGGAGTCGTAAATATTTGCAGGATTTGGCCGTGGCAAAATTGGTTTTGCGGTGGAATCTGCCACGGCCAAATCACATAGCTCCTTATTTCTCAGTTGATTGGTACTCAAGTTACCACCCGTAGAAGGATGAATCGCTGAGTCAGCCCTGCCGTGCAAACCAAACCTGCAAACTGCAGGCTAGCTCCTGGTGTGAGGTGAGCGCTCAATTCGCCCACTATCTACCGTGTGCTTTTGAGAAATATGGCATGAACATGCTGGCAAGAGTTGGAGTAGCTGCCTCCTGTGACTAATACAAGGGCTGAGTAGTTGTCTCCTCTGAGATATGTGACATTATTTGAATTCTCAAGACTGGCAAGGCTGTCTGCTCTGCAGTGAGGTCACTCACTGACTCAAGGCCTGTGAGAGTGAAGTGCAAAGGGGTGTCACAACTTTGGAATATTGGTCAGTTCACCGCCTGGAGCTGGTGTATATTGTGAATTATTACCCGGCGAGGGACAATGAGCTTGAAAAACGCAAGTTCATTGTCCCTCGCCCAGGCCTTACCAGAAAAACAAGGCTCGGAATCTCTGCTGCAGGTCCAGGTTCCTTTGCCACTCGCTTCGCTCGGGCTGCTAACTATAGCCCAGTGGGCATTAACCAACCGGTAATGCCCCCCTCCTCGGGTCATATTTCCTAATCATTCGGCAGAATTCCCGATTTAGCCAGATTGCATTAGCAGGAAACATTGTATGCCAGCATTCTGCACTCATATCATAGTGACATGGAACTGTACCACGGCCATCATGTCGCGGTGCTGCTTCAAATAGCACAACTTCCATGGTCTGAGTGTGCACCACACAACAAAACTAAATGGCTTGGACTGCACAATGGAGCATTGCCTGCACGGGATGGGTTAGTACTACATAAGGTTGCTGGAATGTCAGAGATGGTTTTGCAGCTTCACGTTGCGGTCTCCGATAATATAAAAGGTTTGACTGCGTCTATTTACCATGGGATTTGTACAAAACTGAAAATAAACTGCCTGCAATTGAGTCCTCTTGGCATATGGGTGTCCTCATAAGAACAGGATGGTTCTTTAATACATGAATGGAGATAAATTATCCATTATCTGTCCGTTGTTGGGGTGGCAGAATGAAGCGCTTGATCTCCACACCCATATTGGATGTAATAAGAATATGTGGCAAGAAAATGATTCAAGATGAAAGTCAATCTAATATTCAAATAAGAGCAAGCCTAGATAAGATTCCAGCTTTATACATGTTTTTGTATGTAGATTGTTAAACATTGGTTTGTGGTGTTTGTGTCCTGATGAAGACGAATATCAGTCTTTTGACTGAACAAGATATAATTACTCGTCAAAACTACACAAAACAATATATTTTGGGAAATACAATATATAAGTTAATTCAAGATACTTGTAGTCGACACTCAGCACTTTTTCTGTCACACATGTATGCACTGCCTTAGCACTTTATTTTATGATACTCTGCACTTTTGCCATCAGCATCTGTGTACGTGAGGCAGCGTTGAATTCACAATCAGAGAGAAACACAGCCATTAGCATTATGAAAAATAGGTACAATAAGGGCAGTTGGCTATTTATGATGAAGACAATCCAGTACCCACTGCTTTAGGGTCATTCACAAAAGAAAATTCTCGTTATATACAGATTATTTATTGTTTATTCATGCAGTATCAAATTGGAATGTTTTTAGAACTTTCATGCGTTTGTATACATTTTACGACTAACACTTTCTCTATTTTTATGAAACTGTGTTTATTATACCAATAAAATATGAATACATAACTACTACTACTGACCGAGCTTACCCTCTCTTCCACCCATCAGAGTCCATTGTATTTACATTTAAACTGTGGATTGCTCCGTGGTTTCTTGGTTGGTACTAGAAAAGAACATTTGCAAGGACTGGAGCTGTAATGAAAAGTAATGCCATCATGGTCTGACACTGCAGCATGCAGCACGGCCACCTTGGCCTGGGCGGTAGGACAAAACGCTTCATCTCGGTCCACAGCACGCAGCTCTGCCGTCACCTTATGGGACTGCAAGACTTAGCACTACCTTCATGACCCTTTGATGTTGCACACAGAGCTTACTTAATGGTTGAAAGCTAGAGCATAACAACCTACCACCATGGTCTGTAGCTGTAGCACGCACCATGATGTGGGTATGTAGGGTGCACCACTACCAAAATGGCCAGCAGCATGCTGCACCGCCAACATGGCCAGCAACTGCTGGACGCGTGGCCTGGGACTGCAGAACAAAGATCTAGCATCTTGGCAAGAGGCAATAGGGCACAACCGCACCATCATGATTTGGGATTGCAAAGCACACCATAACGCTCCAATCCAGTAGCACATGTATCTACTATTGTAGTTGATGATCACAAGACACAGCATTAAGCAGCAACACACATGTCTCCTATCATCACCCATCACTAGCATCATGACCATTGCCTGCAGTAGATAGATCTATCATAAAGACCTGAGGGTGCAGTACAAAACACACTCTTCGTGTATTGAGAAGCACCCCATATGTAGCCCAAGACCAACGGTGGACAGCAATGCCATCATGATCCATGAATTCAGCATGAAGTGTTGCCATCTTGGCACGGGGTGCAATACACAGTGCTTCTATCAAAGTCTGATTCGACATCTTATACTGTTGCCATCATGGCCTGGTGTTCAGTATGAAGTTGTCCAATTAATTTCGGGAGCTGCTGTAGGACACAACACTACCATTGTTACCTGAGATGGCACTACCCAGGTCTACCATCATAGTAAGCATGGCACCGAAACTGGTTATTCACATTCTATACACTCTCTCTCTTATCTGGTTTATTTTAACTGTCCAGATTTTGATCCTGATCACATGTTTAGGCCCCGTTCTCTGTGCACACACATACATGTGTTCAATGACATGACAATACTCCTGGAGGGCTGGACAAAATTGTCCCCGCCCATAGACATGTGCACTGTAAAGGATGTGAGGTGGCTATCTCCAGTGCAAGGGCACTGCTAGGGAGTGACAAGATGATTCTCAAAATGGCAAGTGACCAACTAGTCTTAATCGTGCAGCCATGAGACCACTTGTGCAAGACCACATTTTAGCTATATAGACATGGGAGGAGTTTCAGAAAAAAGCGTGATGTATGCCTACATACATCAATGACCACATATACAACACAAAACAAATACAGCACAAAACATCCGAGCCTACAGGCTATGGTGGCCACACTCTACATATTGAAACACGTTAATAGATGTGTTGATTGAATTGTAGTCCATTGGTACCAGGAATGGAGTGGCAGTAGGCCTTCTAAGTAAACATATAATTACTGGTTTAATTCGAGCACATTTATCCGTCCCCAGTATATGTATGCGTATTTGAGAGTATTTTGAAAA
This sequence comes from Ambystoma mexicanum, assembly GCF_040938575.1. Classification (NCBI taxonomy): domain Eukaryota; kingdom Metazoa; phylum Chordata; class Amphibia; order Caudata; family Ambystomatidae; genus Ambystoma; species Ambystoma mexicanum. The sequence continues at coordinate 204,884,482 of NC_090932.1, forward strand.
TGACCACAAACAGCTGATCTGGGAGTTCCCCAAAAGCACACACCACTGTTATTTTGGGAACATTGGTACCCATTTCACCTTTAACTCTGGGAGATGTGGCAAAATGTGGGGGACGGCAGGCTGCTGTCTCCTTATCCAAAGGGTGATCAATCCTTGTCTTCCATCTTACTTTGATCCCACAGACATGAGGCTTTATAGGGAAAACTCTTTTTCTTTTTGGGAGACTCCACTGATGACTCTGCCATGCTATCACCATTTCCCTCCAATCTCCACGCCACTGCTGCTTCACTCCAGTTCCCCATCACTAATACATCATCCAGCATCTCCTCAGCCAACAGCACTCTGCCCCCATTCCGTCCAACTACCACACCCCTAATACGCAATCCGGGTCCGCCCTGCCACCATTTTGCGAACAGATGTTTATATTGACAAATATTTGTTTGATATTGAGTTAACCACAGATGCAACTACATACATGTACATGCAATGCAGGCTCTCATGATCGTGGGCTGCTGTGATGATTAAATCACAGGTCCCTTTGGGAACAAAGGAACAAAGGAATGGTCACAGATTTTATGTTTGACAAACATATCTGTAAAAGTAATGCAACCAGATAAAAATGAATGGATGCACGTGCAGGGCCTCACAATGGTAGGGGGGAGGGACTCTGGGGAGGCGCTGCTGCTTCTCGGTGTTTCTTAAAGTCAAAGTGGGGACAGATGATTGGCCACATATGTTTATATTTGACAAATATATTTGTGAGTGATTTACTCACAGCTACACATTCATGTTTGCAGGGCCCCATGATGGTAGGGGTGGGGCACTGGAGGAGTAGAGGTGGATCTGTATGATTTCTAGTTTATTAAAAAATAAAAAGAGCGAGAGTATAACGGAAAAGTCAAAAGAAATGTTGGAAATAGACATTGGGCCTCATTACACGTTGTGCGGTAAAAAACGGCATTTACCGGCATGGCGCTATTAGGGTTTCCACCCTTGCAAGAGGCCGCTAATTGCGTACCATTATGAGTACGCGGACACGAGTATAACGCCTTGCCGATAATGACCCTACCGCCATGCCGTAAAAGTCCCCAAAAAGTCCCTTACCGGCTTCGACTAAAGTGCTGATAGCACCGCCGCCCTCACTCTACTTGCAAATTGTGGTCACTGCTATTAGCGGTCACCGTTAAAATGCGGAACCGGAAATAGCGTCATCGCACAGGAACGGGAAAGACCACGGCGGCCATCTTTAAAAACACAATCCATTGCCATCCTCTTCATCCAGGACCTCTTTCCAGGAAACTCGAACACACATTCATCCCGGATAGCCCGAAAATGCCCAAGGCCGTCAAAAAAGCTGCTGATCGCCAGCGAAAGAAAAATTCAGCAATGAGGAGCTGGTCATGCTCACTGAGACACTTGCGGCAAATGACAATGTAGTCTTCAGCAATGACATGCGGCGGGAGACCCTCCTCAAGAAAAAGGCCATCTGGGTAGAGGTTGCCCACAAAGTCAGTGCGTTGGGCACCACCACCCGCACAGTCAAGGACTGCCGTAAGAGGTGGGATGACCTCCGGGTCCGTGCCAGAAACATACTGTCAGTGAATCGCAAGCTGGCAATGGGCACAGGAGGGCGCGCCGATTCCCCTCTGAAACTCCAGGAGTGGGAGGAGACCTGCGCCTCCACAATTGGTGTGGAATCGGTAGAGGGTGTTGGAGACATGGAGCATGGTGTGGCCACTTCATCCGATGGAGGTGAGTGTATACATCAAACAATGCACAGTGAAGGGTGAGGGGTCCCCCAAATATGTGTCCATATTCAGGCCATGGATCCAGCCACAAACATACATGCATGCATCACCACATACACGTGCAACACAGACCCATTCATGCATGACCCACCCGACATCCCCATTACCGGAATCTAAAATAAAGGGGCCCCACCGCATAGAGCGGTATGACGTACACATTCTGCATAAGGCACGTTGAACCATAAACAATGATATTCCCTATTTATGACCCCTACAGGATCACAGACAGACACTGAAGACCCACACACTGCGACACCTACTCCCACAGCAACGAAAAAGCCCAGGAGAGATGAGACAGGGGACACCGCCACCACCTCAAGGGGAACCGGGAGGAGTGTTCAGCAGCAGAGGGCCAAAGGCAGCAAGAGCACCAGTTCTACGCAGCCTGAGGCCACGGCTGCTGCCGTTGTTGCACCCACGGCAGTGTGTCCCATTACATGTGAAACCAGCACGGAGAGCACGCACTCTGCTGCCACCAGTTCAACTGGTGAGGCAGCAGTCAACGCACCGCTTTCGGACGAGGAGGAGGCAATTGACGTTCTGGATCGAAGCCAGACCCCCAGCCCAACACGGTCTATTGAGCCAAGCCCAAGGCCATCATCAGGATCAGGTAGCCATGGAGGATCAGCCAACCACACTGTGGAAGGGGCATGGAGCCCTCAGGTGTCCTCACCTGATGCCAGAGGCATGGACCAGGGCGCAGCAGCCACCCCAACAGCTCGAAGCACGCAACATGACCTTGCAACCATCAGCCAGAGGCAGGTAGAAATCACTGCGCTTGGTTGGGCAGCATGTGGCCGAGGCAGCCCGTCTGAGGGATGACCTCAGTATGTATGCAAGCCAGACAAGGGAGGGCATGGAGGCCTGCACGAACAGGATGTGCGAGGAAATGGCCCAACTCAGGCAGGCCATGACACGTATTGCGGACGCCATTGAGCGTCAATACCCACCCCCAACACAGGATCAACCGGGCACTTCCTCCTCTGCGAGTTCCCGGCAAACAAGCCCCCTACGCCGCTCTCTGCGCAACTTGAGGCGCACGACATTCCAACCACCCAATGGCAGAGGAGGCACTGAGGATTAGGGCCAGCAAGGACTAGGTGGCACATGTGGAGCAGAACACATACACATTGTAAGGCTCACATGGGGGTGTTGTGGGGGAAGGGGGGAAAGGGTGTTTTTGGGAGTGTTGTGGGGGAGGGTGAAAGGGTGTTTTTGGGAGTGTTGTGGGGGGATGGGGGAAAGGGTGTTTCTGGGAGTGTTGTGGGGGGAGGGTGGAACGGTCATTTGCACAGTTGGGGCCATGCACTTTTTGTTCACATTCTGATCACAATACACTGTTGAGAAGTTGAAACACAGGCTTGGTCTTCATCATTGTGTATGTGTACTTTTTTGGGGAGAGGGTCCTTTGTGGGCCTCACCTCATGCATCAGGGCAACAATACCCATCTCCATCCATAATAGTTCTCCCTTGTATCTCATCAAATTTGATACATCAGATGCTGACGCACATCGTGTCCCTCCTGGCCATCGCCTCTTGCATGTCCTGGCGGACCATTTCACCCATCCTCAACCCCATCAACATCATCCTCATCTGGTGGTTGCATGTCAATGTCAGGTGGCATAGGCACATTCCGTCTGATGCACATTTTGTGCTGCATTACACATGCCATGGTTATCTTCGGCACTTTGTCATGGCCGTACAGGAGAGCCTCACCCGGCCCGCTTAGGCACCAGAGCTGTGTCTTCGAAAGGCCAAATTCCTGCTCTATCATGACGCGGGTACAGGTATGTGCAATATTGTAGTCCTCTTCCTGCTGGTTCTGTGGGTTCCGTACAGGGGTTAGGAGCCACCTCTTCAGGGGATAGCCGGCGTCATCTTTATGGGGTGAAGAATGGGTACCTGTTACCGGTCACCTCTGGTGCGGCCTGTACATGTCACACAAATCGTCTTTGCATTGTGATTGAAAATCACAACTACCAGCATGCATGCAGACGATCTGCGTGACTGCAATATGCAAAGCTGAGCTCGACCATGCAAGTGGACATGCCCGAATCATGCCTCCGACAGTAATAGAAATGTCCTGGGTGAGGCCAGGTCTCAGGTGTCCGTGGGCCCAGGCAAATATAGTACCACACTGCCAGTGTACTGCCATTCCGACATCCATGTTGCCATGCTGTGAAGCATCACTTCAGTGGTGCTATAGGTGTGTGGTTCGATGCTATGGCTAGGGGTGATCCCTTTGCATACATTCAAGGGCACATTGCTGTATTGATGTTGTGCTGCCCTAATTCTGTATGACTGTCTTGACGGCATGTTGCTGATTTGTGTATTATGTGGTGTGGCATGATGTGCAATGTGGGTGTGGATGGATTTGTAATCTTTTGAAACATGGATTGTTTTCAATGGTGTGCAGCTTCAAATGGCATGTGGGGTCTTCTCAAGTACATTGCGGCCTTCCCGGATGGCGTACATCTGTATGTCCATTTGTCCTACGCACGACAGTAAACACCTAGTTGGAGTATGTATCTCCCCCCCCCCCAATCACACCGCCATGTGCATGCCCTGCTACTCACCAAGTTGCCACGATCGTTGTCCGGCTTGTCGATCCATGTTGTGTGGTATGGTTGAGTTCTGCAGGACCATTGAATCATGGGTTGATCCGGGATATCTGGCACAACAATGTGTGATTATCTTGTTTGCGTCACATGCCATTTTGACAATGATGGAGTGGATTTGTTTTCTGTTTCGGTAGACTACTTCATTGTGATGTGGGACCACCAATTCCACATGGGTACAGTCGATGGCCCCGATGCTACTTGGGATGCCTGCCAGTGAATAGAAGGCAACTTTGGTGTTTGCGATCTCCTGGGCAGTCCGTGGCAGGAATATGTGTTCATGTGCAAGCTTCAGGAGGGCATTGAGTACCTGGTTCAGCGTGCGTTAGAATACTGGTTGTGAGATGCCATGCATCTGCCCCACAGTATGCTGCTAGGAGCCTGTGGCCAGGAAGTGGAGCACAGTGACAACCTTCAGTAGAGGGGGGATTGCAGTTCTGATGTCTATGAGGCTCAGAATGTCGTCATGTATCTTATCCACGATGCTGGTGATGGTATCCCGGTCCAGACGGTACAGGGTATGTATCTGCTCAGGTGTTAGGTTAAATGGACTGGCTTGGATCCTGGGGATTGTTGGCTGCCTTTGTGGTATTTCTGGGTTCCCTGGTGGTGCTTGCTGCGCCTGTCTTGCCCTCCTCCTACTCCTCCTCCTCCTGCGTCTCCTCTGTGCTGCCTGTTGTTGTTGGCGCTGCACTGCAATCATGTCCTTCAGCCCATGTAATGCTGCTAGTATTGGAGCCATCTTCGTGTGGGAAGGGGTATGGGAAGGGGTGTGGTGTGCTCTTTTGTGCTCCATTGGCTCCACCTGTGCTGATTGTGTCCACCTGTGGCAGGTGGGAACACTGCTCAGGTCTCTTAACGGGTGGTTCACGATGCCGGTATTAGTGCCATGCCGGTAAGGGGTTTTTGGGTCTTTACATGCCGCTATTTCCGACCTGGGGGTCGCGCGCCCACGGACTTGCCGCTATTAGTGGCACCGTACTTACCGGTTCCGCTAACAGCGGCAAGTCCGGTCGTAATTGGCTAGGGAATTTAGCGGTACCGGTAATCCCTTACCGGTACCGTTATTCCCTTACCGCACAACGTCTAATGAGGCCCATTGACATTTCCTCCACTTATATCCGTTCGTGGACTGGGGTGAATGTGCCAAAGTACTCTCATTTGGCAAACAAGCTGTCTGAAAATCAAGTTGGGTTCAGCAATCAAATGTAAAGCAAACAGAAATATACACATGTAATCAATAGAAACATGCATGTGCAAATAGCAATTTGCAATGTGAGAAGCTTTTGGATATCCTTTTTTTGGCATCACTCTAACACAATTTAAATGAACATGTATGTAGTTTAACAATGTTCCATTTCAATATGTATATGGCTGTGCTCTTGGCTTGACTCATTGCTCCTTGAGGCGTACCAGACCACAATGTTCGGGCCTGACATAGCTCAACTGCAGGAGTACCGTGGCCCTCAAATGCTGATGCTTGCAGTGCACTGCGCAACAATCACGGTACCAAGGCTGCCACTGAGAGCAACATCCTTGACCTGAAAGTGCAGTGCAGCCCTTCCCCCTATGCAGGGGAGTCACCAGAAATCAGAATTGGAGGGGCGGTGGGGCAGTTGGGGCAAACCAGGGGGCTCAAATATAACAATGGGTCCGCAAGGTGGTTGTGCATCAAATAAAGGTCAACAAGCCAAACTGGTTTCAGTATGCTTATATTTTGCCAAGCTAGTTAGACATATGTAACCTTAAGCATGTTTGGAGCAGGTTTAAGACAATAAAATGTTTGCATCAAGTTAATATACATTCTAAAAAAATAATGCATTTTCAACATTTGCAAAAATACCCTTTACACCTAACTGAAGCAGACATCCCAGAACAGCTTCAAATAATGTGTAGTTAGAGGTAGTATTTAGTATAGGAGACCTCAATTGCAGCTCAGCTTTAAACAATAGCCAGTCAAATTGTTATTCCTATTATGTCAATGTATAAGTCATGTATTAACTTGAATGTATTTCTATTTGTAGTTTCCATATCAGTGTTTTGATCTTTAATTAATTGTTATTAAGATATTGCTATGTTTTAATTGTTTTAATAAAGCTTAGTGTGAAAGGTTCTTTTAAACAACCATATGCACTTATCTAATAAAAAAAAACACAAATAGCCAGTCACAAAGAGTCAGTTTAACAGAAGAGATTTCACTCATACTTCAGTTTCAAATGATAGGACAATCTGTTTAACACATGAAATATCACCTACAGGTGCAGGGTTTAGGGGCGGGGGAGGGGGGAGGGGCATGATGCAACTGCTCCTTTGGTTCTTTGGTTCTTTAGCAATGGTAGAAGGATTCCCACTTTGCCCCTGTGGAATTTTCGGTTTCTGGCTGTACAACCCAGTGACAGCTGGTGATTTCTTTAATTGGAGGGCATATATATTAACCCCACATATGCCAGATCGACCAAGCATAGCCAGTGATCACAGCCAATCAAGGCCGATACCGGAAGATAATGGTTTAAAGTGGTGCATTTTACAGCATACGTTTTTGAAAAATTGGGTAAAAAGCCAATCCGTTTTCAATTGGTTTTATTGGCTACCTCATGGAAAAATCGAATAGATATAAGTCACCAATAGTGCTCAGGAGCATTAATCCGAAATATGATCTTGATGCCTTTATCCACAATATATGCCAGTATATAAACATTTTCATGCTGCCTGTGCCCATAGATCTGCACCAATATAAGACATATTCTCATACAAGAACACACTTATGTTTGCTCTGGCATAACGCCAGTAGTAAGACAACATGTCCATGCTTGTTCTGCCAATATATGGCAGTATCCCTATGTAAGAACCTCTCCCATATGGCTTTGCCATTAAAAAGGCCTTGCCACAGTATGAAAACATGTCCAAACTGGCTGCATCAAAATGCCACTCTAGTCAAATAATAACACTTATCATGATATCTTTATCAAAGGTGTCCAATCCAAAATGTTGTGGCACTGCAAGAAGTGGCTAGATAGGCTGCATTAAGATGTCAGTCTAGCCACATACTAACACTGATTGTGCTTCCTTTATCAAAGATGCCCAATACAAAATGATGCCGTAGTACAAATAGCTAGACTGCCTTCATTTCAATGCCAGTCTAGCTGCATAATAACACTTATCATGCATTGTGTATAACAAAATGCCAAATAGAAAATGCCATGCCACAGTAAGAAATGGCTAGACCGGCATCGCCAAAATACCAGCCTAGCCACATAATAACACTTATTATGCTTGCTTTATCAAATATGTTCAACACAAAATGTCATGCCAAAGTATATGGCTAGATTGGGTGCACCAGAATGCCAGTCTAGATACATAATAACACTTATTATGCTTGCGTTATCAAAGATGCCCAATGCAAAATGGCATACCACAATAAGAAATGGATACACCCACTTCATTAAAATTCCTGTCTGGCAACAAAATAAAACATGTCATGCTTGCTTTATCAGATGGGCATCAAAGAATTCCCTGCCTTCCGCCTAGTCCCCCAGCCCATCAAACACACACAATCAATGTGAGTCATGGTATTTTTACGAGGCATGTATTGTAGATATATCATAGATGCCCAGTAGAAAAATGCTGTAGCTGTACCTTGGCCCACCAGCACCACAGGTGCACACAATGTGATTATGTGTGCGTTGTGGGGTGTACATTCAACCCCAGAATGATATAAACTGAGAGGCCATGCAAGGCCACTGCAGCAAGATGAAAGCTGGCTGATGGATGAGACCAATTCCATTAGAACATGCAGGCCAGCCCAAAACACTAATTTTCCAACATGAGGCCTAGGAAATACAGAAAAGTAGCCCTCACTTTACCAAAATGCATCTGCACTCAGGTGAAGGAAAGTGTGACTTAGAACTGTAATATTGCCAAATGTGTCCAATGGATTCAAAAAGACGTGTGGTGCTGCAGATGATTGCTTCATGTGAACTGGGTAAAGGCACATTTTGACTGAGGAAGACAAACAGCAGCATAATATATTGTCTTATAAGCAATACAAGACTGTGATCTAGAAATCTAAGTGAAGTTCTGACTTATATCCAAAAGTGAAGCCGAGACATATTTCATTTGACACAAACAGAAACACTTACTTTCCAACATATAATCTGACATTTAAATGGAAAGGCCTACTTGGAATGTTAAAATGGACATTGGTTTCCCATGGTAAATTTTGGCCTATGTGTAGACAAAACAGAAGGGGTACTCGTGTCTTTTCAACTCTTAGACTAAAGAAATACATTACACATGGACAGAAATCCCAGAGTACATGTAAAATGTTACATGTAAAACAATTCTTTCCGATTTAAAATGCCTTTTCTTTCAGAATGATAAATGAAGCTTGTTTTTCCAGCTACCCCCTTTGAACTGCTGGCCTATGTAGCTGGATCTCTGACCTCAGAGACCTTTGGCTGAGGCCTACCAGGAATCCAGGTCTGTTTCAGTTAAATACTAAGAAATATAACATTTTCAAGATCAAATCCACAGGAGAGGTCAGATAAGACAACTGACCCCTTGGACTTGCATAGCCCCAATAAACTGCCTCATAGAGTAATTTATCACAGGGTAAGGTTTTGTCAAAATACGAAATTGACAAAGATTATCCCAGTGCACAGTAAACAACTCTAGTCTTTAATGTAATTGGATAACCCTGCTGTTCATTTAAGAATGCTAGTGATCCCAAAACGAAAATCCTAAAGCCCTGTTGTCCATTTGACTATGCTGGTGTTCCTAAAATTCCCAATATATTCTCAGTCCCTAAAACCTTGACTTCAAAATTTGGGTTGTTACATATAAGGGATGCCTGGACGGTCGATGGCCACAAGGAGAAAAGAACAAAAGTGTTGATTTTAAATGACTGTGTGTATTCAAGCATTCCTGTGTGTTCACATGCGATATGCACTGTGATTAAATATAAACTTGTGTTCATTGAAATATCTGCTAGTGAATGAGAATAAGGAAATTACATATGTGCTTAAGTTATTGTGTTGTGACACAGAGTCGGTGGCTTGTGTTATTGTGGTGTAGCTATTATTGCGTAACCTAAATAAATATACATTTCTACGTCTATACACTGCCCTGGCTCCTGGCTTATTGGTGGCACAGGTGGAAGAAGCTGAGTGGTATTAGACAGGTTGGGAACCTGACCAAGTCTGAATCTGTTAAGCGTTTTACTGTTCAACTTCTTAGGTGGGGAGGGAAGGAACTCCCTCAATTTAAAGTAGCCCTCCAATAAATCATTACAGCATGTAAGCTGCTGGGAAGCCTGGGGGGCAGGCATGGCATTTTTACTAGGCATCTAACATAAATGCCCAGTAAAGAAAATATTATGCCTGCCCCGTGGGTTTCCGAGGCCCTTGCACAGAGAGCTGATTTTGTCCCATGTGTAGGGGTATTGTGCAACAATGGCATTTTAAAAATTGTGCAACCTCCCTCTTCCCCACCCACCAAAATCAGATCCCTGACCAGCACAAACACAAATGCATACACATTGATAAAACATTCACTCACAGCATGCTCTTGCTCATCCACACACATCCATCATCATTCACTCATTCATTACACAAACAAAAGCATACACGCACACATGCACATATTTCAATTAACTTAACTTCTGCCCCTGTGCTGATGTTTTGTCCTTGCGATCCAGCTCCCCTGTAGCACATACAGAAACCAGGAAGCAAATAGCGCTTTCTGTTGCTGCACATGTACGCAAGAGAAAAAAGAGCTGATGACGAAGTGGCCTGCTCCGTTTCTATGTGCCATGAGGTGCAGGAATGCCGCCTTGCACATAGAAGTATGCAATTCCCCAACCAGCATCTCCATTAGGACATGCAAGGCTGGGGAAGCAAAATGGCAATTGGATGGCCCATTGGACATGTCTGCCTTGGGAACAGAACTGTGAAACTGAAATATTGTGTCCCTCGACAGTTCAACCCGGTCCAGGAGTGCTCCCTCAGCTGCAACAAGCCGCTGTCGGAGCACTCCATGTTTAAAATGGGCTGGCTCCTTGGGTCATCAATAATGGCCATGGTGCTGGTGGGTCAGTGCACCCTCACCCATTATGGATGAGCAGCCACTGGTACAGCCACTGGAACATCGTCAATGAATCGAAGCACAGTGCCAGTGTGGCTGAAGATGAAATACTGTTGACTTTGAAGCCATGTACATGAAATGCACTGTTGGTAATGCAGAGATTTTGAGCACATTAAAGGATCCATAGACACGACCTACAGCAGAAGGTTACCAAGGTAGTGCAGCAGGTTGAAAGACTGCTGCTGAAATGTTAAATATTTAAAAGTGGCTGTAAATCTTATTACTTTTTCAATTCCTTATAAAAAAAAAGTGATATAGAATGTGTTTGGCCAGGTATGGGTTAGGCTAGTCACTTGCTTATATTCAGGATGTTGGTGGGGAAATTGCTGCCCCTGTAGTGAAAATCAATGACCAATAGTTTAGTTTACTAATAACTTATGTCAGCACAATAGAAGCATGTATTTGTGTTTAAGCAGTGTGACAAGCATATAACATCTATACAAATAAATCCTGAGATAAACCACAAAGGAAGGGCCACAAAAATCAAAGGGTGTTTGTGTGGCAGAAATGGTGAACATAAGTTTAAGTAGCATTTTTCATTTTGGAAATGTCTTTTTTTTATTTTATCCTATGAACGGTTACACTGCACATTTGGAAAATATTGTGACCAGCATGTAGGACGCCTGCTTCTGACAGTGATGGCCCCAGCCTCAGTGATATTCATGTTCCATGTATTCCTGTGGTGTCCCTTTCAGACCAGAAGAAGGAACACTGGCTAAGCAAATAAGAGCCTACAAATGATTGCTGGGTGAAGGAACACCTTTCAGAATCCTGGAAAGAGTTTTTGCCAGAGGGAGGTTGGCCACCAGTTAGGGGAGGGGGTGCAAAGCATCAAATAGGGCGGGGCAATTGCCCCTCTTTACAGTCCTTTAGGGATGCCTATGCCCTAAGCCCCTGCAGATATGAAATTAATTCTGGGTCTGTGAAGGAGTGAAATGTTTACTCTATCCAAAATGCTTGCCAAAGCAAACAAGACTGAGAGGAATTGGACCATCCGCACAGTGGGTGTGCGCTCGACTGGGATTTTTTTAATTTTAAATGAAATTGAATGATGGTAGATCAACCTCCGGAAAATGTGTGTGGCTAATCCACAAACATATGCACTGTGTCAACCTGACACAAGCACCTACCCTTAGTATTGATTGACAGTGAAATGTCATGTCTGTGAAAGCGTGTTTACTGTATTCATCCTTGCATGGAGACTCCATTCAGAAGGTATGAGTACGTGGATTGACGAAGCCAGAAAGTTTGGTCTCACTACGGCTTCAAGGAGACCTGCCACTTTAATCAGGAACCTCAGAGAGCTCCATGAACCTGAAGGATCCTTTGATCCACAACAGACGAGAAGATGGGTGGAACTTTGTATCACATGTTTTAACCCTTTTACCTTTTCTTTTGCAAAGCTCTCTGGTTATGACCTCACGCATACAGGAGATTGTTGGTGGTGACCGTAAAGTGTTTCATTAAATAGGCTTAGAATACACCAATCCTTTGGGTCCATCTGCTTTGAAAGGGGGCCAAGCTCCTCTTTTGGCAGATCATTTGAAGGCTTCAGCAGAGGCAGAATGAAGAACTCATCATTGGACCTTGGCTGAATGTACAGTCTGCCTTACATCTTCCACTAGTGAAGGAAGTCCAGGGCCTCCTAGAGGGAAGCAAGACCCCCCCCCTAAACATCTAAACAGAGTAAGATACTGAATCCAAAGTCCCTCCAGAAGCTCCAGAACCAGTATCCAGCCAGCACACAGTGTGCCCAGCTACGCTCTGCAGCAAATTTCCTTGGTGGGAAGTGCCAGAGAGTCTCTGAACCACATCAAGGACAAATCAGTTGCTTGCAACACTCTCCTAAGCTTTGGGCCATCTGTCTTAAAGTGCGACACAAGCCCAGTGAAGAAGATAGGAGGCGTGCATTGACAAGCATCTACCAACGCCTGCCGTAAAGGACATTTTTGAGCCAGTCGAGCCTCTCGAGCTGCAACTAATTGCCCAGATGACTGGTGTTATTCCACAGTCGCTAAAGCCACCTGTGATGCCTCAACAAGTGCTTCAGAGCTGCCATTCACCACTGAGACAATGATACCTGACCCTGAGCCATTGTGCAGGCTAGTCTGCAGCCGTCCATCCAGCCTTGCTGACCAAATTGGTTGCTGCCTGATACCTGCAGCTGTCTCTCATCTTGAACGCTGTTGCAGAAGCTGCAAAGCACCCTGAAAGTGACTCAACCTTGTCGAGCAGAACATCTACAAGCATGGGTACATTGTGGTTCTGTCTCCCTGGTCCTTCTCCGAAAGCACCTAGTGACCCATTGCTCTCTTTGTGTTGAAACCAAGTATCCTTGAACTATTCTGATGAATTACTATACCAAAACCCTCCTGTCAGTATTCAGAGTGCATCCCTTTTACTTCTTTACAACTGTCAGTCCTCTCCATTCCTTTCAGGGTGGGTTGTATTTTGTAGTGTTCTTGAACTGTCTGTTGTGATAATAATAAAATAGATATTTTGATACAACCTTGACTGGACAGTCCCTTTTATCATTGGATAATAATTGTATTTCTGCTTTTTTGCAAATAACCAATGATCCATGACCTTGCGGAGATAAGCCTGCCATTCCGTCCACATTTCCAAAATTGGACAAGGAGATTTATATTTTGCTAATGTTTCCAATCTGTTCGGATCCCTTCTGTTGTACAAGAGCTGTGGGGCTGATTGATGGGTTAGAAACCGATATTCATCCCTGGAGCACTGGTGCCCCGGAAGTTCATTCGTCACAAGGACTGCCCCGGGACTTGTCTCAGAACTTCCTCTGCGCGATAAGGAGCAATCGCTCAGCAGCAAACGGCTGGCAAGGAAGGCTGGCGTTTCTCTGCAACAATACAGTGGGAAGAGTCAATTAGAGTCATTACAGATTAAATATTTGTTTACAGGATTCATTAGAAAGTCTGTTATAGATAAGGAGCTGACAACAACTAGGGACATATGGAGATACGGAAAGTCATGAGGGCTATGATACGAGGCGCGAATGTTACAGTGTTTGGGACAAAGAGGAGGCGTGGTTACTGTGTATTAAGGTCAGCTGCTGCCAGCTGCTGTTGTTGCACTTTGTGTAGGGCAATTTGAATGATGTTGAATTAATCATGGATATAATTCACAAGCAGTAACACAGCCCTAATCCATCAGGGGACCGACACTGGAGGCATGCATACTGCTGAACAATAGCGCATTTGCCCACTAAGGTTAATGCCTACTCCATCTTACTTAGAGAAACAGAACTTACTTTTGTGCCCGGGGGCTCCATGATGGAAAATGTTAGTATTCAATGTGGAATCGTAGTGCTGTTGGGCCAAGGGTGGAAAGTATGCACAGGGAGGCGGTCAAGTAGTGGGAGGTGTTGATCCTTTGAGCACAGTTAGAGCCTTTGGTGTAGCAAGTGAAACATGAATAGACAAGACTCTTAGTTATGAAATAATGAGCAAATACCATTGAAAACGTAGAAGCCGACATGGATCCTTCACTCAATCAAAGGTAAAGTTGGGCACTATTTCATGTCGGGGCACTGAAGCCTACATGGGTCCTTCACTCAACCAAAGGTAAAGTTGGGCACTATTTCAAGCCAGTGCTTCCAACTTCTACGCAATATAAATGAACTGATCACAAAATTGTGCTTCCTGTTTAATGAAAGGAATAAAGATTTGGGGTTATGTCACACATTACTTGCACATCTACACCAAGCCAGGAAATATAAACAGGGATTAGTGCTGTGTATGTTTAAAGACTAAACACCCAGAAACGTCCACATCCGTGTACACGTCTCTCTCTCTCAGGAATTTTCCTGGTTTAATGTTCAGTGTGGAAAAAGACTGGAGTCTGGGAGATCACCAGGATCCCTACTCTTTTCCAATTTGATTTATTGATTTTTATTGATCGAAGGTAGATCTGGCCAAATCAGGACAGTACCATTTGATCGATTAAAATCGATCAAATTGGGTATTCAATACCGCAGATGTGGAGCAGGGGATGCAGGGGTTTACCCTGCTCCCATTGTTCGGTATTGATGGTCTTGAAGAGTGGCGGGGGAGTCCCCTGCTTCCTGAAGGTGGGAGGCTGAGGACGAAATAAAAATAAAAGGAGAAAAGGCAGCCCCTGTGGCGTTGGATCCGACATGCGTAAGAGGGACGGAACTGACGCTGCAGGGTCAGAAGGAAACGGACGGAGAAAAGGTAAGTGGGGGAGTTTGTGGGTGATGTATTCGGGGGTGGTGGGGAAAATTGTTGCAGGGTTTGGCCACAGCAAAAGTGGTTTCACAGCAAAATCTCCCACGGCCAAATCACATGCTTATTATTCAGTTGATTGGTACTCAAGTTATCACCCGTAGAAGGATGAAGCGCAGAGTCTGCCCTCCCATGCGAACCAAACGTGCAAACTGCATGCTGGACCTGAGTCTATGGTGAGTGCTTAACTTGTCCACTATCTATTGTGTGTTTTTGAGGAATATTGTATGAACATGCTGGCAAGAGTTGGAGTAGTTGCCTCCTGTGACTAATATAAGGGCTGAGTAGTTGTCATATGTGACATTATCTGAATTCCCAAGACTGCCATGGCTGTCTGCTCAGCAGTAAGGCCACTCACTGACAGAGTGAAGTGCAAGGGGTTGTTACAACTTTGGAATATTGGTCAGTCCACCACCTGGAGCTGACGTTTATTGTGAATTAGCATCCGGCGAGGGACAATGAGCTTGGAAAATGCTAGCTCATTGGCACTTGCCCAGGCCTTAGCTTAACTACAAGGCTTGTAATTACTGTTGCAGCACCAGGTTCCATTGGCACTCTCTCAGGGATGTCATTTAGGGGTCGCCAGGGGTTGCACCAGTGACCCCTGTGGTCTCCCTTGCTACCCCTAAAAAAAAGGAAACCCCCTTTTTTAAAAAAAATGGAGGCCCCTTGGACTGTGGCCAGCAGCATATGGTTCTGTATGTCTTGAGTGGCTCGTTTTCCGATAGTTATAGGAAGTAAGATAGCTCAGTGGGTTGAGAGCACTCTGCTGCAGTGTGCGTGTGCTCTGCAGGTTGCAGGTTCGGCTCCTTGCAATATCACCTCAGCCTTTCATTCTGCTGAGGTTGATAAATGAGTACCAACAGAGGTTGGGTGACATTGTATGTATATTTGTTCTATATGAAGCGTTTATGCATAAGTGCTATATGATAACACATCATTATCGTTTGGCCTTGGACGTCTGCTTGCATTCACAGTCATTCGGTAAATGGGCCTATATGCGCTGATATTAACAATATATATGGTGATCCTTTCTTTTATTAAATGTATATCACTTTACAGTGATATTGTAACCATATTTTTCATAGTGCACTTAGAAACAATGCTATGTGATGCCCCTTCCTGTTTTGTCAAGGGGTGATAGGTTGTGCTCCATTGCTTCCCGTGATGTGACTTCAGGGTGAGGTCAAATGACACCACTTCCTGTGAAGTTATCATAGGTCAAGGGTCATGTGATGTCACTTTGTGCTACCCGTGGCTTTTTGGTGAAATGATGTCCCTGCACTCGCTTTGCTCGGGCTTCAAACTATTCAAACTATTGAGAAGCCCCCCCCCCCTACGTAGCCCAAGACCATCAGTGGACAGCAATGACATCAGGATCCATGACTTCAGCATGAAGTGTTGCCATCTTGGCCTGGGGTGCAATACACAGTGCTACTATCAAAGTCTGATTCGACATCTTATACTTTTACCATCATGGCCTGGGATTCAGTATAACGTTGTCTAATTATTGGCTCGAGCTGCTGTAGGACACAACACTACCATTGTTATCCGATACGGCACTACCCAGGTCTGCCATCATAGTAAGCATGGCACAGCAACAGTTAATTCACCTTCTATACGCTCTCTCTTTTATCTGCTTTATTTTAATTGCACAGATTGTGATCCTGGCCACATGTTTAGGCCCCCTGATTTCTGTGCACACACATACATGTAGTTAATGACATGACAATACTCCTTGAGGGCTGGACAAAATTGTCCCCGCCCATAGACATGTGCACTGTAAAGGATGCACACGGCTGCTCAGAGTGAGATGGCTGTCTCCAGCCCATGGCACTGCTAGGGAGTGACAAGATAATTCTCACAGTGGCAAGTGACCAACTAGTCTTAATCGTGCAGCCATGAGACCACTTGTGCAAGGCCACATTTTAGCTCTATAGACATGGGAGGAGTTTCAAAAAAAGCGTGATGTATGCCTACATACAACAATGACCACAAATACAACACAAAACAAATACAACACAAAACATCCGAGCCTACAGGCTATGGTGTCCACACTCTACATATTGAAACACGTTAATAGATGTGTTGATTGCATTGTAGTCCATTGGTACCAGGAGTGGAGTGGCAGTAGGC
Source organism: Ambystoma mexicanum (assembly GCF_040938575.1). Taxonomy (NCBI): domain Eukaryota; kingdom Metazoa; phylum Chordata; class Amphibia; order Caudata; family Ambystomatidae; genus Ambystoma; species Ambystoma mexicanum. The sequence continues at coordinate 204,901,453 of NC_090932.1, forward strand.
CTTCTAAGTAAACATATCATTACTGGATTAATTCCAGCACATGTATCCGTCCCCTCTATATGTATGCGTATTTGGGAGTATTTGGAAAATGCCCACAAATTGTTGATCTGGGATTTCCCCAAGAGCATACTCCACTGTAATTTTGGGAATTACATTGGTACCCGTTTTACCTTTAACTCTGCGAGATGTGGCAGAATGTCGGGGACTGCAGGCTGCTGTCTCCTTATCCAAAGGGTGATCAACCCTTATCTTCCAACTTACTTTGATCCCACAGACATGAGGCTTTACAGGGAAAACTATTTTTCTTTTTGGGAGACTCCACTGATGACTCTGCCATGCTATCACCATTTCCCTCCAATCTCCACGCCACTGCTGCTTCACTCCAGTTCCCCATCACTAATCCACCATCCAGCATCTTCTCAGCCAACAACACTCTGCCCCCATTCCGGCCCACACCCACACCGCTAATACGCAATCCGGGTCTGCCCTGCCACCATTTTGCAAACAGATGTTTATATCTGACACATATGCGTGTGATAGTGAGTTAACCACAGGTGCAACTAATACATGCACATGTAAGGCAGGGTCCCATGATCGTGGGCAGCTGTTGATTATTAAATCACAGGAACTTTTAGGAACAAAGGAATGGTCACAGATTTTATGTTTGACAAAAATATCTGTAAACGTAATGCAACCACATAAAATGAATGGATGCACGTGCAGGGCCTCACAATGGGGGGGGGGACTCTGGGGAGGCGCTGCTGCTGCTCGGTGTTTCTTAAAGTCAAAGTGGGGACAGGTGATTGTCCACATATTTTTATATTTGACTAATGTATGTGTCAGTGATTTATTCGCAGCTACAAATACATGTTTGCAGGGTCCCATGAAGGCAGGGATTGGGGCACTGGAGGAGTTCCTGTTGATGGATTAAAGCATAGCCATTTTGGGAAGATCTTTCTCATTTGTTCGATTTGAGAATATTGAACACAAGAGATGAGTGGGTAAGGCAACTCTTTTGGACGTTAGCTTGCAATGGCCCGGGGGACAGAACAGGGGCAATGCGCTCACCTTGGATACAAGACGATGTGGAGCAACACAGGTTCGATCCCCGGGTCTGCGCTTAGAAACCTCTGGATATTAAGCGCATCACATGGGATGGAAGAACCACTGGCAGCTCATTTACGTGTAAAGCAGCTGAAGTTGGAACTTAACCAGCTTCTGTGCAATGCAGTAGCTGAAAGAGGAGATATGAGTGAGGGTCTGCACCAGCGAGTGGAGAAACAAAAAAACAGTATGATTTCAGGAAGCTAATAAAAAACTAAAAGAGAGAATACTGGCAAAGTCAAAAGAAATGTCTGAATTAGACATGTACATTTCCTGCCGACCTTGACGTTTCTTCCACTGATAACCATTCATGGAATGTGTGAATGTGCCAAATGAGCCTCACCTTTCGCATTTGGCATTTAAATATCTTTCTGGAATTGAAGCGTCTGTTCTGTTCGTAGTGAGGAACTCTTCAGCAAAACCGGAGACGTTATTAGCAATAGGCGGACATGCCTGAAGCTTGTGCACGTGCAAATGTTGTCAAAGGTAAAAAACAAACTGTCTGAAAATCAAATTGGGTTCAACAATCAAATGTAATGCAAATAGAAATATACACATGTAATACCTATAAGCATAAAGGTGCAAAAAGCAATTTGCCATGTGAGAGGCTTTTGCATATCCTTATTTTTGGCACCACTTTAGCACAATTTATTTATTTATTTTTTTTTTTTTTGCCCCACTTTAGCACAATTTAAACGACACCGTGTATGTAGTTTAACAATGTTCCATTTCAAGACGAATATGGCTGCACTCTTGGCTTGGCCCAAAGCTCTTAGCCCTACCAGACCCCCAGATTCGGACCTGACATGGCCCAAATGCAGTTGTCAGGCAGTACCGTGACCCACAAATGCTGATGCTTGCAGTGCACTGCGCAACAATCACAGTACAGTACCCAGGCTGCCACTGAGAGCAGCATTCTTGACTGAAAGTGCAGTGCATCCCTTCCCCCTAAGCAGGGGAGTCAAAAGAAATCAGAATTGGAGGGGCGGTGGCGCAGGGGGGCAAACCAGGGGGCTCAAATCTAACAATGGGTCCTCAGGGTGGTTGTGCATCAAATAAAGGTCAACACGCCAAACTGGTTTCAGTATACTTATATTTGGCCAAGCTAGTTAGAAATATGTAACCTTAAGCATGATTGGAGCAGGTTTAAGACAATCAAGGTGTTTCATCAAGTGAATATACGTCTTAAAAATGCACTCATATTCGACATTTGCAAAAAGGCCCTATGCACTCAGTAGGAGACTGAACTCATTTAACTCAAGCAGACATCACTCCCAGCACAGCTTCAAATAATGTGAAGTTAGAGGCAGTATTTAGTATAGGAGACATTGCTTCCAGCTCAGCTTTAAACAATAGCCAGTCAAAAAGAGTTAGTTTAACAGAATAGATTTCACTCATACTTTAGTTTCAAATTCTAGGACAATCTGTTTAACAAATGAAATATCACCTACAGGTGCAGAGTACAGAGGGAAGGATGCAACTACTCCCTTGGTTCTTTAGCAATTGTTGCAGGAATCTCACTTTGCCCCCATGGAATTTTCAGTTTCTGGCTGTGCAACCCAGAGACAGCTGGTGATTTCTTTAATTGGAGGCCATAAATATTAACCCCAAATATGCCAGAGCGTCAAAACATAGCCAGTCAGCCCAGCCAATCAAGACAGGTACGGGGGCGGGTGGGTATTCTCATACAAGAACGCACTTATGTTTGCTCTGATACAATGCCAGTAATAAGACAGCATGCCCATGCTTGTTCTGCCAATATATGACAATATCCCTACCTAAGAAAATACCCCAGATGGCTTACAATTAAAAAGGCTATGCCACAGTATGAAGACATGTCAAAACTGGCTGCATAAAAATGCTGGTCTAGTCACATAATAACACTTATCATGTTTTATTTATCAAAGATGTCCAATACAAAATGTCCAATTTCCAAAAGATGTACAAAACAGAATGTTGTGGCACTGAAAGAAGTGGCTAGACAGGCTGCATTGAAATGCCAGTCTAGCCACAAACTAACCCTGATTGTGCTTCCTTTATCAAAGATGCCCAATACACATTGCCATGCCATAGTACAAAATAGCTAGATTGGCTGCATTTCCATGCCAGTCTAGCTGCATAATAACACTTTTCATGCATTGTTTATGAAAAATGCCAAATAGAAAATGCCATGCCACAGTAAGAAATGGCTAGACCGGCATCGCCAAAATACCAGCCTAGCCACATAATAACACTTATTATGCTTGCTTTATCAAATATGTTCAACACAAAATGTCATGCCAAAGTATATGGCTAGATTGGGTGCACCAGAATGCCAGTCTAGATACATAATACCACTTATTATGCTTGCGTTATCAAAGATGCCCAATGCAAAATGGCATACCACAATAAGAAATGGATACACCCACTTCATTAAAATTCCTGTCTGGCAACAAAATAAAACATGTCATGCTTGCTTTATCAGATGGGCAGCAAAGAATTCCCCGCCTTCCGCCTAGTCCCCCAGCCCATCAAACACACACAATCAATGTGAGTCATGGTATTTTTTACAAGGCATGTATTGTAGATATATCATAGATGCCCAGTAGAAAAATGCTGTAGCTGTACCTTGGCCCACCAGCACCACAGGTGCACACAATGTGATTATGTGTGCATTGTGGGGTGTACATTCAGCCCCAGAATGATATAAACTGAGAGGCCATGCAAGGCCACTGCAGGCAGATGAAAGCTGGCTGATGAATGAGACCAATTCCATTAGAACATGCAGGCCAGCCCAAAACACTAATTTTCCAACATGAGGCCTAGGAAATACGGAAAAGTAGCCCTCACTTTACCAAAATGCATCTGCACTCAGGTGAAGGAAAGTGTGACTTAGAACTGTAATATTGCCAAATGTGTCCAATGGATTCAAAAAGGTGTGTGGTGCTGCAGATGATTGCTTCATGTGAACTGGGTAAAGGCACATTTTGACTGAGGAAGACAAACAGCAGCACAATATATTGACTTATAAGCAATACAAGACTGTGATCTAGAAATCTAAGTGAAGTTCTGACTTATATCCAAAAGTGAAGCCGAGACATATTTCATTTGACACAAACAGAAACACTTACTTTCCAACATATAATCTGACATTTAAATGGAAAGGCCTACTTGGAATGTTAAAGTGGACATTGGATTCCCATGGTAAATTTTGGCCTATGTGTAGACAAAACAGAAGGGGTACTCGTGTCTTTTCAACTCTTAGACTAAAGAAATACATTACACATGGACAGAAAGCCCAGAGTACATGTAAAGTGTTACATGTAAAACAATTCTTTCCGATTTAAAATGCCTTTTCTTTCAGAATGATAAATGAAGCTTGTTTTTCCAGCTACCCCCTTTGAACTGCTGGGCTGTGTAGCTGGATCTCTGACCTCAGAGACCTTTGGCTGAGGCCTACCAGGAATCCAGGTCTGTTTCAGTTAAATACTAAGAAATATAACATTTTCAAGATCAAATCCACAGGAGAGGTCAGATAAGACAACTGACCCCTTGGACTTGCATAGCCCCAATAAACTGTCTCATAGAGTAATTTATCACAGGGTAAGGTTTTGTCAAAATACGAAATTGACAAAAATTATCCCAGTGCACAGTAAACAACTCTAGTCTTTAATGTAATTGGATAACCCTGCTGTTCATTTAAGAATGCTAGTGATCTCAAAACGAAAATCCTAAAGCCCTGTTGTCCATTTGACTATGCTGGTGTTCCTAAAATTCCCAATATATTCTCAGTCCCTAAAACCTTGACTTCAAAATTTGGGTTGTTACATATAAGGGATGCCTGGACGGTCGATGGCCACAAGGAGAAAAGAACAAAAGTGTTGATTTTAAATGACTGTGTGTATTCAAGCATTCCTGTGTGTTCACATGCGATATGCACTGTGATTAAATATAAACTTGTGTTCACTGAAATATCTGCTAGTGAATGAGAATAAGGAAATTACATATGTGCTTAAGTTATTGTGTTGTGACACAGAGTCGGTGGCTTGTGTTATTGTGGTGTAGCTTTTATTGCGTAACCTAAATAAATATACATTTCTACGTCTATACACTGCCCTGGCTCCTGGCTTATTGGTGGCACAGGTGGAAGAAGCTGAGTGGTATTAGACAGGTTGGGAACCTGACCAAGTCTGAATCTGTTAAGCGTTTTACTGTTCAACTTCTTGGGTGGGGAGGGAAGGAACTCCCTCAATTTAAAGTAGCCGTCCAATAAATCATTACAGCATGTAAGCTGCTGGGAAGCCTGGGGGGCAGGCATGGCATTTTTACTAGGCATCTAACATAAATGCCCAGTAAAGAAAATATTATGCCTGCCCCGTGGGTTCCCCAGGCCCTTGCACAGAGAGCTGATTTTGTCCCATGTGTAGGGTATTGTGCAACAATGGCATTTTAAAAATTGTGCAACCTCCCTCTTCTCCACCCACCAAAATCAGATCCCTGACCAGCACAAACACAAATGCATACACATTGATAAAACATTCACTCACAGCATGCTCTTGCTCATCCACACACATCCATCATCATTCACTCATTCATTACACAAACACAAGCACACACGCACACATGCACATATTTCAATTAACTTAACTTCTGCCCATGTGCTGATGTTTTGTCCTTGCGCTCCAGCTCCCCTGTAGTACATACAGAAACCAGGAAGCAAATGGCGCTTTCTGTTGCTGCACATGTACGCAAGAGAAAAAAGAGCTGATGACGAAGTGCCCCGCTTCGTTTCTATGTGCCATGAGGTGCAGGAATGCCGCCTTGCACATAGAAGTATGCAATTCCCCAATCAGCATCTCCATTAGGACATGCAAGGCTGGGGAAGCAAAATGGCAATTGGATGGCCCATTGGACATGTCTGCCTTGGGAACAGAACTGTGAAACTGAAATATTGTGTCCCTCGACAGTTCAACCCGGTCCAGGAGTGCTCCCTCAGCTGCAACAAGCCGCTGTCGGAGTGCTCCATGTTTATAATGGGCTGGCTCCTTGGGTCATCGATAATGGCCATGGTGCTGGTAGGTCAGTGCACCCTCGCCCATTATGGATGAGCAGCCACTGGTACAGCCACTGGAACATCCTCAATGAATCGAAGCACAGGGTCAGTGTGGCTGAAGATGAAATACTGTTGACTTTGAAGCCATGTACATGAAATACACTGTTGGTAATGCAGAGATTTTGAGCACATTAAAGGATCCATAGACACGACCTACAGCAGAAGGTTACCAAGGTAGTGCAGCAGGTTGAAAGACTGCTGCTGAAATGTTAAATATTTAAAAGTGGCTGTAAATCTTACTTTTTCAATTCCTTATAAAAAAAAGTGATATAGAATGTGTTTGGCAGGGTATGGGTTGGGCTAGTCACTTGCTTATATTCAGGGTGTCGGTGGGGAAATTGCTGCCCCTGTAGTGAAAATCAATGACCAATAGTTAAGTTTACTAATAACTGATGTCAGCACAATAGAAGCATTTATTTGTGTTTAAGCAGTGTGACAAGCATATAACATCTATACAAATAAATCCTGAGATAAACCACAAAGGAAGGGCCACAAAAATCAAAGGGTGTTTGTGTGGCAGAAATGGTGAACATAAGTTTAAGTAGCATTTTTCAGTTTGGAAATGTCTTTTTTTTATTTTATCCTATGAACGGTTACACTGCACATTTGGAAAATATTGTGACCAGCATGTAGGACGCCTGCTTCTGACAGTGATGGCCCCAGCCTCAGTGATATTCATGTTCCATGTATTCCTGTGGTGTCCCTTTCAGACCAGAAGAAGGAACACTGGCTAAGCAAATAAGAGCCTGCAAATGATTACTGGGTGAAGGAACACCTTTCAGAATCCTGGAAAGAGTTTTTGCCAGAGGGAGGTTGGCCACCATTTAGGGGAGGGGGTGCAAAGCATCAAATAGGGCGGGGCAATTGCCCCTCTTTACAGTCCTTCAGGGATGCCTATGCCCTAAGCCCCTGCAGATATGAAATTAATTCTGGGTCTGTGAAGGAGTGAAATGTTTACTCTATCCAAAATGCTTGCCAAAGCAAACAAGACTGAGAGGAATTGGACCATCCACACAGTGGGTGTGCGCTCGACTGGAATTTTTTAATTTTAAATGAAATTGAATGATGGTAGATCAACCTCCGGAAAATGTGTGTGGCTAATCCACAAACATTTTCCTATGCTCACTGCACAACATACACATAGACCTGTCTACTCTGGGAGGACACAGCCTACAGGCACTGTCCCCCCCCTGTCATATTTAGTTGGGATATGACAGCCGGGAGTACACCATGTCATCTTAGAAGGGGGAGGGCCAAACCTTCTTCCTGCCATGGCCATCCTAATTAACTAACAAAGGCTCCAGGTATCTGTTATGTCCTTGTGTTGAGCCACGTACCTGTTGGCAGCATCCACATTCTAATCAGAGATTTATTCAAACAGGCCCACATGGGACCTGGCTGCAGAGGCTAACAAAGGGAGCAGGAAACTCCAACACCCTTTTATATGCACTGTGTCAACCTGACACAAGCACCTGCCCTTAGTATTGATTGACAGTGAAATGTCATGTCTGTGAAAGCGTGTTTACTGTATTCATCCTTGCATGGAGACTCCATTCAGAAGGCATGAGTACGTGGATTGACGAAGCCAGAAAGTTTGGTCTCACTACGGCTTCAAGGAGACCTGGCACTTTAATCAGGAACCTCAGAGAGCTCCATGGACCTGAAGGATCCTTTGATCCACAACAGACCAGAAGATGGGTGGAACTTTGTATCACATGTTTTAACCCTTTTACCTTTTCTTTTGCAAAGCTCTCTGGTTATGACCTCACGCATACAGGAGATTGTTGGTGGTGACCGTAAAGTGTTTCATTAAATAAGTTTAGAATACACCAATCCTTGTGGTCCATCTGCTTTGAAAAGGGGCCAAGCTCCTCTTTTGGCAGATCATTTGAAGGCTTCAGCAGAGGCAGAAGGAAGAACTCATCATTGGACCTTGGCTGAATGTACAGTCTGCCTTACATCTTCCACTAGTGAAGGAAGTCCAGGGCCTCCTAGAGGGAAGCAAGACCCCCCCTAAACATCTAAACAGAGGAAGATACTGAATCCAAAGTCCCTCCAGAAGCTCCAGAACCAGTATCCAGCCAGCACACAGTGTGCCCATCTAAGCTCTGCAGCAACTTTCCTTGGTGGGCAGTGCCAGAGAGTCTCTGAACCACATCAAGGACAAATCAGTTGCTTGCAACACTCTCCTAAGCTTTGGGCCATCTGTCTTAAAGTGCGACACAAGCCCAGTGAAGAAGATAGGAGGCGTGCATTGACAAGCATCTACCAACGCCTGCCGTAAAGGATATTTTTGAGCCAGTCGAGCCTCTTGAGCTGCAACTAATTGCCCAGATGACTGGTGTTATTCCACAGTCGCTAAAGCCACCTGTGATGCCTCGACAAGTGCTTCAGAGCTGCCATTCACCACTGAGACAATGATACCTGACCCTGAGCCATTGTGCAGGCTAGTCTGCAGCCGTCCATCCAGCCTTGCTGACCAAATTGGTTGCTGCCTGATACCTGCAGCTGTCTCTCATCTTGAACGCTGTTGCAGAAGCTGCAAAGCACCCTGAAAGTGACTCAACCTTGTCGAGCAGAACATCTACAAGCATGGGTACATTGTGGTTCGGTCTCCCTGGACCTTCTCCGAAGGCCCCTAGTGACCCATTGCTCTCTTTGTGTTGAAACCAAGTATCCTTGAACTATTCTGATGAATTACTATACCAAAACCCTCCTGTCAGTATTCAGAGTGCATCCCTTTTCCTTCTTTACAACTGTCAGTCCTCTCCATTCCTTTTCAGGGTGGGTTGTATTTTGTAGTGTTCTTGAACTGTCTGTTGTGATAATAATAAAATAGATATTTCGATACAACCTTGACTGGACAGTCCCTTTTATCATTGGATAATAATTGTATTTCTGCTTTTTTGCAAATAACCAATGATCCATGACCTTGCAGAGATAAGCCTGCCATTCCGTCCACAAATTCCAAGGAGATTTATATTTTGCTAATGTTTCCAATCTGTTCGGATCCCTTCTGTTGTACAAGAGCTGTGGGCCTGATTGATGGGTTAGAAACCGATATTCATCCCTGGAGCACTGGTGCCCCGGAAGTTAATTCGTCACAAGGACTGCCCCGGGACTTGTCTCAGAACTTCCTCTGCGCGATAAGGAGCAATCGCTCAGCAGCAAACGGTTGGCAAGGAAGGCTGGCGCTTCTCTGCGACAATACAGTGGGAAGAGTCAATTAGAGTCATTACAGATTAAATATTTGTTTACAGGATTCATTAGAAAGTCTGTTATAGATAAGGAGCTGACAACAACTAGGGACATATGGAGATACGGAAAGTCATGAGGGCTATGATACGAGGCGCGAATGTTACAGTGTGTGGGACAAAGAGGAGGCGTGGTTACTGTGTATTAAGGTCAGCTGCTGCCAGCTGCTGTTGTTGCACTTTGTGTAGGGCAATTTGAATGATGTTGAATTAATCATGGATATAATTCACAAGCAGTAACACAGCCCTAATCCATCAGGGGACCGACACTGGAGGCATGCATACTGCTGAACAATAGCGCATTTGCCCACTAAGGGTAATGCCTACTCCATCTTACTTAGAGAAGCAGAACTTACTTTTGTGCCCGGGGGCTCCATGATGGAAAATGTTAGTGTTCAATGTGGAATCGTAGTGCAGTTGGGCCAAGGGGGGGAAAGTATGTACAGGGAGGCGGTCAAGTAGTGGGAGGTTTTGAGCCTTTGATCACAGTTAGAGCCTTTGGTGAAGCAAGTGAAACATGAATAGACCAGACTCTTAGCTATGCAATAATGAGCAAACACCATTGTAAAAGAAAAGCTGAAATGTACACATTAGAAGCCAACATGGATCCTTCACTCAATCAAAGGTAAATTTGGGCATTATTTCATGTCGGGGCACTGAAGCCTACATGGGTCCTTCACTCAATCAAAGGTAAAGTTGGGCACTATTTCAAGCCAGTGCTTCCAACTTCTACGCAATATAAATGAACAGATCACAAAATGGTGCTGCCTGTTTAATGAAAGGAATAAAGATTTGGGGTTATGTCACACATTACTTGCACATCTACACCAAGCCAGGAAATATAAACAGGGATTAGTGCTGTGTATGTTTAAAGACTAAACACCCAGAAACGTCCACATCCGTGTACACGTCTCTCTCTCTCAGGAATTTTCCTGGTTTAATGTTCAGTGTGGAAAAAGACTGGAGTCTGGGAGATCACCAGGATCCCCTACTCTTTTCCAATTTGATTTATTGATTTTTATTGATCGAAGGTAGATCTGGCCAAATCAGGACAGTACCATTTGATCGATTAAAATCGATCAAATTGGGTATTCAATACCGCAGATGTGGAGCAGGGGATGCAGAGGTTTACCCCGCTCCCATTGTTCGGTATTGATGGTCTTGAAGAGTGGCGGGGAGTCCCCCGCTTCCTGAAGGTGGGAGGCTGAGGACAAAATAAAAATAAAAGGAGAAAAGGAGACCCTGTGGCGTTGGATCCGACATGCGTAAGAGGGACAGAACTGACGCTGCAGGGTCAGAAGGAAACGGACGGAGAAAAGGTAAGTGGGGGAGTTTGTGGGTGATGTATTCGGGGGTGGTGGGGAAAATTGTTGCAGGGTTTGGCCACAGCAAAATTGGTTTCACGCAAAATCTCCCACGGCCAAATCACATGCTTATTATTCAGTTGATTGGTACTCAAGTTATCACCCGTAGAAGGATGAAGCGCAGAGTCTGCCCTCCCATGCGGAGCAAACGTGCGAACTGCATGCTGGACCTGAGTCTATGGTGAGTGCTTAACTTGTCCACTATCTATTGTGTGTTTTTGAGGAATATTGTATGAACATGCTGGCAAGAGTTGGAGTAGTTGCCTCCTGTGACTAATACAAGGGCTGAGTAGTTGTCATATGTGACATTATCTGAATTCCCAAGACTTCCATGGCTGTCTGCTCAGCAGTAAGGCCACTCACTGACAGAGTGAAGTGCAAGGGGTTGTTACAACTTTGGAATAGTGGTCAGTCCACCACATGGAGCTGACGTTTATTGTGAATTAGCATCCGGCGAGGGACAATGAGCTTGGAAAATGCTAGCTCATTGCCACTTGCCCAGGCCTTAGCTTAACTACAAGGCTTGTAATTACTGTTGCAGCACCAGGTTCCATTGGCACTCTCTCAGGGATGTCATTTAGGGGTTGCCAGGGGTTGCACCAGTGACCCCTGTGGTCTCCCTTGCTACCCCTAAAAAAAAGGAAACCCCCTTTTTTAAAGAAATTGAGGACCCTTGGACTGTGGCCAGCAGCATATGGTTCTGTATGTCTTGAGTGGCTCGTTTTCTGATAGTTATAGGAAGTAAGATAGCTCAGTGGGTTGAGAGCACTCTGCTGCAGTGTGCGTGTGCTCTGCAGGTTGCAGGTTCAGCTCCTTGCAATATCACCTCAGCCTTTCATTCTGCTGAGGTTGATAAATGAGTACCAACAGAGGTTGGGTGACATTGTATGTATATTTGTTCTATATGAAGCGTTTATGCATAAGTGCTATATGATAACACATCATTATCGTTTGGCCTTGGACGTCTGCTTGCATTCACAGTCTTTTGGTAAATGGGCCTATACGCGCTGATATTAACAATATATATGGTGATCCCTTCTTTTATTAAATATATATCACTTTACAGTGATATTGTAACCATATTTTTCATAGTGCACTTAGAAACAATGCTATGTGATGCCCCTTCCTGTTTTGTCAAGGGGTGATAGGTTGTGCTCCATTGCTTCCCGTGATGTGACTTCAGGGTGAGGTCAAATGACACCACTTCCTGTGATGTTATCATAGGTCAAGGGTCATGTGATGTCACTTTGTGCTACCCGTGGCTTTTTGGTGAAATTATGTCCCTGCACTCGCTTTGCTCGGGCTTCAAACTATTCAAACTATTGAGAAGCCCCCCCCCTATGTAGCCCAAGACCATCAGTGGACAGCAATGACATCATGATCCATGACTTCAGCATGAAGTGTTGCCATCTTGGCCTGGGGTGCAATACACAGTGCTACTATCAAAGTCTGATTCGACATCTTATACTTTTACCATCATGGCCTGGGGTTCAGTATAACGTTATCTAATTATTGGCTCGAGCTGCTGTAGGACACAACACTACCATTGTTATCCGATACGGCACTACCCAGGTCTGCCATCATAGTAAGCATGGCACAGAAACAGTTAATTCACCTTCTATACGCTCTCTCTTGTATCTGCTTTATTTTAATTGCACAGATTGTGATCCTGGCCACATGTTTAGGCCCCCTGATTTCTGTGCACACACATACATGTGGTTAATGACATGACAATACTCCTTGAGGGCTGGACAAAATTGTCCCCGCCCATAGACATGTGCACTGTAAAGGATGCACACGGCTGCTCAGAGTGAGATGGCTGTCTCCAGCCCATGGCACTGCTAGGGAGTGACAAGATAATTCTCACAGTGGCAAGTGACCAACTAGTCTTAATCGTGCAGCCATGAGACCACTTGTGCAAGGCCACATTTGAGCTCTATAGACATGGGAGGAGTTTCAAAAAAAGCGTGATGTATGCCTACATACAACAATGACCACAAATACAACACAAAACAAATACAACACAAAACATCCGAGCCTACAGGCTATGGTGGCCACACTCTACATATTGAAACACGTTAATAGATGTGTTGATTGCATTGTAGTCCATTGGTACCAGGAGTGGAGTGGCAGTAGGCCTTCTAAGTAAACATATCATTACTGGATTAATTCCAGCACATTTATCCGTCCCCTCTATATGTATGCGTATTTGGGAGTATTTGGAAAATGCCCACAAACTGTTGATCTGGGATTTCCCCAAGAGCATACTCCACTGTAATTTTGGGAATTACATTGGTACCCGTTTTACCGTTAACTCTGGGAGATGTGGCAGAATGTCGGGGACTGCAGGCTGCTGTCTCCTTATCCAAAGGGTGATCAACCCTTATCTTCCAACTTACTTTGATCCCACAGACATGAGGCTTTACAGGGAAAACTATTTTTCTTTTTGGGAGACTCCACTGATGACTCTGCCATGCTATCACCATTTCCCTCCAATCTCCACGCCACTGCTGCTTCACTCCAGTTCCCCATCACTAATCCACCATCCAGCATCTTCTCAGCCAACAACACTCTGCCCCCATTCCGGCCCACAACCACACCGCTAATACGCAATCCGGGTCCGCCCTGCCACCATTTTGCAAACAAATGTTTATATTTGACACAAATGCGTGTGATAGTGAGTTAACCACAGGTGCAACTAATACATGCACATGTAAGGCAGGGTCCCATGATCGTGGGCAGCTGTTGATTATTAAATCACAGGTCCTTTTGGGAACAAAGGAATGGTCACAGATTTTATGTTTGACAAACATATCTGTAAACGTAATGCAACCACATAAAAATGAATGGATGCACGTGCAGGGCCTCACAATGGGGGGGGGACTATGGGGAGGCGCTGCTGCTGCTCGGTGTTTCTTAAAGCCAAAGTGGGGACAGGTGATTGTCCACATATTTTTATATTTGACTAATGTATGTGTCAGTGATTTATTCGCAGCTACAAATACATGTTTGCAGGGTCCCATGAAGGCAGGGATTGGGGCACTGGAGGAGTTCCTGTTGATGGATTAAAGCATAGCCATTTTGGGAAGATCTTTCTCATTTGTTCGATTTGAGAATATTGAACACAAGAGATGAGTGGGTAAGGCAACTCTTTTGGACGTTAGCTTGCAATGGCTCGGGGGACAGAACAGGGGCAATGCGCTCACCTTGGATACAAGACGATGTGGAGCAACACAGGTTCGATCCCCGGGTCTGCGCTTAGAAACCTCTGGATATTAAGCGCATCACATGGGATGGAAGAACCACTGGCAGCTCATTTACGTGTAAAGCAGCTGAAGTTGGAACTTAACCAGCTTCTGTGCAATGCAGTAGCTGAAAGAGGAGATATGAGTGAGGGTCTGCACCAGCGAGTGGAGAAACAAAAAAACAGTATGATTTCAGGAAGCTAATAAAAAACTAAAAGAGAGAATACTGGCAAAGTCAAAAGAAATGTCTGAATTAGACATGTACATTTCCTGCCGACCTTGACGTTTCTTCCACTGATATCCATTCATGGAATGTGTGAATGTGCCAAATGAGCCTCACCTTTCGCATTTGGCATTTAAATATCTTTCTGGAATTGCAGCGTCTGTTCTGTTCGTAGTGAGGAACTCTTCAGCAAGACCGGAGACGTTATTAGCAATAGGCGGACATGCCTGAAGCTTGTGCACGTGCAAATGTTGTCAAAGGTGAAAATCAAATTGGGTTCAACAATCAAATGTAATGCAAATAGAAATATACACATGTAATACCTATAAGCATAAAGGTGCAAAAAGCAATTTGCCATGTGAGAAGCTTTTGCATATCCTTATTTTTGGCACCACTTTAGCACAATTTAAACGACACCGTGTATGTAGTTTAACAATGTTCCATTTCAAGACGAATATGGCTGCACTCTTGGCTTGGCCCAAAGCTCTTAGCCCTACCAGACCCCCAGATTCGGACCTGACATGGCCCAAATGCAGTTGTCAGGCAGTACCGTGACCCACAAATGCTGATGCTTGCAGTGCACTGCGCAACAATCACAGTACAGTACCCAGGCTGCCACTGAGAGCAGCATTCTTGACTGAAAGTGCAGTGCATCCCTTCCCCCTAAGCAGGGGAGTCAAAAGAAATCAGAATTGGAGGGTGGTGGCGCAGGGGGGCAAACCAGGGGGCTCAAATCTAACAATGGGTCCTCAGGGTGGTTGTGCATCAAATAAAGGTCAACACGCCAAACTGGTTTCAGTATGCTTATATTTTGCCAAGCTAGTTAGAAATATGTAACCTTAAGCATGATTGGAGCAGGTTTAAGACAATAAAGGTTTTGCATCAAGTGAATATACGTCCTAAAAATGCACTCATATTCGACATTTGCAAAAAGGCCCTATGCACTCAGTAGGAGACTGAACTCATTTAACTCAAGCAGACATCACTCCCAGCATAGCTTCAAATAATATGAAGTTAGAGGCAGTATTTAGTATAGGAGACATTGCTTCCAGCTCAGCTTTAAACAATAGCCAGTCAAGTTCTTAGGTCAATGTATTAGTCATGCATTAACTTGAATGTATTTCTATTTGTAGTTTTTATATAGGTGTTTTAATATTCAATGAATTGTTATTAAGATATTGATATTTTGTAATTGTTTTAATAAAGCTTAGTGTGAAAGTTTGTTTTAAACAACCATATGCACTTATCTAATAAAAAAAACAAAAAAACAAATAGCCAGTCAAAAAGAGTTAGTTTAACAGAATAGATTTCACTCATACTTTAGTTTCAAATTCTAGGACAATCTGTTTAACAAATGAAATATCACCTACAGGTGCAGAGTACAGAGGGAAGGATGCAACTACTCCCTTGGTTCTTTAGCAATGGTTACAGGAATCTCACTTTGCCCCCATGGAATTTTCAGTTTCTGGCTGTGCAACCCAGAGACAGCTGGTGATTTCTTTAATTGGAGGCCATAAATATTAGCCCCAAATATGCCAGAGCGTCAAAACATAGCCAGTCAGCCCAGCCAATCAAGACAGGTACGGGGGCGGGTGGGTATTCTCATACAAGAACGCACTTATGTTTGCTCTGATACAATGCCAGTAATAAGACAACATGTCCATGCTTGTTCTGCCAATATATGACAATATCCCTACCTAAGAAAATACCCCAGATGGCTTACAATTAAAAAGGCTATGCCACAGTATGAAGACATGTCAAAACTGGCTGCATAAAAATGCTGGTCTAGTCACATAATAACACTTATCATGTTTTATTTATCAAAGATGTCCAATACAAAATGTCCAATTTCCAAAAGATGTACAAAACAGAATGTTGTGGCACTGAAAGAAGTGGCTAGACAAGCTGCATTGAAATGCCAGACTAGCCACATACTAACCCTGATTGTGCTTCCTTTATCAAAGATGCCCAATACACATTGCCATGCCATAGTACAAAATAGCTAGATTGGCTGCATTTCCATGCCAGTCTAGCTGCATAATAACACTTTTCATGCATTGTTTATAAAAGATGCAAAATACAAAATGCCATGTCACATTAAGAAAGGGCTAGACTGGCAGGTCCAAATACCAGCCTAGCCACATTTTATTATTAATGTGATATAGTTTAGTACAAATGTACAAACTTTACACATAATACACAAAATACATATAAAATATAAACAGCATTACTTTAAATATAAATCTCATGAGAGGACATACAGAATATTCCTCAGCATAGGTTAAGATAAGTCTTCAAATCTAAAATCATCATTAAAATCATAAAGCCCTGCAGTATCATATAGGCAGTCAGAAGGGACTTTCATATCGTTCTGCAGGTAATAAAACCACTTCATAAATTCACCATAGCATTACATCCAGTAATATCACACCTTCAAAATAAGCAGACATCAGTATACAAATGGGATAAAAGCATATTTCATACTACTTATTCAATCCCTCAGACCCTCTGCCGTTCAGCTGAAAACAAATAGATGCTTCAGACCATACCCGGAATAATGCCATATGGAGTTTGGAGTTTAAAGTGTTAATACATTGTATCCAAAAGTCAGTCTGTTCTACAAATTCTAGGTCGTGAACAAAACCTCCCAAATGTTTAACACGACTCTTTTCCATCCCCAGACATAAAGTCAGTACATGGCGAGCCGTTTCAAGTTCATTTTGCACGTTACAGATTCTACAATATCTCTCAGATTTTTCGAGTCCTATCTCCTGTCCCTTAATTGCCAGTACTGGAAGATGGTTTATACGCAGAAGTAATATAAAGCGTCTTAGTTGATCTGACGGGCAAAGGTTAAGATACAATTGCGCCTTCATAAATGTATAAAGGACATACGGGACAAAATTATAGCTTTTCAGATTTTCCAGGTGCATATAATTACATTGCCAATCCCACAGTTTTAGGCGATACCCACATTTACTAAACAAGCTTTCATTATCTCTGCCCCATTCCGGAGCCCAGCTTAACTCTTCGCATAGTGTTTTCAAATGTAATTCATATTTCTTCAGTTTGCCAGCCTCAACCTCCTTATTAATACACATAAGCAGTTCATTGGTAGGTTCATTCTTGAGACGAATATAAAACTCTATCCTTTTCTTCAGGACCAAAGCCTTGAGGGAGCAGATACCCAGCTCCAGCCTAATGACGGCCATAGGAATACATTGGGGAAGCCCCAGAATTCTCCTCCAAAAACTGCCTTCAACCAGCTGGAGCCAGCCTAGATTCATATTGTACAGGGGGTCAAGGCCATACGTAACCATCGGTACAAGGCATTGCAGATACAGTTGGCGTGCCGCCCATATAGAAAAACCACATTGTTCCTTCGTGAATTTGGAAATAAGAGATGTGAGTTGGGCCGCTTTAGTTCTTCGGGATACAATACAATTATGGTAGTTCCCTTTATGATCAAACTCGACCCCTAAGTATTTGTAACTGAGTGTATAATTTATTTCAATCCCTTCCATCATCATTCGTGGTCTGGCAACTTTACCTGCTGAAAATAGTAAGAGATTGGTTTTACTTATGTTGATCACAAGTTCATTAGTCTCTGCATATTTCCATATTTGTTTTGCAGATCTCGACATGCCGCTGAAAGTGTGATCTAAGATCACTAAATCATCAGCATAGGCTAGTATAGGGCAGTGACTATTTCCAATCTTAGGTGGGCAGTTTTTAATCCCCCGCAAACATTCGGGAGCGTCCGATACGAATAGGTTGTACAACGTAGGAGCCGTAACACACCCTTGCTTCACCCCTCGATACTGTGCCACCGGTATGGTGGAAGCTCCTAGATTATCGAGTCGTACCCGTGACGTATTATTCGTGTGAAGTAACTCTAAATAATAGAGTAGGGGTTCGGGGCATCTTAATCTCCTAAGTTTATTCCAAAGCAGGGATCGATTAACCGTATCAAAAGCTGCCCTAAAGTCTATGAATAGGGCATAAATGGGGGGGTTTGTATAAGATAGAGCCTTATCCCTTAATGAATTCATTACAAACAGGTTGTGGGAGGTAGAATAACCTGGCCTAAAGCCACTCTGGAATTTGTCCAGTATGCCCTCAGTCTCAACCCATTTTAGCAATTCCTTCAGTATGAGGGCCGCAAACATCTTGCCCGTACAGTCTAGCATAGACAATAGTCTGTAATTCTCGGGTTCAGTTCTATTGCCCTTCTTATAAAGAGGTATAAGTATGGCAGATTGCCATGTGGCAGGTATTAGTCCCTCGCTTAAGATCTTTTCAAAGAGGATTTTTAATAGGCCAGCCCAGAAGGAAGGGTTTTTCTTTAGTACAGCATTGGAAAGCCCATTCGGTCCGGGAGCACGAGAGGTATTCAGATTATCTATTCTACAGTGAAGTTCCTCAGTGGTAATCGCAAAGGGAGGCGACTTAGGTCTACTACATTCACGGCTAGGTGAAGTTTCAGTACGCCCCCCATTACGATTTTCTAAGAAAGCAATCCACTCGTTATCACTTATGGGGTTGACAGTATAAGCAGATTTCTTCCCTTTAGCATCTCCTAGTATAGTCCAGATTTTCCTGGGATTTCTACTACATAGGGTGCTGACCGTATGTTGCCAATTTTCTAATTTCCTCAGCCTTTTATGTATCTTCAACCATCTTCGATAATCTTTCTTCAGTTTATTGAGTTTTGTCTTTAGAACTATCCTTGATACAATTCCTTTCCTGGCCCCCCGGATGTCCCTTCTTAGTGAGCGTTTCCTATCACGAATCGCCCGATCATAGCTGACCTCTTTCCCCTCCTTCCCCACCATAGTCGGCATTTTACATGTACCATGCTGGCCTGTAAAGCTACTAATCCAATCCTCAATTAGCTCGGGGGTTAGTTGGTTGAAATAGTCAGCCCAACTTAGATTCCAAACTCCCGAAGCCGTCGTGGCCTTTACTATATTCCTCTCCGACCACGAGATACGGTTTAGGGAGTGATTACTGAGCAATTGGCCCAAATTGGTCTCCATTGTACTAGGTAGTGGGGCACTTAAAGTCATGATCAGAGGGTCATGGTCGCTCCACTCACATTCGTGCACCAGCATATCAAACACATTCTTAGCCACCTCCCAGCTTGTGAAGAAGTAATCAAGGGTACTTCCCGATTTTCCATTGCTCCAGGTATTTTTACCCGGGCTATCACTAAGGGTTCGGCCATTGATTATTTCCAATTCCCAACACTTGAAAAAGGATAACCAGCCCAATCCCTCCTTGTCCGATAATTGGGGGCCCCACATGCTATTCTTGGAGAGGCGGGGGTTATTACCGATGCCGCTACCACTATGGATATGGCAGTTTAAATCCCCGGCCACTATAACAAAGAATTTCTCCTGGTTTAATCTCCAATCCACTAAAAGTTCATGTAGGGATCCTTGGATCAGTTCGCTAAACTTAGCACCCGGGGGATTGTATACATTAACCAACAGTAAATTTTCCTTTATACCATTCATATTCACAATTACTTCTACTGCACAGATATAGTCACATTCCAACATTGGTATCTTTTTACTCGGGATCTTATTTGATATTCCAGTGGATAGGCCCCCATATGGGCGGCCCCGTTCCCCTTTCTTTGCCAGAGTATGGTGTGTCACATAACCATCCATGTCAGTGGGAGATGTTAGCCAAGTTTCTTGTAGTAATATAATAGGATGTTGGTTAATAATTGACAGAGATCCTTTGTCCGAGAGAAAGTGTTGGTGGCCGTGGGTGTTCCAGCTCACCATAGAGTAATCTCATGGTTGCTGTAACACCCTTGGTAGTGATTCTGCTAGCCACCTTAGAGTATTCTGGATATCGACTAATTGTACCTTGGCCGTAGTTGGTTGCGGAGGTATTCCAGAATTACTCTTAGGTGCCACATAATCCTTACTAGGAAGGGAGGGATCCTCCTTTTCTTTATCAACGTCCACATCCATACCGATCTGTCTCAGTGATAGTTTATGTTTACGGATTAGTTGGGCAGAAGCCAAAACACAGCAGTGAAGGGCGGAGACATTCGGGTTACGCGCCTCCAATGGTTCCACAAAAAGGAAGTCTTCCGATTGAATTACCCGTAGCTGGGGGATCATATGCAGTTTGGCTAACATTTCAGTTCTGTTAAGCCACATATCTCTCTTTTTCTGATTGAGATTTTTAATTATACAGATTTTACTTGTATAGTTTTCTTCCGCCTTTGTCGGGGTCTCAACAGCCATGGGTACTTGGGTCGCTTCCTCTTCTGATCCCACGCTCGTATCTGGGATTGAGCATTTGGTCGATTCACCGATAAGGCTAAGGGACATTTCTGATTCCAAATCTTCCTGTACCTCACTCGGAGCTTCGTGTGTTGGCTCCGGGATAATCCAGCCTGATAAAGGACCCGCTCCCTTCTTAGCACGTTTTTTTGTTTTCTTTCCTCTTCTTTTGCTCTTTTTTGATCGGGCAGCTACAGGCAACGTGGCCGGTAGAGGGGAGGCAATTTCAACCGCCACATTTTTCGCCGCATCACGTTTCTGTTGCCTACGCTGTTTTTTTGTTAGTGGCACTGCCATCTCCGGCACCACCCTTTTTCCAGGATTGGCCTCATCCGATGGCACCATAGGGCTTATCAAGGCCTCTTCCGTCACTGGTAAAGATGGTAAAGGTGTCATGGCACCTTTCGGAGGCGGTAAGCCCATCTGAATGATGGTGTTGGTGTGGATTCTTCCGCACAGTTTTAATAGGATTTTCATTGCAAACTGAACAGAAGCCATAGAGGCCTGCAGCTCCACTATAGCAGGCCCGTAGGTATCTTCGTTTATTCCGCTATTCCCCACCTCTATATGCTCCAGTTCTTCCTGCTCATTGAAAAGACTAGGAGATGCTGATAAACGCCCCAGCGTAGGCATTGCTGTGGCGCTAGGAGTGGGTTGAATGGAAAGTATGCCCGATAAGTCGGAGATCGATCCTTCAGTATGTCTAGAGCTAGGGATCCTGCTATCACCCAGCTGTTCACTCTGAGCCGGATTCAAAACCTGTGCTTCTACCACCATTGGGCTTTTTACAACAGGAGGGGCGGGTCCATTTAAGGTAGCCATTGACTTTTGGATGGATAGACAGAGGTCCAGTAATGAATTATTATCAATATCAGTGTAGTTAGTAGAGTCCATAACATCGTTGATATTTTGTGGGGATGGACAGTTCTCCTTTCCTGACTCTGCATTATCCAAACCCTTGTTCCTTGTAGAGATGTTATTTCCAAACATTGCGGGGATAGTGCCCTTTATGGGTAATTCCTGCACCTCTTTACTCGGTGTCTTTTTGACACCCTTAGCCGGTTTGTCCTGGTTTCCTTTGCGTAGGTTGTACCGGGCGTTCGCTCCTTTAGGTTTAGTCATTGCTGTAAATCCCTACTCGCACACCCACCACAAGAGGCTGCTTCAAAGATCGGGGTATTATATACGTATGCCCAGTGTGCGACACACAACACACCGTAATATCAGTATCAATGAGGGATCAAGGATGGAAAACCCTCCACAGACTTCCGGTTTGTTCAGCACACTTACACAGTAGATATAATCCTTACCGCTCGTTCAGCGTTATATGATGATCCACGGAAGGCTAATTTTCTGGGCCACTTCCACCGCGAGCCACCAGTGACCACCAAGGACCACTTGTCCTCCCACTTCTCCGCGCGCGCTCCGCGCTGAGAATGGGTTTAAGTAGCGTTGTTGCTGCTGACTGCTACTGCTGGGCTCCGCCTCCAAAATTCCACTCGCACAGAAAAAGGACTCGAGGGAACCACCAAGGACCACTTGTCCTCCCACTTCTCCGCGCGCGCTCCGCGCTGAGAATGGGTTTAAGTAGCGTTGTTGCTGCTGACTGCTACTGCTGGGCTCCGCCTCCAAAATTCCACTCGCACAGAAAAAGGACTCGAGGGAACCACCAAGGACCACTTGTCCTCCCACTTCTCCGCGCGCGCTCCGCGCTGAGAATGGGTTTAAGTAGCGTTGTTGCTGCTGACTGCTACTGCTGGGCTCCGCCTCCAAAATTCCACTCGCACAGAAAAAGGACTCGAGGGAACCACCAAGGACCACTTGTCCTCCCACTTCTCCGCGCGCGCTCCGCGCTGAGAATGGGTTTAAGTAGCGTTGTTGCTGCTGACTGCTACTGCTGGGCTCCGCCTCCAAAATTCCACTCGCACAGAAAAAGGACTCGAGGGAACCACCAAGGACCACTTGTCCTCCCACTTCTCCGCCTGTATCATGTATCATGCTTGCTTTATCAAATATGTTCAATACAACATATCATGCCACAGTATATGGCTAGATTGGCTGCACCAGAATTCCAGTATAGCTATGTAATAACACTTATTATGATTACTTTATCAAAGATGCCCAATACAAAATGGCATACCACAATAAGAAATGGATCGACTCACTGGATTACAATTCCAGTCTAGCTACAAAATAAAACTTGGCATGCTTGCTTTATCATATGGGCAGTAAATAATTTCTTGCCTGCCACCTAGTCCCCCAGTGCATTAAACTCACACAATCAATGTGAGTCATGGTATTTGTACAAGGCACATATCATAGATATATCATAGATGCCCAGTAGAAAAATGCTGTAGCTGTCCCCTGACCCACCAGCACCCCAGGTGCACACCATGTGATTATGTGTGCATTGGGGGGGTGTACATTCAGCCCCAGCATTATATGAACTGAGAGGCCATGCAAGGCTTCTGCTGCGAGATGAAAGCTGGCTGATGGATGATACCCATTCCATTAGAACATGCAGGCCAGCCCAAAACACTTATTTTCCAACATGAGGCCCAGTAAATGCGAAAAATAGCCCTCATTTTACCAAAATGCAACGGCACTAAGAAAGTGTGACTTAGAACTGTAATATTGCTAAATATGTCCAATGGATTCCAAAAAGACATGTGTGCTGCAGATGATGACTTCATGTGAACTGGGTAAAGGCACATTTTGACTGAGAAAGACAAACAGCAGCATGTTACATTGACTTCTAGGCAATACAAGACTGTGATCTAGAAATCTAAGCGAAGTTCTGACTCGTATCTAAAAGTGAAGATGGGTGACATGTTTCATTTGACACAAACAGAAACATTTACTTTCAAACATATAGTCTGACATTTAAAAGAAAAGTCCTACTTGGAGTTATAAAGTGGACATTGGTTTCCCATGGTAAATAATGGTCTATGTGCGTACATTACAGAAGGGATACTCATGACCTTTCAATTGTTAGACTAAAGAAATAAATTACACATGGGAGAAAGCCCAGATTATATGTAAAGTGTTACATGTAAAACACTTATTTTCAATTTAAAATGCCTTTTCTTTCAGAATGATACATGAAGCTTGTTTTTCCAGCTACCCCCTTTGAACTGCTGGGCTGTGTAGCTGGATCTCGGACCTCAGAGACCTTTGGCTGAGGCCTACCAGGAATACAGGTCTGTTTCAGTTAAATGCAAAGAAATACATTTGCAAGATCAAATCCATGGGAGAGGTCAGATAAGACAGCCTGCAGACCTGACTGCTTGGACTGTCATGTCCCCAATAAACTGCCTGATAGAGTCATTTATCACAGGGTGATGTTTTATCAAAATACAAAATTGACAAAGATCATCCCAGTGCACAGTAAATGAATCTAGTCTTTGATGTAATTGTGTAACCCTGCTGTTCATTTGAGTATGCTAGTGTTCCCAAATGGAAAATCCTAAAGCCCTGTTATCCTTTTGAGTATGCTAGTGTTCCCAAAACGAGACTCCTTAAACCCTGTTGTCCATTTGAAATGTGCTGTGTTCCTAAACAAATATTCCCATGAATTGCATTTCCTAAAATCCTGCCTTTCAAATTGAAAAGCCAAACAACATATTCAATGTATTCCCAGTCCCTAAAACCTTACCTTTAAAACGGGATTGTCACATATAAGTGATGCCTGGAGGGTCGGGGGTCGCTGGGAGAAAAGAACAAAAGTGTTGTTTTAAATGACTCTGTGCATTCATATGCGATGTGCATTGTGATTAAAACTAAACCTGTGTTCATTGAAATTTAAATATTTGCTAGTGAATGAGAATAAGTAAATTACATATGTGCTGAAGTTATTGTTTTGTGCCACAGAGTTGCCAGCTTTTGTTATTGTGGTGTAGCTATTATTAATTGTGCAACTTAAATACATATATATTTCTACATCTATACACCGCACTGGTTCCTGGCTTTTTGGTGGCACAGGAGGTAGAAGCTGAGTGGTATAAGACAGGTTGGAAACCTGACCAAGTCTGAATTTGTTACGCGTTTTATTGTGCAACACATTGATCGGGGAGGGAAGGAACTCCCTGAGTTGAGAGTGACCGTCCAATAAATCATTACAGCATGTAAGCTGCTGTGGGATCCAGCGGGCAGGCATTGCATTTTTACTAGGTATCTATCATAGATGCCCAGTAAAGAAATGATTGTGCCTGCCCTGTAGGTTCCCCAGGCCTTTGCACCGAGAGCTGATTTCGGCCCATAGGGAGGGGGATTGTGCAACAATGGCATTTTAAAAATGCGGTTGTTGCATAACCTCCCTCTTCCCCACCCGCCAAAGTCAGCTCCCCGACCCAGCACAAACACACATGCATACACATTAGTACAACATTCACTCACAGCATGCTCTTGATCCTCCACATGCACCCAGCACCATTAATACACTCACTCATTGCACACAACATAAGCATACATGCACATATGCACATATTTAAATTAACTTACCTTCTGCCCGGTGCTGATGTTTTGGTCCCTGCGCTCCAGCTCCCCTGTAGCATGTACAGAAACCAGGAAGCAAAGAGCACTTTCTGTTGTTGCACATGTACAGAATGGAAAAAAGATCTGATGACGAAGTGCCCTGTGCATTTCTATGTGCCGTGAGATGCAGAAATGCCCCCTCGCACATTCAAATATGCAATTCCCCAACCAGCATCCCCATTAGGACATGCAAGGCTGGGGAAGCAACATGGCAAATGATGGTCCATTGGACATGTCTGCCTGGGGAACAGAACTGTGAAACTGAAATATTGTGTCCCTTGACAGTTCAACACGGTCCAGGAGTGCTCCCTCAGCTGCAAAAAGCAGCTTTGGGAGTGCTCCATGTCTAAAATGGGCTGGCTCCTCAGGTGCTCGATAATGGCCAAGGTGCCGGTGGGGCAGCACACCCTTGCCCATAATGGATGTACAGCCACTGGTATATCCTCAATGAATCGAAGCACAGGGTCAGTGTGGCTGAAGATGAAATACTGTTGGCTTTGAAGTCATGTACATGAAATGCACTGTTGGTACTGCAGAGATTTTCAGCAGATTGAAGGATTCATGGACACGCCCTAAAGCAGAAGGTTACCAAGGTAGTGCAGCAGGTTGAATGACTTCTGCTGAAATGTTAAATATTTCAAACTGCTTGTACATTTTATGACTTTTGAATTCCTTATAAAAAAAAACAAGTGACATAAAATGTGTTTGGCAGGGTATGTGTTTGGCTGGTCACTTGCTTATATTCAGGGTGGGGTTGGGGACATTGCTGCGCCTGTTGTGAAAATCAATGACCAATAGTTTAGTTTCCTAATAACTGATGTCAGCACAATAGACACATGTATTTGTCTTTAAGCAGTGTGACAAGCATATAACATATATAGAATATATCCTGTGATAAACCACAAAGGAAGGGCCACACAAATCATAGGGTGTTTGTGTGGCAGTCCAACTAAAAAAATAAACAACACATTTTAAGGAAAACTAGTGAATATAAGTTTGAGTATCATTTTTCTGTTTGGAAATGTCTTTTTTACATTTTTTTACTAGGAACGGTTACACTGCACATTTGGAAAATATTGTGACCAGCATGCAGGACGCCTGCTTCTGACAGTGATGGCCCCATCTCAGTAATATTCATGGTCCATTTATTTCTGTGGTGTCCCTTTCAGACCAGAAGGAAGAACACAGGCTGAGCAAATAAGAGCCTGCAAAAGATTGCTGGGTGAAGAAACACCTTTCAGAATCCTGGAAGGAGTTTTTGCCAGAGGGAGTTAGGCCACCATTTAGGGGTGGGGGTGCAAAGCAGCAAATAGGGCGGGGCAATTGCTCCTCTTTACACTCCTCTAGGGATGCCTATACCCTTAGCCCCTGCAGATATGAAATTAATTCTGTGTCTGTGAAGGAGTGAAATGGTTACTTTATCCAAAATGCTTGCCAAAGCAAACAAGACTGTGTGGAATTGGATGATCCACACAGTGGATGTGTATTTGACTGGGATCTTTGAAATTTTAAATGAAATTGAATGATGGTAGATCAACCTCCGGAAAATTTGTGTGGCAAATCCACACACATCTTCCTAGGCTCACTACACAACATACACATAGACCTGTGTACTCTGGGTGGACACAGCCTACAGCTGCAGTCTCCCTGTCATATTTAGTTGGGATATGACAGCCAGGAGTACATCATGTCATCTGAGAAGGGAGAGGGCCAAACCTTCCCCCTACCATGGCCATCTTAACTAACTAATAAAGGCTACAGGGATCTGGCATGTCCTTTTGTTGAGACATGTAACTGGTGGCATCATCCACAAACCAATCAGAGTTTAATTCAAACAGGCCCACATGGGACCTGGCTGCAGAGGCTAACAAAGGGGACAGGAAACCCCAACACCATTTCATATGCACTGTGTCAACCAGACGCCAGCACCCACGTTCAGTATTGATTGACAGTGAAATGTCATGTCTGGGAAAGCGTGTTTATTACAGTATTCATCCCTGCATGTGCAATACAGCAATTTCACCACCAGCTACCCACCTTACCCACACAGATGAAGTAGTTACCCATTCTCCGTGTGGGTAAGGTGGGTAGCTGGTGGTGAAATTGCTGTATTACATGTGTTCATTCCTCAATCACCCCAGCCCCCTAAAAAAAGAGGAACCCTTTTTGCTCAAACACTTTTGAAACTACATCCCTGCATGCACACTCCATTCAGAAGGTATGAGTATGTGGATTGACTAAAGCAGAAAGTCTGGTTTCGCTGCAGCTTCAAGGGAGACCTGCCACTTTAATCAGGAACCACAGAGAGCTCCATGAACCTGAGGGATCCTTTGATCCATAACTGACCAGAAGATTGGTGGGACTTTGAATCACATGTTTTCAGCCCTTGACCTTTTCTTTTGCAGAGCACTCTGGGTATGACCTCACGCATACAGGAGATTGTTGGTGGTGACCCCAGAGTGGTTCATTACGATAGACTTAGAATACATCAATCCCTATGGTCCATCTGCTTTAAAAGGGGGCCAAGCTACTCTTATGGCAGATCATTTGAAGGCTTTGCCAGAGGCAGAAGGAAGAACTCATCATTGGACCTTGACTGAATGTACAGTCTGCCTTACATCTTTCACTAGTGAAGGAAGTCCAGGACCTCCTAGAGGAAAGCAAGATCCCTCCCTTAAACATCTCCCAGGAAACAGAGGGAGATACTGAATCCAGAGGATCCTCCAGCAGCTCCAGAACTAGTACCCAGCCAGCACACAGTGTGCCCTGCTAAACTCTGCAGCAAGTTTCCTAGGTGGGAAGTGCCAGAGAGTCTCTGAACCAAATCAATGACAAAACAGCTGCCTGCAACATTCTCCTCAGCTTTGGGCTATCCACCTTAAAGTACGACATAAGCCCAGTGAATAAGTTAGGAGGAGTGCATCAACAAGCATCTACCGACGTCCGCTGTAAAGGAACTTTTCGAGTCAGTCGAGTCCCTCGAGCTGCAACCAATTGCCCCGCTGACAGTTGTTATACCACAGTCGCTAAAACCATCTGAGATGCCTCGACCAGTGCTTCAGAACCGCCACTCAGCACTGAGACAATAATACCTGACCTCTAGCCGTTGTGTAGGCTAGTCTGCAGCCGTCCATCCCGCCTTGCTGACCAAACTGGTTGCTGCCTGATACCCGCAGTTGTGACTCATCTTGAACTCTGTTGCAGAATCTGCAAAGCACGCTGAAACAGACTCAACCTTGTTGAGCAGAACATCTACACGCACAAGGTACGTTGTGGTTCTATCTCCCTGGTCCATATCCGAAGGCCCGTAATTACCCATTGCGCCCTTTGTATTGAAACCAAGGGCCTCATTACGACCCAGGCGGTAAGGGGTTAATGGCGCCATAAAAGGTGTTGGCGCCGTTAAACCCTTATCGGCTAATTACGAGATCCCTTTGTGGGTCCCGACCTTAACGGCTGGTTTTACCAGCCATTAAGGAAGGAACCTGCAAAGGGACTTTCGAGGTAATTACGGTACCGCAATTTGCGGTACCGTAATTACCGCCTTCCCCATTCCCATTGAGCCCTATGGGGGCAAAAATGGGAATGGGGAAGGGCCAATGGTGAATGGTGAATTACCACCCCGCCAACCTTGGAATGGAGGGGTAATTCCGTCATTCACCACGGCGGAGTTGGTAAAATACTGGCGTCAACCATGGCACTAATAGCGCCATGGTTAACGCCAGGGTCATAATGAGGCCCCAAGTATCCTTGAACTATTGTGATTAATTACTATACCAATACCCTCCTGTCAGTATTTAGAGTGCATCCCTTTTCCTTCTTTAAAACTGTCTGTCCTCTCCTTTACATTCAGGGTGGGTTGTATTTTATAGTGTGCATGGAACTGTCTGTTGTGATAATAATAAAATAGATATTTGGATACAACCTTGACTGGACAGTCCATTTTATCATTGGATAATAATTGTATTTCTGCTGTGTTGCAAATAACCAACGATTCATGACCTTGCGGAGATAAGCCTGCCATTCAATCCACGTTTCCAAAATTGGACAAGGAGGTTTATATTTTGCTAATGTTTCCAATCTGTTTGGATCCTTTCTGGTGTACTAGAGGTGTGGGGCTGATTGATGGGCTAGAAACCGATATTCGTCCCTTGAGCACTGGTGCCCTGGAAGTTGATTCGTGACAAAGACTGCTCCGGGGCTCGTCTCAGAACTTCCGCTGCGCGATAAGGAGCAATCGCTCAGCAGCAAACGGCTGGCAAGGAAGGCTGGCGCTTCTCCGCGACAATACAGTGGGAAGAGTCAATTAGAGTAATTACAGATTAAATATTTGTTTACAGGATTCATTAGAAAGTCTGTTATAGATAAGGAGCTGACAACAACTAGGGACATATGGAGATACGGAAAGTCATGAGGGCTATGATACGAGGCGCAGAAGTTACAGGGTGTGGGACAAGGAGTGGACGAGGTTACCGTGTATTAATGTCGTGTCGGCTGCTGCCAGGTGCCGCTTTTGCACTTTGTGTAGGGCAATTTGACTGGTGTTGAATTAATCATGGATATAATTCACAAGCAGTAACACAGCCCTATCCATCAGGGGACCGGCACTGGAGGCCTGCATACTGCTGAACAATAGTGCATTTGCCCACTAAGGGTAAGGCCTACTCCATCTTACGTAGAGAAACAGAACTTACAATTGTGCCCGGGGGCTCCATGGTGCAAAATGTTAGTGTTCAATGTGGAATTGTAGTGTTTTTGGGCCAAGTGGGGAAAGTATGTACAGCGAGGTGTTCAAGTAGTTGGAAGTGTTGATCCTTTGAGCACAGTTAGAGCCTTTGGTGAAGCAAGTAAAACATGAATAGACAAGACTCTTAGCTATGAAATAATGAGCAAATACCATTGAAAACGCAGAAGCCGACATGGATCCTTCACTCAATCAAAGGTAAAGTTGGGCACTATTTCATGTCTGTGCACTGAAGCCTACATGTATCCATCATTCAATCAAAGGTAACATTGGGCACTATTTCATGTCTGTGCACCACTGAAGCCTACACGGATCCTTCATTCAATCAAAGGTAAAGTTGGGCACTATTTCATGTCTGTGCATTGAAGACTACATAAATCCTTCATTCAATCAAAGGTAAAGTTGGGCACTATTTCATATCTGTGCACTGAAGACTACATGATCCTTCATTCAATCAAAGGTAAAGTTGGGCACTATTTCATATCTGTGCACTGAAGCCTACATGGATCCATCATTCAATCAACGGTAACGTTGGGCACTATTTCATGTCTGTGCATTGATGCCTACATGGATCTTTCATTCAATCTAAGGTAAAGTTGGGCACTATTTCATGTCTGTACATTGAAGCCTACATGGATCCTTCATTCAATCAAAGGTACATTTGGGCACTATTTCATGTCTGCCAATCAAAGAAGGGCACAGTGCTTCTAACTTTTACGCCATGTAAAATTAACTGATCAGAAAATGGTGCTATCTGTTTAATGAAAGGATTAAAGATGTGAGGTTATGTCACACATTTCTTGCAAATCTACACCAAGCCAGGAAATGTGAAGAGAGATTAGTTCTGTGTACGTTTAAAGATGAAACCCCCAGAAACGTCCCCATCCATGAAAGCGTCTCTCTCTCTCTGGGATTTTCCTGGTTTAATGTTCAGTGTGGAAAACGACTGGAGTCTGGGAAATTCCCAGGATCCCCTACCTTGTTCCAGACCAACCAGTAAATAAGTGGTCTTGTAGGCTGCTGTGTGTGTGAGTGTCATCCTATATTACAATGAATGCAAAGGGCTTACCATTTTCAACTGCACAACAGCAGGCGATATTACGTTGATCTTCAAGCCTCCAAACCTGCATCAAAATGACATACAGGCAGAGATGCTGTTGTGTTCTCCTCATAAAGCATGGACATGGAGTCCCTGTCCCGTGCCCTGCGTCATCAGGAGATCCAATGAAACTGGACGATCTTGACTCCGACTGTTTCTTAACATCTGTACCATTTACTACCCATTGGCAATGAGCTTTGGTATAGTACGAATTGTATTAGCTGCATCTAGGCACAATGGGGCCGACCCACAAAGTCGTTATACGTTCGTGTCTGCACCTGACCACACAAGAAGCAGCATAGGCACAAATATGCTCTGTGCCCAATTAACATGTGGGCACCTGCGTGTGCACACTGGTGAACATATGTGCATGTGTGTGCATATGCGCGCAGTGTATGGTAGGGTGGCCTTACACATTTCAGCCCATCACGTATTCCTTCAAAGATGGTTCCACAAACACCTTGGGTATTCCTGTTCACCTGTTTCTAGCACAATGAATTAAAGGGCTATTCCTGACCCTTGTTGTGTTTCCTTATCTGCGGACAGCAGCAGCATGATCGCACAAAAAACACGCATTGAAACATTTGAAAAGGAAACACACACGTGTTGCCAAAGTGTGTTAACACAGCAGATACAGCAGCAGAACATGCAAAAGAAAAATACGTCCACAGCTTTGGCCAGGGTCGGCAGACTTGCAAATCCACTTACCAAAAAGAAGTGCTTCTAAACGAAACCTAACAGAGGAGGGTGTGAGACTGGCAGGTGGTCTGTAAGCCCCAGAAAGGTTGCGTGAATTCCAAAGATGGTCCTCCTTAAGGTCTCTGATGCCCCAGCACGCACCATTAGTTATTTAATGTATTTATTGTTTATTTATAATGCACCTATACAACACAAGGTGTTTAAAGGCGCATCAAGACAAGCGAGGTGTGTAATACGGGAGAAGAAACCAACACAAACGTTCCTACTATTTCTTGAGACTTTCGGATTGTGCAAGTGGCCATAACAAGAAAGATGGGGTGAGGGAGACAGAGGGGGGGTGGAACAGGGTAGAAGCCAAACATTAATGTTCATCCTTGGTCATGAGATGATTCATATTGTGCAAGTGCCATAACAAGAAAGTTGGGGAGGGGAAGGAGGAGTGGGAAAGGGGAGGCAGGGAAGAAGACAACAAATAATGTTACTATTAGGTCGTGAGACAATTCAGATCCTGCAAGTGGTGTAACACGAAAGATGGGGAGGGGGAAGAGGAGAGTGCAGGACGGGGAAAGGGGATGCTAAGGTGGGGGGGGGAGTATACATTGAGTGCAAGTAAACAGGATCACTTGCACATAGAGGAGAGGGTGCACAATGTAGTGCTAGAGCCAGTGGTGCTTATGTTGGAATTGAAATAATATTATGCCTCCTATCGCAGTAAATTGAATGTGTATTGGCCTACGCCAAGTTGTCTAAAATATCATGTGAATAGACTCCGCGGCAAGGTCTTGACCTTAACGAAAAGTAATGTAAGTCGCCATCTTGGATTTAGCCACCATTTTATGTCCTCTTGTAAATGTGGAAGTCACCCTGAACATCAAAATGGAGGCTGAATGATATTCTGAGTGAGATTCTGGCCGTTGTGACCTCCGCACACACGAATAATTAATATGCCTGCAGGCCACTTGCCGGGGTCGCGAACTGAGACCTTGTCCTATTGCTGACCTATGTGTAAATGAACAACTGTATCAGCGAAACTGATCAAAACGCATAAATTATAGGATTGACCTGGCAAGGAACTCTAGGCCTGATCCCAAGAATGGTTAACCCACGAGAGGGTTGGCTGAAGGTTGGACAAAACATATAAAAGACCCAAATATTCCAATGTACGGTCTCTCTACTAATGCATCGAACCTTCGTTGAAGTTTGTTACGTTACTCTGAGAGCCGAATAGCTATCCGTTTGTCAATTGACTTTGGTAACTGTTGTAGCTTTTAAATAAATCACTTTTATGTTCTTTGTAACCTGTGTTGGTGTGTTTCCTTTGGGCTTCCCAGCCTCATAGCAATTTTTATGTTTTCACAGTTGGCGCCCGAACAGGGACCTTCAAGATTGATGCCGGATCATTGAAGGTTGACGCAGACTATCGAACCGGGATCGGACGGTGTGATACTGCGGGCCCGACCGAACGAGATGCGATACCTGAGCAGCGCTGCACGATCCGATCCTTGGACGATAGTCGTGTGGTCTGACACGGCATCTTGACAAGGGTCCATTTTTTGAGGCGGGCAGATTTGTCGAAACCACCAAACACAAGGTAAAATTCGTTAGGTAAGTTCTTTGGTAAACCGTACGGTCCTCCTTAGGTTTGGTCAGGTGCAGTCGTGACCCGGCTCTTAATTTAACCCTGACAATTTGAATTTGGCGTATTGTATCTGCAGACACAATTATTGACCAGGTAACACCAATTTTTTGTGAAATGCCTGGGAAATTGTCTAGCTGCTTTAGGGCTCTGTTCCGCAGCGATCGACAATCTTTGGAATTTAGCCGTCCGGCACCACAGGAGGGGTCGCCGGCATGTACTATGTACTGCAAGTATGGCATTGGTAGTATAGTATTTAATGATATTTGGCACAGACAGACCAGACATGCCTCCGAATTTCAGTGGCCAATCAATGGCAGTTTTGAGATCCCCCGTATTGAATACCGAGAATCGGTCTTGCTAAAAAAGAAGGCTAGACCTGCAGCCTTTGATGTTTTACAGAATTGGAAAAAAGAAGCATTACAGCAGCTTAAAAGTAGGGATAAGCATGCACGCCGTCATAAAACAAATGCCGAAAAAGCGTTGTTATATGATAAAGAAAAACATTCAGAATCAGTTAAAAATATGTACAGGGCTTTTTCACTTGGAATCCAGAAAATGTACCCCTCTAAAGATTTTCATGTTTCTGAAGAATTTATTGAAAAATTGTTAAACGAACGCAGGCCTGGTGCCTCTGCGCCACCTCCGTATGATCCCTTTCTGGGCGCTCTGCCCATTCCTGCTGTTGTTCCTGCTGTTATTTCTGTTCCCTCTGCACAACCTATTGTTCCTATTCCTCTAGTTGTTGTTCCTCCACCTATCGCACCACCCCTTCCTCCTGCACCGATAGTTGCACCCTTATTAAATTTACCTGCACCTCCGCTCCCGAGTGGTCCCGTATTGACTGAAGTTGATCAAGGTGCAGGGTCAAAGATTGTCACTCGTAATACTGTTTCTGCAGATAAGAAACAGGAATTGTTTGCAAGGGCTAATCACTGTATGGAGAAAGGTGATCAAGTTGATGTTTTTTCCACATTATTTAATTTCAACAGTTTTCCCGAGAAAAATGTTTTTATCGAAGGTTTGGGGACTCATTTATTTGTGATGTGGGGTAGATTACAAAATTCGGATCTTCCACAAGGGGTAAGAGATCTAAATGCTTTGGCACTTTTGAGGGACACAGAGCAGAAAGTACATGGTCATGTTGAAAGATTGTTTGAGTATAGGAAGGACTTTGAAAAGTCACGAGATGAGGATGACGAAGACGATAGTATGTATGTACAGAAACGGTTCCTTCCATGTCGTAGATCGGCACCTGAGGAAGTACGAATTTGTACCAAAGATGCGATTCGATGGATCTCGGATTCATCGATTCCGCCAGATGAAGTATATGACATGTATAGTCAGTATACAGTAGAAATGCAAAGAAAGCTAATTCAGGTAATGGTACAGTACCTGAAAGAAGAATGTGTAAGAAAGAAGGTTAGTTGCCCCATAGAGTTGTTGGGGATTTGTAAAAGGGCTTTTTCGCCCGACACTTCTTCGGCTGCCTTAGCGCTCGACCTGGCTCTGTTGCTTAGAAAGCGGCCGGAGGTACCTATATCTCAGTTGCCTATGAGAGAGGTTCCTCCGACCTTCGTCCCAAAGTTTGAGATTCCCGCTAACGCTGGGACTGGTGCACCCGCTGTGGATATCCCTGCGCATTATGTATCGCAATTTGTTCACGTCCGGTTTTCACGACAGGAAGTGAACACTATTAGACAATCAGTTCCCGATATCAGGAAAAACCCAACAGGGTTTTACAAAGAGATAGAGTCTGTTTTACAGTCTTCTGTGTTCACCTTAAGTGATATTGACTTGCTATTCCCTGTACTCCTACCCGTAGATGTATGGAAGCAGGTTCGGACAATAGACGATGTGCCAGGGTTGGGAGATACGTGGGCTAATATGATTAGGATTGATGGGGAAAGACCAGCAGGTGAGAAACCACCTCAGGTAATACTTACTTTGCCTGATAGAATTGTCGCAAAATTAAAAACTATAATTCCAGAGAAAATAATTATTTGGGACAAGCTTACGGCCTGTGTTCAAGGGAAAACTGAAGGCGCCACCAAATTCTTTAACAGATTCGAGCAGGTATTTTCTGACTTCAGTGGGCAGGACTTGGGTACAGAGTCTGGGAAAAGGTTGTTTGTGGACAAATTTGTAGGTGGATTGTTGACCGACATCCAGTCACAGATTATGTCCTCTGAGAGCGCTTGGCAGGCAAAATCTCAATCTGAGGTTTTGCACATGGCTCAGTATTATGAGAACCGTGTTAATAATGAGAAGGAGAAAATAGAAAAGAGGAAAGGACATTTGAAAACCAAAGTATTATTACAACAAATTGTTAGAAACCCCAGAGGAGGCACGACACAGACCAGAGGTCAGTATCTCCCAAAAGGAAATGCTCCTTTGGGTTCTGTGAATATTAATCAATGTGCTTATTGCCGCCAGGAAGGTCATTAGCGAGCACAGTGCCCCGTCCTTCGACAAAGGTCAAACAGTGCGTTTGGGAGTATGGGTAGACGACCTAGGGGCCGCCCTGGACCAGGGGGCCCTGATAGGGGTCCGTTTTTGCAAGATCCTCAGCAACCTTTTTCACTGGAAAATCAGACCTCGAGTGTGGACTCGAGGAACATATTTGATCACCCTTCTGCTGCCTATCTTTCTGAAGAGCTCCCTTCCGACGATACTCTATTTCATTAGGACTGCCCAAAGCATGGTTTGGAACCTTCACCTATTCCCGTTAATCAGAGAGGCCCCTACGTTGAATTATTAGTAGGGAATAGGAAACACCAGTTTTTGATAGACACCGGAGCACAGAAGTGCTCCATTGATCATTCCCGGGTTCCAAACATTCCACTGTCAGGGCAAACGAATGTTTCTGTAGGGTTTTCTGGTATACCAATTCTCTGTCCGGTTTCTTCACCGGTGTCTGTTTCTTTGGGTCCCTTTACGGACCATTGCCCTTTTCTTTTGACTTCGAACTGTGGAGAGAATTTGCTGGGGTTGAATTTGTTAAAGAAATTGAATGCAGTAATTCATTGTTCCTCTGATGGAGTACGGCTGACGGTTTCACCACAGCAACTTCCTATCTCTCAGTTTCTGATTCGACCTTTGCCTCCTGAGTTTAGCATTATCCCGGAATGTTTATGGGCGGTTGATGACAATGATGTCGGGGTACTACAGATTGAGCCCGTTAAAATAGTTTTGAAACATGGAGTTAAACTACCACGCATTCCACAGTATAAAATATCAGTTGAGGGCGAGCGTGCTTTGAAATGCATTGTCTCCGATTTTGTGCATCGTGGGGTGATCGAGGAGATTACAGGTAGTTTGTGTAACAGTCCGATCTTGCCTGTATATAAGAAAGGCGACAATGCAATCCCATACCGGTTCATAATTGATCTTCGTGCTTTTAACAGAGTTGTCGCCCCACAATTTCCAATCGTGCCTGATGTAACGACGATATTGACAATGATCCCTGCTACGGCTACGCACTTCAGCGTTGTGGATTTAAAAAATGCTTTCTTTAGCATTCCGATACATAAGGAAAGTAGATATTTCTTTGCGTTCACCTTGGGGGGACGTTCATTTACATTTACTAGGGCACCTCAAGGGTATACTGAAAGTCCCAGCATTTATAGTAGAGCTTTGAAAGAGCAGCTCGACACCCTTGAATTGCCACCTACTTGTACACTGCTTCAATATGTCGATGATTTGCTTTTAGCTGCAGACTCTGAAAGTGCTTGTAAAGAAGGCACTGACTGTTGCTTGT
This sequence comes from Ambystoma mexicanum, assembly GCF_040938575.1. Lineage (NCBI taxonomy): Eukaryota > Metazoa > Chordata > Amphibia > Caudata > Ambystomatidae > Ambystoma > Ambystoma mexicanum. Next base: position 204,938,511 of record NC_090932.1, read on the forward strand.
TCATCTAGCTAAAAATGGTCATAAAGCTTTGCTCAAAAAATTTCAATATTGTTGTCAGGAGGTCGCCTATTTAGGCTACCTCCTGTCAAAGGAGGGGAGAAGATTGACGCCTGAAAGAATAAAACACATTTCTGGCATGTCTGTTCCAAATACACAGAAGGAAGTCAGAGACTTAATAGGTATGGCTTCTTACTGTAGGTTGTGGATCCCGAACTTTTCACTAGTGATAAAACCGATGTTGGCTTTGACGAAGAAGGGCATTTCTCTGCCACTGCCATGGAAATCGGAACATCAATGATCATTTGAGCTTCTCAAAACCGCGTTATGCTCTGCACCGGTTCTGGGTACTCCAAATTATGACAAGGCCTTTGTGTTATTTGTACATGAATGTGATGGATGTGCTTTGGCTGTGTTAACACAGGAACACGGAGGGAAGAATAGGCCGTGCGGCTACTACTCCTCCGCCCTTGATCCTGTCGCATGCGCTTTGCCAAGATGTTTGCGAGCTGTCGCTGCTGCTGCCGCGTCTGTAAAACAGAGTGAGGGAATGGTCTTAGGCCATGATTTGATTTTGATGGTACCTCACTCTGTAGATATCCTATTGAACAAAACCCAAACACAACACCTCACCTCTGCACGGCTAACAAGGTATGAATTCATTCTGTTTGCCCCTCACATTCAAATTAAGAGGTGTTGTGTTCTTAATCCGGCTGAACTCTGACCTTTCCCGCAAAGCACTGTTTGCGGTGACGAAGAATTACATGACTGCCTGTATACCACTGAACAAGAAACGAAGGGCAGGATAGATTTTATAGATACTCCTTTGGACAATGCAGAAGGGGAGCTGTTTTGTGATGGCTCCTGCTCCAAACTTTCAGATGGTACATCTACAGCTGCTTACGCAGTTACTACGCTGAGTAAAGTTGTTCAAACTTAGAGAATTTCGTATAACTCCGCGCAGGCCGCAGAGATTATAGCATTGACCCGAGCTTGTGAACTCTCCGAAGGGCGTATAGTAAATATATATACTGATAGCCAGTACGCCTTTGGGGTGGCTCACAACTTTGGGAGGCTCTGGTCAGAAAGAGGGTTCCTGACCTCACATGGGACCAAGATTCAGCATGGCCCCTTGATAGTGCAATTGCTCTCGGCACTCTCGCTCCCTAGGCAGGTAGCGATCATGAAATGTGCAGCACATCGTAAGGTCATAAATGATGTGGGAAAAGGGAACGCTTTTCCGGACCTGATAGCCAGGCAAACGGCCACGGACCTTAGAACGGACATGTATGCTCTAAGGGAAATGAAAGATGCTTATGTAATGGATGGAGGTATTGGGTCTGTGCGAGATATTCAAACTGATGCCACAATAGAAGAATCTAAAAGGTGGGCCGAAGGAATGGGGAAACTAGATGATGATGGGTGTTGGGTGGATAGATCTGAAGGAAAATGGTTGCTCCCTGATTCATATGTGCTGGCAATGGTCACGATGGCACACGGTCCTACACATGTGTGTGCTCAGCAGATCACGAAAATGTTAGAACAAGTCTGGGTGAATAACAAGATTCTGGAGACTGCAAGACGTCATGTCCGGAACTGTATGATCTGCTTGCAGCACAATGTGGCAAAGGGGACAGTAACTCCAAGGGGAAGCTTTGGGCCCCCTTCTGTTCCCTTCAAGGTCATTCACTTTGATTTTATTGAGATGGAACGGTGTAACAATCTAAAATATGTTCTTGTAATTATTTGTGCTTTTAGTAAATGGGTCGAGGCTTTCCCCGTTAAAGATGCTACTGCCATGACCACTGCAAAGACTATGGTAAAAGAATTCTTTCCTCGATTTGGGCTCCCAAGGGTAATTTGGTCGGACAACGCTCCTCATTTTGTTGCAGCAGTAATTTTGCAGATATGCACAGCGTTACATATTGAGAAACGATTTCACTCAGCCAGACATCCTCAAAGTGCTGGGTTGGTGGAAAGACATAATGGTATCTTAAAGAATAAGCTAGCAAAAACATGTGCCGATACCAAGCTGAAATGGCCAGATGCCTTACCTATTGTATTATTAGGTATGCGTACCACACCTCAAACTAAGACTGGGCTTTCTCCATTTGAGGTAGTAATGGGGAGGCCTGCTAACATTTTGGGTCTCCCAAAGCCTAAAGCCCTGAGAGAGGTGGAAAATGTATTGCTTGTAGACTACTGTAACCAGTTAACTAAAAACCTGTATTTCATTTATCACCAGGTTTACTCAGATTTACCTGTACGGTTCACGGGCCCAGGACACGATATTCAGCCTGGAAGTTGGGTCCTAGTGAAGGCCTACGAAAGGTCTTCCTGTCTCGCTCCTCGTTGCAAGGGACCCTACCAGGTGCTGTTGGTCACCCGGACAGCAGTGCGGGTGGCGGGGAAGAAACACTGGATCCACGCGACGCATGTCAAGAAACTCCTCACCCGACGCCACACGTTACAGAAGAAGCAGAACCCCTCGCTGATGCTACAGTCTCTGATCTTGGAGTAGCAAACAGCGCTGTGAGTGCGTCAGAGAATTTCTCTGAGCCCGTGGAGCTTGGGGAACAGTCCATTTCGTCTCCGCACTCTCTTGAAAAATCACTTCCGGAAAACACTGTTTCAAGTTCTGCGACTTCCGTCGCCTCTGATACGTCGCTTCCCTCAGGAAGTGACGACACCTTATTTTCGGATCAAACAGTTTTGGGTACCACCAGGTACAACCCTCAACGAAGAAAATAGAACTACGGCACGGGTCTTTCCGTGCATTTGGAAAAGAGAAGTGGTTGAAAGTTTTCCTTTTGTATAAGAAAGTTTCTGTTGAACAAAAGGGAAAAAAAGGGATTCTGCTGGCTAGGGTTGGGAAGGACTAAGGAATCGCGCGACCGTAGCGTCGCCAGCAACGAACATTGGGGTCGTCGATTGAGGAACTACAATGCCTGCCACCTCCACTGCTGCTCCCCGCACTGGACTTGTGAATAGGGGGGTGACCAACTTGGACAATGAACAATGTGCCTGGGCCCCGAAAACGTATTGCTGTGTTTTGATAATGATAATTGGTATTTTTACAATTACTGCTGTAGGACTTTGGTACTTTGAAGAAATGTATCCTCTAAAACCTCTACTACCAATCGAAATTGTACCAACTGCTTTGACTCCCTCTGTACACCTTCACACCCTGTCCCCTATAGACTCCCAACATAGACAAAAGTATCATAATAACACTTTAATGATAGTAATGAATGCAACGCATGCCATTTTTAATAAGAGTAATTGTTGGATTTGCACTCATTTACCGCAACATGGGAACAAGGGGCTAGGATGGTATATTCACCCTTTGCCTTTAACGACTGCTTGCTATGCCTCTCTTAGAGCACTATTCTTTGGCCGTTGGAATGATAGCATCTCAGGGAACTTTGATGGAACTAATTTGAATGATTTTGAGAAACGTGAATTGACTCCCCTGGGATGCTCGCTTTTTGCAAATAGAAGTAAACCTAACGTCGCTTCTATTAGGCCATCTGACAAACTATCTCTTCCCTTTCAAACTCTAATTTCCTTTAAAATGGCTCCGATAGGCAATAAAGACGCCGTGCCTCCTTCCTACTCTATAAATCATAGCCCTGATTCAGTCCCCTTTTGTGTACAAAGAAATGGCACTCGGCCAATGGGAGATTTTGAAGGTTGTGTGAACATTGTAAATTTGACTGGAGAAAACAGGCCTCTGTATGTAGGGTGGCCTGTTTATTTTGTTTGTGGTAGTTTAGCATTTCCCTGGTTGCCCAAGGATTGGCAGGGAACCTGTTATTTAGGAATCCTGTTACCCGGGGTATTTGTAGCTATTACATTGGAGGTTTCTAAGGCTCGCCCACGGCGGGACAAGAACGGAGATACCCCTGGGCAAGTATTGGGAAATATAGCAAAATCAGTTGTGCCCTTTTGGGGACAGATAACAAACTCTAAGAACATTAGGGGATTAGCAAGGGTACTGGAGAGAACGATCAACCGGACCACGGACATACTCTACAGTATCACATTAGAACAAAAAGCAATAAGATTGGTAGCACTCCAAAATCGGATGTCATTTTGGCAGAACGAGGTGGAGTATGCAAATTGGTGGGGTCTGCTTGCTGTGTTTTCGCACCAGATTCCTCGCCGACAATTTTTAAAGCAATACAGAACTTACATATCCTTAGTTCTCAAGTACATATCCCTGTAGGAGATTGGAATTTTAGCACCTAGTTTTGGGATTCTTTACGATCTTGGGGCTGGAAGGTGCTTTGTATCATTCTGGTTATATTGGGGATCCTGCTATTCCTTTGTTGCTGTTTTCAAAGTCTTCCGAGTATATGTGGAATGCTAGGGGGATGTTTTGCCCAAGCAGTAAGCACAATAGGGCATAGAATATATGCCCCAGATACAGCATCCAAAGAGTTTGTGTTACAAGAGGTTCTGATGAACGACCTAATGGCTATAGATATTACAGACAATGATTCGGGATGTATGGATGACAATGCATGGAGTTATTTGCAAAAGTATTAGAAATGATATTAGCACTTGGCATAGGCCAAAAGGAGGGTCTGTTGGAATTGAAATAATATTATGCCTCCTATCGCAGTAAATTGAATGTGTATTGGCCTACTCCAAGTTGTCTAAAATATCATGTGAATAGACTCCGCGGCAAGGTCTTGACGTTAACGAAAAGTAATGTAAGTCGCCATCTTGCATTTAGCCGCCATTTTAGATCCTCTTGTAAATGTGGAAGTCACCCTGAACATCAAAATGGAGGCTGAATGATATTCTGAGCGAGATTCTGGCCGTTGTGACCTCCGCACACACGAATAATTAATATGCCTGCAGGCCACTTCCCGGGGTCGCGAACTGAGACCTTGTCCTATTGCTGACCTATGTGTAAATGAACAACTGTATCAGCGACACTGATCAAAACGCATAAATTATAGGATTGACCTGGCAAGGAACTCTAGGCCTGATCCCAAGAATGGTTAACCCGCGAGAGGGTTGGCCGAAGGCTGGACAAAACATATAAAAGACCCAAATATTCCAATGTACGGTCTCTCTACTAATGCATCGAACCTTCGTTGAAGTTCGATACGTTACTCTGAGAGCCGAATAGCTATCCGTTTGTCAATTGACTTTGGTAACTGTTGTAGCTTTTAAGTAACTGTTGTAGCTTTTAAATAAAGCACTTGTATGTTCTTTGTAACATGTGTTGGTGTGTTTCCTTTGGGCTTCCCAGCCTCATAGCAATTTTTATGTTTTCACACTTAGCCAGAGTATACCTTCAACACCATTTGGGAATGTGGCTGAAAGCTCTGTGTTGCAGTGGTGGGCTAAGACTACCACAGGATACCACACAGTTATGTCAATACATAAATATGGCATATCAGGTTATTATAAAAATATATACCCAGCTGATTGCCCGAAAAATAGTTCACGAAATACTTTAGCAAAACTACAACTACTACATAAAGTAGTAAACTTGTAACTCATCTTCAAGAAATGGTATTAGCATACTTGGCCATGGCCCAATTGACTTTTTCCAAATTGACCACATTTTTCTGTTCTTATTTTTAGGAATTTCGGTCAATTTTAATTAAATATAGATGTGTGGTGGCGTAAGGGAATGAGTGAAGGTGGGGGGAAGTGGGGAGGCGGCGGATCTACCCCGTATTTTTGAACAAAAAAAGAACAGAACGATTTGGTCAGTTCTGAAAAGGTCAATTTTTTTGGGATTGAATAGACCTAAACCTCTAGAAATATAAACAATCTCTTTGGAATGCTCAGCCCGTGAGTATCTCACTCCTGCAATCTTCCCTAGCGACGGAGGCTGGCAATGAACTCCAAGACAGTATAATTCTCGAATGTCTATAACTTCTTGGGGAGTTACTTCCTTAAGGCAGTCCAGACACTTTCACAGTGAGTCGGTTTGGCCTTGTACCAAGAGTGAGTCTCAGCGTCTATGGCCCATAGGTTTCATGGTAAAAGTCAGTAGAAAAGCAGGCGTTCATCTCTGCATTCTAAGGCCCTTTGCAGGACTTGGTGGTGCATGGTCAGCACATCAGGCAGTGGTCACAACGAGAGAGACTGTGAATGGGTCATCAACAAGGCTGCCAGAGACTTCTTAAGAAACAAAGAGTTCACAACCGAAATGATGTGTTTTTCAGTCATGGTGTGTATGGTGCTCAAGTTTCGGTTTTAGGTTCTGAGTAACAATACCTCTACACCTGCTGGCAGATTTTCTCAGACTTTCTAAGAAGGCTGCACTCGGTGTTAGGTCCTCTCCCAAAATGTTGCTTTGGGTGGCATTCAGGAAGAAGAACGATCCCATTAGTAACTATGAAGTGACACAGGGATCCAAAACTGTTATGAAGTCAGCGCTGTCGGAAGCAAAAGACTTGCGCATACGATGGAGTTTGACCCTACCCCAATGAGCAGGGTGCTGGCATACCAAAACTCGGACAAAGTTATCTTATGGTACCCATGCAGAATAATGCTGGAAGATTCAACATCTTCCAGATCTGAGAACACCCTTTTTTTTTAGGAATAATATGTCTAATCTTTCAAACAATGTACTCGACTGTAGGGCCTTATTCACAAAAGCATTTTATAATGGCGCAATCCCATTGGAAAACGCTCTGTGAATCAGGCCCATAGTCTTCAAAACTGGTCAAACGAAGGCTACGTGAACAGCAGGGTGTCCACTTTCTTTTCATTGGAGGTCAACAACTGTCATCTGGGAACAGTATCCAAATATGGGCACCCTGGAATATAATTAAATGCAAGAAAGCACTGTCGACTCCAACCTAAAAGGGAACATGGTGAAAGCAGGTCAAGGCTCCAATATTGAAATCATATTTGAAAAATGGATTCCATCACTGGAGTCTATGGCTAAGGATTATTTGAAGAATATCATTCCTGCACTATTGTTTTGTCCACACGTGTGGCACATGTCAGCAAGAGTTCAATTATCTGGGCTGGAAGCACTAGATACAGTTCCTTGATCTCATGCAGTGATGGCCACTACTATCCCCATTACTCAATGCTTTGGTTGCTTCCTGACCTAGTGTATAATTCTCTGGACCGCTAACCTTACAGATTGGCTGGCATCTCCCTGACTGCAAGTATAAACAGTAGATTGGCCACTTTCAACTCTATCTTACTATTACCCACCCATCTGCCTCCACATCATCACCATTCTCTTAACCAGAACAGCCACACACGTCAGCAGAGGTTTTCCCAAACTCCCCTTCATGACATACCCACTTGTCCCAACAGGTTCCACTCTTACCTTATACCCCTCCTTCTCATCTCTATCAAAATACACAATGGCAACTTTGACTGCCCCCAATCCAGTTTTATTTATTTCTCTCACCACAATCATGGATCAACACGTTCACGCCCACCTTCTCCGGTCCAATTACTGACCTCACCCATGGGATCTCAGGTGCCCAATAACTATGCAGTAAAACCACATTCCTCACTGACCACTTTTTCTCCCACCATCTCTATACATCTGTGGTGGACATCACGTAAGCATCGATCATCCGCCATCACAGTGTCACCCTTGTAGGGATGCCCATCACATCCACAACCTACCCTTAACTCTCCCTGTCTGCCTAAGAGAAGCGTTGGGGTCAGTCCCACGGCAAGAAAGGTGAAGCATCTACCTGACTTTCCTCCTCTGACTGCCTCTCTTGTTTTCTTTGAACACATTGCAGTTCAACTCCTCCCTCATAGTCCGCCTGGCACTATCAATGCTTCCATTCTTGCTGTTGTACTTTCACATAGAACCCTTACCTTTACTCATGAGGCGTTGACCATTCCACAGTAATCCAACACTCATGGCCGTTTACCCTTTCTAACCACTGCCTGGTTGTCCTCCACAACTGTCTAACTCACAAGGTCAGCATCTGTCTTGGCCTTTTTTTCTGCATTCATCCCTCAACCTTTCTGCTCCCTTTTTTGGTCCCTATAGTCTGACCACTTCCACGTACCCTGCTTCATCTTTTTCCAACTACCACCCTCCCTCTCTCATCCTCTCTGTTCACACAAATGGAAATTGAAATCTGACTGCTAGGCCTCCTTTCTAGTTTAAGTCCAATCGCCCCCTCAAACTTTTGCCCCATCTTGCTCAAACTACATTGAGAGTGCCTTCTTTGGCTTTAACCCGGCAACAACCTCTCGTTTCCATAACCACTATTTTGCTGAATGCTTCACTGATTCCCATCCAGTCCCCAATCTTGGACCACCCCACTGACCTAACTGATGATGACAACCATTTGCCTTTGTATGCTTTACTGGCAAACGTCCTGCTGTCCTTTTCTCCTCACCATCTACAAAAAACCTGTTGCAATTTGTGCTTTCTCCACTCCTGTATACTTTGCTTAATCTACCTACTGCATAAACCTTGTCTCATCCATTTGCTCCCATATTTGCAAGATAACCTCTACCACCCATGCCATTCTGGACCTAAACTTTCCCTAGTCTGTCTCTATGTGCTGGTGACTTTGCCCACTACTCTAAGATCACCAAAACTAGGCACACTTTCTCTGCTTTCCTCCCTCCTCCCAACTACCACTTTCTGATCACCACCCTTTTCTCACTGCACTCATACCTGTCAGAACCTATGAGGATTCAAGTCCATTCTGCTGGCTCCCAACCCACCCTGTGCTCATGCCAACCTTTCTGCACCAGAGAAAACAGGTCTCCTGCCCCTCAAATATGCTCTGTCCATTCCCTTCTCTTCAGTCTATAACTTGGAGCTGAGATCTTCCATTCCTGCTACAAGAATCGCACAGTCCTACTCCTCCCAAAGAAACTGTCTGCTGACCCAGATAATCAAGGACACTATAAACCTGTCAACTGTCTCCCAACTGCTCTAGAGTTCTGGACCTTTTCACGTTCAACTACGTCAAAGCCAGCCTCGAAGAAAGCGGATACTTCAACCCACTCAAAACTAGATTCTTCAGCAGGCACTTTATTTAAATGGTACTCACATGCACCACTAACTTCATAATGGCTGCTCTCGACTCTAAACTCTCTTCCATCTGCATTATCCTTGATTATGTTGCTTTCCTCTACACAATTCACCATTGTCCCCTCAATGCACTCTTGGCCTTTGGGGCACAGCCCTGGACTGCATCACCTCCCACGTCTCTGATCAATCCTTCTCCATCTCTTGGAATACTGACACCTTCACTCCCACCCCTCTTAGAGTAGGTGTTTCCAAAGAGTCTGAATTTGACCCCCTCTACTTTAAACTCCTCATCTCGTTTCTTGGCAAATCCATCTCCTCCTTTGGCTTCAACTACCTTTTGTTTGTATCTGATACACAGATCATATCCTGCCCTTCTGTTAGGGTGAACTCTGGGGTCAGCAGAGCCGTACCTAGGGTCCGCGGACCTCCAGCTCACGGAAGGCCCTAACTCCTTCCAATGTCCCAAAGAAATTGAGGTCCACACAAGAAGCAAAGGATAACTTCAGTTTTATTATGACAAACGAGCACGGATAACATACATGGAACAAAATCCAGTCCAGGAACATCCCATCGATTTTGGGCTTGCAGGCATTTTTTGTATCATTGTGACATCACATCTAGTGTCACTTATCAAAACCCATCCCCAAACCTACTGCTATTCTGGATTGGCTCCCAGAGTGGTAGGGACATATAGGGTGCACAGTTATTGGTGACCACGGTATCAGGTGGTGTGCTTGGGTCTTCCCTAAAAATTGGTACCTATGAAATGTTACATTAGAACCCCTGATGATTGAATGGAGATTCCGGCTGCCAGCCCCTAACCCCCAGTGTCCTCATTGGTCAGGCCGCCGGCCCCCAAGCCTGGGACCACTGTTGTTTCCAGCCCGCAAAACACCTGTTCTCGTACAATGTATATCAACAAGGTGTGACTATGTGACAGTGTGTAACAATGGGGTCTTTGCTAATGCCATGAGAGCGGCCAAGTCCCAGCGCATGTTGTAGCTGGATTGTTGCAATTGTATTGCAAAGCTCAGTCCCAGACGTGAAACGGCTGCATCTTCCTGGCCTTGGCATCATGTCAGATCAGCCGTATCACGTGTGAGGAGGCCGCTGGAGAGGCCAAATTACTTCGATTTGATTTGTATTTTAGCTTGGGGTATTCTCTTCTGTAGCTGGGCTCATCGTGGCACAGTCCATGAGGGATGTCACTTGCAACATCGTGACCTTGGCGGCGGCAGTACCTGCCAGGGCTATCCTGCTCGTTCAGCAGCTTGCAGCTTTGGGATCTAAAATGGGTTTAGTGTGCTGGATTGGTCTGAGACCTACTTCAGCTCTGATTATACTTTCGACATAAGTGTTCATAGGTTAAAGGCATATAATCGGTGGTCGGGTCCCTGGAGTGCTCCTGTCCATCCATAGGGTTAATAGCGAGTAGCATATGGATGCCTCTACACAAGCTCTTCTGTCCTCTTGCAAGCCTGTATGGAAAATAACAAACGTGCAGACAGTATGTTCGTCACTGTCCTCTAGCTCATAGAACTGTATGCATATGTTCTTCGTGTGAATTGGTGTGTGAATGTCCTGATTGTGTAGACTGCACGTGTGCTTCCGGTCTAATGCGGCTATGTCATCATGGGGTATCTAGCGACCTGCAGCATGGCTTGCAGGAACATCAATCGATCTGGTCCATATAGTCCTCTCCAGCTTGGTCTTGGTTGTCATTGCTTGGGTTGGATAGTGCTCGTGCCATCGCGGGATTGGATGGTTGAATGGCTGGATGCCGTTCGTGATACGAGCTTATGCTGGGGGCGGTGGGACCGGGTGCAGTCATGTATGGTCGATAGTTATTCTGTCGGGAGTGCTTCTTCTGGTTGGGGGCCCCATCCGGAGGGAAGGGCCGTTTGGATTTTCCCTTTTCACTTCTATAGCCATGGACTATCCCCAGGCATCTCCAACTACCTTTCAACTATGCAGGACCGGATGGCCCTTTACTCAATGCTGTTTAACTTTTCCAAAACCAAAGTCATCATCCTACTATATGCTACTGTCTTGTTATTTCTCGCCCCTCCTTTACCCATTCCTGCATGCAGTCTCACACCATCACTTCCTAGTGGTCATCTTTACTTGTATCCTGAAAATTCAACAGATTTAACTTGTATTGCCATGTCCCACCATGAACAGTCTTCTGAACATCTGCAAAATGTGCTTTCACTGCACCTATTACTACATTACTACTTGTCTCAGGAGGTTAGCTCAGTGGCAATGTGCTCGCCTTGGAAGCATGAAGACATGGAGCACCACAGGTTCGAACCCCGGGGCCGCGCTTAGAAACCTCTGGGTATTAAGCGCGTTATAAATAACCTACCATATCATATCAAAGAAACATTGTTCTCATCTCTTGCCCAATGTCCGGCTGTTCTAGCCTGCCTAATGGGATGTGCTCTTCTCCTTTAGTCCTCTTGGGAGCATTGCACAGGGGCAACGTGCTTGCCTTGGAATCAAGACGACACAAAGCAACACAGGTTTGATGGCCGGGTCCGCACTTTGACACCTCTGGGTATTAAGTGCATTATAAATAACCTATCAAATCAAATCTTTCATAATAAAGTGCTAATATTTGTCGCCCATACTATGTGTAACCACACAAGTGTCATGATTGCACTGGTCGTGACACCAAAGCCTGCCCAGCACAATTAATTGCTGAACCCCAATATCAGTCTTTATTGGATGCTTCTGTGCAGTGCAAGGGGGGATGTGCGTGGAACATATGAAGAGTACAAAGTGGGAACTGGGCGTCGTCAGGAAGGCCCAATGACGGCGCCAGCCACATTGATTTGTTGTCCTGAATCCTTAAATACAGAGGTTAAGATTAATTCTAAACCTTCCAGACATCATCTCTTTTGTTTGATCAACACTGGATTTCCGTATTTAATCAAAAACAACACTTATTATAAAGCCACAACAGTTCTTATATGTGTTGCTGGTCTGTTGTAGATCCCATTCATTTAGAATTGTTTCTTCTTTTTAAGTACAAAATCATGAATTTATACACCTGAGTCATGCAAATCACTTTATTCCAAAATGCATTGTCATGCACAACTCTAAGACAAATTAAACAAAGCAGTTAGTGAGGTTAATATGTGCATACAGAGGATTATCACATATAATTACAAAGCTAAGTAGGAGTACTTGTTAAAGTACTTTTCATCATATGACCGGGTACAGGTTCCCGGAATGGGGAAGTACCAGGCCTTTCCGACCTTGGGGGGCCCAGTAATTCCCCTTCCTGGGAACCCGGACCTGGTACATCACCATTCCCATTTGAGCCCCCATAGGGCTCAATGGGAATGGGGAGGATGCAAACAACAGGCCCGTTAATGACGGGCCCGTTGTTAGCATCCTGAACTGCTTGCGGGACCCGCTAAGGATGCCGGGTAATGGGACGGTAGAGGGATAACGGGGCGGCATACCTACCGGCCGCGTTATCACTCTACCGTATACCTCGTAATGAGGCCCTTTGTGTAAAATCATTATCCTGTCTACCAGTCTTAAAAATATGTGCTGCATCAAATGCATTACCATGCCATGGATATAAATAATAGCCTATAATCAAACACAATCTAAATACATCCCGAGAAAACATGGGTGTTGAGAAAGGTTCCACCCGTTGGTTTTACAATCAATTATTTACAATACGTTTGGTTGATAACATATGATACGTTTTCCATCACAAGGCATGTGCATAGTAAGCAATCGATATGTATCAGCTGTTATAGATATGACTGGTCCGCATTGTACAGTATGCACACTGTCAGAATACACACTGAAATTAGACAAGAGACACTGCATAGTATCAAATGATCTTAGTTATAGCCACCCACATATTGCTCCCATATTGCCTAATAATAGCAGAACAGTGACCATTCTGGAGTCCAGTTGGTTGATAAAATGGGTTTTCCGATTAAATCCCCCATATGTTGATTATTGAATCCCCAGGTGGCAGGTGCACATAATGGCAAGAGCTAAGAAGCCTCAAACGTGCAGTGCTGAATTCTGCAGCCAAGCCTCAAACCTGCAGTGAAGAATTCTGCAGACACGCCTCAAACCTGCAGTGCTGAATTCCGAAGACAAGCCTCAAACCTGCAGAGTTGAATTCTGCAGACAAGCCTCAAACCTGCAGTGCTGAATTCCGCAGACAAGACTCAAACCTGCAGTGATGAATTCTGCAGATATGCCTCAAACATGCAGTGCTGAATACTGAAGACCAGCCTCAAACCTGCAGTGCTAAATTCTGCAGACACGCCTCAAACCTGCAGTGCTAAATTCTACAGACAATCCTCAAACCTGCAGTGCTGAATTCTACAGACAAGCCTCAAACTTGCAGTTCTGAATACTGCAGACACGCCTCAAACCTGCAGTGCTGAATTCTGGATCCACTATTTCTCCATGACAAAATTTTTCCAAAACTGTCATGAAAAATGAAGCTACCCGTTCATTGTTCAGGTGACTTGCGTCCCCCAAATAGCAATCATTTTCGGTGTTTGGGCACTGTTAGGAGCCCCTCCATTCCCTTTTGCTCCCTCAGGTTTGTGAGACATGTTTTCCTCTCGAAAATACTCCCAGGGTTTTGCTGGACATAACAATTTTCCCTATGTCTACTGAGTGTTAGGGTAAAACTGAGTGAATTTATTGGGGCTAGAAAACCAAAATATAGAGTGATTTGAAAACTTTGGCCTGGATCACCGTCCAGATGTGAGCAATATAATGCAACAGATGTTTAGTGCACACTGACAGATGTCAGTGAGGACTTCTTTACACGCTTAACCGTATTACCTTTGTTATAATGCCAAACTCAGTTACCATTGCTGCATGCAGTAACAGTCATTTACCAGATTCTTTGGACTCCAACCAACATTTATTCCCCATTTTGGAGTTCCATTGGACTCGATTGGGAACAATGCAGTATTACATTACTACATGTGGTAATACTGCATACGACAATACCGCCATTGTAAATGAAGGCAAAGCATCAAATTGCAAACAGATGGTTTAACTTTGTTATGTCACCTGATATTTGTATCACGTCTACTGCCATTGTCATTCCTCAAAGTGCTGCAATGTGTGACATGTACTGAAATGTTATGCTTCTGTGTACATTTTTAAAAAAAATACATATGCATTTGTCCTCTGCTTGTTCTCTCCAACGTAGCAAATGTTTTTCTTTCTTTTCACTTCAAATATTTATTTTGATTATTTATTTATAGAAATCACAGGAAAGCAATGCATTTTTGGCACAGAAATGCTTAAACGATTATCATTGATAACAGAGTGGGGGACAAGGGTCCTTGTCAATGTGGTGAGAGCACGTGACTTGAAGACCAGAGGTTGCAGGAGGTGGAAACATAAACTGGTGACCAGAACAGGACAGCATAACATGGGAACGGGATGCTGGATAAATGGAGTGGTGATGGAAAAGTGCTGTAGGGTAGTACATGAGGGTAGGGAGAGAGGGAAGCAGGCTGATGGAGTAATGTAGAGTGCTAGGAAACCAGCTATTGAGAAAGGAAGAGGGTTTTGAAATTTGAGTTACATAGAGGTAGAGTTGGAGTAGTACTGAGACGTGGAGCAAAAGAATTCCAATGGAAGGCAGTGAGGAGAGTGAGAGAGAGGAAACGATAGGTAGCACAGGGGCTACAAGCAGTGACAATAAGGTGAGCTGAGGATGATCGAAACTACTGAGAGGAAGAGTAGGAAGTGAGATAATAAGATAGGTAGGGTGAGCTAGTCCATGGATAGTTTTGAAGATTATGAGAAGTGTATAATTAGCTCTTTAGTTCATAGATAGCCGGCCAATCTGGCGATGTGCAGAGGAGGTAGAGGTAAAGCGAGAAAAATAGTACAATGTGCAAACCACAAAGTTGAGGACTTTGTCCAAAGGTGAAAAAGTATAGTTGGGAACACCATAGAGGCGATTGACACAGTAGGTAGATTTAGAAATTACCAATGAGGAGATTAGCTACTTCGCAGTATTGAAAGGAAGAAGATGACAGATATTTCTGATATTGAGGAGCTTGAGTCTGGATGCAGTGGCAGATCTGGAGATGAAGAGTGAGACTTTGTGATATGGGTCAAATATGAACCAAGGTTACGAGCAGAAGCAGAGTAAGGAAGGTAGTAATGAGAGAAGAGAATGAGTGGGGTGAGAATAAGAGATAGTCTGGGTGGGAAGTAGAGAACTTCAGTTTTAGTGGAGTTGAGCATGAGTGAGTGAGACACTACCTAATATGTAATAGCAGAGTGATAGTTTGACATTTTTGATAACAACTCCTTGGATAAGGAAGGAAAGGAGAAGAATATCTGAGTGTCATCAGAAAAGAGGTGATAGGAGAAGCGATAAGAGGAGATCAGGATGCCAAGAGCTGAAGTTTAGAGAGTGAAGAGAAGTGGACAAAGACCAGACCCGAGGAGTACTCCAACAGTAAGAGGGATGAATGGGGATGTAAGGTTGTTCCAGGACACCTGAAAGTGTCTAGGGGAAAGGTATGATGCAAACCAAGCAAGGGCCATATCTCTGATGCCAAGGAGGGATAATGTAGAGAGAAGCTCTGAATCCTAGAATGTTTCAAAGGCAGCAGAGAGGTTGAGAAGAATAAGAATATATGAACGGTTTGCATGTCGTGAGGAAGATATGATGTTGCTGACATTGAAGAGAGCTATCTCGGTAGAATGCAGGTGTTGGAAGCCAGATTGACGAAGGACTCAGAGGTTGTGAGTATCAAGGAACTCAGTGAGTCGATTGAATAGTACTCACTCTAAGATTCTGGAATAGTGTGCAGGTTTCTTAAGGAGAGGGATGACAGTAGCTGACTTATAGTATGAGAGACAAGTGGCATTATCAAGAGGGGAATTGAGGGGGGAGGTAAGATGTGGAGCAACAATGTGAGGTATGTGCTTCACAATGTGTGGGGACAATGGTTCAGTGGGGGCACAGGAAGGGTTAGCCATGAGGAGTGAGGCAAGAATCTCATCAGCATTGGTGAGCACAAAGGAAGACATAGTAGAGGGAGATAAGGGTAAGAGTGGTGGAGAAAAATGAGCAGGAGAAAGGGATAGAAGGTAAGTAGCAAGGCTTCAACAAATGGTAGACACTTTAGAAGCAAATAGAGAGCAAGATCATTTACAGAAAGAGTGGATGAGATGGACAAGAGTTTAGGAGGCTAGAAGATTGAGTTGAGGGATCTTTGGAGGAGCCTGGGGTGGGAGGTTTGAGATTAAATGAGAGAGAGAGAGAAGCCATGTTTGGCAGAGTCAAGAGCTAAGGAGTAGTTTGGAAGAGCAGTGAGGTTTGGAGTTGGAGATCAGAGGAGTGTCTAGACCTTAACCAAGTACAAACCTCTTTTCTCATTGTTGTTTTCTGGGTGCAGAGGAGAGGTATAATTCAGGGCCATGGAGGGAAGGATTTAGGACAAAATGCGGAAAGAGGGTAGCTAAAGGAGAAGGGAAAATACAGAGCAGTGTCAAAGTTAGTGAAAGCTTATTCAGTGAATGAAAAGGTGACCTCAGCATAGGAGGAGAGAGAGTGGTATAGTCAGTGAGGTAGTCAGGGAGTTTTGAGGAGGGAATCATGTGCTTAGTGTTAAGGATTTTAAAGAGGCGTCACACTCCAGAACATAGGGCCTCATTCTGAGGAGGGCGGTAAGGGTTTAACAGTGCCGGAGCCGTTAACCCCTTACTGCCCTATTAGGAGGTCTGCTTGCGGGCCCTATGGGGGCTCAAATGGGAATGGGGATCGACCGGGTCTGGGTTCCCTGAATGGGGAAATACTGGACCCTCCAAGGTTGGAATGGCCCAGTATTTCCCCATTCAGGGAAACCGGATCCGGACCTGAGTTTGGGGGTAGCCATGCCCTTATCAAGAGCATGGCTACCTCCAAACTCGTAATGAGGCCTCAGGACTCTTGATACTGGCCATGGATGCAGCACACAATTAAAACACTTTTAAATTTATGAATTTGGATTCAGCTTTGAGAAGGCAGCCAATCCGTCTCACACCCCCCCGCCCCCCTTAAAGTACACCCCGTGTCACAATGGACCATGAACCAGGCTGGTATGTGATAATGAAATATTTATTTATTTTAATTTGGAAACAAAAATCAAACACATTCAATATGGGGCAGCAATCACCAGTGTGGTGATAATTACATTGTAAAATAATAGAACACACTTAGTTTGACCTTTTAACCTCAGGTAAACAATGCACAATTGAATAAAAGCAAGATTACTTGTTGGCTATTATTTTCAGATAGCATCACATTTAGGATTTCCCCCTGCAACACTCCCTCACACTCCTGTTAACCAAATGTGTGAGTAGAGAGGAGTAGCATGGAGTCGGGTATACTAGGCAACAAACAGAATGAAAATCCGACTTTCAACCCCTGAATGGGAGGCAAAATCGGATTGAAAACCCTTGAAATTGAGCATAATAGCACTCAGAATTACTAAATAGTTATTTTACATGTGCAGTTGAAGGAATGAGGTAGAAATGAGTATGGCCATATCAAAGAAGTAAGAACACGAGCAAACTAAAAGGCAATGTACTAACAACAGGTATACAGTTCAGAAAATCAACTTTGGAAGGACAAACACAGTGCAGCAAAATCACACGTGGAGGAATTGCATTTGCTTAGTTTCATGGGTTAAAAATAGCAAAACAGCTATGAAAATGAGTTAAACAGACAGAATTGGAATGCGGTTTTGAGGCTGAGGTACAAAGGCACATCACAGGTATAATATGAAAGTGAAAGGGTAACTCTGGATGGATGACAGTACGAGATTCTTAAAGGGAAAGGAAACTTGGTTTTTAAATGGGAACAATTGCATGGGACAACTCGGTTGTGTTAGTAAAGTGATTTCTTTTACTGAAGCTATATTTTAGTGACTAGATTGTTAAAGAAAGACACAGTATGTGAAGAGGTTACTTGAAATGGCAACCTATCCACACCACATTCAGCTCTATATGGCAATTCATTAAATTATTCAACATAGTACTAAGGACTTACATAAGGACTGAAATGAGTTGGAAAGAATGGCACTAACACTTGGAAATTAACTCAGATTTCACTGAAGACAGGATAGGTCAAGCTGTAATGTTGGCTCCTCCCTGGAAGCAGATTGGACTGAAGGAGATGATTCAGTTTTTATGGTGGGTGTTTTATGATGTACTTTTATTTCACCAAAGTTATGTTTGCCAAAATAAGTTATGGAACAAAACACTTATTTTTACACATGTCATCAGCAAGAAAATCAAATAGGCAGGCTCCATATTTTACAAGAAACATGCTGATCCAACTCCCAAGACGGTGTGATGCTGTTTAGTCATTCTGGCAATCTTTCACCATTTCCCTGGAAAACATCCCACCTAAAATTCTACAATTGCCTATATGTATACTTATTATCACTGGGCATATTTCCATTAAATTACAAAACTGTACCATGTACGCTTTTCCCAGAAAATACATTTTACTGGCATTTGCCTCCCCAGCATGCTAACACAAACCTACAATGTCTTTTTTAATGGCGCAAAAATAACATTTAAACCGTCATAATTTCACATTACTGTTTCTTTTGATTACTGAAATAAATGTTATGATATGAGCAGACTCTGAAATCAACTGTGCTGGCTTTGTTTCCAAATATGGGCAGTACTTCCCACCCCCAGCCACATGTCAGGCTCTGGTCAGCTTAGCCCAGGGTTGCCATGGATTTGCCTTTGATCTTAGTCAGTTGAAGCTGAATATAGGTGCCACCAGGAATGTACACCTATATGCCAGGGCAGCCCCATGATCCATTGTTCTTGGCTGGAGCAATGCCAGAAAGTCTGACAAGATCACCACATCCCACACCTTGGCCCATTCATAGTTTGTGGGGGAGATTCCTGTGTCAGGAAGGTTTAGTGCCTTTGAATTTCCTGCCCAGGCCCCTTTGTTCTGCTGTTTTCAAACACACACATTTCTTTTCTTACTTTCTGTCACAGAAGCCAAGTCTTTTTGGGATTAAATATCATGTATATTTTTAAAGCAAACTCCCATCTCCCCTCACATTTCTATGCACAACCAAGGCCTCATTTTAACATTTTACTTTTAAAAGACATTGGGCCTCATAACAAGTTTGGAGGTAGACTTGCCGGTAAAACCGACAGGCTGCCACCAAACTTGCATATTTTTCCGGCCCCTGGCAATGGGGAAATGCAGGGCCATTACACCCCTGGTGGACCCTGTATTTCCCCATATCCAGGGCCCAGAAACTTGTACTCCCCATTCCCATTGAGCCCTGTAGGGCTCAATGGGAATGGGGAGGCCGGATGCACCGTCACCATTCAGAATGGTGCCGGTGCATCCGACATGCTCTGCTCGCGGAAGCCAGTACACCCGCCAGGTCCTGCCTGGCGGGTGAAAAGGCACCTGCGAGCAGAACTCGTAGTTTGCCAGTCCGGTAATTATGGTACCGGCAAGCTTACCAGTACCATAGTTACTGCACTGGCAAACTTGTAATGAGGCCCATTTTCTTGCTTGGCAAAAGCACCATTTCACAGGTGGGTTAATTCTTCTTGGCTGTCACTTTTACAGATGTGATTTTTCCTCGCATCCATATTCTGAAAACTTCCTTAGTTCTAGTCAATTTCTAATACACTGGAGTCTGTTGAAGTAAAGGGTTCTTTGCAACTGACATCAAGCAAAATGAGAAGAAGCTTTTTGTGAAAAGTTTGGACTATGTTAGATTGTTACAAAACTAAAACGTTTGCCGTACGGCATGGAGTGAGTTTCTCTGCTAGTTGACCAATTTCATTTGACATAAAATGCCTTTCAGCGAGGAATGCCCTCCTTTTGCTTATGTGTAGTCTGAATATGGATGGGCATGAATGTGTTTTTTCTGGGATCAAACTTTGTAATGTTGAAGGATGAAACATGGCACCAGTGCAAAGCCATTTTAAATGCAGAACATTTCCTTTTTTAGTTAGAAGTTTTAAGCTGGCAGCATAGCAGTGCTGCCTTTGAATACTTTTCTTTGGTGCACATGAAGAAAATAACTTGCAGCAATTCTTGGGGTGTTCTATGATTCTTCTTGCCCCATATGTGCCCGGCCAAGACAGCGCAGTCATCATTTTTGTAGCTGCAAAATACAGTTTTGATGCAAGGGAATAGCACTCAGCAGAGCCAGCACTGTCATTCTTCTTGTAACTGTTGAAATGCAGTTTGGTGATGTTGGGGAGTTCTGCTGGGCTGGTAATGTACCCCGATTAGTAACAGTACTATTAGATGGAGAGAGTGAGAACAAAGTAGGAGTGCAGATATAGGCAAAGATGATAGAGTGATCAGAGGGAGAAGAAATGGTGGAGATATTGGAGATGGAGAGTTGAGAGGAGCAGAGAATAGGTTTGAGGGTGTTTCCATTTGAATGGGTGGGCAGAGAGTGGACAGACATGACTGAGTGGTTAAGGAGAAGACAGGTGGCGGATCCTTCTGAGTTTTACAGGGCACCAGGCCTTCCCTTGCCCATTCTACCACTGCACTTATTCCCATGTAACCCCCAACCTAACCCAGCACTTGCCCTCAATGCCCCCTCTATATACTTATCAGCTTGCTTCCCCCTTTGTAGCCCTCCAGCCCTTTACCTTGCACCTAGCTATGGTGACCCTACCCTACACTTCCCCACCTCACTTCCGCTTTGCACTTCTCACCACACTTGCATGATCTGAATGTTGCATGGCCTAGCAGGGTTGGTACTGTCCTCCTTCCAGTTCCCCCACCCCCTTCCTGCCTTGCTGCACCTCAAAGCACTTGTGTATAGACATATTACAAATGAACAATAAATAACTCAACACATAAAAGAGTTAAAGCCAGTGAATAGAGCATCAGAGAGAGAGGGGTGGTTAAAGTAATCAATGATAATTTGGCACTGATTGTGGTGGAGAGAGTCAATTAGTTGGCAAGAGATGGTCGAAGCTAGAGTTAATATATATGCCTTAGGTGGAAGTGATTGTGGAGATAGTGTATTCAAAAGAGGGGGGATTAGCAGGACATAGGGGAGTAGGAGATATATAGAAAGTTTGGAAAATGCAAATAGTCCTACAGCACCACCACTGCCAACGAGGCAGGGAGAGTTGGTGAAGGTATAGACAGGGTCATGAAGGGCAGCAAGTGTTGCCGAATCGTCAGAGGGAGAGATCCAGGTTTTGGTAAGGGCAATGAGGTCAAGAGTAAGCAAATTTGAAAGAAGAAAAGTCAGATGTAGAGGAGGTTTTATTACAGACAGACTGTGCATTCCAAAGAGCAATAGGAAGAGACTTAGATGTAGAAGCATAGCAGCATTGAGTCTGAGAAATAGTGATGTGCTGGGGGTATATAGGCTGTAGTTTGTTTTGTGAATGAAGAAAGTGGTGGAGCGAGAAGGCGGTGGCATCGAGGAGAAGAGATGATAGGGATGGGAAACGTTGTGAAATGTTTCTGAGTGGAGGAGAGTGTAGAGAGAAGTAGAAGAAAAAGGAAGAGATAACATGTGAATTGCATGTTGAGGGTCAGGCTGAGAAGATGCAATGATGGGTACTTTCAGAAAAGTAGCAGGACACAGCAAAGTGAAGGCTCATAGGCAAAAGGCTGAGCGAAGAAGGCTGGGAGGATGCCCTTTACTTCAACATCCTGAAGAAGCACATGGGCTGTACATCCAAATGGTGCTACTAAACTATGTGATAGGGCAACATCAACTTAAGATGACTGCCGCTTTCAGCTCCTGGACCCCAATTACGTGATCTGACACTAGTGCCCCCAATTGGTGGGTCAAATGGAGGCAGGTGCATTAGAATCTGAGAGCAGTGGGGCTGGGAGAAGGAGTTATTGCTGGAGGTAGAAAGACCTTTGGTGGTTTTGGGGTCAGTTGTCAGCTATAATACCCTCCCAAAAGCAGGAACAGGAGGATGTGGTGTGAGCCCGCAATAGACTGATAAAGCACTTGTTAGGCAATA